>NC_138202.1:9892481-10492481 GCF_964194415.1 Vipera berus
TGACACATCAGTAAAAACCAGGTGGAGCTACTGTCGCACCACTGTAGCCCCCATTTTGACTTTTTTGACCACCCTCTTGAGATATGCTGCTTAATTTTCACCCTTTGGGAGAAGATATCCCTAAAATAGGGTGCCTGATTTCAGATGCTTTGTTAATAACATTGAAGCTCCTTCTTCATAACCATAATACAAAATGTATTTTTCTGGAATGATATAGGGTCTTTTGCTCAAGCAGGGGCTGGACTAGAAGACCTCCAAGGTCCCTTCCAACTTTATTATTCTGTTATTCTATTCGACTGATGCACCCTGAGCTGACATTTTGACAGCCATCCACCCCAACCCCAAAAACGTTTCCCCAGGAAGGCGAGATTGGCATAAATACCCAAGTGCCAAGGGGACAAATTTAATCTCCTTTAATCTCCAAAACTAAAAAAAATAAATAAAAGACGAGGAAGAACAAGTCAGTCTGCAGCTCTCCAGCAACTACCCTTCCGCTTGCTATCACATATTCTGCAAATATAGAGCTTATAAATATATGAATTTATCAGCTGGGAAAATCCATTCTTTTACCTGGAGCAAAATGCTAACAAGGAGCCTTCTCAGCTGCAGCTGACAATTCAAAAGGGTCTTGAATCACACATGAGACAACTCACTTTCAGTTAGGAAGAGAGAAAGAGAGAAAGTTGAGCTTCCAAAAGAGGGGATGTCGGCAGAAAGTGGGGATCTGGCTAGATGGATTTACCATCGGGATCTCTGCTCTGCTCTCCGAGCAAGGCCAGGGCTGCCATTTGGAGAAGAACAATTCTTTGGGCAATTTAGACTGAATGAAATCCGCCAGGGAATGAGAGACTAAGGTTTGCTGTCTTTAAGACACATTATTTTACCGTAAGCTGAATAAACTAAACTGTGGGGAGGTGGACGCCATAGATCATGAGGGGTCAAATGGTGTGATCCAAAAGCCACGAGGATGACCAAATTAGGGTTCTTCCTGGGTTTTTTTTAGGGGGTTGATCTGTTTTTTAGACCACAGCCTGTGGACACCCCTGCCCTGCTTGAGATATTGTTGCAATCAAAACCTGGGATGGAGATGATGCCTCCTAGCTGATTATCATTTTAATAATCTAGATTTCTAAAGCTTTTAAAATTACAACAAATGTCTCCCTGTTTTTTTAATAAGCAAAGACACACACACACACACACACACACACACACACACACACGTATACAGAGACACTGAGGAGGACAATCATTTCTTCTCAGTCCTGGAAACTTTCACAACTCTAGGTAGTCCTCACTTAACAACCAGTCATTTTATGACTAGTTGAAGTTATGATGGCCATGGAACAGGTGCTTTGTGGCCTATAAAGCACATTGTAAATTGTTGTGCCACTCCCACCAATTATATGAGCAGATTTTGGACCGATCAGCTTTATGGCCTGTTGTGGTGTTCTCTGGTCATGTGACTTCAATCTGGCTTTTTTTTTCTAGTTTACAGCAAAAAAAAAGCCCATTCAAATGAATGGGTTCACTTAACAACCACTGAATTCACTTAATGACTGTGACATTTGCTTAAAGACTGCTGTGAAAGGGGCTGGAAATTTAATTTCGGTCACAAGGATGCCTTATGTCCATAATTCTGGGCTCAATTACCTTCGTAAGTCAACAACTACACTGTAATGTGCCAATGTTTGAAGAATCTCCAAGTAACATAAAAGCTAATTTGATCATGTTTATGTGAGATTTCTTCTGTTTGGTTGCCCAGCAAGACAAAACTGAATAGGACTGTCATGAGTATTTTGCTCCAGGTTAAAAAAAAAAGATTTTTGCAGCTGATAAATTCATATTTTAAGAAGCTCAGTATTGGCAGAAAACACAGCCAAACTTTTTGCTTTAAGAGGCAAGACAGAGGGAGTCCTCAACTTTCAACCACAATTGAGCCCCAAATTTCTGTTGCTTAACTTAACAATTGTTAAGTGACATTTTATGATTTTTCTTGCCACAGTTGTTAAGTGAATTACAACAGTTGTTACATTATTAACATGGTTGTTAAATGAATCTGGCTTCCCCAATGACTTTGCTCATCAGAAAATAACAAAAGGTGATCGCATTGCAACCTGGACATTGTAACCATCATAAATATGAGCCAGTTGCCAAGTGTTCAAGTTTTGATCACATGACCATGAGGATGCTGCAATGGTTGTAAGTATGGAAAATGGTCATAAGTCACTTTTTTCAGTGCCGTTGTAACTTTGAACGGTCGCCTAATAAATGGTTGTAAGTCGAGAACAACCTGTTCTTGCCTTTGGATTTTGCAGCAGATATGGCAGTAAAGAAATTAAAAGCTTGTTAAGATAATTTAATATCTGGAACAGGTAGGTGATGGGCCAGAACACACACTGGTGGTTGATTGGTTGGAGAGTGCAGGCGCCTGCATGAGGTAATCTATGTTATGATTGGTTGCTGGGTGTAAAGGGGGAGTTTCCCTTCTGTGTTCTGTGTTCTGTATGCTGTTTTGTGATTTACCTGATGATTTACCTCATAATGTAGTATTTTGCCTGACTATCTTGTTTACTGGAAATATAGATGTTAAATATATTTATTTATATAAAATTACATGTTCTTTTTTTACGTCTCTGATTTCATTTGGACACCGGCTGTGCAATTCCCTGACAAAGCTTTATTCATTTAAAACAATGAATGAAAAGGTGGGGGGGGAACCATAGGGTATAAAATGAACTCTGGAAAGAGATTCCATAATTCCCACTGAAAATGGAAGTTACTCCCATGTGAGGGAACAAAAATTCCTCTTTCTAAGACAAAAAGTGAATAATAACATTAAGTGAATAATAACAATAATAATAATAACATATTTATATGTTACTTATATGTAAGGGTGTAGGTCTATACGTATGTTGTATATACCGGTAGTATGTTTTAAATGTGTGTTATGTATGTGTACACTTTGAGAGGAAGCAACTAAATTTCATTTTTAATGTGTGCCATTGTGCGTGCAGGAAAAAATGACAATAAACGTTATCTAAAATAAAATCTAATCGAATGCACACCACTTACTGCAGGCATGTCAAACTGCTGGCCAACAGGCCAGATGCATCACGCCGAAAATGCACCTACTCCATTGCTGGCAATGCGGGAAAAGTCGCAACACGTTGCGTGATGTCATATGACGTTGTGAGTTTGACATGCATGACTTATTGGGTGACTTAATGGGGGAGGAAAATTCCAGGATTTGAGAGAACAGAGTTTGTCAAATCTAGAGAGATTCTTGGATACAGGTAGTCCTCGATTTACAAATGTAATGGAGCCTGCCCATTGCAGTCATAAGTCATGATGGTTGCAAAGTGGGTCATCATGTGACCAGACCCAATTTTATGACCTTTTGTTATTAGGTGACCGCTGTGGTCATTTATCGAATGCCGCTGTCATTAAGCAAACTCATTATTTGCTACGGTCTGTTTTTGCCAAAATGTCAGTTTTCAGCAAAAATATTGCAAATCATGGTCATGTGAACTCCAGATGCTGCAAATGGCCATAAATGTGGGCTAGTTGCTGAGTACCCGAAATATAGTCACATGACTGCAGTGGCTATCAGAGCTTCAAATCCCGGTCATAAGTAGCACTGGGGAGGTCCATTGTAACTTTCGTCACTAAGCAACTCATTATAAGTTGAAGACCGCCTATAAGTTAGTAAAATGTTTCAAGTTTCTCTTCTTGGTAGACCTAAGGTGCTCCAGATCCATTCTTATGATCTATTGTAGTAGACTTCCCTTGAAGCTCGAGAATCCTAAAACTGGAAAGAGTCTTAGAGGTCATCTAGTCCAACCCGCTGCCCAGTGCAAGAATCCTCATTCCTCATTCCAGGCAAATGGCTGCTCAAACACTTCTTGAAAACCTCCAGTTCTGGAGCATCCATGATTTCATTTCACCTCACTTCTTTGTCCCTAACTCTCTAGTTTGTCTCCAGCCATGCAATTCCTGGCTAGATTATCCCTCCATGGGGTCCCTCACAAAGAATCAAGAGTAGTTATGTTTTCTGCGTCTGTAGCACCACTGGCGGGGGTGTCACTATGATATCACAATGCAGGACTTAGTGATGTCATAATGGAGGGCTTGGGGATATTACAGGACTGGCAAAGTAAACTCTGTATTTCGTGCATTGCTAAATCCAGAGCAGGAAGAGGAAGGTCTGGTAATGTTTAAAACAAAACTCTGTTGTCAAGAGCTGGGGGGAAGGGGTAATGACATCATTAGGTGATGTCATGAGTTGTTATCGAGTGACATAAGGACAAGATGATCCACCCTGAAGCTTTACATGGCCTTAACTGCAGCTCCCGGAAGGCCTTCTGTTATCCTTCCTAATGTGACAAAAAGGGACAAAATTATCCCCTGAGTGAGGAATGATCATATTCCCTTTATTTAATTATTTTGATTTAAATTCAATTCAAATTTAAGCTCAAGCATTTTCATTTTTTAAAATGACTGATACTCCACTTTTTTTTTATCCAGAGGGCACTCAAAGTCGCTGTCTTCAATTGTAATTTAAAAAATGACTAAAACCTAGCTTTAAAAGGCTAGCCTTTGTTAATCAAAATTGCTGTCTGAATGGAAATTTTTGTCCAGGACTTGCCCAGATTTTCACTTCTCTGCTCCCATCCTACCTTTTGCGGACTTGTGACTTACAACCCCAACAGCTGAACAAGAAGCCTTTGTAGGAAATGGTGGCCAGCTCTTAAGCCCCCTCAAATATGAAGTCCACTAACCAAGGTAAAAAGTCAGGGTGGGCCATGTCACAAAAGAACCCTTGGTGATGTCAAGAGGGCTTGGACCTGGACAGGATGAAGCAGTGATGGTGGTGATCCCATCCTCAATGGGATTTCAAGATTGTCATCTCCTGAACTTGAAAACACAAGACTGGGAGGGGACTGTCATTCTCCCCCCAGTTCATTGACGGTGGTTAGAAGAAACACCAGCTCCATCCAACACCTCTGTGACAACCAAAACCACAAGGACTTGCCTGCAAGGATTTTGGCCATGTGTATTTTTACTGGGACAGCATCCTTGGACATAGAGAAGAGAGACTTCAGCTGCCCCCAATGGCTGCTAAGATCTTTGAGAATATTGGCAAACTTAGTTTGGGCTTAATGTTTGCTGGTGGAGTGGTCAACTCTATTCTTTATAATGTGGATGCAGGTCACCGGGCAGTCATCTTTGACCGATATCTGGGTGTTCAGGACAAGGTGGTAGGAGAGGGGACTCATTTTTTCATCCCCTGGCTGCAGAAGCCCATAATTTTTGATTGCCGTTCTCGCCCTCACAATGTCCCTGTAAATACAGGGAGCAAAGATCTCCAGAATGTGAATATTGCACTCCGGATCTTGTTCCGGCCAGTGATAATGCAGCTTCCCCGGATTTACACGACGATCGGTGAAGACTATGATGACCGAGTGCTACCCTCCATCACGACGGAGGTGCTCAAGTCAGTGGTGGCTCGCTTTGATGCAGAGGAGCTGATCACGCAGAGAGAGTTGGTCTCCAGGCAGGTGAACGAAGACCTGTCAGAACGGGCAGCTAGCTTTGGTATTCTCCTGGATGACGTCTCCTTGACTCACCTGACGTTCAGCAAGGACTTCTTGGATGCTGTAGAAATGAAGCAAGTGGCACAGCAGGAAGCAGAAAAGGCAAGGTTCTTTGTGGAAAAGGCTGAGTACCAGAAGAAGGCCTCTATCATCATGGCCGAAGGAGACTCGAAAGCTGCGGAGCTAATTGCCAACTCCCTGGCTTCCGCAGGGGAAGGTCTTGTGGAACTGCGCAAACTTGAGGCAGCTGAGGACATAGCAAAACAACTGGCCCAGTCCCGCAACGTTACCTACGTGCCCTCATCTCTCTTCCCACTACCTCGATGAATCTGCCTTGGGCCTGCTCCTCTTCTGTCTCTTCCTATTCCCTTGATGGTAGCCAAATCAGTCAAAACCTATTATGAACATCAACTGTAGAGTGTCAAGACAATGGCCAAAATGTAATGCGGGTTGGAAAATTCCTCATCTAATAAATTTCACTCTCAATGTCCATAAATATTATTTTTACTGCATCAGGACTTGGAAGGAAAGTACAAGTGAAGGGGGGGGAGGAAATCTTCTAAGCCATTGCTTTCCCAACCTGGGTAACCTACAGGTAGTCCTTAACTTATGATCATTCCTTTAGTGACCGTTCAAAGTTACAGCAGCACTGAAAAATTGACTTATGACCGTTCTTCACACTTACGACCATTGCAGCCTCCCTGTCTTCACATGACCAAAATTTGGATGCTTGGCAACTGGTTCATATTTATGACGGTTTCAGTGTCCTGGGATCTTTTGCACTCTTCTGACCAGCAATGACAAAGGGGAAGACAGATCCACTTAACCACCATGTTACCAACTTAACAACTGCAGTGATTCACTTAACAACTGTGGCAAGAAAGGTTTTAAAATGGGGCAAAAATCATTTAACAGTTGTCTTGATGAACAACAGAAATGTTGGACTCAATTGTAATCATTTGTGATCAATAGAGCCATGGTGGTGCAGTGGTTAGACTGCAGTGCTTCAGGCAAACTCTGCCCACAGTTTGGAGTTCAATCCTCACTGGCTCAAGGCTGACTCAGCCTTCCACCCTTCTGAAGTCAGTAAAATGAGGACCCAGATTTCTGGGGGCAATAGGCTGACTCTGAGAGTGCTGTAAAACATTATGGGGCAGTATATAAGTCTAAGTGCTATTATTATCACAAATCAAGGACTACTTGTACCCCAAAATTGGGTAAAAGTGATTTTTTTTGGATAACAATATATGAACCCGTTACCCAAATACAACAGGGACATTTAAATTGAATTAAAACAGGTAGTACTCGATTTACAACCACAATTGGGACAAAAATTCCATTGTCAGGGTGGTAGTAAGTCTTCACATGACCAGACCCAGTTTTACGATCAGTTTTGTTATGGTTGTTAAGCAAATCCAGCTTCTCAAAAGGGCACCAATCATGGTCATGTGACTGCAGGATGTTGCAAATGGTCGTAAATGCGACTTGTTCATGCAATCTGACTGGTGGAATGCAACAGAAAATGTGTACAGGTAGTCCTTGACTTATTAGCACAACTGAGCCCCAAATTTATGTTACTAAGTGATAAATTTGTTGTGAGTTTTCCCCCATTTTACAACTTTTCTTGCCCTATTAAGCGAATCACTGCACTTAAGTTAGCAGCACGCTTGTCGTGTGAATCTGGCTTCCCAGTTGACTTTGCTTGTATAAGAAAGTCACGAAAGGGGATCACGTGACCCCGGGACACTGCAAACGTCATAAATATGAACCCGTTGTCAAGCATCTGAATGTAAATCATGTGACCACGGGGATGCTGCAACGGTCACAGGCCTGAGAAAATGGTCACTTTTTTTAGTGCCGTTATAACTTCGAACGGTCGCTAAACGAACTGTTGTAAGTCGAGGACTATCTGTATTTCTACCCCCAAAGAAAACCACTCTCCAAATCCTGTGGCTCATAGCCAAATTTTGCGTCACATACAGCACACACGCACACACACACACGCACACACACACACAGAGAAAACCCTCTCAACACCCAAGTGCCTTAGGAAATGCAGAATATTTTTCTCCTCTCTGTAACGATGCCAGCCTTTCTCAGCGTTTTCTCGCTGGCAGTGACATCTTTCAAACGGAGTGGCCCTCTTTTTTCTTTTTTCTTGTTTTCTTGTTAGACAAGTAGAATACATTGACTTTATCTCATGTCCTTCTGCTGTCCTGTTATGTTCCGGAGAGGGAGAGAGAAAGTGGGAGATGGTCAAGGATAATGACTATTTTTCCGTTTCATCTTGGCCACCTCCAAGCTTGCTGTTTTATCCACAAAAAATAGATAAATATGTTTAAACAGAGGACACAGCTGGCTTGGTTTGCAAACAAGAAAGTGACTGTTTTTCTCCCCCCTTCTCCCTCCCTCCGTTTTTCGCCTCAATTTCTCTTTCTACTGTTTTTTTTTCTCCTCCATTAGGAACACGCATTTTATAGGTCATTCCTAAATATTCTTGACCTTCTCCGCTCCCGTGATTTTGTATGCTCAGATATTCCAGCATAGTGGGACAAGAACAGCTGACCTGCAGCTTTTCTCCTTTTTATATATTTAGGACAACTTTCCACAGAACTCGTCGTCCTCCAGATATTTTAGGCCTGTAACGCACAGCAAGAACGGCGAGGATGGCCTGGATTTCAAGCTGGTTAGGAATGCTGGGAGCACCTGCATATCTACAGGTAGTCCTCGGCTTACAACCATTCATTTAATTACAGTGGCAATGAAAAAAGTGATTTACTGTGCTCGCACTTATGACCCGTAGCATCTCGATGGTCCCATGATCAAAATTCAGCCGCTTGGCAGGCACATGTACAGCATTTATACCACTGGGGTCATGTGATTGCCATTTGTGACTTTCCAAGCCAACGTCCGACAAAGTCAATGGGGGAAAGTGGATTTGCTTAACAACTGCATGATTCAGAATACAGAATTAACAGAGTTTGAAGGGGCCTTGGAGGTCTTCTAGTCCAACCCCCTGCTCAGGCAGGAAACCCTACACCATTTCAGACAAATGGCTGTCCAGTCTCTTCTTAAAAACTTCCAGTGTTGGAGCATTCACAGCTTCTGGAGGCAGGTTGTTCCACTGGTTAATTGTTCTTACTGTCAGGAAGTTTCTCCTTAGTTCTAGGTTGATCATCTCTTGATCATTTTGTCTGATCATATGTGGCTCACTCCTCCAGAATTGTGGTCTTGCTAAAAGATTTGCCAGAATTATATTCTAGAAGTGGCACCTCTAAGAGTGCAAGAGGTTTCTGGCTGTTGAAGCCCACCGAGAGCAGAGATTATTATTATTATTATTATTATTTTATTTGTATACCGCCCTTCTCCCGAAGGACTCAGGGCGGTAAACAGGGCAAACATATAAAAGTACAAAAATACTAAAATTAAGAAAGAATTAAACGAGATGCCCAAGTTACAACAATAGGTTAAAATACATTTAAAACAACAATAAAATCCAAACCCATCCCCCATCAGGCCAGGCCGGCTTGTTCGAACAAATAAGTCTTCAGATCGCGTCGGAAGGAACGAAGGTTGGGCGCCATCCGGAGCTCAACCGGCAAACGATTCCATAAATCCGGGGCGCCCACAGAGAAGGACCTCCCCCTGGGGGTCACCAGATGACATTCTCTGACCGGTGGCACCCTGAGGAGGCCCTCTCTGTGGGAACGCACAGGGCGGAGGGAAGATCCCATCGTCTCCCCAAAAAGGTGCTCGGATGAAGATGGGGAACCTGGACCGTCAGATTGAGCTATGACAGGCCTTACAGGGACTCAGCCAAAATCACTGTAGTCCAGTGGGGAAGGGGGTGAACTGGAGGGGAAGACCCCAGATTCTAGTCCCCATTCGGCAACTGAAGATTATTCTAGGTCAGTGGTGGTGAACCTATGGCACGCGTGCCACAGGCGGCACTCAGAGCCCTCTCTGTGGGCATGCGTGCTGTGTCCCAGAGATGGCGAGGGACTGGCCCCTGCCATCCTAGCCATGCCCACCCAGTCTGCCATGACCACCGAGGCCACGCCCACCCGGCACCCGGTGATAGGTAAGTGGGTTTGGGGTTGCAGTTTGGGCAGTGGGTGTCTAAAAGGTTCGCCATCACTGTTCTAGGTCAATTTCTCCCTCTCAGTCCAAGTGACTAGCTGCGAAAAAACTGTCAGAGAGAGACTGGCCCGGCCAGGGGAAGGAATCAAACAGGTAATTAGTCTGGAATCCCTACATGGGCATAAGAGGCAAAGTCTAACCTTAAATGCCAGTTTGTTTCACCCAGGTACAAACCACCAGTCTGAGGCGGTTCCTGTGTTACATAGGCTTGAGCAATAAAATAGCTAGTTGAGCTCTTCACATATGGATCTGATTGTTCGTACCTGACAGAAGGAGAGAAACCCAGGTTGAAGGCCACCCAGGTGTGGTATGGTAAGGAAATACGGAAAGAGAGAGAGAGCGCTGTGCTGCATAGGACACCATCCCAGGAGACAGGAGTCATTTGGGTTCCATTAGGTGCTGAAGATCTTAGCTTCATACTGATCTGAGTAAGAGAGCAGAGGATGTAAACAAGCAGCTGTCATTTACTGACACTCCAAAGGCTGGAGATAAGACGGCACAGAAGCGCCTTCTTCCACAAGGGGAATGTTGCAAGAGAGCATGAAGAAGTCTGATCTGACTGGGTATAAATTCTGAGCTGGCGTTCCTGCTTGCTCAGAAACCGCTAAGCTTTGAGTCCCTTCTGAGGGTCATGCCAGATATTGGAGAGAAGATGAGAAACACAGCGAGACCAAAGACGGGAACAACTTCAGGAGAACCAGGGCCAAGACTGAAGAGCAATGGATCACAGACAGTTATGAAGGATGAGAACTAGGAGCCAAGGGAAGAATTACAAGGGGCTGGGAGAGGCATGACTCAGTGCTGTAAGACATCAATCCGAGCCAGTACGGGCAGTCCCCGACTTACAACCATTCATTTAGTGACCACGGCACTGAAAAAAAGCGACATGACCACTTTTCACACCTACAACCAGTTTAATCTAATATCTAATATTAATAGCACTTAGACTTATATACAGCTTCACAGTGCTTTATGGCCCTCTCTAAGCAGTTTACAGAGTCAGCCTGTTACCCCCAACAATCTGGGTCCTCATTTTACCGACCTCGGAAGGATGGAAGGCTGAGTCAATCTGGAGCCAGTCGGGATCGAACTGCCGAATTGCTGGCAGCCGGCAGTCAGCCGAATTAGCCTGCAATATTGCATTCTAACCACTGCGCCACCAGGGCGAATGCAGGAAGTCCTCAGCTTACAATTCATTTAGTGACTAATCAAAGCTACAACAGGGCTGAAAAAAGGACATGACCAATGTTCGCACTTGCGACTGTTGCAACATCCCGATGGTCACATGATCAAAATTCAGCCAGTTGGCAACTGGCTTATATTTATAACGGTTGCAGCATCCCAGGGTCATGTGATCAAGTTTTGTGACCTTCGGACAAGGAAGTCAATGGGGAAGCCAGATTTTCTTTACAACCACGCTACTAACTTAAACACTGCAATAGTTCACTTAACTGACATGGCAAGAAAAGCTGGAAAATGTGGTGAAACCCACTTAACGACGGTCTCGCTCAGCAATAGAAATTGCGGGCTCAAAGTTACAACCATCCAACAATGGTTCAAAGTTATGACAGCCTTGAAAAAGATGACCTAGGACCTAAGCTAGAATTTATGACTGTCACTCCCCCCGCCCCCCCCGGCCCCCCATGATTAAGTAATTGCAATTTGGCAACCGGCTCACATTTACAATCAATTGCAGTGTCCTGTGGTCACATGATCATGATTTGCAATCTTTTTTGCTGGTTTCCGGGGTGAAAAACGCCCATTGGGGAGGTTGGATTTGCTTAATGATCATGCAGTTCACTTAACAATGGCAGTGACTCTGTAAAAGGTATTGTAAAATTGGGTTTTAAACAGAAACTCTGGCCCCAGTTGTGTCATAAGTTGAGAATTACTCAATACTGTATTGAGCCAGAAATCAACGCAAACAGTAACATTACTAATAGAAATAGTAGCATTGCAGAGTTAGGATAATCATCAAAGGAGAATTGTCTTCCTCATTGGGAAGAGTTGGATAGCCAGAACCAAGCTACAGATTCAGGAGATACTTGTTTATTTGCAGAGCTTCTAGGATGCTCTCTATTTCAGGGCTTTTCAGCTTTTTCAACCATTGTACCACTTTTAGGATATGGCAACATCCAAGTACCACCAGTCGCCTAGCAAGGTGTCAAAAACTTGATGACCAAAAAAAAAAAAGGAAAAAAGTGATGAAGTACACATAGTCCTCAACTTACAAGAGTTCCTTAGTGACTGTTCGAAGTTACAATGGCACTGAAAAAAGTGCCCCCCAAGCCACAGCTGAGCAAGACACATGCCTGCCCGCCCGGTGGCGCTCTTCATCCTGTCTGAGGTTTTCACTGTTGTGAGCATTTCTGTTGAGGATTGGTAGCAGAGGTGGGGTGGGGGGTGTTTGGTTTTTATCCCCCCCCATCTGCTGTGTGATTGCAGCAGGTTTTGGTCACTTCACATGACCCTGGGACACTGTGACCGTCATAAAAATGAATCAGTTGCCAAGCATCTGAATGTAAATCACAAGACCCTGGAGATGCTGCAACATTCCAACTGATCGGCGCTTCTTCTGGGCTCAGAAGCGCCAGGATCAGCACCAAGCTCCAGCTGGAGCCTTGTGCTGATCCTGGCGCTTCCGCTGAGCCCTGACAGCCCCGAAGAAGCACTGATCCTGGCGCTTTCGCTGAGCCCTGACAGCCCTGCAGCTCCAGCCGTCTCTCGCTCAGGCTTGTGTGGTGCTGCCACCAGTTCAGCTCATTCCCCTCCCCCACTATCACTTTTCTAGGATGGTCGTGTACCACCTGCCAGGTGGTACCTGTACCACTGGTTGAAAAGCCCTGCTCTATTTCAATCCAGCTGAGAGATGTATAGCTGACCAGGTCCATAATTTGGATTAAAAAATATAACCCAAATTAAAACCCAAATATTACCATATAGCCTACAAAAATATACTTAATGCTATATGCTTCAAAAATATACTTAAATGTACTTAAAACTAATTACTTATCCAGAAGGTGAATTCTGGTAGCTCACCTGCTGAGTTAGCCAAATCTTTGCAGATTTTAAGACAGGGGTCTTCAAACTTGGCCCTTTTATGATTTGTGGACTTCAACTCCCAGAATTCCTCAGCCAGTGTGCCTGGCTGAGGAATTCTGGGAGTTGAAGTCCATAAGTCATAAATGGGCCAAGTTTGAAGACCCCTGCTTTAAGATCAGGTGGAGCCTAGGTCAGGGAGCTCTAATCTAGAGAAAGGAGGCAGGGTGGAAATGACATGTCAACCTCTGACTAAGGGGACTTATTAAAAGTCTACCCTACTGGATCTTACTAGGTGGTATCAACCTTACCAGGTGTACCAGAGCAGGAAATCCATTCCACAGAAAGACTAAAACTGCTTTTATTTAAGATTAGGGTTTAATCATAGTATAATAGTATCTTGTATCTCCTCCACCATTTTACACTTCTGGGAATTGGTGCAATGGTATGTGGGAATGCTCTTGGGAGATAGGGTGGGGAGAAAAGATGGTGTCTGGGGACCAATCAGAGAGGGTGTAATGTATTGGGCCTTTTTACTTGTGCTGTTTCCACCTGTCTTTGAATGCTGCTTGAGATTGCTTAATCAGGGAGTCTGTGTAACAGTCGCTGGCTTCCCAGACATGCAGTCTCCAGGACGACCATTGGTTGGCTCTAGGGCGGCAATAGCCTTGGTGGAGCAGTGGGCTAATGCCTCCTTAAGTAACACCAGCTGCCTGCAATTAGTGCAGGTTCGCATCCCACCAGGCTCAAGGTTGACTCAGCCTTCCATCCTTCCGAGGTAGGTAAAATGAGGACCCAGATTGTTGGGGGCAATAAGCTGACTTTGTAATAATGCTGCTTGGGGTGTGTGAAAGCCCTAACAAGCAGGCACATACATAGAATGAAGGCTACTGCTAAGCTTGTAAGCCGCCCTGAGTCTTCGGAGAAGGGCGGGATATAAATGGAATAAAAATAAATAAAAAATAAAATAGGCTCCTTCAAACCTATTGGCTGCCGCCTAGTGGCCAGCAGTATAAGTAGCTGCGCAGAAGCCTTGGTTACCAGTTCAGTTCCTGTTATCCAATAAAGCAATGTTCCTGTTTGAACTCTCTCCTCTCGCCTGCTGCTTGTAAGAAACCCGGTACACAACAGAGGGTATAGCCCACAGCTCCATAATGAGCACAAAAGAAGGCTTAGGAAGGAAACCCCCTCCCCCCTATTTCTCTGGCTATAAAAGAGATGGTGGGAGATTAGCACCAGACCAACAATCAAGAGCCAAACAAGACAAAACAAGCTAACAGTAAGCAACATCCCCAAACTAGGAACCACCAGCCAACATTGACAGGGCACACCACTAGTATATACAATGAGAGCAAACCCTACCCCCTTACTAACACTGATGATGTTACCTAGTTGGGTAATGAAATGTCTGCAAGGAAACAACCAAGCTCAGAGAGCACCAAGAATTCCACAGTTCAACCCTGAGCTACCAATATTCTCTTCTACCAGTACAACAAAGTTACTCAACAGAGAGGCATTCTTCTTGCTACAATTCCACCACATTTGTGTCCTCTAGACATTCCCGAGACCAATTGCTGGTCTCAAAAGATGGTGTCTTTTGGGGGAGATTAATTGCGCTCCATAGCCCTTCCAAGCTGAGTTTTAGAAACAGCTCTCTCTCCTCGCACACACTGCTTCGCACAGTTCAATGAATGTTGGTGGCCCGTTGCCAAGTTGGTGTCATCTCCGGCCAGATCTTCCCTCCTTCCTAGGAGAACAAGGTATCAAGAAAGCCAAATTCGAATTTCCAGCTCTGCAAAAGACGTGCATCAGCCAAGCCAGAGATGTAAACTTTAAGTCCATTGGGGTGACATTTGACAGTTGGGATAATCCAGTGGGACTACTCGGACGGCCAGAATCTCTGATGTGGACCAGCTGCTTTTAAGTTTGGTCTGTGCAAAATTCAGAGGGAATTGCAACCCGGAGGAGGTGGGGGGGGGAGAAAGGAAGGAGAGTGCAAATTTGTCCCTTGATTCCTCACTAACCAGGCAGAAGAAATGGAGCGTGTTATTAAAATCCCATTAATGCACATTTTGCATATTCAATATCCAGAATTCTATCAGAGGAAACCATGGCAGGCCACGACTTCATGCGTTGCCCCTGCTGGATCAGTAATTCCCTGCCTTGTAGGTACAAGAGATCCAGCATTATTAGAATTCTCTCCTAGTGCAATGACATTGTCTGCCTTTGGAAGCATCTGCCTTGTGTGGGCAGAGAATTCTAACAGCCTCTTGAAGATCTTGGAAGGAGACAGCTTTTAAAAGCCTGTCTTTGCCGACGGACTCTTCCCGAACACGAGACGTGGCCCAATTAAGAGCCGTGCCAGAAACAAGGAAGAGCTGAGTTACAGGTTAAAACATGTGTAAGGTCTGGCGAACAGCCCTAGCAGATTCCACGATTAACTTGGTATAAAGTCCTGCACCATCTAAGACAGTATTTCTCAAACTTGGCGGCTTTAAGATAGAACATAGAATAATGTAGTTGGAAGGGACCTTGGAGGTCTTCTAGTCCAACCCCCCCACACACACACACTCAAGCAGGAAACCCTATACCATTTCAGATAAATGATTTTCCAGTCTCTTTTTGAAAGCCTCCAGTGATGGAGCATCCATAACTTCTGAAGGCAAGTTGTTCCATTGGTTGATTGTTCTCACCCTTAGGAAATTTCTCCTTAGTTCTAGGTTGCTTCTCTCCTTGGTTAGTTTCCATCCATTATTTCTCGTCTTGCTTTTTGATGTTTTAGAAAATAACTTGACCCCCTCGTCTTTGTAGAAGCCCCTCAAATATTGAACACTAGTACTAACATGTCTCCCCTATTCCTTCTTTTCATTACACTAGGCCAGGGATAGGCAACCTTGGCTCTTTTATGACTTGTGGACTTCAATACCCAGAATTCCTGAACCAGCCATGCTGACTCAGGAATTCTGGGAGTTGAAGTCCACAAGTGATAAAAGAGCCAAAGTTGCCTACCCCTGGCCTAGATATACCCAATTCCTGCAACCGTTCTTAGTATCTCCAGTCCTCTAATAATTCCTGTTGCTCTTCTCTGCACTTTTTCCAGAGTCTCAACATCTTTTTAATATTGTGGTGACCAGAACTGGATGCAGTATTCCAAGTGTGGTGTTGCTTGCTGGTTGGGGAATTCTGGGGGTTGAAGTTCACCCATCTTAAAGTGGCCAAATTTAGGAAACATGATTTTTTTCCTCCTGTCGTCTTCTACAAACTTCAGCCTCCAAAACTGCAAAATGGGAGGGAGATTCAAATATTTTGGCCTTTCATAAGACAATAAAAATTTGGATGTTTCCCCAGGCATTTGAGCTGGGGATTTTAAGCAACCTTGTGGGCGGATTTGTTGATTTGGTCTCGATGGATTGAAACTGAGAATATAGCCAAGAATATGCTATTTTCTATCATTATGTTTTTATCTGATATATTACGTTTTGTTCAAATCTATTGTGTAACCCCTCCCCTGCTTTCCTGTTATGGCTATCTAAGTAAATAAATAAACCTTGGTAACTTTAAGACTTGCAGTCTTCAACTCCCAGAATTCCTCAGCCAGTTTGGCTGGCTGAGGAATTCTGGGAGTTGAAGTCCGCAAGTCTTAAAGTTACCAAGGTTGGCGATCTCTGAAATAAAGCACATGAAGGTCATGATGTCATCACACATCACTTGTGTGACAAAGGTGTGATGCATGAAATGTCACTGTGACATTTCATCCATTTCCTTGAAAGAAGAAGCAAGGAAAAACTCTAGAAAACTGCCATAGGTCTTTTAATGTTCCTTTTGGTCCTTTAAAGCAGTGTGACTCAACAGTGGCAATCTTCAGATGTATGGACTTCAACTCCCAGAATTCCCCAGCCAGAGTTGAGCAACACTGCTTTAGATTAAGTCTGTTTCATTATCTGTCCAGTTAACAGCACCTAAACAATGTTAGCTGGGTTAAGCTTGATTAATATTTGGAAGAGAGACCACTAAGAAATTTCAGGCTTGTAGACTAGACTAGGAAGTCAATAAAAGATTCTGAAAGACACAGAGACAAATCACTGCTATCTTATTGCCAGGAAAATTACTGCAGCCATAAAGTCAACAGGAATCAAATCAATCTTCTCCTTTGTTATATGCTCCTGGCAACTTTCCTTCGTGACCGGAGGCAAGCTCACCTGACCAATAACCATCCAAGACACAGTGAAAGCCTTTTGTTTCGGTTATTGTAATAAGCGGGAAGAGAAGCTTGGTTCTTTCCAAAGTTCCAACCCAAAATATTCCCTTCTTTATACAGCCCTGTCCCGGCCGCTACATCCCTCCTCTTTCTCCATTGGCTGAGGTACTATGAGGTTACACTCTTTCTGACCACCTCCTACATATTTCCTGCTACATACTAAATCATACATCATGTGTACATTAAAATTAAGAGATAATTTATGCAACGTGTGTCAGTTAATATTAATCAACTAATTGCACATGCTCAGTTGCCTGAGTTCTGCCCCCCCCTTTTAATGACTTCTTAGAAAAAATAGGTTCTTTCCTGTTTTGCTAGTTATCTGCTCTTACAGCTCCTGTTCCCATTCTGAAGACCCAGATAACAATTCTGCCTATGTGTTTCTCTTACATCCTTCCTTTATGCCATAGGTCTGCAACCCGCGGCTCCGGAGCCACATGTGGCTCTTTCAGCCGTCTCCTGCGGCTCCCAGTCCTCTGCCATGTGCAGTCCAAAAAAAAAAAAAAAAGTGGGACTAAAAAAGTTCAACCAATCAATTCAAATATGCAGGGTAGGTGCATATCTCGCCTTGGCTCCACTCTTCAGTCAAACCCTGTTCTGCGCATGCGCGCATGTACGCGCATGTGCACACATTTTTTGCGGCTCCCAGTTTTTCCTTTTGTGAGGGAACCGGTTCCGAGTGGCTCTTTCACTGTTTCAGGTTGCTGACCCTTGCTTTATGCTATCCTTTCCTGGTTCCCATCTATTATAGTTGCTTCGCCACTCAGTAAATTTCCACTGCAGCAAATTCAATTTTAAATTTCTCTTTCAATATTACATTTTTGAAGAGCTTTCCTTTACTTCTATCATTCTCCTTCTCCTACTCCTGCAGTTGTTAAGTTAGTAACATGGTTGTTAAGTGAATCTGGCTTCCCCGTCGCCTTTGCTCATCAGAAAGTCGCAAAAGATGATCACATGACCCCAGGACACTGCAACCGTCATAAATACATGCCATTGACCAAATGTCCCAGTTTTGATCATATGACCCCGGGGATGCTGCAACTGTCGTAAGTGTGACAAATGATCATATGTCACTTTTCCAATGCTGGTGTAACTTCCAACAGTTACTAAATGAAAGGTTGTAAGTCAAGGACCTGTATTCTGGCAGAGAAGCACCTTTTCTATCACTGTACAATTTGTGAACCACACAATTCCTTTCAGCATCTCTCTGCTGGAATTCCCGGGTGTTGAGTGTGGCCAACAGTTTCAGTTTGCATTGGGGACCAATTGTTCACACATTTTTGCTTTTACTAGCTTGGGACTTCTGAGAATTGAAGCCCACATATTGTACCTAAAAGTCGCAAAGCTTGAGAAACACAGTTCTAGATAATGCTTTTAAAGAGACCCCTTTGTGAGAAGTTCTATATCAAAATATATTTTACTCTTTAGACTGTTCCCACCTTCCCTTAAGATATAAACGGAATCCACAATGGTCTGAGGAACAGCGTCTCCACTAGATAAGTGATGGTCAAGCTGAAACTAAATTAAAAAGGTAAAGGTAAAGGTTCCCCCGCACATGCGTGCTAGTTGTTTCCGACTCTAGGGGCCGGTGCTCATCTATTCTGCAAGATAACACTCAAAATTTGTGCTTCTTGTCTGGATAACCTTGCAGGGATGACGGGGCCTTCCAAGATGTGCTAGGATAATAACTCAGAATTTTATCCTCATTACCTTCTTTAAAGGTAAAGTTTCCCCCGCACATGCGTGCTAGTTGTTTCATCTCCGTTTCAAAGCCGAAGAGCCAGCGCTTGTCCGAGGCACCGCACTACACACTTCCTTCCATGTAGATGCAGTTCCATTGAGGACCACACGCTGAGTACGGCCTGTCAGCCAGCTACGAATCCATCTGGTGGTGATGCTGTCTAGCCCACATTTTTCTATCTTATCAAGTAGAAGGTTGTGATCTACTTTATCAAATGCCTCTTAGGTTGGTTGCTCACATCTCAGTCTCCCAAGCAAGAGTACTATGTGAGTTCACAGGTATAGAATAGGTGGCACCTGGCTCAACAGAAGTAACTGAGCGGGATCTAGGAATCCTAGTGGACAATCACTTAAATCTGAGCCAGCCGTGCACTGCAGCTGCCAAAAAAGCCAATGTAGTCCCAAGCTGCATCAACAGATAGTATCAAGGTCACATGAAATATTAGCACCATTCCTTCGGGAATAGGGTGGTATACAAATTGAATAAATAAATAAATAAATAAATAAATGAATGAATGAATGAATGAATGAATGAATGAATGAATGAATGAATGAATAAATAAATAAATATACTGCTTACAGAGTGACTTGCAACTAATCCTTGCATGACCGCTGCAGCATCCCCATGGTCACATGATCAAAATTTGGGAACTGGTGTGTATTTGTGACAGTTGCAGCATCCTGGGGTCATGTGATTGCCCTCTGCGATCTTCCCAGCCGACTTCTGTCAAGTCAGTGGGGGAAGCCAGATTCTCTAAACCAGGGGTCCCCAACCGTTTGGGCACCAGGGACCGGTTCCGTGGAGAGAGGTTTTTCGGCAGACCGGAGGAGGCGAGGTTTTGTGTGCTGCCTGCATCCCACGGATGGGGCTTTGCTTGTTTGTCCGGACCAGTTGCTGGCATGCTGTGGACCGGGACCGGTCCACAGACCCGGGGCTTGGGGACCCCTGCCCTAAACAACCAGATGATTCACTTAACTGCAATGATCCACTTAACCACCAGGGCAGAAAAAGTCATAAAATCAGATACGGCTCCCTTAACAACTGCCTAGCTAAGCAATGGAAATTCTGGTCCCTTCGTGGTCATAACTCGAGGACTACCTGCACTGAGGCAGAAGAGTATTGGGGGCAAGAGGACAAACAAAGTAATTCTCGGGAAGCTCCTAAGACCCACTGTTTGTTGAAGGAGATGTCAGGAATGGCGCCAGGAAAGCAATGGGACTGTCCCCCCAACCTCTCTAATCTCCTTTGATGCTGCACCCTTCAGGATCGGCAGCTGTTCTACCCCCTCCCGACTTTCCAGAATTTCTAATATACCACAGAGAGCACTGAGCATGCAGACTGATGCAGCCTCAGGATCTTTTCCACACTTAAACGGCCCCAGGAAATCGGCTTCTTCCTTTGCACAGCATCTTATAGCAATTGCACGTCACACCTACTCACTTTTCTACACCGAACTCCCTGCCCAGCTGTGGGAGTAGGTGGGCCAGCTCAAGTCCTCCAAACAGCTCCAAGTATTATAATTTCATGGATGGGCTGCCTCTGATGCTTGGGCAGGGTGTTAGAATGTAAAACCCAGGCAAAAAAAACCCACACGCATGAAGAAGTAAAGGTTTGGTCCGTTTGATTATTTCAAATACCAAGTCACATACTGAAGCAGAAGTGGGCATTTTACAGTCCCTGGGCTATATCTGTCCCTTTGCCTGTTCCTGTCCAAGCCCGTGTGAACTGCTTTTATACGGAAAGCAATTTCCATTCCTTTTCAATGTACGTATGTGCGTGCATGCACATTCACACACATTCACAGCCCTATTGGTTTGGCCCTCAGCTACAATTCCAGTTTCTCGTGTGGCCCGTTGGGAAAATTATTTGCCCACCTCTGTGTTGAAGGGATGTCCCCCTTGCATGCAGGACTTGGGCTAATGTTGTTCAAGTAAGCCTTTGCAAAATAAACAAAATAAGCACTTTACATACGGGAGTACTGTAAGAGCCATTTTGAGATGTGTGGACTTCAACTCCCAGAAAACCCCAGCCAGCAATCACGTGTTTCTATCAGCGATTCTCAACTTCAGCTAGTTTAAGATCTGTGGACTTCAACTCCCAGAATACCCCAGCCAGCAATGCTGGCTGAGGTATTCTGGGAGTTGAAGTCCACACATGTTAAACTGGCTAAGGTTGAGAAACACTGATAGAGACTTTTGATGGGATGTCCTGGCCGAGATTTACTGCATTCACATCTGTATTCTGCCCAAGGTTGTCTGCAAGGTATGGTCAAAAAAGTCAAGATGGTGTCTGCAACTGAAGTCCCACTTATTTTTATATGTGACCCTTCCGCTTACTTTGAATACTTGAACACGGCAAAGGAGATCATCCTCTAAGTGTTTTATCTATCTGCCCGGGGTTGAGATTGAGGATTTAATGTGAGATTTCAATGGCCCTCTGCTCTCTTCCCAACTACGGGGATGAATCGGAAAGCTTTCCCTGCTGTTGTGATTTTTAAAGGGGATGCCCAAAAGGAAGAATTTGAATTCCACGGAAGGTAATCAGTGTCCCTGTAATTTAGCTTATTTTTAATTGAATTTAAGTGAAACTGGTGCATGTAAAAGAACAGGTTGTAACTGCTATGTTTATTTTTTTGACATTTCCCCCCCCCCAATTCTTCTACCTGCTTGAAGATGATAATCAAGTAATGATTTTTCAGGGTTAGGTAAAGGTAAAGGTTCCCCCGCACATGCGTGCTAGTCGTTTCCAACTCTAGGGGCCGGTGCTCATCTCCGTTTCAAAGCCAAAGAGCCAGCGCTTGTCCGAGGATGTCTCCGTGGTCATGTGGCCGGCATGACTAGACGCCAAAGGCGCACGGAACGCTGTTACCTTCCCACCGGAGTGGTCCCTATTTTTCTACTTGCATTTTTACGTGCTTTTGAACTGCTAGGTTGGCAGAAGCTGGGACGAGTAACAGGCGCTCACTCTGTTACGCGGCACTCGGGATTCGACCTGCCAAACTGCCGACCTTCTGATCGACAAGCTCAGTGTCCTAACCCACTGATCAAGTACTAAATAGCAAGAGGGGAAAATCCCTTTCTCAAACTTCTTCATACCCCCAAATAAGGTACCAAGACCCAATCCACATATCAAAGGATAAGGTCTGCAAATACAAACAGAGTTAATTAAATTATGTCTTCCAGAGGAACTGCATGTTCACAAGAATAAACATGCCTACCTACACACACACACACACACACACACACACACACACACACACACACACATCAAGTGCCACTCTAGAATCAGCACCTGACAGCCTGGACAAACTCCCCCTATAAAAATCTGCTGCTTTACCCCATTTCTCTGCAGCCTGCCCCTAAATGCAAACTGTTTTGCTTTTAGAAATAAATATTTCTTCTTTCCTCATTGCTGTCTGGATCTCATTTTCATTCATTCTTACACAGCCTTGGCTTGAGTCAGAACCCCAAATTATTCTTCTGACACCCCTTTTCTTTAAAATTGTTCGTGGCTGGAATTTAGGCTGCAAACCTCTTGTCCTGGTGTAGGAATACATCCCCGGTGATTTGAATAGAGTATATTTCATATCAGGCATTTTATCACATTGCACGATTAGCCTCTGTGTCTTTTTGACCGCTTAATTACCATTCGGTTTTCAAAATGCATTTTAATTAATGTTGTAAATGGGACTATAGAAAATGAACAGCATTTAGCATACAATTAGCAAAACAAAGTCATCAAATGATTCGTGTCATCTTCCTATGGTGAAATTTGTACTACAGTGATAATTACTGGTTTGTTCATGCTTGGTATGTGCAAATGAGCCTTGTCCGTTTCTAATTTTTATAACCTTAAGATGGTTTTCTTACATTTCGTAATAATTTTTTAAAAATCAAAAAATTAATATGCACTGGTTTTTACTGATGCGTTTTAGGAAGTGTTGACAATGTTTAACAGAATAACTTATAATATTTTGTATGTCTTTTCTTTATTTTTTTAAAAATGGCAAACTGTGGATCAAAATTAAAAGTGCATAAAACTGCATTCTGGTTTGCATATTGTTTCAAAAACAATAAACTGAATAAGATTATAGCATCCTGGAAAAGCTGAATTAATACCTTGCCCACCTCAGAGAGATCTCTGGGCCCCTGGAGGTCATACTGTTCATTTATTTATATAAAGCCAAGCTAGAAGACACTATTTCAATACTGATTTGCTCTGCGCTTTTTCTAACAAGGACAGCTTTGAAAGGTTAATGGTGTCTCCAGTGTTTTCAAATTCTACAGTTTTATTTTTAAAAAGATGCGTGTTTTTATTATGCTGCTTCTTCACCATTAGGCGCTGATAAAGCCAGCTATAAATCATACATTAACCCAACTAAATTCTACTGGTCTACCAAAAGCTGCAGAGTTGCTTAAAAAGAAAGCAATAGCCCCAGTTTGTGGTTAGAACCTGCAATAGCAGCAGGCTATTAAATGGTGAGGAATGCTGGGAGTTGTAGTTTAGTAACCACCAGAGGCCTATAGAGTCCCCAGTCCTGAGGAAGAGAGGCCTCTTGTGCACCACCTTAGAGAAACTGCTGAACAGTGTTTCTCGATTTTGGCCACTTTCAGATGTAGGGACTTCAACTCCCAGAATTCCTCAGCCTGGGGAATTCTGGGAGTTGAAGTCCACACATCTGAAAGTGGCCAAAAGTAAGAAACACAAACTCTAGTCTTCATGGGCTTCCAGGAAACCTTCTTTAGATGCTAAATCCTATTTAGTCCCTTCTTTCAAAAAGCCCTAACCGTGGCCTGCTGTCTTGAGGGGATCCTTCCATTATGTTTTGATATAAATAATGTGGGCGCGCCAGACCTGTGGAACTGCTTGCCGGTTGAGCTCCGGATGGCCCCCGACCTTCGCTCTTTCCGGCGCGATCTAAAAACGTACTTATTTGAGCAATCTGACCTGGTCTGATGGGTTAAGGTTGGGGTTTTAATATGTTTTTAAGTATTGTTTTAAATTTTAAATTTGGGCATTATATTTAATTGTTTTTTAACTTTTGTATTCTGTTTTTATATTTATTGCCCTGTACACCGCCCTGAGTCCTTCGGGAGAAGGGCGGTATAAAAATATAATAAATAAATAAATAAATAAATATAATTTCCTTGCCATCTTATAAACATAACTTTGACTTTACTTCTTAAAGTAATTGTAGCCTTTTTTTGAACCAAAGACGCCTTTGAATTCTGAGAGAATGTGATGGGCACACTCCCAAAATGGCTGCCACAAGATACTCATCTGTTCCCCAAATGGCGAAAACAAAACATCCACACAACAGAACACTAAGCAGGGAAGTTCTTGCCTTCAAGTGGGACCAAGATAAATCTAATAGAGTTGTGTTTTGCCTTGTCTTGCATTATATATCAATATATTCTTACCTTCTTTTATTAATTTCCTATCTACCTAACATCAACCTATCTATCCATCAATCCATTCATTTACCTCCACTACTCTACCTGTCTACCAAACCATCCATTTATAAACCCACCCACTATCCAATCACCCATCCGTCTGTCTATCCATCCATTCATCAATCTGCCCATCTTCTCATCAGTCATCCATGTCAGGCGAAGCTCAAGAATGAAATACAGCAATCCAGCCAATGTTCATGTCTTTACTTGCTTACATACAATAGACAAATTCTTGGCAAACTAAACCTTTCCTACTCTCACCCTAGTGAATGTAGAGTCTAGGGAGAAGCTATCCTAACTCTTTTGCTCTGACCTCTAGGCAATGCAGGCTGTGCTGCCTCGTATTGACCCCTTTCTGGATTGTGCTCCCTCCTTCCTTGGAATTTGCCTCTTCACTGTAGTCCATTACACCAGCAACCCCTCTATAGGCAGTATCTCTTTCTCTCTCTCTTTCCCCTCCCCTCTCTCATTTATCTATCTATCATCTCTTCACCCATCGGGCCATCCATCCATCAATCCATCCAGTATGGCCCATCCTCTGTCTGTCTGTCCGTCTATCTATCTATCTATCTATCTATCTATCTATCTATCTATCTATCTATCTATCTATCCCCATCTATCCAACCATACATTTATCAATTTGCCCATCCTGTATCCATCCATCCATCCATCCTTTCTTATTCACCTACCCTCTCCATCCATTAATGTCCATCTCTCTCTCTCCATCTATCTATCTGTTATCATTTATTTCAGCCATCTTTTCACCCATCTGTCCCTCCATTCATCAATCTGCCCATCCTCTCTATTTCTATCTCTTCACCCATCCCTTCATCCATCCATCCATCCATCCATCCACCCATCCATCTTTCAGCTACCCATCTTCTCACATCAAAACTGTGGTGGCACAATGGTTAGAATGCAGTACTACAGGCTAACTCACTGCTCACTCCAGGAGTTCAATTCTGAGCATCTCAAGGTTGACTCATCCTTCCATCCTTCCAAGGTCTGTAAAATGAGGACCCAGATTGTTGGGGGCAATATGCTGACTCTGTAAAGTGCTTAGATTGGCTGTAAAGCATTGTGAAAGCAGTATATAAGTCTAAGTGCTATCATCAATCCACCCATCTTCTCTCCATTCAGCCATCTATCTATCTCTTATCTAGTCACCCGCTCTTCATCCATCCGTCTTTCCATCCATCCATCCATCCATCCATCCATCCATCCATCCTTCTTTCCCTTTCTTCCCTCACCCAGCAGCCTGAGGGCCATACTGAACAAGATTGAGATTTTCATGGTTTTCACTGAAGCCAAGATTCCATGTTTACAGCAAAGCCTTTTGACTTTGCTTGCTATCTCATTTTTCCCAGACCTGCAATCAGATTAATATTGTTTCTCTGTCACAGGGGTGTCAAACTGACAGCCCGCGGGCTGAATGCATCATAGCAAAACCATGCCCACCCCATTGTCAGCAATGGAAAAAAAGTCACGATATGCCGCAACATGTCACGTGACGTTACGATTTTGGCACACCCCTGCTCTATCAACTTGAGAATGTTTAAAAATTTCATAGAAAAAAGGAATATCCATTTCCGCTTGAATTTTTCTTAAAAGCAGAGAGATGAGAAAAATGGGGCAATTTGACAATGGAACAGTCTTATTATCCTTCATAATGTGCCAGTCCAAGGGTTTCTGGGGTGTGTGTGTGTGGGTGGGGTAGGTCATTCCTGCAGTTCCAGAAGTTTATTCACCAAAACAGGAAATGGTTCATGATCCTATTCCTTAGTCCCATTTCTGTGGCTGGATCACCCCTTTTCGCCTAGCCTTATTTCAGAGATGCAGCATTGTTCACAACTTCCCCCAGTAAAATACATTTTTATGCAAGCATTTTATTTATGTATATCCCGCCTTTGTTATTTTTATAAATTGCAAGGCAGTGAACATAACTAATACTTTTTCCTCCTCCTATTATCTTACCCACAATAACAGCCCTCTGAGGTGGATTGGGTTGAAAGACAGGGACTGGCTCAAAATCACCCAGCAAGGACTAGAACTCACAGTCTCCATTTCAGGCACCTATTTTTTTGAACTCGCTTCCCCTAATGGAAATTTCCTCTGATGCATGTATAAAAAAACTGGCAGGACATTTTAAAAAGGAATCCTTCTTTTTCAACTACGTCTCCATGACGTTGCTTTTGCGTCATTCCCAACCGAGAAGTAGAAACACGTTATCTTTGATAACCTGGAATCAATGTTATATTTTTCTTCTTATGATGACACCTTGAAAGGGCAACCTCGAAGGATTTTATAATTTAGAGTTGATAGAAAACAGGGGCATCTGAGGGAAGAGGCAATCCAAAAAGTCAAGATGGTGGCCGCCATTGCCATCTTGATTTTTCAGACCTTCGTTGAAGGTGCCTTTTTGTTCAACAGGAGCCAGTGATCTGGGACTGACTCCGAACAGGGTCAGAAAAGCAGTACAGGAATGGGGATATTTAATGCCAAATTGGAACAGAAAACATTGCAATGCCAGCACCTGCGAAATTGCCCATCTCCAGGTCTCTCTTACAGCATCAAACAGTCAGAATAAGAGACTAGCAGAGCTGAAGGGACTTTGGAAGTCTTCTAGTCCAACCCCCAGCTCAAGCAGGAGACCCTGGCTGAGGAATTCTGGGAGTTGAAGTCCACAAGTCATAAAAGGACCAAGTTTGAAGATCCCTGCCCTATACCATTGCAGACGAACGGCTGTCCAGTCTCTTCTTAAAAACCTCCAGTGATGATGAATCACCCATAACTACTGAAGGCAAAGTGGTTCTACTGATTAATTGTTCTAACTGTCAGGAAATTTCTCCTAGATTAGTTCTCTTCTTGATTAGTTTCCAGCCATTGCTTCTTGTTCTGCCTTCAGGTGCTTTGGAGAAGAGTAGAGTAGAGTAGAGTAGAGTAGAGTAGAGTAGAGTAGAGTAGAGTAGAGTAGAGTAGAGTAGAGTAGAGTAGAACCTTGGAGGTCTTCTAGTCCAGCCCCCTACTCAAGCAGAAGAACCTATACCATTTCAGATAAGTGACTGTCTAATCTCTTCTTAAAAACCTCCAATGATGGAGCGCCCTTGATTTCTGAGAAGGCAAGCTGTTCCACTGGTTAATTGTCCTCACTGTTAGGAAGTTTCTCCTTAATTCCAGGCTGCTTCTCTCTTTGATCAGTTTCCATCCGTTGCTTCTTGTCCTGCCGTTCAGGTGCTTTGGAGAATAGGTTGACCCCCTCGTCTTTGTGGCAGCCCCTCAAATATTTGGAAGACTGCTATCAAGGTTGACTCAGCCTTCCATCCTTCCTAGGTAGGTAAAATGAGGACCCAGATTGTTGGGGGCAATAAGCTGACTTTGTAATAATGCCGCTTGGGGGGTGTATGAAAGCCCTAATAAGCAGGCATATACATAGAATGAAGGCTACTGCTAAGCTTGTAAGCCGCCCTGAGTCTTCAGAGAAGGGCGGGATATAAATGGAATTAAAAAAAAAAATAAAAAATTAAATTGTCACCGTAATCCTTCTTTTCATCAAACTAGACCAGGGGTCTTCAAACGTGGCCCTTTTATGACTTGCGGACTTCAACTCCCAGAATTCCTCAGCCAGCCACGCTGAGGAATTCTGGGAGTTGGTCCGCAAGGCATAAAAGGGCCAAGTTTGAAAACCCCCCCTGAACTAGACACACTCGATTCCTGCAACCGTTCTTCGGTCCGTCCTCTTGAAATGAAAAGCAGGATCCGCTAGGAGGCAGGAGAGAGCTGGATTTGCAAGGCGGAGCAGCAAAGCCACGCTTTCCTCAATAGAGGTCATGGGATCTCATCTCAGTCGGGCGTGGCGCTGCCTGCACCGCCAGAGCATCACCCTGCGGAATGGAGGATTTCCCCCCAGGGGAAAGATCTGAGCTCTGACCGCGAAAACTTCCTTTTGACGACCAAGCCTTCCTTGCATCTGGGCTCCGATGCATCTGCCAGCCCGTCGGATTCGGAGACCCGGGATTGTCACTTTTAAACTGGATTCACGCTTGGGCTGCAGCCGAGCGAGCAAAATTCTCCCAAGTGGAAGCTGATGGTTCCCAACTTCTCCAAGCTCTCCACTTCAGCACCTTCCTGCAAGGATTTGAAAGAGGAAGCAAGCCAGCCAGCCAGCCAAGTAAGCCACTGGAACAGGAGGAGAGTTTTGTGTTGTTTTTTTCTATCGGGGCGAGCCTCCCTTGAAATAACTGCCATCAGGAAGACTGTGCTGTGGATTACGGCTCTACAGAAGCAGGTGGAAAGTTGACCTACTCTGCAGGGTTGGTTTTCTAAGGCAGCCCCAAGGGTGGAAAAGAGGAGGAAGGAAGTTATTTGCTGAGAAAGAAAGAAAAAGAATAGGTGAAGATCTGGAGAGGGAGTGGTGCCATCTTCACCTGCGTGGTGCTCATCTTTTAATTTAATTTTTTTAATTTTAATTCCCATTTATATCCCGCCCTTCTCCGAAGACTCAGGGCGGCTTACAAGCTTAGCAGTAGCCTTCATTCTATGTATATGCCTGCTTATTAGGGCTTTCACACACACCCCAAGCGGCATTATTACAAAGTCAGCTTATTGACCCCCAACAATCTGGGTCCTCATTTTACCTACCTCGGAAGGATGGAAGGCTGAGTCAACCTTGAGCCTGGTGGGATGCGAACCTGCACTAATTGCAGGCAGCTGGTGTTACTTAAGGACGCATTAGCCCACTGCTCCACCAAGGCTCTTTGCCCCTGACGATTTTAAAAATCCCCCCCTTTTTTTTTTTAAGGAGGCTGAGGGGGACATTGAGGACTACGAAGATGCCAGCACCTCCCGTGTGAAGCTGCTGATTAATCTGCACCCACCGTATATATTCTAGCAGAATAAGGTTTGGACACGGTATTGTGACCCTCCTGGATAATCCTAGAAATTGCTTCTCCAAAACGCTCCCCACCCCGCCCCCTTCTCTCTTGCTCTTTTTTTTATTTCTCCACCTGCAATGTGATCAGAAGAGGAGGAGGAGGAAGAGGAAGGGGGGGGGAGAAAAAGAAAGACAAGCAAACGCAAGCAGATCCTTCTTCTCTGTTCCAGGATGCTCACTTTGAAACCTCTGGAGGGAGAATATTGGATTGAAGGATCCCGGAGAGAATCGGCTTTGCAAGATTTCTATCTCATGGGACCGGAGCTGGGCAGGTGAGGTTGGGCATTTAATCTCTTTGTGGCCTTCTGATGCAGATTACTTGGTATGAGGCTTACAAAGTGGGGAAAAAACCAGCAGGGTGATGGCAGCCCCAAAGACATGATTCTTCTCTAAAAGAACGTTGATTCTTTTCTGCTCAAGAAAAAGAAGAAAAGCATAAGATCTCTCTCTGGATTCCACCTGCAGAGTTTGACTCTTAAATTGTGGTATTTCCTCGAAAGGTATACAGGTAGTCCTTGACTTAGGACCACAATTGTGCCCCAAATTTCTGTTGTTAAGTGAGACAATTATGAAGTGAGTTTGCCCATTTTAAACCTTTCTTGCTGTTGCTGTTAAGTGAATCACTGCAATCGTTAAGTTAGTAACAGGGTTGTTAAGTGAATCTGGCTTCCCCATTGACTTTGCTTGTCAGGTCACAAAAAGTGATCACGTGACCCCAGGGACACTGCAGCCGTCGTAAATAGGAGCAAGTTGCCAAGCCTCCAAATTTGACCGTGGGGATGCTGCAACGGTCGTAAGTGTGGAAAGTGGTCCTAAGTCAACTTTTTTCAGGGCTGTTGTTAAATTTGAAGGGTCACTATATGTTTGTAAGTCTACTATATGGCTAGCAATGGCAGGCGCAGTTGCGCTGAAGCAGCCCCCCCCCTACAAAAGAAATACAAGTTGGAACGTTTTTGAACTCTGTGCAGCTGCTTGGGTCTGTGTTTCTTTATTTTTGCTCTGGTTGTTCCAAAATTCCCAGCTTCAGTTTTCTGCTTTTTTAAGCGGTCCTTGATAAGCTCATGTACTTCAGTCAGTGGAACAAATCCGAAATTTCAGGGAAGCAGAGTTCTATAAATGTTGGGGATGAATTAATGCTCATTAACCCTGAAAAAAGGGACGCGGTGGCTCAGTGGGTTAGGACGCTGAGCCTGTCGATCAGAAGGTCGGCAGTTTGGCGGGTCGAATCCCGAGTGTCGCGTAACAGAGTGAGCGCCTGTTACTCGTCCCAGCTTCTGCCAACCTAGCAGTTCGAAAGCACGTAAAAATGCAAGTAGAAAAATAGGGACCACTACGGTGGGAAGGTAACAGTGTTCCGTGCGCCTTTGGCATCTAGTCATGCCGGCCACATGACCACGGAGACGTCCTCGGACAAGTGCTGGCTCTTCGGCTTTGAAACGGAGATGAGCACCGGCCCCTAGAGTTGGAAACGACTAGCACGCATGTGCGGGGGAACCTTTACCTTTACCTAACCCTGAAAAATCATTACTTGATTATCATCTTCAAGCAGGTAGAAGAATTGGGGGGGGGGGGAAATGTCAAAAAAATAAACATAGCAGTTACAACCTGTTCTTTTACATGCACCAGTTTCACTTAAATTCAATTAAAAATAAGCTAAATTACAGGGACACTGATTACCTTCCGTGGAATTCAAATTCTTCCTTTTGGGCATCCCCTTTAAAAATCACAACAGCAGGGAAAGCTTTCCGATTCATCCCCGTAGTTGGGAAGAGAGCAGAGGGCCATTGAAATCTCACATTAAATCCTCAATCTCAACCCCGGGCAGATAGATAAAACACTTAGAGGATGATCTCCTTTGCCGTGTTCAAGTATTCAAAGTAAGCGGAAGGGTCACATATAAAAATAAGTGGGACTTCAGTTGCAGACACCATCTTGACTTTTTTGACCATACCTTGCAGACAACCTTGGGCAGAATACAGATGTGAATGCAGTAAATCTCGGCCAGGACATCCCATCAAAAGTCTCTATCAGCGTTTCTCAACCTTAGCCAGTTTAACATGTGTGGACTTCAACTCCCAGAATACCTCAGCCAGCATTGCTGGCTGGGGTATTCTGGGAGTTGAAGTCCACAGATCTTAAACTAGCTGAAGTTGAGAATCGCTGATAGAGACACGTGATTGCTGGCTGGGGTTTTCTGGGAGTTGAAGTCCACACATCTCAAAATGGCTCTTACAGTACTCCCGTATGTAAAGTGCTTATTTTGTTTATTTTGCAAAGGCTTACTTGAACAATATTAGCCCAAGTCCTGCATGCAAGGGGGACATCCCTTCAATGCAGGGGTGGGCAAATAATTTTCCCAACGGGCCGCACGAGAAACTGGAATTGTAGCTGAGGGCCAAACCAATAGGGCTGTGAATGTGTGTGAATGTGCATGCACGCACATACGTACATTGAAAAGGAATGGAAATTGCTTTCCGTATAAAAGCAGTTCACACGGGCTTGGACAGGAACAGGCAAAGGGACAGATATAGCCCAGGGACTGTAAAATGCCCACTTCTGCTTCAGTATGTGACTTGGTATTTGAAATAATCAAACGGACCAAACCTTTACTTCTTCATGCGTGTGGGTTTTTTTTGCCTGGGTTTTACATTCTAACACCCTGCCCAAGCATCAGAGGCAGCCCATCCATGAAATTATAATACTTGGAGCTGTTTGGAGGACTTGAGCTGGCCCACCTACTCCCACAGCTGGGCAGGAAGTTCGGTGTAGAAAAGTGAGTAGGTGTGACGTGCAATTGCTATAAGATGCTGTGCAAAGGAAGAAGCCGATTTCCTGGGGCCGTTTAAGTGTGGAAAAGATCCTGAGGCTGCATCAGTCTGCATGCTCAGTGCTCTCTGTGGTATATTAGAAATTCTGGAAAGTCGGGAGGGGGTAGAACAGCTGCCGATCCTGAAGGGTGCAGCATCAAAGGAGATTAGAGAGGTTGGGGGGACAGTCCCATTGCTTTCCTGGCGCCATTCCTGACATCTCCTTCAACAAACAGTGGGTCTTAGGAGCCTCCCGAGAATTACTTTGTTTGTCCTCTTGCCCCCAATACTCTTCTGCCTCAGTGCAGGTAGTCCTCGAGTTATGACCACGAAGGGACCAGAATTTCCATTGCTTAGCTAGGCAGTTGTTAAGGGAGCCGTATCTGATTTTATGACTTTTTCTGCCCTGGTGGTTAAGTGGATCATTGCAGTTAAGTGAATCATCTGGTTGTTTAGGGCAGGGGTCCCCAAGCCCCGGGTCTGTGGACCGGTCCCGGTCCACAGCATGCCAGCAACTGGTCCGGACAAACAAGCAAAGCCCCATCCGTGGGATGCAGGCAGCACACAAAACCTCGCCTCCTCCGGTCTGCCGAAAAACCTCTCTCCACGGAACCGGTCCCTGGTGCCCAAACAGTTGGGGACCTCTGGTTTAGAGAATCTGGCTTCCCCCATTGACTTGACAGAAGTCGGCTGGGAAGATCGCAGAGGGCAATCACATGACCCCAGGATGCTGCAACTGTCACAAATACACACCAGTTGCCAAATTTTGATCATGTGACCATGGGGATGCTGCAGCGGTCATGCAAGGATTAGTTGCAAGTCACTCTGTAAGCAGTATATTTATTTATTTATTTATTTATTTATTTATTTATTTATTTATTTATTTATTTATTTATTTATTCATTCAATTTGTATACCACCCTATTCCCGAAGGAATGGTGCTAATATTTCATGTGACCTTGATACTATCTGTTGATGCAGCTTGGGACTACATTGGCTTTTTTTGGCAGCTGCAGTGCACGGCTGGCTCAGATTTAAGTGATTGTCCACTAGGATTCCTAGATCCCACTCAGTTACTTCTGTTGCGCCAGGTGCCACCTATTCTATACCTGTGAACTCACATAGTACTCTTGCTTGGGAGACTGAGATGTGAGCAACCAACCTAAGAGGCATTTGATAAAGTAGATCACAACCTTCTACTTGATAAGATAGAAAAATGTGGGCTAGACAGCATCACCACCAGATGGATTCGTAGCTGGCTGACAGGCCGTACTCAGCGTGTGGTCCTCAATGGAACTGCATCTACATGGAAGGAAGTGTGTAGTGCGGTGCCCCAGGGCTCTGTTCTGGGCCCAGTGCTCTTCAACATCTTCATCAACGATTTGGACGAGGAGATAGATGGGGAACTCATCAGATTTGCAGACGATACCAACCTGGCAGGAATAGCCAATACTCCAGAACACAGGCTTAAGATACAGGAGGATCTGGACAGACTTGAACACTGGGCGCTATCTAACAAAATGAAATTCCATGGTGAAAAAAGTAAGGTTCTACATTTAGGCAAGAAAAACCAAATGCACAGAGGTGTCAAACTGCCGGCCCACGTCACCGGGAAACCACGCCCACCCCATTGCCGGCAATGGTGAAAAAGCTCTGATTTGTTGAGCGACATCATGTGACGTCATGAGTTTGACATGTCTGGTATAGATGGTACCTGGCTCCATAGTAGTAACTGTGAGAGGGATCTTGGAGTCCTAGTGGACAGTCACTTAAATATGAGCCAGCCGTGTGCTGCAGCTGCCAAAAAAGCCAACACAGTTCTAGGCTGCATTAACAGAGGGATAGAATCAAGATCACGTGAAGTGTTGATACCACTTTATAATGGCTTTAAGGCCACACTTGGAATACTGCATCCAGTTTTGGTCGCCACGATGTAAAAAAGTTTAGAAAGAATGCAGAGGAGAGCAACAAAGATGATTAGGAGATTGGAGGCTAAAATATATGAAGAACACTTGCAGGAATTGGGTATGCCCAGTTTAATGAAGAGGAGGACGAGGGGCGTGTTCCAATATCTCAGGGGCTTCCACAAGGAAAAGGAAGTCAAGCTATTCTCCAAAGCACCTGAAGGCAGAACAAGAAGCAATGGATGGAAACTCGCCAAGGAGGGAAGCAACCTAGAACTAAGCAGAAAATTTCTAACGGTGAGATCAATCAACTAATGTAATACCTATCCTTCAGAGGTTTGGAGTGCTTCATCACTGGAGGCTTTCAAAAAGAGACTGGACAACCATTTGTGTGAAATGGTATAGGGCAGTGACGGCGAACCTTTTAGAGACCGAGTGCCCAAACTGCAATCCAAAACCCACTTACGTATCATCAGGTGCTGGGTGGGCGTGGCCCATTGGGTGGGCGTGGCTGCAGTGTAATAGCAGACTGGGTGGGACTAAAAAGTTCCATCAATCAATTCCAACTTGGCGAGATCTTTTTTTTTCCAACGAGAAGCGAAAATTAATTGATTGATTGAACCTTTTTTTTTTGGCACACTGCGGTGGAGGCCCAAAGCGAAAAGCTTTTATAAAACCCAGCTGAAGGCCTGGGACTGGGGCGACGGGGCGCGTGCCCACAGAGAGGACTCTGCGTGCCACCTGTGGCACCCGTGCCATAGGTTCGCCACCATGGGTATATAGGGTCTCGCTCGAGCAGAGGATTGGACTGAAAGGTCCCTTCCAACTCTGTTATTATTCTATGTTCTATGGCAGACATGTCAAACACAAGGCCCGGGGGCTGGATCCGGCCTGCGAAGTGGTTTCATGCGGCCCGCGAAGCCATCCTGGAAACAGTGAGGGAACGGCCCCCACTGCCTTGGCCCTGGCCCAGAGACCCTCCTTCTGCCAGAGACCCTCAGATCTGTCCCACTCCTGCCCAGGCCCCCCCATAGGCACCCTTGATGCGTAGAGCTGGCCACGCCCACCCAGTAGGCCATACACGCACTAGACACGCCCACCCAGTAGCCACGCCCACCCAGGCCACACCCACCCGGCCCCCTGAGGGCAACCGCAATGCTGACGCGGCCCTCAATGAAATTGAGTTTGACACCCCTGTTCTATGGTGTTTCTTTCCATCAAGGGATTATCGTGAGTTAAGCCTCAGGTCAATTTGTGGACCCATCTTGTCCCTTAGATTAACAAAATACTCTTGGCGGTGGCGTTTGTCTTTCTGTTTTGGGCCAACTCTCCTGCCTGCCTCTTACTAAGCCATGAAAATCAGCGCTGTTTTCTCATTTGATACCTTTCCCGTGGCTTCATCTGTCTAATAATCCAACGGAAGATATCCCTGCTCTTCGTCGTCAGCAGAGCTTTATTTTGCAGACGTTTTCCAGCCGTCTTACATCAAAGAAAAAATGAAATCAAATCTAGGACATGGTTTCCATAAATAGATTCCCCCATATGTTACATCAACAAAGCATCTGGCAGGATGGGGGGTGGGGTGGGGCAGTGAATTTCATGGGGGGTGGGGTGGGGAATCTAATTTTGCATTCCCCTCTGATCCAGATAGGGCTGCCTTTAATGAAATTTGGAGGATGCAAAGGTAGAAAAGCACAACTATTCTTAGCAGGCAAAAACGGAACATATGTAGCGTGGATGCTGCTGTTCCATAATGCTGCTATTTTAGTCTTCCTGTGTGTGTGTGGGGGGGGGGTGTTTCTTTGAAAGTGCTGCCAAAAAACTGTTCTCAGATTAAAGTGGCTAACTTTCCCCCAATCCTCCGATCTGGCTTCAGTGCTTTTAACACTGGAAAGCAAAAAAAAAAAAAAAAGGTCCTCAGAATCTGCAGATAGAGTGAAAAGTGAAGCGAAAAAGTGAGATTAGGATTCCCAGAATTCCCCAGCCAGGATGGGCATTTCTTTGGCCGGTGCAGCTAGGAATTCTGGGAGTTGTAGTCTTGACACACTGTAGAACAGGGGTGTCAAACTGGCGGCCCGCGGGCCGGATGTGTCACACGCAGGCCATGCCCACCCCGGCTCTGCAAAGGCAAAAAACATTGCAATATGTCACGATACGTCACATGATGCAATCTTTGACACCTATGCTGTGGGAAAAGGAAGTTGGGAAGTGCTTGGTTAAGAAATATGCTGAGGAACAGGTTTAGGGTCACAGACCCTAAAACTATTGACTGGGGGCTGGGACTGGGATTTCTCCCACCAACACTTTGTGGTTTAGTGGAGGCAGTAGAATCTGGTCTACTTAGACTGATCTTAGTAACACCAAAAGCAGAGTCAGAGCTGGTTAGTACTTGGATGGAAGACCACTAAGAAATCATGGGATTGTTGGCTAGACTGGGAAATTTAAAAACAAAATCTGGAAAATAGTGGAACTCTGCATCTATACCACGGCCAAGAAAATGGCATGGTCTAAGATAGTGTTTCTCAATCTTGGCAACTTTTAAGAAGTGTAAACTTCAACTCCCAGAATTCCCCAGCCAGCAAGGGGATTTCTGGGAGTTGAAGTCCACACAGTGTAAAGTTTCTAAGGTGGAAAAACACTGGTCTATGACAGGGGTCTTCAAGCTTGGCCCTTTTATGACTTGTGGACTTCAACTCCCAGAATTCCTCAGTCAGGCACGCTGGCTGAGGACTTCTGGGAGTTGAAGTCCACAAGTCATGAAAGGGCCAGGTTTGAAGACCCCTGGTCTATGAAGGCACAAGGAATTAAGTTCAGCTTAAAGGAGGTGAGATTGGTCCCAGCTTTATTGTTGGAATGTAACCATCCCAAGTGGGGAGGTGGGGTCAAGCAAGGAATCAGTCTGGACTCGCCACATAAACACAAAAGGACTAGATCTGAGCTCCTTTGAATACCTATCTGGTCATTCCCAGGCAAAAGATGCTAGTCTAGGGAAAACCCTGTGTAACAGGGAGAGAACAATCTAATAGTCTGGGTGTTTGCACCTGACCTCTACTGATATTACAAAAGAGCCTAAAACTGGGTTTTTTTATTCTCAAATGGTGATCATGTTATCCCAGAAAACTGCAGCCATCATAAATACATGCGGATTGCCAAGCACCTAAATTTTGATCACATTATCATGGGGATCCTGCAGTGGTCCTAAGTGTGAGGCCTGTTCCTAAGTCACTTTTTTCAGTGCCATTATAGCTTCAAACGATCACTGAACGAACGTTGTAGGTCAAGGACTGCCTGTATGACCTTGGGTAATCATTCATAATACAGTAATAGTAATTTATTAAGTGTATATATACACAATTCTCAGGAACTCCTAGCAGATTGGAATTGTTAAACCATTTAAAAAATAAAGAAAAATACACTGTGGAGTGGAAGAGATGAGCGATACACTGTGGAGTGGAAGAGATGGATTGATTATATTCAGAATAAATATGGGACTAAAAAGTTTCACTTAGCATTTGAATAAGTAGTGGATTTATATGATGTATAATTAGTTTGTAGTTATTTTATTAAGAGTTAAAGTGCGATAGAATTTAATATTTTATTGTTTGCATATTTTAGATTATGTTTGTTTGTATTTTTCTACCCTGTATTTAGCTCTGGGAAGTCGGGGAGGGGGGAGGGGAGGGGAGGGTTTGGGAGGGCTGGGGGGAGGGGACGGGGAGAGGGGGTTTTTTTGTATTCCAAAATGTATTTTAAAACTTTTCAATAAAAAAATAAAATAAAGAAAAATACAAAAGACACAAAACCAGCACCAGGCAAAAGTACAGATGGTCCTCTACTTACAACCGTTAGTTTAGTGAATGTTTGAAATTACGACATCACTGATTATTGGCCCTGGGGTTCCCATGGAAATTCAGGTAGTCCTGACCTAGACTTATGACTGTAATGGAGCCTGCCCATCATGGCTATTTTACTATCTTTTTTGCAGTGATCATTAAGCAAATACCACAAGTGTTAAGAGAATGAATGGTTCACTATGAGCCGTTTTTGCCCAAAATGAGAAGTAAACGTTTGTTTTCAGCAAAACCATTGTGAAATGTGGTTGTGTGACTATAGGAGAAGGGCAGCTGTCGTAACCTAGGAACTGGGTTGTAAGTACTCTCAGGAAAGTCTGTTGTAGCTGTGCGGTTGCTCAGCCTTCTCATAAGTCAAAGTCCACCTGTATGGATCCTGTGAGATGGCTGTGTTGAAGGTGAGATACACTCTCTTGTGAGTTCTCTGTTTGCTTCTTTGTTTCCTATTTATAATTTTTAATGGTTTTAATGGTTTTGTTCTCATTGTTTTGATTGTTTTTGGTTTTTGTTGTTTTAAGTGTGTACGCTGCCCAGAGGCCCATCTGTGAGATAAGCAGCTATATAAAATCCATGATGAAGATTTGAGATTCTTTACAGATTTGATTTTAGAGGGACACGGTGGCTCGGTGGGTTAGGACGCTGAGCTTGTCGATCAGAAGATCCGCAGTTTGGCGGGTCGAATCCCGAGTGCCGCGTAACAGAGTGAGCGCCTGTTCCTCGTCCCAGCTTCTGCCAACCTAGCAGTTCGAAAGCACGTAAAAATGCAAGTAGAAAAATAGGGACCACTACGGTGGGAAGGTAACAGCGTTCCGTGCGCCTTTGGCGTCTAGTCATGCCGGCCACATGACCACGGAGACATTCTCGGACAAGCGCTGGCTCTTTGGCTTTGAAACGGAGATGAGCACCGGCCCCTAGAGTCAGAAACGACTAGCACACATGTGCGGGGGAACCTTTACCTTTTACAGATTTGATTTATACCCTGCTTTCAATCCCAGTTAGTGACAGCAAGCACCCAGTCGTTGCTAAACTCAGAAAGTGGAGCTGAGTCCGATCTGATCAGTTGTTTGGGAACCCAGCAGAATAAAGCTGTAAGATTCTGGTTGAGCAAATATCCCCTTTGCACGCAAGAACCAAGTGCCTTTTCCTTTGCCAGGAAAACTCAGGTTTGTCTCCGCTAAATTGCCAAAGGCCACCCTTGAATTGAGGGACGCTTTCGAACAGAGTAAAAATACACATACATAGTATATTCATGCAACAGGCATTCTGTGCGGAGTGAGGGATGCGTGGAAGGGCTCCTTCTGGAGATTGGAATTCTAATTTTCCTGATCTTATTTCTGAAGCAGAAGCGACAAGTTGTAATTTCAGTGACCATAGCAATAGCAATAGCATTTAGGCTTATATTTGTACCTGTATAACTGTCTGGTTCGGCACAGCGACCAAACAGGATAGGTAGAGACTTCAACAGATAATGAAGACTGCAGAAAAAACAGTTGCAACCAGCCTGCCTTCCATTGAGAATATGTATATTACAAGGGTCAGAAGGAGGGCTGAGAAAATATCTACAGACCCTTCACATCCTGGACATAAACTATTTCAATTCCTCCCCCTTGAGACGCCACTACAGGGCATTGCTTGCCAAAATAACTAGACACGGGGACAAATTTGTCCCCTCGTGTCATCACACCTAATTCTCACAGTACTGTCCTATGTCTTAAGTATATTTACCCAAATGGTATGGTTACAGCATTATTATTGTTATCCTTGTCATCTTCTCTACTACTTCCTCTTATTGGTATCATTATTATGATTATTATTACTCTATTGTTTTGCATGTACACTGAGAGCTTCTGCACCGGAGACAAATGCTTTGTGTGTCTGATCACACCTGGCCCAATGAAGTACAGGTAGTCCTTGACTTGCAATCACAATTGAGCCCAAAACCTCTGTTGCTAAGTGAAATATTTGTCAAGTGAATTTTGCCCCATTTCACGACCTTTCTTACTGCAGTTGTTAAGTGAATCACTGCAGCAGTTAGTAACCTGGTTGTAAAGTGAATCTAGCTTCCCCATTGACTTTGCATGTTAGAAGGTCACAGAAGCGGATCACGTGACCCTGGGACGCTGCAACCGTCATAGCCATGAGTCAGTTGCCAAGCATCTGAAATTTGATCATGTGACCATGGGGATGCTGCAAGGGTCATAAGTGTGAAAAATGGTCATAAGTCACTTTTTCAGTGCCGGTGTAATTTTGAACAATTACTAAATGAACCATTGTAAATAGAAGACTACCTGTGTTCTATTCTATACCGCTTCATAGTGCTTTACAGCACTCTCATAAGTCAGAGGTCACCAACCTTTGTTGGTTGGCGGACTGGTGGAAAAGGGAGGGGGAAGCATTCTACACGCGCATGTGTGCACACGGGGCCGCAAGCACGCACATGCTGCAAATGGGGCGGGGCTAGCACCCACGTGATACTCATTAGCTCTGCCCCATTCTTGCGTGGCGCAGTGCTTTGTTTCTGCGCCCCATGGTGCGGCGGTGGCCATTTTTGCACCTTGCAGTGCGGTGGCAGCCCATTTTTGTGCCCTGTGGTATGGTGGTACCCATTTTTGCACCCTGCAGTGCAGTGGTAGCTCATTTCCATGCCTCACGGTGCAGCAGCAACCCATTTTTGTGCCCTGTGGTGTAGCAGCGGCCTGTTTTTGCACTCTGTGGCATGGCGGCAGCCCATTTTTGCGCCCCAAGGCATGGTGGCATCCCATTTTCACTCCCTGAAGCGTAGCAGCAGCCTGTTTTCGCACCCCGTGGCACAGCATCCTGTTTTTGTGCCTATGGCCGTGGCGCTAGTGAGGGTGTCCTAAAATATGATGCTGTTATCTGACTTGCTTAATGGCCATCACAACTTACAACGGTCATTATGGTCGTAAATTGAGGACTATCGATATGAGCAGTTTGTCTCCATTCAATCTCAAATGGGAGATTTTGCAGAAGGCAATATTTTTCGTGCTTTTCAGGAGCATTGTGTTTCATAGTTAGGAACAACTGTATATATTAAATTTACGCTGTGTAGAGGAGTAGTAAAAAAAACTAATCACATTACACCAAGAACTAACCAAACTACCTCATTTTCTACTGAAATGCAGTAGAGAAGAATACAGGTAATCCTTGACTTACAACCACTCATTGAGTGACCGTTAGAAGTTACAATGAACGGCACTGAAAAAAGTGACTTAAGGCTGTTTTCACACTTGGAGAGAATTGCAGCATTCCCCGTGGTCACGCGATCAAAATTCAGCCACTTGGCAGCCAGCTCATATTTATGATGGTTGCAGCATCCGAGCATCTTGCGACCACCTTTTTTCAAGCTTCTGACAAGCAAAATCAATGGGGAAGCCAAAGTCATTAACAAACACGTTACTAACTTAACAACTGCTATGATTCACTTAACTATTAGCAAGAAAGGTCGTTAAATGGGGCAAAACTCACTTAACAATTAGCAACAGAAATTTGGGGCTCAGTTGTGGTCGTAAATCGAGGACTCCCCGTATGGAAATTTTTAAAACTAATCAAGTTGCACCATTTTCTATTGAAATGGAGTACAGAAACAATGCACTACACGGGGCAGAAATGAATTGTGACTGCTTCATGTAGTGTATCCTGTTGGGACACGCATTAAAGGAAACTTTGCTCCATGTATATAAAAGATATTTTGGGGCCTCTGAGAGTTTTTTTTCCATCAGGTCATCCTAGATATCCCATCTGGGATATCATGTCTGTGTAGATATAAATTTACCAGGTTTATTTCTCTGGGAACTGCTGTACTTGACAGAGGTCACAGCCCTCTAGTAGTGCCTTTGGTCTTAAAAGCAGCCTAACCGTTTAAAGCTCTGGAGCGTTTCAATTTTAATTAGAAGAGTTTTACCAAAGGAAGCCAGAAGGGAAAAAATCCTTCTGTGGGGAAAGAGGAGGGGGAATTTCATTCTGTACTGCAGGATTTTTGGATCTAGCAAACACCACTTAGGTATACAATTAATGTGGCTTCTGTGCCCTGAAGCTGTGAAGCGGTTTGGATTTGATCTCAGAAAAGTGCTTTAAAATGCCCAAATTTGACTCGGCTTCTGCATAAAACCCAAAGTAATTGGTTTTCCTGGCAAACCCTCAGAGTCTCCTTAGCAAGATTTATTAAGAAGAAATAGCGTTCTAAGAATTCCAGTGACAAATCTGCTTCCTGTCAACAAGCAATATACCACAAAGTCCTTGACTTACAAGCTGTTCGCTTAGTGACTGTTTGAAGCTACAACGGCCACCGGAAAAATGTGATTTATGACTGCTTTTCAACTTACAACCGTTGCAGCATTCCCACGGCAACAGTTGCAGTGATTCAGTTAACAACAGTGGAAAGAAAGATTGTAAAATGGGACAAAACTCACCTCACAACTGTCTTGCTTAGCAGTCGAAATTTTGGGCTCAGCTGGGCGTTGTAAGTCGAGGATCACCTGTATCAAAAAGTATATTAGGGCATGTAAAAAAACAACAACAACAGGTGACATTCTGATTTCACTGTAATGGTTGCCATCTTGCCTTTTTGGACCTCATCTTGTCAGCATCTCCCTGCAACAGGAGATTAGAAAGGGATTAGTGACCATTTCTCTTACCTCCCCTTCTGCTTTGCGAAAGGAATGGACACTCCCCACGTTTTGCGGAGAGTAAAAGGACGGGGGGGGGAACGCTTTCAGACTTGAAAGGTTAACGTTAGCCTAGGGTTAGGCAACCTTGGCTCTTTTATGACTCGGGGACTTCAACTCCCAGAATTCCTGAGCCAGCCATGCTGAGGGGAAAGGGAGAGGTTTCCAAGCTGAGCCATGCTGGCTCAGGAATTCTGGGAGTTGAAGTCCACGAGTCATAAAAGAGCCAAGGTTGCCTACCCCTGCGTTAGCCCTTTGAGATATTCACAATAGTGAATATTGTACTAACTCTAGGGCTTTTTTTCTCATAGAATGCTCAGAACTGTGTTCCAGCACCTTTTTTTTTGCAAAAAAAAACCTCCCTCTATTGGCTTTAGGAGTAGGCAATCTTGGCTCTTTTTTATGACTCGTGGACTTCAACTCCCAGAAATCCTGAGCCAGCCACGCTGAGGGGAAAGAGAGAGGTTTCCAAGCTGAGCTGTGCTGGCACAGGAATTCTGGGAGTTGAAGTCCTTGAGTCATAAAAGAGCCAAGGTTGCCAACCCTGCACTAAAGGAGCACATTAAAATTATTTACAAAGTTACTTCTTTTGGGAACTAAACTTTTAGAATCTAAAACAGCTAATTCAAAAAAGTCAACAGGAAAGAACCTCACATTTTTCATCTGCTTCTGTCTTTTGGAAGGTAAAATTAGATAACAAAATAATCTTATTTCCTACGTTAACATCTCTGCAATGAATCAATAAAGGTAACAGGAAAGAAATGAGATACATTTTTCTCAATGTAATATGTCTAATTTAGCTGATGCTAGGAAAAAAATAGTATCTTTTGTACACCCTTGAAAACTATTTTGAATCTATAACCACTGAACCATTTTAAATTAAACAATTCTTAAGAATGAAATATTCTTAATTTGGACTTTACTTTTACTCTTTGGACTGTTGTGTGTTTTGAAAAATAGATAATTTAGAATCTAGTTATGTTGCACTTCAGTCTTTAAATAATTAACGTAGTATATACATAACAATATATGATATTTTCCATGGTGAGCTTAACATCAATAACAACATTTATTAAAAAGGCTAAAATAATTTCTGGTGGTATTATCTGAACATTAAAATTTTGTTTAGTCACAGTCTTTCAAAAGATGTTACATATGTGCATAAGTGTAGTCAGTAGCATATGCCTTTTTAAAAATATCAAACATGCAAAGAAACAAAAATAAGTCCAAAAGATCTGTATTACATCCAGAAATGCCAACTTTGCAACCAATATTTCTCACCCATAACTATGGCACCCTAAGGATACCTGCATTTATTTATTTACTTATAATGAGACTTGTATGCTGCCCTATCTCCCGAAGGACTCAGGGCGGCTAACAACAATAAAATACAATAAATACAAATATTAAAAAGGAATTAAATTATGTCGAAGTCCCACTAAAACCAATAAAAAAATTTAAAATCATAATTAAAACCCCATTATCATCAGTCCAGGTCGGCCTGTTGGAAAAGATATGTCTTAAGGTCACGACGAAAGGACCGAAGGTCTGGGGCCATCCGGAGCTCCCGGGGAAGCTGATTCCACAAAGTAGGTGCCCCAACAGAGAAGGCCCTCCCCTTGCGGGTCACCAGCCGAAATTGTCTGGCTGATGGCACCCTGAGGAGGCCCTCTCTGTGCGAGCGCACAGGGTGATGGGAAATCGTTCCTGGCAGCAGACGGTCCTGCAAATAACCCGGGCCTAAGCCATGTAGGGCTTTATAGGTAAGGACCAGCGCCTTGAATCTCACCCGGAGGGCAACCGGTAACCAATGCAGCTCGCGCAGGAGGAATGTAATATAGGAGTATCGGGATGCTCCCATCACAACCCGCGTGGCCGCATTCTGCACCAGCTGAAGCCTCCAGGTGGTCTTCAAGGGCAGCCCCATGTAGAGAGCATTGTGGTAATCTACACAGGAGGTGACGAGCGCATGAGTGACCGTACGTAAAGCATCTCGGTCCAGATAGGGTCACAACTGGCGCATCAGGCGAACCTGTGCAAATGCCCCCCTGGCCACGACTCCAACGTGGTCTTCTAAACTGAGTCGTGCATCCAGGAGGACACCTAAGTTGCGCGCCCTATCAACGGGAGGCAACACCTCTCCCCCCATAACCAAAGATGGAAGATCTTGGACTACACGAGATGCCGATACATAAAGCCATTCGGTCTTGGCCGGGTTGAGCTGGAGCCTGTACTTCCCCATCCAGATTCGTACCGCTTCCAGGCACCGGGACATCACGTCGAGGGCATCACTGGGTTGGTTCGGGGTGGAGATGAAAAGCTGGGTATCATCAGCATATTGATGATACCTCACCCTGAAGCCACGGATGATCTCGCCCAGTGGCTTCATATAGATGTTGAACAGGAGGGGAGAGAGGACCGACCCCTGGGGCACCCCACAATCAAGGGGCCTTGGGGTTGACCTCTGTCCTCCTGCCAACACCATCTGCGAACGGCCCAAGAGGTAGGAGGAGAACCACTGTAAAACAGTGCCTCCCACTCCCAACCCCCGGAGACATCGCAGCAGGATACCATGGTCAATGGTATCAAAAGCCGCTGAGAGGTCTAATAGGACTAGGACAGAGGAATAACCCCTATCCCGAGCCCGCCAGAGATCATCCACCAGCACGACCAATGCTGTCTCCATGCTGTACCCGGGCCTGAAACCCGATTGGTATGGATCCAGATACTCAGTTTCCTCCAGGATCAACGGGAATTGCCGTGCCACCACACTCTCAACAACCTTCGTAAGAAAACGAAGGTTGGAGACAGGATGAAAGTTATTCAAAATGGCTGGGTCCAAGGCAGGTTTCTTGAGGAGGGGCCTCACCACTGCCTCCTTCAAGGCGGCAGGGAAGCACCCCTCACTCAGAGAAGCATTAATCACTGCCTGGAACCAGCCTTGTGTGACCTCCCGAGCTGCATAAACCAGCCAGGAGGGACATGGGTCCAACAAACACATGGCGGCACTCAATCTACCCATGATCCTGTCCACTTCATCCGGCGTCACAGGGTCAAACTCCTCCCAAATAATATCAGCCAGACCCGTCGTTTCCCCCTAGTCAGATACTGCCCAGTCAGAGTCCAGACCGGTCCGAATCTGAGCGATTTTGTCCAGCAGATGCTGACTAAACTCCTCAGCCCGTACCTGCAAGGGATCTTACCCCATCCCCTGATTTAAAAGGGAACGGGTCACCCTAAACAGGATGGCCGGGCATACATGCAAATGCTTCTCTGGGATCAGTAACGCAGCAGGGATTGCTTTTTCCTTCCAGGAAATACCAAACATGGCCTTGAGAATTCCAATGTTTGTTACAAATTTTTCTGGATGTGGTTGGAAAGTGGCTGTTTGGTGCCGGAGACCACTGCCACGAGAAACACAGCTCTGGGTCATTCTAAGGTTATATTAACAACAGGGGTCCCCAACCTGTGGGCCATGGCCCACTACCAGTCCCCGGCCTATTCCCAACCGGGTTGTGTGAGTGCCCGGCTGGTGTGCGCACACGCACAGCCTCACTCGAGTGAGCATCACAGGCGCTCAGGGCGTCCCTCGGCTGCCCCTCCCACAAAATCATCCTCTCTTTCCCCCACCCACCCCCCTTTCTGGGCTGCCAACCCAGAAAGGTTGGGGAACTCTGTATTAACAGAATTTTTCCAAGTCTGAATGTATTCCTTGCTACATTTCCTTTTATTCTCTGGAAAACAAGGAGAGTCCATTCCAAGAGTCTTCCCACACCCATCCTTCTGTGGACTGAGATACAGGGAGTCCTCGACGTATGACCACAATTGAGCCCAACATTTCTATTGCTATGCAAGACATCTATTAAGTGAATTTTGTCCCATATTACGCCCTTCTTTGCTACAGTTGATAATAACAGCAACAATAATAATAATTACGCAAACTGATTACAAAGCTAGACATGATCAAGTTGCTAAACTAATCCACTGGGCATTGTGTAAAAAATACAACTTGCCTCTGTCCAAAAAGCGTGGGAACGTAGGGTGGAAAAAGTCGAGAATGAGAGGGTGAAGATCTTGTGGGACTTCCGAATACAGACAGATTGCCATTTGGAACACAAAACGCCAGATACCACAATTTTAGAGAACCGATTGATTGATATCACTGTACCAGGAGATGCCAGAGTCGAAGAAAAAGAACTGGAAAAAATTACGAAATACCGCAACCTGGCCATCGAAACTGCGCGATTATGGATGAAACGTGTAACAGTGATACCCATTATCATCGGGGCACTGGGAACTAGGTCCAAAAACTTTGCAAAATACATCAAGAAATTGCAGCTTCCTGCAATAACTCCAGCAAAGCTACAAAAAACTGCGCTACTCGGAACATCTTACATTTTAAGGAGATACCTGGTTGATACCTAGGATGCTGGCAGCAACCCGTGTCAACCATTAGTGCCAGTCAATTTGAATGTTCAGTTGACTGAGTTTCATATTTTATGAATAAAAGTTTTATATAATAATAATAATGATGATGATGATTATGATGATGATGATGATGATGTCGGAAGGGGCCTTGGAGGTCATCTAGTCCAACCCCCTGCTCAGGCAGGAAACCCCATACCATTTCAAAATGGCTGCAAGTCAGCTCCTGGTCTTGTTTTTACTGACTGTATAGAGCGTCTCCATCTTTGGCTGCAGAGCACATAGTCAATCTGATTTCTGTGATGTCCATGTGTAGAGCCGTCTCTTGGGTTGTTGGAAAAGAGTGTTTGCTATGACCATCGTATTCTCTTGACAAAATTCTATCAGCCTGTGCCCTGCTTCATTTTGTACTCCAAGGCCAAACTTGCCTGTTATTCTGGTTATCTTTTGGCTTCCTACTTTAGCATTCCAATCCCCCATGATGATAAGGACATCATTTTTTGGTGTTAGTTCTATAAGGTGCTGTAGGGCTTCATAGAACTGGTCAATTTCATCCTCTTCAGCACCAGTGGTTGGGGCATAGACCTGGACTACTGTGATATTGAATGGTTTGCCTTGGATTCGAACTGAGATCATTCTGTCTTTTTGGGGATAATATCCCAGTATTGCTTTTCCTACTCTTTTATTGACTATGAAGGCTCCATTTCTTCTGAGGGATTCTTGCCCGCAGTAGTATACCTGATGGTCATCTGAATTAAATTCACCCATTCCTGTCCATTTTAGTTCACTGATACCTAAGATGTCGATGTTCAGTCTTGTCATCTCTTGTTTGACCACGTCCAGCTTTCCTTGATTCATGGATCTTACATTCCAGGTTCCTATGGAGAAAAATTTTTTACAGCATCGGACTTTCCTTTCACCACCAGACACATCCACAGCTGAGCGTCCTTTCGGCTTTGGCCCAGTCGCTTCATTCCTTCTGGCGCTACTAGTACTAGCCCTCTGCTCTTCCCCAGTAGCATATTGGACGCCTTCTGACCTGAGGGGCTCATCTTCCAGCGTCATATCGTTTTGCCTTTTGGTACTGTCCATAGGGTTTTCATGGCAAAGATACTGGAGTGGGTTGCCATTTCCTTCTCCAGTGGATCACATTTTGTCAGAACTCTCTGCTATGACCTGTCCGTCTTGGGTGGCCCTGCACGGCATAGCTCATAGCTTCATTGAATTACGCAAGCCCCTTCACCACAACAAGGCAATAATCCACGAAGGGGTTTCATTAAACTAGACATACCCAATTCCTGCAAACGTTCTTCATATGTTTTAGCCTCCAGACCCTAATCTTTTTTTTTTTTTTTGCTCTTTTCTGCACCCTTTCCAGAGTCTTTGAAGGGCACCCTTTCCTTGGTGCCCTGTGGTCATCCTGATTTTGCTTAAGGGTTGATTCAGGGCTGAGGGAGAAACCTTTTCTTCTGATTGAAGAATGGTTAGAAGATCCAACATAGCAGCAGGAAGGACCCAGAAAAAGACTTTATCTCCAGACAGAGGTTGTGCACACCAAATCCAGATATTGAAAATGCACAGTTATGATGGATCTATAATTTCCTTTATTTGTCTGTGTGTGGGGGGGGTTTATAGATTAATATTAATCAGTCATATGTTTTGTGTGTCCATTTGTGTGTGTGATTCCAGTCTTGGTTTTGGGGACAATACTTCTGATCCTTGTCTGTTTTAGGGGGGCCACCTCTGTGGTTTACAGTTGTGAAGAGAAAGGATCGCAGGTCCAGTATGCTGCCAAAATATTGAAGAAAACGGTAAGTGTAAAACTCTTCCTTCCATCACACTTTTTTTTACTAGCTTTGTATCCTGCCTTAATTTGTACTAAGACAAGACAGTGTAAAGCAGGCATGCCAATCTGCTGGCCCTCGGGCCGGATGCATCACGACGAAACCGCGCTCTCCCCATTGCCAGCAATGGCGAAAAAGTCACGATACATCGTGCGACATCAAATGACGTCGCGGGTTTGACATGCCTGGTGTAAAGGGTGCTCTTATTTTCCCACAATCACATCCATATGTGAGGACCCAGATTGTTGGGGGCAATAAGCTGACTTTGTAATAAGGGCTGCTTGGGGGGGGGCGAAAGCCCTAATAAGCAGGCATATACATAGAATGAAGGCTATTGCTAAGCACATTTGATTTGTGCTTAAATTGTAAGCCGCCCTGAGTCTTCAGAGAAGGGCGGGATATAAATGGGATTAAAAAAAAATGGGGTGGATTGGGCTGAGAGGCTTTGGGGGGGCCAACATCCCCCAGCCACTTTCATGCCAAAGGCAGACTAGAACTCACTGTTTTCTGATGATTGGCCCAAAGTCAGCCAGCTGGCTTTCATGCCTGAAATGAAACTAGAATTCACAGCTCCTGGTGATTGGCCGTCACCTAGCCTGCTTTCATGCCTAAAGTGGAACTAGAACTCACTGTTTCCTGATGATTGGCCCAAAGTCAGCCAGCTGGCTTTCATGCCTGAGATGAAACTAGAATTCACAGCTCCTGGTGATTGGCCCAAGTCAACGAGCTGGCTTTCATGCCTAAGGTGGAACTCGAACTCACTGTTTCTTGATGATTGGCCCAAAGTCAGCCAGCTGGCTTTCATGCCTGAGATGAAACTAGAATTCACAGCTCCTGGTGATTGGCCCAAGTCACCTAGCCGGCTTTCATGCCTAAGGTGGAACTCGAACTCACTGTTTCCTGATGATTGGCCCAAAGTCAGCCAGCTGGCTTTCACGCCTGAGATGAAACTAGAATTCACAGCTCCTGGTGATTGGCCGTCACCTAGCCTGCTTTCATGCCTAAAGTGGAACTAGAACTCACTGTTTCCTGATGATTGGCCCAAAGTCAGCCAGCTGGCTTTCATGCCTGAGATGAAACTAGAATTCACAGCTCCTGGTAATTGGCCCAAGTCAACGAGCTGGCTTTCATGCCTAAGGTGGAACTCGAACTCACTGTTTCCAGATGATTGTCCCAAAGTCAGCCAGCTGGCTTTCATGCCTGAGATGAAACTAGAATTCACAGCTACTGGTGATTGGCCCAAGTCAACGAGCTGGCTTTCATGCCTAAGGTGGAACTCGAACTCACTGTTTCCAGATGATTGTCCCAAAGTCAGCCAGATGGCTTTCATGCCTGAGATGAAACTAGAATTCACAGCTCCTGGTGATTGGCCCAAGTCACCTAGCCGGCTTTCATGCCTAAGGTGGAACTCGAACTCACTGTTTCCTGATGATTGGCCCAAAGTCAGCCAGCTGGCTTTCACGCCTGAGATGAAACTAGAATTCACAGCTCCTGGTGATTGGCCCAAGTCACCTAGCCAGCTTTCATGCCTAAGGTGGAACTCGAACTCACTGTTTCCTGATGATTGGCCCAAAGTCAGCCAGCTGGCTTTCACGCCTGAGATGAAAGTAGAATTCACATCTCCTGGTGATTGGCCGTCACCTAGCCTGCTTTCATGCCTAAGGTGGAACTAGAACTCACTGTTTCCTGATGATTGGCCCAAAGTCAGCCAGCTGGCTTTCATACCTGAGATGAAACTAGAATTCACAGCTCCTGGTGATTGGCCCAAGTCAACGAGCTGGCTTTCATGCCTAAGGTGGAACTAGAACTCACTGTTTCCAGATGATTGGCCCAAAGTCAGCCAGCTGGCTTTCATGCCTGAGATGAAACTAGAACTCACTGTTTCCTGATGATTGGCCCAAAGTTAGCCAGCTAGCTTTCATGCCTAAGGCAGGACTAGAATTCCCAGACTCCTGACTTCTAGACTGTGCCTTAACCACTAGGCCAAACTGACTCTCTCGTGTTTTTCCGTGTTCCTTACAAAATAGCCTAGGGGAGAATATGAATACAGAGGAACATGGATGATTTTCTGCAGTGGGGGACAACCAGTCTACCAAGAAATTGATATACCATTGTAAAAACAGTGGCAACTTGCTCCAGATTAACTTTAGAGCAGTTTACACTGCATGGCAATACAGGTAGTCCTTAACTTATGACCACAGTTGGGATCAGAAATCCATTTGTAAGTCATTGCAGTCATACGTTGAGGCAACCACATGACCAGATCCATTTTTTTGCCATTTTTCACTGTGGTCATTAAATGAACCAATACTTACTGAAAAAGGAGAATATTTGTAGCTCAGGATTGAAATGAGGGGTTCTTGGTCCGTTTTTTGCCAGAAACCAACAAGGAAGTCACAAACTGTGATCTGAGGGACATTGCAACTGGGTGTTCTCTCCCAGCCTACGTACGTCCTTGTTACTTCACAAAGACAACCCTTCTTTTAACAGTAGACTGGAAAAATAAACCCTTTATTTTATTTGATAATTGTCCCAGAAAAACAAAAGCAACAAAACACTTTTCCAACGGAGACCTTGTTCAAAAGCAAAATGGAACACAAGTCAAACAGGAAATAACTCACAGGCAAAATAAACAGACCATGATCTCTTGACACTGAAGTTCTTTGCAAACGGTTGCCTCCAGCAACCAGCCCTGCCCACACATTCCTTTTTTGTTATGCACCCTCCAAGGCGTGGCTTCTCACTGCTTTCTCCTTCTCCCCTGGATTTGCCCCATTGCCTCCCTCTGACCTACTCGTGTGACCTGTCTGCATTTACGAGTGTCTCTGAGGTCTTCCATCTATGCTTCCTCCGAGTCCGACTCAGCCTCCCAGCACAGGTGGCTGTCAGCTTGATCACGAGTTGAGGGGCCAGGTTCTTCCTCACTTTGTAAGTCCTGTAGCGTGTAGCTCATCAGAGCCTTCCTCCTCCTCTGATGGCTCCCCAGGCCCCTCCTCCTCCTCCTCTGATTCCCTGGACCCAGCTGCCAGGATCACAGGCTGACACAGAATCACAACACTGGGTCACAAAGGAAAGCCAGTTGCCAAGTGCCCAAAATGTGCTCTCATTATTGCAGAAGGGTGTGTGACATTTTAAAATGGCCAGAAATGCTTTGCAAACTGTGGAACTCCTGTTCCGAGGCCATACTCGTAAAATAGCCAGTCACAAATTAAGGACTACGTGTGGATCGAGAACTACCAGAAGTACAGGCAGGATTTCGAAGAGGCAGAGGAACTAGAGATCAAATTGCCAACATACACTGGATCATGGAGAAAGCTAGAGAGTTCCAGAAAAACATCTACTTCTGCTTCATTGACTATGCTAAAGCCGTTGATTGTGTGGATCACAACAAACTGTGGCAAGTTCTTAAAGAGATGGGAGTACCAGACCATCTTATTTGTCTCTTGAGAAACCTATATGCGGGTCAAGAAGCAACAGTGAGAATTGGACACAGAACCACTGATTGGTTCAAAATTGGGAAAGGAGTCCGGCAAGGTGCCTTGGTGGAGCAGTGGGCTAATGCCTCCTTAAGTAACACCAGCTGCCTGCAATTAGTGCAGGTTCGCATCCCACCAGGCTCAAGGTTGACTCAGCCTTCCATCCTTCCGAGGTAGGTAAAATGAGGACCCAGATTGTTGGGGGCAATTAAGCTGACTTTGTAATAATGCCGCTTGGGGGTGTGTGAAAGCCCTATTAAGCAGGCATATACATAGAATGAAGGCTACTGTTAAGCTTGTAAGCCGCCCTGAGTCTTTGGAGAAGGGCGGGATATAAATGGAATTTTAAAAAAAGGTTATATACTGTCACCCTGCCTATTTAACTTATATGCAGAGCACATCATGAGAAAGGCAGGGTTAGATGAATCAAAAGTTGGAATTAAGATTCCCGGGAGAAATATCAACAACCTAAGATATGCAGATGATACCACTCTAATGGCAGAAAGTGAAGAGCCTCTTGTTGTGGGTGAAGGAGAGTGCAAAGGTTGGGTTGAAACTTAACATTAAGAAAACCAAGATCATGGCATCTGGCCCTCTCAATTCCTGGCAAATAGATGGGGAAGAAATGGAGGTAGTGACAGATTTTATTTTCCTGGGCTCCAAGATCACTGCAGATGGGGACTGTAGCCATGAAATTAAAAGACGCTTGCTCCTCGGGAGGAAAACCATGGCAAATCTAGACAGCACAGTAAAAAGCAGAGACATCACCCTGTCAACAAAAGTGCGTATAGTCAAGGCTATGGTCTTCCCAGTTGCAATGTATGGCAGTGAAAGCTGGACCATAAAAAAGGCCGAGCACCAAAGAATTGAGGCCTTTGAACTCTGGTGCTGGAGAAGACTCCTGCAAGTCCCTTGGACTGCAAGGCGATCAAACCGGTCAGTCCTAGAGATCAACCCTGACTGCTCTTTAGAAGGCCAGATCCTGAAGCTAAAACTCAAATACTTTGGCCACCTAATGAGAAGGAAGGACTCACTGGAGAAGAGCCTAATGCTGGGAAAGATTGAGGGCAAGAGAAGAAAGGGACGACAGAGAATGAGGTGGCTGGATGGAGTCACTAAAGCAGTAAGTGTGAGCTCAAATGGACTCCAGAAGATGGTAGAGGACAGGAAGGCCTGGAGAAACGTCGTTCATGGGGTCGCGATGGGTCGGACACGACTTCGCAGCTAACAACAACAACAAGTAACTCTTCAGCAACATCTGTAGATAGAAAGGGCCAAAAAAGCACCACCCTTTTGTGTGGCCCAGAACAGGCAAAACAGTGGATGTGATACCATAATCCAAGTCCTGCCCCTTTCATGGGCTAGGCTTGGATTGCAATGCTGCATCCGCCATCTTGTCTGTCATGATTCCACACCCATGGGATTCTGATTGCTCCCCCAGTATTTTCTAATAAAAGGTTCTGCTCCTCTGTCTGGCTGCCTGAATCATTTTTAAAGCAGAGATACTAGCTCAGTGTTTCTCAGCCTTGGCAATTTTCAAATGTGTGGACTTCAACTCCCAGAATTTCCCAGGCAGCTGGCTGGAGAATTCTGGGAGTTGAAGGCTTCACATCTGCCAAAGTTGAGAAACACTGTACTAAAGACTGAATTTCTATGACTGTATTCTCCTGGATAAACCCATCAGCAGATAAACTGAGCTACAAAATCAATCAAAAATCACAAGGAAATTTAATTTTCATTTAACTTAATGACAGCAGCAGAACTGTTCCTTTCTCCAATCTACTAATAACTTTTTGCTTGAAAATTGCATCATACTCAAACTGTTAACAATTTCCAGATAGGGCAATTACCTATCTCCCAGAAATGTGTTCAGCAAGAGACGGGAAACCGTAAACATTTACATCATCCTTTAAAGCTTATGATTAAAAAATAAATCTGAGCCCTAGTCCATGGATAGGTCAAAGTGAATTTTTAAGGTGCATTTTAGAATCAACAGTTCATTAAGAGCCTTGGTGGAGCAGTGGGCTAATGCCTCCTTAAGTAACACCAGCTGCCTGCAATTAGTGCAGGTTCGCATCCCACCAGGCTCAAGGTTGACTCAGCCTTCCATCCTTCCGAGGTAGGTAAAATGAGGACCCAGATTGTTGGGGGCAATAAGCTGACTTTGTAATAACGCTGCTTGGGGGGGGGCGAAAGCCCTAATAAGCAGGCATATACATAGAATGAAGGCTACTGCTAAGCTTGTAAGCCGCCCTGAGTCTTCGGAGAAGGGCGGGATATAAATGGAATTAAAATAAATAAATAAATAAATAAATTTAGTGACCAAAATTACAACAGTACTGGAAAAAGTGAAATGATGATGATGATGGAAGGGACCTTGGAGGTCATCTAGTCCAACCCCCTGCTCAGGCAGGAAACCCTACCTACACTATTTCAGACAGATGGCTGTCCAGTCTCTTCTTAAAAACTTGTAGTGTTGGAGCATTCACCGCTTCTGGAGGCAGGTTGTTCCACTGGTTAATAGTTCTCAGTCAGGAAGTTTCTCCTTAGTTCTAGGTTGCTTTTCTCCTTGATTAGTTTCCATCCGTTGCTTTATTGTCCTGCCGTCAGGTGCTTTGGAGAATAGCTTGACTCCCTCTTCTTTGGGGCAGCCCCTGAGATATCACCACTTTTCCTATTTATGACGGGTCCAGTGTCCCAGGGTCATGTGATCATCTTTGTAACCTGACCAGAAAAGTCAATGGGAAAGTCAGATTAACTTAACAGCTGTGTACCTAAGTTCACAACTGCAGTGATTCACTTAACAACTGTGGCAAGAAAGTCGTAAAATGGGGCAAAACTCACTTAACAAATGCCTCACTTAGCAACAAAAATTTTGGGCTCAATTGTGGTTGTAAATTGAGGACTATCTGTAATCTCACCTGCTCTTCAGAAGTCTATCTCAGTAAGATGGTTTTGACAGTCTTGTAGTAATCTTCAATGGCAGCCCCACAAAGAGTGCACTGGAGTAGTCAAGACACGTCTAGATCAAAGCAGGAGCCATTATTGCTAGGGCTTCTAGATCTAGGAAGGGTCAGCCAAGGTGCATCAATGCCCTCTACCCGGTGGTGGGATTCAGCTGGTTCCCTCTACCCAGTGGTGGGATTCAGCCGGTTTGCACCGGTTCGGTAGAACCGGTAGCTAAATTTTGTTGAGTTCGGAGAACCGGCTGAACGCACGCTGCTTCTGGAAGTCCGTTTGAGGCCTGGGGGGGCCTTGAGGAGGCCTCCCAGGCCTAGAACAGCCCACAGGAAGTACGTGGATGTCACTTCCAGAAGTCAGAGCCCAGGCCTGCATCCACGCGGAAAACCAGTTGCTCAGGTATTTGAATCCTACCACTGGCTCTACCTGCTGATCCAGCAGAAGCTGTGAATCTAGGAGACCTCCCTTCCCAAGACACAGAACTGCTCTTTTTAGGGACTACAGATAGTCCCTGACTTATGACCACAATTAGGACCATAATTTCCATTACTAACAAAGTGATTGTTAAGTGAGTCGTGCTGATTTTATGACCTTTTTGCCACTGTAGTTAAGTGAATCACATGGCCATTAAGCAAATCTGGCTTGCCCATTGAATTTGGTTGTTGGAAGCAGCTGGGAAGATCTCAAATGGTGATCATGTGATCCCAGAAAACTGCAACCAACATAAATACATGCGGATTGCCAAGCACCTAAATTTTGATCACATTATCATGGGGATCCTGCAACGGTCCTAAGTGTGAGGCCTGTTCCTAAGTCACTTTTTTCAGTGCCATTATAGCTTCAAATGATCATTGAACGAACGTTGTAAGTCAAGGATTGCCTGTATGACCTTGGGTAATCATTCATAATACAGTAATAATAATTTATTAAGTGTATATATACCCAATTCTCAGGGACTCCTAGCAGATTGGAATTGTTAAACCATTTAAAAAATAAAGAAAAAGACAAAAGACACAAAACCAGCACCAGGCAAAAGTACAGATGGTCCTCTACTTACAACCGTTAGTTTAGTGATCGTTTGAAATTACAACATCACTAGGGGGAAAAAAGACCTATAATCAGTCCTCACACTTATGACCTCCACAGCAATCATGTGATCAAAATTTGGACACTTGGTAACAGGCATGATTTACGATGGTTGCAGTGTTCTGGGGTCATGTGATCACCATTTGCAACCTTCCCAGCCAGCCAGCCAAGCCAGGCCAGGATTCCTTAATGACCACCTGGTTCATTTAATAGTTGGAGTGATTCACTTTAACAACCATTGCAAGAAAGAGCACGAAATCAGGCATGCTTCACTTAACAACTGCCTCGCTTAGCAATGGAAATTCTGACCTTAATTTTGGTTGTAAGTTGAGGATCACTCTATATACAAATATACAATTCTATAATTGTATATCGTCAGCATCTTAGTGGTAACTCATTGCAAGCCTACAGATGAGTTTGCGAACATGGTGGCTGCAGAGGCATACATGCAGGCAAGGGGTGGGAAAGGTCAAGATGGAATTCATGACCACACAATCACAACCCCATCATTTTGACTCATACACACCCACACACTACAATACCCCCAGCCTCTGTGTAAGTTCCACAGAATACTCTGGTTTCATGTTGTTTTGAAAACAAACAAATCTTTAAAAAAAAAGATTAAAAGGGCCTGGCAGATTATATTCGAAACAGAATAATTGGCAGAATGTTGTTTATATTGCTCAAAAATCTTCTTTCTTGACCTCTTAGTGGAAAGAATAGCTTAATTTACATGTTGATAAGCCAGCGATCCATTCTGCAAATCATTTTTAGATATATTTTTTTCTTCCAATGTTTGCAGGTGACTCAGCCAACCTCTTGGCTTCCAAAATCTGGAGTTCTCCGTATCTTGTTAAATTACAAATAATGGAAATATAGTACAGAGAATCACAGATGTGACCTTGGAAAATGTACACGATAATGATACATGATTTAATCCCAGGACAGAAATAGAACGTTAGAAACAAATTTAAAGTGACTCTATCTTAACCTTGCAGAAGAGGGAAGGAAGGGGAAATTCTGCCAGGCTTCCAAGATTCTGTTATTACAGATGGTCCTCATTTAACAACTGATCACTTAATGACTGTTTTAAATTACGACGGCCTTGGAAAGGGTGCTGTATTAAAGCGCTTCTGATTTTTGCAGAGTTTTTGCACACACACACCACCTGCAGTTACATGATCACTATCAGGGTGTCATACAACTTGTTCACACTTACAACCAATTGCCAAGCACCTAGCAATCACCTGATCACTCACCATTTGCAATCTTCTCTGCTGGCTTCCCCAAAAAGTCAGTGGGGAAGCCAGCAAGCTGATGGTCCAAGGACTCCTTCTCTAGCTGAAAGTGGTCCCTGCCAATCCATGCCTGCTTGGATCTCAGCAGCCGAAATCCAAGCAGGCACGAAGCTCAAAATCCCTCTTGAGAACTCCATGGAAGGATGCAGAGAAATTTCTTATCAGGTACTTACCGTAGGAGCTGAGGACTTGGCAGCACAAGAAAACAAGAGCCAAGGTCTACGTGTTTTTTCAAGAGGCAACTGGGCTTTCTTCTTTTTTTTTCTTTGAAGCTGAAGAAGCTTCTTGGATGAGAAGGGAAACGACTTCAAAGAAAAACAAAAAAGTCCAGTTGCCTGTTGAAAAAGCACCTTTGCGACAAAACAAGAGCCAACGACTTAATAGCCGACCATCGATACCCCAACCAACAAATAAAAAGCCACACAAAACCAAGCACCACACAAACACTGTGCATAAAATAAGCCAAAGCATGCCTTCCGTTAGAGAGAAGTTCCCTGAAGATGGGTTTAGCGCAAGTCCGAAAACTCGGAAGAAAAAAAAAACCCTCCGGTCCCAGTGACCGACCGAGATCGGATCCTGCAACATTATCCTGGGACATTCATTCATTCGATGCAAAGAAAGACCCCAGCTCCGTGCCTGGTTGAACCTCAGCATCTGAAATCCAGGCATGCATAGACCCACTGGTGGGATTCAAATACCTGAACAACCAGTTCTCTGCGTGGATGCAGGACTGGGCCTCTGAGGCCTAGAATGGACTTCTGGAAGTGACATCCAGGCACTTCCTGTGGGCTGTTCTAGGCCTGGGAGGCCTCCTCCAGGCCTCCCAGGCCTAGAATGGACTTTTGGAAGTGACAGCCACGTACTTCTGGTGGACCTCTGAGGCCTAGAATGGACTTCTGGAAGCAGTGTGCGTTCAGCCGGTTCTCCGAACTCAACAAAATTTAGCTAACGGTTCTGCTGAACCGGTGTGAACCGGCTAAATCCCACCATTGGATAAACTTTAAAATACTTGTCTCTCCACTTCTGTGGAGAGCCACACAGAGGCAGGGAGAGAAGGATTTTAAGTACCACACCTGCTAAGACCTGAGTTCAAAATCCCTCCCTCTCTGCAACTCTATAGGCACAGTGAAGGATTCTGCTTACTTAATGGCCCATGAGATCACTTAACAACTGCAACAGGGAGTGCTAGGATTGTGGTCATTGAGCTAAGCAGTCACACAAGCATCTTACTTAATGACCTCTTTGCTCTTTGCATTTTTCTTAGCTATTATTAGCCCTTTGAGGTAGGCCAAATCAGAAAACAATAGCATCTTAGAACTCTACCTTATTGATTTAGCCGATACAGATAATCCTCACTTAATGACCACAATTGGAACCATCAACCAATTCTTCCAAATGGGCGTTTTTGGCCAGAAACCAGCAAAACTCTCACAAGTCATGGAACTCTATTGATTTAGGCTATGCGGATTGTCCCAGTTGCGGTCATTAAGCGAGGATTGTCTGTATAATCTAAATCAGTAGAGTTCTAACATGCTATCTGTTTTCTGACCTGGCCTACCTTAAAGGGTTGATAGCCAAGAACAATGCATGATTGTTAAAAGGAGTATCACTTCAATATGAGCCAGCCGTGTGCTGCAGCTGCCAAAAAAGCCAACACAGTGCTAGGCTGCATTAACAGAGGGATAGAATCAAGATCACTTGAAGTACTACCACTTTACAATACCTTGGTAAGGCCACACCTGGAATACTGCATCCAGTTTTGGTCACCACAATGTAAAAAAGATGTTGACTCTAGAAAGGGTACAGAGAAGAGCAACAAAGATGATTGGGGGACTGGAGGCTAAAACATATAGGGAATGGTTGCTGGAATTGGGTATGTGACAGTGAGAACAATAAACCAGTGGAACAACCTGCCTCCAGAAGCGGTGAATGCTCCAACCCTGGAAGTTTTTAAGAACAGACTGGACAGCCATTTGCCTGAAATGGTGTAGGGTTTCCTGCCTGAGCAGGGGGTTGGACTAGATGACCTCCAAGGTCCCTTCCAACTTATTATTATTATCTTTGGGGAGGCATCAAAAAAGTCAGGATGGAAGCCAAAACTGATTGAATAGCAAAATCATTTCTGAAAAACCTTGCCAAAAACCTACAGGGACTTGTCTAGAATAGTCTTGCTTTTCCTCCATCCTAGCATCACCCAGTATAGCAACATTATTGTTATTGTTATTCTTTGCAGATTGACAAGAAAATTGTCAGAACTGAAATTGGAGTTTTGCTGAGGCTCTCCCATCCAAATATTGTAAGTAACAGATCTCTGTAGTACTTAAAATGGTTAGCTTACATTGGTAATCATATTTGGTTTGTTTTCGTCACATGCTGAGGTGGTTTGTTTTTTTTTAATCTCCTGATTTCCTGTTGCCAAGCATCCAAAAATACAGTCACGTGACTGTTGGAAAGTCCAGCTGTGAAAACTTCGAATCTGGGTCGTAAGTAACCCTGGGGAGGTCCGTCACAACTCTGAATGGTCACTAAATTGTAACCACACAGTCGCTTTATTCTTTCTCACAGGGAGCTGCTTCAGCCGGTGTCTCTTTTTGTGTTCCTTTTACAGTTCTTCCAGCTCTAAAATATTGCTCTTCAGGCCAAAAGACCATAAACTTCCTTTATTATGGCTTTATTAAATTGCCATTTCCATTATCAATTCCCTTCCTAATGATTCCGAGCACGGAATCCTCTTGAATAGGTTGTCAGTTGCCCAATCACATGACAGTGAGATGGACTGCAAATAAATTTAATCAATAAATAAATGACGCTGTTGCACTCTGGATTTTCATTGAGATGTCCACTATAAGATCACGATCTTTCTTTCTCTCTGTCTGACTGTTTAGCTAGATAGCTACCTATCATCTAACTAGCTATCATCAATTCTATCTATCCATCCACCATTGATTCTATGTCTGTCTGTCTTATCTATCCATTTATTGTCGTCTAACAATCATTATCATCTAGGATAGATAATAAATCTATTATTATCTATCCTCATCTATCTTTCTCTCTTTCTATCTTCTATCCATGAATTAATGTATCATCAGATAGATACGTCATCTATTTCTAACAATCATTTATCTTCTATCATCTTTTTATTCATCTGCCTCTCTATCCCTTTCTCTCTCCCCCCCCTTCCTTAGCAAACTGATAGATTCTGTGCAGTGGCCCTGAGAATATACCAAACGCTATGAATTTCTTTCTCCTACATAGTTACCGATCTAGTTTCTTGCACGAACAATAAAATCTCAGCTTTTCTTTTTTTTCTTTTTCTAAAAAAATAATAATACCAGGTTTGTTTTTTGTTCTCTGTACACATTTCTTTCTTCAAAGTTCCATTAAAGAAAAGAGAAGATGACAAAACTAATTTCATTGTTTACCCTTGCGACGTGTAACTTTCCCTTCTGCTGCCAGCATTCAGCTGATACGAAGTGATAATAGGATTGCAAACATTTGAAGTTAATAAGAAAAAAGATTGCAAGAGCCCTATATTAAATGGAGCATTAAGCCTCTTCCTGGTGTGACTGGTATTGTAGGATCACTGAAGGAAGCACCCTGAGCTGGGAAAGTAATGATTAAAGTGGTATGAAATTCACAGTGTCACTAACATCTTAAGAAACTATTATGGAACAATTTTCTGGAAGGAAGGGAGGGAGGGTTAGTTAGAAAGAAAATTTGAAGGGGGGTTTGCAAATATTTCTCTCTCAGCTAATAGGCTGTAGGTTTTAGCTTCATTGTATTTTCATAAAGAATACAAAAAGCTGTGATTTAAGGTTGCTATGACAGCTGGGAATCTTTCAATAATCTTGTGATTTACTTCCTTTGTTGCTAAGCCTAAGCCTTAAAAAGTCAAACCTTTTGACGTGTGTTTAGTATATTTAGATCAGATATAATATTCATGTGTATTTATAATAAATATAAAATTTTTTTGATATATTTGCTGGCTAAAAACTCATCAAAACTGATTCCAGGCAATATTTTTTTTAAAAAAAAGATGGTTTATGTCTTCCACTGATTTTTGAGTTGCAGCTATGCAGTGTGTGTAATGCTTATTTATTATTTATTTATTTTATTTTTGGGACTTATATGCCGCCCGATCTCCCGAAGGACTCAGGGCGGCTTACAACAATAAAAACAACAATACAAAAATTAAAAAAGAATTAAATAGCCCCAAAATAAATTAACTACAGTTAAAAATTAAAACATATTTAAAAACCCATCATCAATCCAGGTCAGCCTAGAAGATATGAGTCTTGTTGCTTTCAGTTGTACTGTGTCTTTTGTCTTCTCCCTTATTACACAGTGTGTTGCTCTTTCCAACCAAAACCTTTGCAGTGATCCACAGCTGATGTTCTGGTTCAGAGATTACAGGTAGACCTCGACTTACGACCATAACTGAAACCCCAAATTTCTCTTGCTAAGCAAGGCAGTGAGTTCCGCTCCATTTCATGGCCGTTTTGCTACACTGGTTAGGCGAATCCCTGCAGTTCTTAAGTGAATTGTGTGGTCGTTAAACGAATCTGGCTTCCCTCATTGACTTTGCTTGTGGACACCAGCTGGGAAGGTCACAAATGGGGATTGCAGGACCCCGGGACAGCGCAACCGTCATAAATACAGGCCAGTTGCCAAGTGCCTGGATTTTGATCACGTGATCCTGAGGATACTGCAGCGGTCATAAGTCATTCTTGGTGGAGCAGTGGGCTAATGCCTCCTTAAGTAACACCAGCTGCCTGCAATTAGTGCAGGTTCAAGTCCCACCAGGCTCAAGGTTGACTCAGGCTTCCATCCTTCCGAGGTAGGTCAAATGAGGACCCAGATTGTTGGGGGCAATTAAGCTGACTTTGTAATAATGCCGCTTGGGTGTGTGTGTGAAAGCCCTAATAAGCAGGCATATACATAGAATGAAGGCTACTGCTAAGCTTGTAAGCCGCCCTGAGTCTTTGGAAAAGGGCGGGATATAAATGGAATTAAAATAAATAAATTCTTTTCAGGGCTGTTGTAATTTTGAACAGTCACTAAGCAAATAGTGATAAGTCAAGGACTAGCCTTCAAGTTGGTGTCGACTCTTAGTATCCACAGAGATAAATTTGTCTTTACCCAACCTGGCCCTTCAGATCTTCCAACGTGGTACTCCTCGCCACTGTAGTCCTTCTATCATTTTGCTGCTTGTCCTCCTTTTCTTTCCTTTCCTCCTTTCTTTCCTTTCCTCCTCCTTTCCCAGCATTAGAGTCTCCGCCAGGGTATGATGGAACACGAACTAAATTGCTTTATAATTAATGATCCAAATAGCATAAACTCTGCAGAATGGTGTTAAACAGACTTTATTGGTCAGGCATCCTAGGCAGACTTACGTTTGCTGATAAGATCCTCCAACATGGCACATCTGTCCATCCTGACAGTGTAAAAGATTGAAGGTAAATTTACCCCATATTGTTTTGGAGCGAAGAAGCGTCCTTGCATGCATTCGTGTAGAGATGTAGAACATAGACAAAGGCAGGAAGTCCTGCTATAAAACTTAAAACTCCACCCACTTAACTAGAAGCATGGTATTCACTAAACAGTTAAGACTACAATTCCCATAAGGCATCTCTTGAGGAAATAACGTTTAACCCTGTAAAGGCTACCGGTTCTTACATACAGTGCTGCTAGTATTAAGCCTGTAAATGCTGAATACACTAACACAGTTCTTAATTCCTAAACTAGATAAAAAATGGAACAGCTGAATGTATACTGGTCCAGCACACAGGAAGCTGAATTCTTTGCTTAATGCATCCATAGTATGATAATTTGACATCTCTGAATTGATTTGTTTGATGATCCGTTTATTTTTAGCCTGTCCATAAGGTAAAGGTAAAGGTTCCCCCGCACATGTGTGCTAGTCATTTCCGACTCTAGGGTCCGGTGCTCATCTCCGTTTCAAAGCCGAAGAGCCAGCGCTTGTCCGAGGACGTCTCCGTGGTCATGTGGCCGGCATGACTAGACGCCAAAGGCGCACGGAACGCTGTTACCTTCCCACCGTAGTGGTCCCTATTTTTCTACTTGAATTTTTACGTGCTTTCGAACTGCTAGGTTGGCAGAAGCTGGGACGAGTAACAGGCGCTCACTCTGTTCCGCGGCACTCGGGATTCGACCCGCCAAACTGCCAATCTTCTGATCGACAAGCTCAGTGTCCTAACCCACTGAGCCACCGCGTCCCTCTAGCCTGTCCATACTAGCTGTCTAATGGCAAAACTCAAAAGCATCCTCACTCTTCCTCTTCTACTTCTTCAAAATCCAATTTTTGCTTCCATAGTGTGTCTCAGTGAATGCTATTGCTTGTTTGAGGCGTTTAAAGGTAGTCCTTGAGTTATGACCGTTATGGAGCCCAGATTTTCTGTCATATGTCATGACAGTCACAAGTCAAGTCAGCCATGTGACCAACCTGATTATTATTATTTTTTTGCAACTAGCATTAAGTGAACGCAATGGTCATTAAGCAAACACCGTGATCATTGAATGAACACATTGTCAGCAAGGGGCGTTTTTTTTGTGTTTTTTTTAGGGAACCAGAAGTAAATGTTGATTTTTGGCCAAAAAAAGCCAACAACATTGTAAATGGTGGTCGTGTGACTGTGGGATGCTGCAAAGCCATAAATGCAGATTGATTGCCTAGCATCAAAATTTTATCATATGATTGCAGGGGGGTGGCCATCGAACTTTGAATTGGGGTCGTAAGTACATTTTGGGGAGAATGACATAGTCTCAAATGGTCACTAAGCAAGTAGTCATAAGTCAAGCACTACCTGTATAAAAGGGACGCGGTGGCTCAGTGGGTTAGGACGCTGAGCTTGTCGATCAGAAGGTCGGCAGTTTGGCGGGTCGAATCCTGAGTGCTGCGTGACAGAGTGAGTGCCTGTTACTCATCCCAGCTTCTGCCAACCTAGCAGTTCGAAAGCACGTAAAAGTGCAAGTAGAAAAATAGGGACCACTGCAGTGGGAAGGTAACAGCGCTCCGTGCGCCTTTGGCGTCTAGTCATGCCGGCCACATGACCATGGAGACATCCTCGGACAAGCGCTGGCTCTTTGGCTTTGAAACGGAGATGAGCACCGGCCCCTAGAGTTGGAAACGACTAGCACGCATGTGCGGGGGAACCTTTACCTTTACCTGTATAAATCCTTCACCTTTCTGGGCTGGATATAGACCTTCACTTAGTTTTCCACAATGCTCTTAACTTTATTTCTTGCAGTGTCTCTGATATACCATTGTTCTGGGTCAGAGAAGAGATTCCACCTAAGGACATATTATTTGAGGTCTCAGAATAGGAGGACCCAGCTGGCAATGCAGTTTGGACTTTTTAATATAAATTAGCACTCTAAAAATAACACACCCACACACACACACACACACAAACAAATCAGAACAGCTTAGGCATCTGAATCATTATTGGTGAGAAATGTGTACAATTTGCATCTGAATGAAAACTGATCTAATATCAGGTTTTTTTGCAGCAAAATTCCCAAAATAAAACTGAATCATCATTTTAAATTCCCAGTTCTCCAAATGTGCCAGGTTACAAGAACATTTTGGGGGAAAAAAGGAAAAAGACCTGCTAGGGAAAATAGTTTGCAAAACAGAAAAAAGGCAAACAAAATGTGTATATTTAGAGAAAGTGTATTACACCTAAACCTTGATTTACAGCCGTTTTTTTTTGAAGTACTGTGGCATGGAAAAAAATTAACGTACGACCATCCTCGCACTTATGACCATCATAGCATCCCCACGGTCACATGATCAAAATTTGGGTGCTTGGCAACTGGCATGTATTTACAATGGTTGCAGCGTCCTATTCACGAGATCGCCACTGTCAGCCAGTTGCCGATAAGCAAAGTCAATTGGCAAAGCTGGATTTGCTTTATCAAGATTCGCTTAACAACTGCAGTGATTCACTTAACAACCATGGCAAAAAAAGGTTTTAAAATCAGGTGCGATTCACTTACAACCACCTTGGCTTAGCAATGGAAACTCTAGTCCCAGTTGTGATTGTAAGTAGAGGCTTACCTGTAATATGGATAGAGATTTTAGTACAGTTTTGAAATTATTCTTAATTTCAACCCAAAGGGCATAATGTACTGTGCCAAATTAATAAACCTCAAAAGATTTGCCAACCTCTAATATTGATGCATATAATGTCATAAGATCAAGAAGATTGAGGTTTCTTTCTAAATCTTGCAATCTGCACAATAATTGCATCTGTGAAGATGGGCATGCAAAAAGTGTGTTTGGAATCGCTTTTTCCATCGCTTTTTCCTCATTTCTGCAAAGCTTTAGATCAAAGTTACTCATCCTTTTATATTTCTTCCTATTTGCTTTTAGATCAAACTCAAAGACATCTTTGAAACCCCCACAGAGATCACACTCATCCTTGAGCTGGTGACAGGTGGTGAGCTGTTTGACAGGTAACACAGGAGAAACCTTGGCTTAATTGGCAGGTTCTTAATTAAAGATGACTAATTGAACAAAGGGAAGGAGAGTAATTTGTTGCCATGGGGAAAAGATGTGTTTGGGACACAGAAAAGGTGATTGGTTTGATTCACAACAATCAGTACAGAGTCTCTAGCCTTGCCTTCTGCCTTTCTGGCATCAGCTCTTGGTGAAAATGGAGATAGTTAATTTTTTAGAATTGATGGACATAAATGTGCCTGCACCAGCCAGGCTTCCTTGATTGACCTTACTTTAATTTGTTTAAATTTGTTTTAGTTTTGTTTTGTTTTTACCAACAGAGCTAAAGGGGAAATGACCAATTGCAAAGGGAAATGAGAAATTCTAGCATTGTCTGTGTTTTCAAACAGCTTGTAGCTTCACCTACAACCTAGAGTCCTTGGAAAATAAATACGATGGATGGCCGTGACCCATTGCGATGGGGAATTAATCACGATGTCTGAGAATGGCCATTGCAAACCAGGCATGAAATGAAAGGATGAATTGGCTGATATCAAGAGGAAATAGAATTAGCCACTTTGGGGCAGGAGGCCAAGTTACTGAATAATTGTTTAAGAAGCCAGATAAACTTCCATGAATATCTAGTGATTACAAGAGATCGTGAGTAACTAGCAATAGGATATATAAGCAAAGAAAGGGTTTCTTTTTCCCTTCATGCCTGATTTTGGTAGATTTTGGAAAGCTAATCGAAATCAAGCCTGGTTAGTTACGGATAGGAGACCACCAGGAAATCAGGGCTCTAGAATAGACAGGGAATTCGGAGAAGGGCGGGATATAAATGGAATTAAAATAAATAAATAAATAAATAAATAAATAAATATATGGATCTTTGGTCACTGGTTGAAAAGCCCTAATCTAGTCTGCAGCTCTTCTTTCTCCCAAGGCCCCTCCCTTCTATCTTATAATGCCTTTGCTTCTGTCTCCCAAGACATTTCTCTTCCGTCTGTCAAGGTCTTTCCCTTCTATCTCCCTAGATCCTTTCCTTCTATCTTTCGAGGCCTTTCCTTCCTTTTCTCCCTAAATCTTTCCCTTCTATCTCCCAAGGCCTTTCCTTTCTATTGCCCGAGGCCTCTCCCGCAAACCCATTGCAGATGCTCACAAGTTAGGAGCATTAACAAATCTGGGCTGCAATACTTTGGGTGACTTCTAGATGGCAGCAAAGAAAGAGAACCAGGGAGGAGTGAATGTGTGGATGGTTGCCTAGCAACCCCTGCAGCCTTCTCCCTTTTGCATCCACCAGGAAAAGGAGTGCTCTGGTTGCCTAGCAACCTGCCATTCCTGCCATCTTTGCTGCAAACGTTCCCCGCCTCCTCCTCCTCCTCCTTGTATCACACATTAAAGCAACAGAAAAGAAACCAATACACCTGCCAGCTTATTTATTTTTAAGCATTCCCCCACCCCACCCCACCCCCAAAGCAGATTTACAGGTTGGCAGTCAGGCTGGCTGTGCAGGGTAAAAATATATAAATGAGTATATATATATTTTAAAAATCTGCACGCTGTTTCATCTCCGCAGGATTGTAGAGAGGGGATTCTACAGCGAAAGGGATGCAGCCCACGTGGTGAAACAGATCCTGGAAGCTGTCTCCGTAAGCCATTTGAATGTTTCCTTCCTTCTTTCTAGGCTCATGTCCTTGCATCTGTTTTGGAGGGTAGAATTTTGGTTGCCAAGGAAACGGAGACATAAATTTTGCCACCTTTCAAAGGCACCTTTTCTGTAAGTGGAATTTCATAGGCAGGCACACAATTGAGGCCTTTGCTTTTCATGGATTTATGCAGGAGTGCCCCTCCGATGGTGGGAAGTTTGTGCGTGTGCTTCGTTTTTTGAAGTTGTGACTTCATTTTTTTTCAACGTTCAGTTATTATGATTATTATTATTATCCTTGAAAGCTGCCCTTCTCAGTGCTCTGAAATCAGCAGCTTATAACCAGTAGTTTCCCTACGTTGGTAGGAAGAATAATAAACGGTGCACATTGCAATACCTGGGGATAGCAGGAGAAAAACCTGGTGAAAATGACAAAATGGAAAGACTTGGAAACAAAAGTAGAACAGTTGTGGCAAAAGAAAGTAAAGATAATTCCAATAATAATTGGCACCGAAAGGAAGGGAGGGATGCAGAGAAAAAGAAAGTAAAGATGAAAAAGGCATCTGGGGGTCGTTTACATCAGTGTGTCTCAGGCTCAGCAACTTTTAAGATGTGTGGAGTTCAACTCCCTCCGCTGAGCCAGCAGCCATGGCCGGGGTGCTGGTTACAGGCGCTTCTTTTTTCTCCATGCTGAGATTTTCCCTAAGTCTTTATCAGACTATCCCTCGACTTAGGGAAGGTGACTGAAACTCAGGACCCAAGGGTGGTCAGGATAGAAGGCAGTTTGCGGTTAATGTCATGGTTCCGATAGATGAAACCCATCAAAAGAACTCCAAGGCAAGAATTCTTCCTCAAAGAACATTTTATTCAGGAAACCAAGTATCGGGGTGACATAGTTGAACCCAAAACTAGTTTCCCTTCCCCCGGATACAAAGTAACAAATTGCAATTCCCGCCCTCCAATAAGCAGTCATAAATCACGTTCTCCAATTAGCCTGAAACGTGGGCTTTCTCCCCAGCTCCTCAGCCCGCCAAAACTTTAGCAATTCGTCCTTGGGTTCCCACAAAGCAGCGTTTATTAGCTCACCCTTTCATCCCAACCCCCAACCCCCACCCCTTCTGCACCTGATTTATAAACAGGAAAAGCATGTTAAAAGCAAAGAGAAAATGGCTGAGATTTTCATCAGTTGTCAGAGCGGGGTCCTCCAATGTTTACAGCGTTGACAGGCAGGGAATTCTGAGAGCTGAGGGCCACACATCTTACAATTGTGAGTATTCTGGGAGTTGAAATCCAAGCATCTTAAAAGCTGCTGAGGTTAAGAAATAGCGTCCTAGACAATGTGGAATACAGTTTTCTGAATCCCAGTCCACAGTGGTTGGGGACTGTGAAAACCATCTGTTTTCTATAGTCAAAATATGTAGTAAGTCCTCAACTTACACCAGTTTATTTAGTAACCGTTCAAAGTTACAACAGCCCTAAAAAGTGACTTATGACCGTTTTTCACACTTAACGACGGTTGCAGCGTTCCCGTGGTCACATGATCCAAATTCAGACGCTTAGCAACTAGTTCATATTTATGACGGCTGCAGTGTCCCTGGTTCACATGATCCGCGTTTGTGAGCTTCTGACAAGCAAAGTCAATGGGGAAGTCAGATTCACTTAACAACCGTGTTCCTAAGTTAACCAATGCAATGATTTACTCAACAACTGTGGCAAGAAAAGTTGTAAAATGGGGCAAAACCTACTTAACAAACATAGGACCCAGATTGTTGGGGGCAATTAAGCTGACTTTGTAATAATGCCGCTTGGGGGGTGTATGAAAGCCCTAATAAGCAGGCATATACATAGAATGAAGGCTACTGCTAAGCTTGTAAGCCGCCCTGAGTCTTCGGAGAAGGGCGGGATATAATGGAATTAAAATAAAAATAAATAAATAAATTCAGCAACATAAATTTTGGGTTCAGTTGTGGTCGTAACTCAAGGACTACCTCTCTCTAAAATCTGTTGACATTCTATTCGTATGTACTAATGTGCACAATATTTTCTATTGTAGTTTCACAAGGCTGATTGAGAAAATAGGATCTCAATAGGCAGGGTGAATATTTTCTCCCCTCGGTCACTGTTCCTTCAGTAACCACAGATGAAGAATAAATTTCCCATCAAATTGAGTCCCTCTTCTCTGTCAACCTCTGGAATTTTCTTTCCGCCTTTACCAGCAGTTCTCGACTTACAACCATTCATTTAGGGCAGGCGTCTTCAAACTTGGCCCTTTTATGACTTGTGGACTTCAACTCCCAGAATTCCTCGGCCAGCATGCTTGGCTGAGGAATTCTGGGAGTTGAAGTCCACAAGTCATAAAAGGGCCAAGTTTGAAGACCCCTGATTTAGTGACTGTTCAAAGTTACAGTGACACTGAAAAAAGTAACTTAGGACTTTTTTCTCATAAAGTCTTACAACCGATCCTCACACACTTGATCCAAATACATGCTTCGCAACCGGCATGTATTTATGATGGTTGCTGCGTCCTGGAGTCATGCGATGGCCCTTTGTGACCTTCCTGGCCAGCTTCTGAAAGGTAGTCAGTGGGAGAAGCTGGATTTGCTTAATGACCTTATGATTCACTTAACCACCGCAGTAACGTGCTTAACAACTGTGACAAAAAATAGCTGCACAATTTCCCCTGGGATTTGGTTGCGACTGAGTGCTGTCTTGGAAAATTATTATGGATGATTTCCAATTTATTTTACCCCTAGCACACAGCCAGTCGATCACTACATTCAGATCACAGTAAGCACATGCGCGCTCAGTTCAGCGAGCCAAAATAGAGCTTGAGGGATATTTATAAAGCATCAGCAAAGATTGTTTTCTCTAAAAAAAATAAAAATAACTGGCAAAACAGAATAAAATGCAGGCAATGTGTGAGAGAGAGATGAACAAGAATTGACCTCAAAATGAATTGCAATTTCCTGAGCCATTGGTAATAGTCTTGGGGGTAATTTAACGTGGAGAGTAAGGGAGTGACCTATGGCTATTCCAGCCCTAACTCTTTTATGTACATCACAGCAGTAGAATCGAGAAGGAAAGTAGGCCATCAAGTGATCCTTTCTCTATTTTGCACCATCAAAGAAACTTTGATGGACGGCAGCAATAGATCCAATGTGTTACAGGCAAACTTTTTCTAGGCCAGGGGTAGGCAACCTCGGCTCTTTTATGATTCATGGAGCATAGCTGACTCAGGAATTCTGGGAATTGAAGTCCATGAGTCATAAAAGAGCCGAGGTTGCCTACCCCTGTTCTAGGGTAAAGAACAGGCCTGAGGGAAAAATTGGAGCAGAAAGGAAGAACTAAAACAGATTAAGAAATCACACTAAAAGATTTATTTGAATGGATGTGATTTGAAAAATCATGATTTACAAGTAGTCCTCAGGTTATAACCAGGTGCTTAGCTACTCCTTGATACTACCACAGATCATTACAACTTATAGCCTAGTTCTGATGCCCGGGGCCCCTCCCCCCAGTCATATGATTGCATTTTAGGTATTTAGCAGCCATTTTGCATTTACAGCTGTAAAAATACATTTATAATCTTTTTGCCAAAGATAGGCATTTGCTTCTTGTTTTTGATAAAAATACCCTATAGCAGACATGTCAAACACAAGGCCCGGGGGCCAGATCTGGCCCAGGAAGTGGTTTCATGCGGCCCGCGAAGCCATCCTGGAAACAGTGAGGGAACGGCCCCCACTGCCTTGTCCCCTGCCCAGAGACCGCCTCCTTCCAGAGACCCTCAGATCTGTCCCACTCCTGCCCAGGCCCCCATAGGCACCCTTGATGCGAACGATGTAGAGCTGGCCATGCCCACCCAGTAGGCCATATGCACTCTAGCCACGCCCACCCAGTAGGCCACACCCACCCGGCCCCCTGAGGGCAACCGCAATGCTGATGCGGCCCTCAATGAAATTGAGTTTGATACCCCTGCCCTATAGTAAGCCATGGCTTTGCTTACTGAATGCAGTGTTCACTTTACAACTGCGGCAAAAAAGTTGTAAAATCAGGTTGGTGATGTGGGTGACCCGTTTTCCCACCATCATGATTTATTATTGTAATGGGCAGCCTCCATTACAGTCGTAATTCAAGGATTACTGGTGCAGTGTTGTTTAGGTCTAATTAGCACAGGTAGACCTCGACTTACGACCACAGTTTGGTCCCATATTTCTGTTGGCAATCAGATACGTTTTGCCTCATCATATGATTTTTCTTTCCACCGTTGTCCCGTTTGTAACATGGTTGTTAAGTGAATTCGGCTTACCCATTGACTTTGCTTGTCAGAATTCTGCAACAGACACTGCAACTAACATTATGAATACCCGCCATTTGCCAAGCATTTAAATTTTGATCATGCTGCAACAGTTGTAAGTGTGAAAAATGATCATGTCACTTTTTCCAGTGCCATTGTAACTTCGAATGGTCACTAAATGAATGGTTGTAAGTCGAGAACATCCTGTAGTTGTTTATTTGACAGATTAACCAACCAAGTTTCAGCTTGTTCAACCAATGTCTGAAAGTAGAGGCTGAAAGTTGAGATTCTAGAAAGAGTGCAGAGAAGAGCAACAAAGATGATCAGGGGACTGGAGGCTAATACATGTAAGGAACGGTTGCTGTAATTGGGTATGTCCAGTTTAATGAAGAGAAGGACGAGGGGGGACATGATAGCAGTGTTCCTGTATCTCAGGGGCTGCCCCAAAGAAGAGGGAGTCAAGCTATTCTCCAAAGCGCCTGAAGGCAGGACAAGAAGCAACGGATGGAAACTAATCAAGGAGAGAAGCAACCTTGAATTAAGGAGAAATTTCCTGACAGTTAGAACAATTAATCAGTGGAACTACCTGCCTCTAGAAGCTGTAAATGCTCCAACACTGGAAGTTTATTTATTTATTTATTTATTTATTTATTTATTTATTTATTTAATTAATTTATTCAATTTATATACCGCCCTTCTCCCGTAGGACTCAGGGCGGTTCACAAGGTTTTTTTTAAAAAAACCAGATACAATTACAAAACTTAAAATCAATTAAAAAGAATTATATAAACCTTGCAATAAAACCCCAGTTAAAAAACAGTTAAAATCCCAATTAATATTTATTTATTTTTATTTATTTTAATCCCATTTATATCCCGCCCTTCTCCGAAGACTCAGGGCGGCTTACAAATTAAGCACAAACCAATGTGCTTAGCAATAGCCTTCATTCTATGTATATGCCTGCTTATTAGGGCTTTCGCCCCCCCAGCGGCATTATTACAAAGTCAGCTTATTGCCCCCAACAATCTCAGACCAGGCCAGAGAGCTCAAAGAGCCAGGTCTTCAGGTCCCGGCGGAATGAGAGAAGGTCAGGGGCAGTCCTAAGCTCTACAGGCAGCTGATTCCAGAGGGCAGGCGCACCCACAGAGAAGGCCCTCCCCCTGGGTATTGTCCGCCGGCAATCTTTTACCAGCGGTACCCTGAGAAGACTCTCCCTGTGGGGGCGCACAGGACGAAAAGAGCTTGATGCCTGCAGCAGGTGTTCCCTCAGATATCCCGGACCCAAGCCATTAAGGGCTTTATAGGTCATCACCAGCACCTTGAATCTCACCTGGAGGGCAACCGGAAGCCAATGCAGTTCGCGGAGCAGAGTTGTTACATGGGAGTATCGGGAAACCCCCATCACAACCCGCGCAGCTGCATTCTGCACCAGCTGAAGCCTCTGGGTGGTCCCCAAGGGCAGCCCCATGTAGAGAGCGTTGCAGTAGTCCAATCGGGAGGTCACGAGCGCATGAGTGACTGTGAGCAGGGCATCTCGGTCCAGATAGGGCCGCAACTGGCGCACCAGGCGAACCTGGGCAAAGGCTCCCCTGGTCACGGCTCCTATATGATCTTCAAAACTGAGCCGTGAGTCTAGGAGGACACCCAAGTTGCAAGCCCTATCAACGGGGGGTAACACCTCACCCCCCATCATTAAAGGTGGAATAGACTGGTTAGTCCGAGATGCCAGTATGCACAGCCACTCAGTCTTGGCAGGATTGAGACGAAGCCTGTTTCTCCCCATCCAGACCTGGACCGCCTCCAGGCAACAGGACATCACGGCGAGGGCATCACTGGGATGGTTTGGGGTGGAAAGAAAAAGTTGGATATCATCAGCGTACTGATGATACCCCACCCCGAAACCACGAATGATCTCGCCCAGCGGCTTCATATAGATGTTGAACAGGAGGGGAGAGAGAACCGACCCCTGAGAGACTCCACAAACGAAAGGCCTCGGGGCAGACCTCTGCCCTCCCGTCAACACTGATTGCGAACGGCCCAGGAGATAGGAGGAGAACCACTGTAAAACAGTGCCTCCCACTCCCAACCCCCTGAGACGCCGCAATAGGATACCATGGTCGATGGTATCAAAAGCCGCTGAGAGATCTAATAGAACTAGGACAGAGGAGCAACCCCTGTCCCGAGCCCGCCAGAGATCATTCACCAGTGCAACCAATGCCGTCTCCGTGCTGTACCCGGGCCTGAAACCCAATTGGTACGGGTCCAGATAATCAGTTTCCTCCAGGAACAGAGGAAGCTGGTGCGCCACCATGCTCTCCACAACCTTCGCCAAAAAGCGAAGGTTGGAGACAGGACGATAGTTGTTTAAAATCGCTGGGTCCAGGGCAGGCTTCTTCAGAAGGCCTCACCACCGCCTCCTTCAAAGCGGCGGGGAAGACACCCTCACTCAGAGAAGCAGATTTTACTGCCTGGAACCAGCTTCGTGTCTCCTCCCGAGCCGCATAAATCAGCCAAGAGGGACAGGGGTCCAATAAACAGGTGGTGGAACTCAGTCTCCCCATAATCCTGTCCACATCATCAGGGGAAACAGGATCGAACTCAGTCCAGATAACATGCTCAAGACCGTCCAATTCCTCCACATCCGACTCTGCCCAGTTAGAGTCCAAACCGGCCCGGATCTGAGCGATTTTGTCCATCAGATGATGACTAAACTCCTCGGCCCGCCCCTGCAAGGGCTCCTCTCTCACCTCCTGATTAAGGAGGGAGCGAGTCACCCTAAACAGGGTGGCCAGGCGATTATCTGCGGACGCGATGAGGGCAGCGAAGTAATTAGCCCTCGCCGTCCTCATCGCAGCAAGATAAGACCTTATAAAGTTTCTTAGCTGCAATCGGTCAGATTCGGAACGGCTGGACCTCCAACCGCTCTCTAGACCCCATCTCCGACGCGTCATCTCCCGGAGCTCCACAGAAAACCATGGAGCCCAGTGGGATCTGCGCCGGGTCAGAGGTCGCAAGGGTACAACACAGTTGAGTGCCTCAGTGGCCGCCTTTTCCCAGGCATCAACCAAGGCATCAACTGGGCTGTGAGTGAGGGCGATGGGTATAGACCCAAGTGCCATCTGGAACCGTTCATGGTCCATTAGGCGCCTGGGGCGGAACCATCTGATCGGTTCTGCAGCCCAGCGGCGGGGGGTGGCATAACGGAAGACCAGCCGCAGGAGATGATGGTCGGACCATGACAGGGGAACAACGACCGGTGAACCCCCTCCCAAGTCATCCAACCACTGTCCAGACAGGAACACCAGGTCGAGAGTGTGACCCCCCACATGAGTCGGGCCTTGAATTACCTGGGTCAGGTCCATGGCCGTCATGGAAGCCATGAACTCCCGGGCTAACTCCGACGACCCTCCCAGGGAAGGCAGGTTGAAGTCACCCAGCACTATAAGCCTGGGAAACTCCACCGCCAGCCCTGAGAGGGTGTCGAGCAGCTCGGGCAGAGCTGTTGCCACACAGCTGGGCATCAAGTATGTGAGCAACAAGCCCATCTGAACCCGAAGGCCACATCTCAGGAGGAGGGACTCAGTCCCGCCAATCTGGACAATGGTGGTCTCCCGCGGACATAAAGTCTCCCTAATAACCACTGCCACCCCACCACCCCTACCCTGAGCCCGTGGCTGGTGTAGCACACAGAAACCTGGGGGGTATAACTCGATCAGAGGGACCCCTCCCTCCGAGCCCAACCAGATTTCCGTAATGCATGCCAGATCTGCGCGTTCCTCCTCGATCAAGTCACGAATGAGGGGAGCCTTATTAACAATGGATCTGGCATTAAGGTAAACCAGCCTGAGCTCAGGGACCTGATCACCCTCACCCCCAGGCAAAAGGGTGCTAACCGGAGGGTCGGAGCGCGTCACCGCTCGAAGACAGTGGGGGTGCGATCCCGGATGTCGATACGGCCCTCCGTGCACACACCTGCTGCCATTCCCTATCGTCGTGGGGATTTGAAACCCCACCCCAACACATCCAGAACCAGCAGCCTCTACCCCAAACCCCGTGCCAAGAAGAGACTGGACAGTTATTTGTCTGAAATGGTATAGGGTTTCCTGCCTGACCAGGGGGTTGGACTAGACCACGGGTCGGCAACCCGCGGCTCCGGAGCCGCATGCGGCTCTTTGAGCCGTCTCCTGCGGCTCCCAGCCGCCCGGTGCGCGCGCACCTCTTCGAATGGGCAGTGGTGCGCGCGCACCTCTCCAAATGGAGTGTGGCACCGCCCGTTTGGAGAGGTGCGCGCGCACCTCTCCAAACGGGCGGAGGTGCGCGCGCACCTCCCCAAACCTTTGGAGAGGTGCACGCGTACCTCCGCGCGAACGGGCAGCGGCTCCGCTTCTTGGGAAAGCTGCCGCGGCCCGTCTGCAAAGCTGGGCCAAATTTGGATGGGTCCCGCTCTACATGCGAGGCTCCCGAAGTTAATTCAGAAAGGAGTGGATCTGTGTTAGAGGCGCACGGAGCGAGTCCAGCGGAGCGTTCGTCCACCCCTCCGAAGCTCTCGTGTTTCTTGCGCGAGGTAATCGCCCAGAGAAGCCGCTTCGGGTTACAACACAGCGAAAGGTAACTGGAGATGATCCGCATGTGAGCAAACTCACCAGGGGACCCTTGTTGCCCCCCGGCTTTCCGTCCCCTCCACCCCGAAACCCTTAATTGCAAGACGCCTTCCCATTGACCGAGGTCTCCTCTTCTTTCCTCTGCCTTCCTCTGCCTCCTCCTCCCTTGTACACCTACTATCCACTTTTATGCTTCCTTAGACCCTCCCGCCCCCGCCCCGACGGTTCCCTTCTAGCGGCCGCAGACTCTCACCTTCGGGGCGCGCGCGAAAGCCGCTGATCTTTAGGTGCAGGGCAAGCTAAGGGCAGGGCGGCAGCATCTCGGTCCTAAATGGGAATGTGCAGAGCTCACGCGCACATGCTCACTGGGGCCTCGTGAGGACTTTGGAGGGCACGTTTCCTTCGGGGAAAGCGAATCGCGCCTTTGCCGGCTGCGGACTTTCAAGCCCGAGAGCGGCAGCAGCGGCTGCCTTTTAGCGCCGGCAGGCTTGTTCCTTCGCTCGAGCGCCGGCGGAGTCGGGGAGCTCGGCGCGCACATGCTCACTGGGACCTCGTGAGGACTTTGGAGGGCACGTTTCACGAAGGGAAAGCGAATCGCGCCTTTGCCAGCTGCAGACTTTCAAGCCCGAGAGCGGCGGCGGCTGCCTTTTAGCGCCGGCAGGTTCGTTCCTTCGCTCGAGCGCCGGCGGAGTTGGGGAGCTCGGCGGCGCCTACGCTCAATAGCAAACTGTGGTGGTGCCACTGCCCTTTCGAAGAGGGAGAAGCGGGATACTGGTTGGGTGGGGAAGCGGCAAAAGTGGGGGGGGGAGAGAGAGAGAGAAACGGCTCTGCCTTTGGTTCCCCGTCCTAAAGCACAGGGGCGCTAGAGAAAGTTTGGAGTTGGGTAAGGAAGTGCAAAATTCAGGAAGGAAAGCGGGACGGCGGGCGAACGGGAGAACCGGGAGCATTGGGGGGGGCGGAGGGGAGCGATTACTGTCTCGCTACTAAAACGAGGGCCGGCCACTCCGCTGGGGCGAGCGTGCCTATCCTGCTCCCTTTCTCTTCCAAGCGGCGCTGCTCAGCGGAGACGGCAAGAGAGCAAGAGCCTCTGCAGGCAGGGAGGGAGGAGCGGCGAGAAAGGGACGTTTGGGGTCTCTCGCCAAGGGGTGTAAGCCGAGGAACCCCGAAAATCTTTGAGTAGAAAAGGAGGAGCTTTGGCAGGGAGGGAAGTGAGGTTGGAAAAGCAGGCCGGGCGAAGGAAGGGAGCGGAGGCGGCAGCTTTGTAGATGGGCCACGGCAGCTTCCTCAAAGAGCGACGCCGCGGCCCGTTCCGAGAGGTGCGCGTGCACCTCCCTGAATGGGCGGAGCTGCGCGCGCACCTCCCCAAACCTTTGGAGAGGTGCGCGCGTACCTCCGCGCGAACGGGCCGCGGCGTCGCTCTTTGAGGAAGCTGCTGCGGCCCGTCTGCAAAGCTGCCGAAAGCGGCAGCTTTGCAGACGGGCCGTCGCCGTCGGGCAACCGGGAACCGGTTCCATCTCACTTTTTAAAAAAATGGCAACCGCGTGCGTCCGCGCATGCGCAAAAAACCGTTTTGTGCATGCGCAAAACGTTTTTTTCGCATGCGCGTGCATGGACACACGCATGCGGCTCCCAGTTTTTTTAATTTGTGATGGAACCGGTTCCCGGTGGCTCTTTTCCTTTTTTAGGTTGCCGACCCCTGGACTAGACGAACTCCAAGGTCCTTTTCAACATCATCATCATCATCATCATCATCATCATCATCGATCATTGCACAGCCAGCCAGATGTTCAGACTGGATTTGTTATTTTTGTCTACCTATTGAGTCCTTAGCAAGGACCTGGGATAGGCAGATGTGGATGTTTGATGGTATTACGGATATCGTTGCAGGATGGAAGCAGTTCCTAGTAAGGCTGCCTTTTGCAATTGACTAATGGCAGATTTGTCAATGCCAATGATGGTGTTCAAGTGGTGCTCCAGTTGTTTTGGGATTGCACCCAAGGCGCCTATTACTATTGGTACTACCCTTGCTTGCATTTGCCACAGTCTTTCTATTATTATTATTATTATTATTATTATTATTATTATTATTATTATTATTATTATTATTGTTGTTGTTGTTGTTGTTGTTGTTGTTGTTATTGTTGTTGTTGTTGTTGTTGCTTTGTGAATGTGGAAGCTGCCAGCAACAGAGGTTGGAGAGCATAATTCACAAGCAGGGAGAAGGTGGCTGGCTTCACCTTGCAAATCATACATTAATCTTGGTTTGGAATGACACCCCCTTAAGGGACATTCTTAATTCTATGTGTAATTCTATTCCGCACGAGTTTCATAAATAACATTCCCAAAACCTTTGAAATGCAGACAATTCCATATTTGGTATTCAGCCCCTTCCCTCCCGGCCCCTGAGGAATTGCTCCTGACGAGAAGCCGCTTAAAAAACAGGACGAGCAGGGAAAGAAATGGTAGCGTGTATTTGGCATTAAGCTCTTTCCTGCGGTCTAAATTTCAGCACTGCATAAAAGAACAAGAAGAAATCTATAATTCTTCGAGGGAACATTAGTAGGCCACTGTTTCGCAGTACTAAAGGCCAGGGAAGATGGTTTCCATGGCAACCAGGGGTTTTAAAATATGAGAGACATTCGTGTACAAAAGTAGTCCGTCGTTGGCTTTGTGCAAAAGTGAGAATTTGGCTCCATCGCTCTGAGCTGGGAAAGAAATGCTATCCAAATGGTCAGAGATCTTAACAGCTGAGCGAATAAAAAGTACAATTGGGATGCAAGACAGGGATGTCCGTCCTTGGCCACTTGAAGGCCTGTGGACGCCAACTCACAGAATTCCCCAGCCAGCCAAACAACAGTACAGAGCAATGTGCTGTTGCTGTGGTTAAACTCCTGATATAACATTTATTCAGAATTATTCAGAAATAATCCAACAAAGGGCTCCCTGCCGTTTTTAAGCAGAAGCAGCTTCCGTGCACTTTCTGCCCATAATTTCAATAGTAGAGAATCTTATTTTGTTTCTATAATTTGTTCTTGGGCCTGGAATTGTGTCTATCATTTGTTCACAGCACGAGTGAAGAATTGCCTATCATTTGATCAGTTTGCGGTTCCGGTGTAATCTGTGAATACATGTTGTCTTTATTAATGATTTGGGAGAAAACAAGAAAATGAAAAGAAATTAGCAATTGAAATAAATAATCTCCTCCAATTGCTTAGGAACTGAGGCACTTATTTGAATAAAAGCTGGATTTTATCTTAATGATTCGGAAACAAGGCTATAACCATCCTGAACAGAATGCAGAAAGCGTTGATGCAAAGCTAATAAATTTAGAACACAACAGAACATTGTCAAAGTTGGAAGGGACCTTGGAGGTCTTTAATAATAATAATAATAATAATAATAATAATAATAATAATAATAATAATAATAATAATAAGAAGAAGAAGAAGAAGAAGAAGAAGAAGAAGAAGAAGAAGAAGAAGAAGAAGAAGAAGAAGAAGAAGAAGAAGAAGAAGAAGAAGAAGAAGTTGGAAGGGACCTTGGAGGTCATCTAATCCAACCCCCTGCTAAGGCAGGAAACCCTATACCATTTCAGACAAATGGCTGTCCATTCTCTTCTTAAAAACTTCCAGTGTTGGAGCATTCACAGCTTCTGGAGGCAGGTTGTTCCACTGGTTAATTGTTCTGTCAGGAAGTTTCTCCTTAGTTCCAGGTTGCTTCTCTCCTTGATGAGTTTCCATCCATTGCTTCTTGTCCTGCCTTCAGGTGCTTTGGAGAATAGCTTGACTCCCTCTTCTTTGTGGCAGCCCCTGAGATATTGGAACACTGCTATCATGTCACCCCTCACCCTTCTCTTCATTAAACTACACATACCCAATTCCAGCAACCGTTCCCTATATGTTTTAGCCTCCAGTCCCCCAATCATCTTTGTTGCTCTTCTCTGTACTCTTTCTAGTCTTTCTTTTAGTCCTACATCCTTCTCAAGCAGGAGGCCTTATATAATAAGATACCAAATAATGGTACACTAGGCTTGAAAAGCCTCAGTACTTGTAACACCTTACTGATTTACATTGGAATGCTAGTCCTTGACTTATGATGATTCATTTAACAACCGTTCAAAATTGTGATGGTGCTGAAAAAAAAATCCGTTGCAGCATCCCTGCAGTCACACGATCAAAATGTGGGCACTTGGCAACTGGCATGCATTTATGATGTTTGTAGTGTCCCAGGGCCACATAATTGCCCATTGTGACCCTCTCAGAGGCTCCTGAGAAGCATAGTAAACGGGGGATGGTGGATTCATTTAATGACCGTGACAAAAAAAAAGTAGCAAAAATTGGGCAACATGTGCATTATTTAATGACAGAAGTTCTGGTCCCAATTGTGATCGTAAGTCGAGGCCTACCTGTATTAATACAAGTAGTCCTTGACTTACGTCCACAACAGAGCCCAAAATTTCAGTTGTTAAGTGAGACATTTGTTAAGTGAGTTTTGCCCCATTTTACAACCTTTCTTACATCAGTTGTTAAGTGAATCACCGCTGTTGTTAAGTTAGTATCACACTCGTTTAGTGAACCTGGCTTCCCCATTGACTTTGCTTGTCAGAAAGTCGCAAAAGGTGGTCACATGATTTTGAGACCCAGCAGCGGTCATAAATATGAATCAGCTACCAAGCATCTGAATTTTGATCATATGCTCATGGGGGTGCTGCAAAGGTCATAACGGTGAAAGAAGGTCAAAGTCATTTTTTTCTTTTTTCTTTTTTTTTTATTGAAAAGTTTTACAGTACATTTTATCTTTAACAATCCCCCCCTCCCCCCACCCCTACCTAACCCTCCCTATTTTTTCAGTTCTGTTGTGGTACACAAAGGCCACGAGTCAGAAAAATTTGAAATGCCTTCAAATGCCACCTAAAGTTACTTTGTCATTTGAGCTGGCTAATAACTTGATTAATTACATTAAATAATTAAGAAATAATTAATTCGCTTGTTCCAAAGGAATTCTTTTTGACAGCATACAGAAGTAAGGGACTTTTTACCACAAAATGTTGCGTGTTTTTCTATCTTTGTCTCTTTTAGTATCTGCATTCAAATGGAGTCGTCCACCGTGACCTCAAACCAGAAAACCTTCTCTACGCAGATCTCTCCCCCGATGCTCCACTCAAAATTGGTATGTTTGGGATGAAGTAAGCAGAAAATATTATATAATGAAAACTTATTTTAACAGACTAAGAGGGGGGCAGGAATCCATTGTTTGCAAAGAACCGCTAGGTGGAAAAATACACCACTGTGGCAATTAACTTCAATTGCGTGATGATGTCATTTTGCAGGCGCTGCAAATCATGCCCTTTGCGTCAATACACGTCATTTGACATAAACTGATATGAAGGATATAAAATCATTTGATCCAAAACAAAGAAAAAACAGAATTTATGATGCATTTTGTAAGATGTTATCTGATGTGACATTTGTGTAAATGTACCTGATTTGCGTTATAATCTCATTATGCAGCTTACACAAATGACAGGATTTTGAATTTAACAGATGTTTGGGAGAAATGGGTCTTCTTTCCCTCAGGTTATACCTTAAATTAAGGGTTGACTAATTTAACAGCATTACATGCAGAACCACAACAACTTACAAGAGTTCGTTTAGTGACCGAAGTTACAACATCACTGAAAAAGTGACATATGACCGTTTTTCACACTTATAACTGTTACAGCATCCCCAGGGTCATGTGGTCAAAATTCAGATGATTGCCAGCTGACTGATATTTTTGACAGTCACAATGCCCCTGGGTCATGTGATTCCCCTTTTCCAATTTTCTGACAAGCAAAGTCAATGGGGAACCCAGATTCCCTTAACAACCATGTTACTAATTTAATAAGTGTAGTGATTCACTTAACAACGGCGGCAAGAAAAGTCGTAAAATGGGGCAAAACTCATTTAACAAATGTCTCACTTAGCAACAGAAATCTGGGGCTCAGTTGTGATCATAAGTCAAGGACTACCGGTATCTGTATTGGAATTACTGTTTTAACAGTATTTCCTGCTCTAAGCAGAATGACATAGCATTCTTTCCTGGCAAATAATGACGTTCCCTAGTTGGGTAATGAAACGTCTGCAAGAAAAGCTCAGAGAGCGTCAAAGAGAGAGCATCAAGGACTCCATAACTCAGTGGCCTTCAAATCTGGCAACTTTAAGACTTGTAGACTTCAACTCCCAGAATTCCTCAGCCAACCATGCTAGAACTACTAGAACAGGGGTCTTCAAACTGGGCTGGCTGAGGAATTCTGGGAGTTGAAGTCCACAAGTCTTAAAGTTGCCAAGTTTGAAGAGCCCTGCCATAACTGAATCCTGAATTATAAATATTCTTTTCTCTTGGAGTTCCAAATTCTTATTTGGCTGGTTTTCTTACGCTGATGACATTGCTGTCATTCATTGGGTAATGAACTGTGAAAAACATCAACCAAGCCAAGAGAGCATGAAGGACTTCACCGTGCAACCCTGAGCTACTGATAAGGTAGTCCTTGACTTGCGACCACAATTGGGGTCAAAAGTTCCATCCCTCAGCAAGGAGATTTAGTTAGTTGCAGTTGATTTTTGTGACTCTTGTTCCACAGTTGCCAAGCAAACCATTGAAGTTGTTAAGTGAATCACATGGTCATTAAGCAAATCTGGCTTCGCCCATTGGCTTCCCTTGTTGGAAGCCCCCTGGGAAGTTTGCAAATGGTGACCAAATGATCTCAGGGTGCTGCAACCAAAATAAATATCTTCTGATTGCCAAGCGCCCAAAGTGGATGCTGTGACAATTTTTTCAGTGCCCTCCAACATCTAATTGAGCAGAGATTAACAGCAAGATTAACATCAGAGCAATAATCAGGAAGTAAACAGTACCTCAATCAAGGGAATAGAATAGAATAGAAGAGAAGAGAAGAGAAGAGAAGAGAAGAGAAGAGAAGAGAAGAGAAATTGGAATGAAAGGAATAGAATAGAATAGAATAGAATAGAATAGAATAGAATAGAATAGAATAGAATAGAATAGAATAGAATAGAATAGAATAGAATAGAATAGAATAGAATAGAAATTGGAATAGAATAGAAATTGGAATAGAATAGAAATTGGAATGAAAGGAATAGAATAGAATAGAATAGAATAGAATAGAATAGAATAGAATAGAATAGAATAGAATAGAATAGAATAGAATAGAATAGAAGAATAGAAATTGGAATGAAAGGAATAGAATAGAATAGAATAGAATAGAATAGAATAGAATAGAATAGAATAGAATAGAATAGAATAGAATAGAATAGAATAGAATAGAATAGAATAGAATAGAATAGAAATTGGAATGAAAGGAATAGAATAGAATAGAATAGAATAGAATAGAATAGAATAGAATAGAATAGAATAGAATAGAATAGAATAGAATAGAAGAATAGAAATTGGAATGAAAGGAATAGAATAGAATAGAATAGAATAGAATAGAATAGAATAGAATAGAATAGAATAGAATAGAATAGAATAGAATAGAAGAATAGAAATTGGAATGAAAGGAATAGAATAGAATAGAATAGAATAGAATAGAATAGAATAGAATAGAAATTGGAATAGAATAGAAATTGGAATGAAAGGAATAGAATAGAATAGAATAGAATAGAATAGAATAGAATAGAATAGAATAGAATAGAATAGAATAGAATAGAATAGAATAGAATAACAATAACTTTATTGTCAGTTTGAATGTACACTAATCGGCATACATTAAAATGAAATTTCATTGCATATAGCTCTCAAAGGGTCACCATCTCCAATATACACTACATAAATATGATGAAAACAAACAAACAAACAAATACAGAATTATACATATACCCACATATATTATATGACACACAGTCAAACAAGCTAACAGTAAACAGCCCAACTAAAGAATCTCCAGCACCGCTCCCACCAACCCTGAGCTACTAGAATATAGGGCGAGCTACTAGAATATAAAACGACAGCAAACCCCACTCCCTGCAGTCACTGATCGTGTTACCTAGTTTGGTAATGAAACGTCTGCAAGAAAACCATCAAGCTCAGAAAGCACCAAGGATCCCACAGTTTAACCCTGAGCTACAAATATTCTCTTTTTATCAGTACACACAACAATTTCTTTTTTTTTTTCCCCTCCCAGGTGATTTCGGTTTATCTAAAATTGTGGATGAGCAAGATACGATGAAAACTGTATGTGGCACACCAGGATACTGCGGTGAGTATGTGATGGAGAGCAATGGGGAACTCTGTCCCTGTTACGGGTGCAAGAGAAAGGGAAGCTCGGTATTCTGGGCCCTATTTTTAAGAAAAAAGCACATAACAGCATACGTAATTGTGCTCTCTAGGAAAGGACCTTTTGCAGGAATACTATATTTGGGATGTGAAAATCCAGATGTCCACTAAGATGCCAGCAAAATGTTAGACTTACTTTCTCTCTACTGCTTCCTAGTGGTCATGTGAAGATTTGCAGCTCAGATCTGGTGGTTTTTTTTCAGCTTAGCAACCAGTGTTATTTGCTCCTAAAAACTGTTTCTTGCCACTGTTCCCAAACCAGCGTGTAAATGAAGTGTGCTGAAGTATTCACCTCTGGAAGGCCCATTGGAGAAACATTACGAAGCTTGTGGAAAGATGCCTTAAATGAGAAAATGGCTACCTGGCCTAAAGGATCTGAGCTGCAGACGTTCAGACAACCACCAGATGGCAACAGAGAGTATTTGAGGGATCTTTTCTACCATCTAGTGCAGGGATCCCCAACCTGTGGGCCGTAACCCACTACCGGGCTGTGGCCTAATGGCAACTGGGCTGCGTGAGTGGCGGGTCGGTGCACATACACAGCTTGAGTCATGCGAGCAGCGGGTGCTGGTGCTTGCAGCCCCGCTGGTGTAAGCGGCAGGCGCAGCCATGCCTGCCCCTCACATCAAACCATCCTTTCTTCCTCTCCCTTCCTCTCCTCTCCCCCCACCCCCGTGCCAGGCCCCCAATCCAGAAAGGTTGGGGAACATTGATCTAGTGGTCATCTGGCTTTAGCATCCTCATTTTACCACCTAGCCCAGGGGTCAGCAACCTGAAACAGTGAAAGAGCCACTCAGAACCGGTTCCCTCACAAAAGGAAAAACTGGGAGCCGCAAAAAATGTGTGCGCATGCACGTACATGGGCGCATGCACAGAACAGGGTTTGACTGAAGAGTGGAGCCTAGACGAGATATGCACCTACCCTGCATATTTGAATTGATTGGTTGAACTTTTTTAGTCCCACTTTTTTTTGGGGGGGGACTGCACATGGCAGAGGACTGGGAGCCGCAGGAGACGGCTGAAAGAGCCGCATGCGGCTCCGGAGCCACGGGTTGCAGACCTGTGACCTAGCCTGACTCGAAGGAGAAGGCCTTTGGGCAGATAGTTTGGGCTACAGGTGTGTTAGGCTTTATCCATTCTGCTTCAACGGGCCACCAGGGAAGCATGGGCAAATAATAACATGCCACTCTCTTTTCCTTCCCCATGAGTTTGCAGAAGTGAAAGTGATAGCAAGTGTCAGGTTGGAAAACTTCCAAGAAAATTGCCCCATCATCCCTGAAGGAGTGTGAGTTTTCAACCTTGATGCTTAGGGGATGAGCAGGGAAGAGAGTCATAGAGGGAGAAGGCGGGAAAAAATGGAAGCAAAGATATGTCTGCCAACTGCTCGTTCTCTCTCTCTCTCTCTCTCTCTCTCTCTCTCTCTCTCTCTCTCTCTCTCTCTCTCTCTCTCTCTCTCTCTCTCTCTCTCTCTCGTCTTTTGTTTATTTTTCAAATGCCTTCAGCACCTGAAATTCTCCATGGCTCACCATATGGCCCTGAAGTGGATATGTGGTCTGTAGGCGTCATAACATACATTTTGTGAGTAATGCTAAAATACTTTGACACAAAACTCCTGTCACTGTGATTTGCTCGCTCGCGCTCTCTTCCTTTCAAGCAGGGCCCAGCAAACCAGCATGATGTGAAGTGTGCCTTTTCTTATTCTGGGTTATTGTTTTTGGAGAGGGAGAGGGGGTGATTCTCACCCACCCCTAATTTCTGCCATTCTCTGCTTCCGACTTAAAAATAAATCAGGGGGAGGGGGGGGAAGGGGGGAGGTAGGGAGGGGAGGAGGGAGGGGGAAGGGGGTTTCTTAAAGGAAAACTGTATTTTTAAAACTCTTCAATAAAAATAAATAAATAAATAAATCAGCTCCTTTTAGCCTCCAACTCTTTCCCTCCCACTCACTTTGTTTATTTCTCTCTCCAAGTAAAAACCACAAAATTCTGACTTCCCACACGCACACATACACACACAATGATGCATGCTGACAGGCATACTGTTTTCTTTTTTATTTGCTTTCAGTGTATTGCCAAAAAAAAAAAAGGAATAGGCAAAAGTGTAAGGATGCCAAGAGGGGGCTTGTTCCAGATCACAGGTTGTTGTGGTAACTGAAAAAAGTGACTTATCACCTTTGCACCATCCCCACGGTCATGTGATCAAAATTCGGTCATTTGGCAACTGACATGTAATTTATGTCCCCAGTCATGTGATCACCATGGTGAGAGGTAGGCAACCTTGGCTCTTTTATGACTCGTGGACTTCAACTCCCAGAATTCCTCAGCCAGCCACGCTGAGGGGAAAGGGAGAGGTTTCCAAGCTGAGCCACGCTGGCTCAAGAATTCTGGGAGTTGCAAGTCCACGAGTCATAAAAGAGCCAAGGTTGCCTAACCCTCACCATGGGTAACCTTTCCAGCTGGCTTCCAATGAGCAAAATCAATGGGGGAAAGCCAGATTCACTTAACAACCACATGAGTCACTTAACAACTGCAGTGATTCACTTAACAGCTAGGGTAGAAAAGGTCGTAAAATGCGTCGCAATTCACTCAACAACAGTCACGCATGGCAATGCAAATTTTGGGCTCCATTGTGGTCATATGTCAGTGGCTACCTGTACAGTTTCTTTCCTTATTGTTACCCTGCACAGGGCAAATATGGACACCACCGCCTGCTAGGAGATTGGCCCTATGATTTTATGCCATACAGAAAGACTATGGACTATCACTTAAATAGAAGCCAGCCGTGTGCTGCAGCTGCCCCAAAAGCCAACACAGTGCTAGGCTGCACTTACAGAGGGATAGAATCAAGATCACATGAAAGTGTTAATAAAGGTAAAGGTTCCCCCGCACATGCGTGCTAGTCGTTTCCGACTCTAGGGGCCGGTGCTCATCTCCGTTTCAAAGCCGAATAGCCAGCGCTTGTCCGAGGACGTCTCCGTGGTCATGTGGCCGGCATGACTAGACGCCAAAGGCGCACGGAACGCTGTTACCTTCCCACCGTAGTGGTCCCTGTTTTTCTACTTGCATTTTTACGTGCTTTCGAACTGCTAGGTTGGCAGAAGCTGGGACGAGTAACAGGCGCTCACTCTGTTACGCGGCACTCGGGATTCGACCCGCCAAACTGCCGACCTTCTGATCGACAAGCTCAGCGTCCTAACCCACTGAGCCACCGCGTCCCTTCTGAAGTGTTAATACCACTTTATAATGCCACACTTGGAATCCTACATCCAGTTTTTGGTCACCACGATATAAAAAAGATGTTGAGACTCTAGAAAGAGGGCAGAGAAGAGCAACAAAGATGATCAGGGGACTGGAGGCTAAAACATATAAAGAACGGTTGCTGGAATTGGGTATGTCTAGTTTAATGAAGAAAAGGACAAGGGGGGACATGATAGCAGTGATCCAGTATCTCAGGGGCTGCCACAAAGAAGAGGGAGTCAAGCTATTCTCCAAAGCGCCTGAAGGCAGGACAAGAAGCAACGGATGGAAACTAGTCAAGGGAAGAAGCAGCCTAGAACTAAGGAGAAATTTCCCGACAGTTAGAACAATTAATCAGTGGAACTACCTGCCTCCAGAAGCAGTGAATGCTCCAACACTGGAAGTTTTTAAGAAGAGACTGGGCAAACATTTGTCTGAAATGGTATAGGGTTTCCTGCCTGAGCAGGGGGTTGGACTAGATGACCTGCAAGGTCCCTTCCAACATTATTATTATTATTATTACTATTATTATTATTATTATTATTATTATTATTATTATTATTATTATTATTATTATTATTATTATTATTATTATTATTATTATTATTATTATTCTAAGGAACAGCCGGGAGCCATGGAGAAGGTCCTCTGCTGCATGAGGCTAATAAATCTGTTGCTAACAGGCTTCTAGTTAAGTGGGGGATTTTTTTCCACTTATAAAACTGTAGTTGGCCCAGTACTGAGATGCCCTAAGGGTCACCGCCTTCAGCTAGGAATCAATGGCCCAATAAGAACACTTCAGGAAACAATGCTTTGTAGTTCTCCAAAACCATGAAGTGAGGGCCACTGAGGCCAGCAGGAAATGTTTCTCAGTTAATGAGAAGCTAGATTAACCTCCACATTATTGTCATTTCAGAAGCATATTAAATCAGAGCTCTTCCAGAAGTCTGTTAAAGTTGTAGTTTATTGAAGGAACACCCTATCGATGTTTATATTATTGTAAGTTATGATTTTTAACTTGTGTGATCCAACTATTAAGGATAGCTTACGTGCCTATATTTTGCAGTGACTTGTTCTATATCGCTGAGAGTTGTTTGATCGCAGTGGCATCGAAAGCCGATACACAAGGAAGCCCTTAATATATTTGGGGCAGTGGATGCGAAAAAAGACCTTAGTTTTACTTTTGCAATGTAAGTGCAGGCCCTACAGAGGGAAGAGATTGGAGAAGAAACCAGTGAACAGGAATGCAGCAGAGGGGGTAGTGGAAAAGAAGAAACTGGACAACCATTTGTCTGAAATGGTATAGGGTTTCCTGCCTGAGCAGGGGGTTGGACTAGATCAGAGCTTTTCAACCAGTGGTACGGGTACCACCTGTGGTACATTGGCACCTGGCAGGTGGTACACGACCATCCTAGAAAAGTGGTAGCGGGGGAGGGGAATGAGCTGGACTGGTGGCAGCACCACACAAGCCTGAGCGAGAGACGGCTGGAGCTGCAGGGCTGTCAGGGCTCAGCCGAAGCGCCAGGATCAGCGCCAGACTCCAGCTGGAGCCCGGCACTGATCCTGGCACTTCTGCTGAGCCCAGAAGAAGAGCCCATCAGCTGGAATGTTGCCGCATCTCCAGGGTCTTGTGATTTACATTCAGATGCTTGGCAACTGATTCATATTTATGACGGTCACAGTGTCCCAGGGTCATGTGAAGTGACCAAAACCTGCTGCAACCACCCAGCAGAGGGGGGGGAATAAAAACCAAACACCCCACCCCACCCCCGCTGCCAATCCTCAATAGAAATGCTCACAACAATGAAAACCTCGGACAGGAGGAAGAGCGCTGCCGGGCGGGCGGGCGGGTGTCTTGCTCGGCTGTGGCTTGGGGGGCACTTTTTTCAGTGCCATTGTAATTTTGAACAGTCACTAAGCGAATTGTTGTAAGTCGAGGACTACCTGTACTTCATCACTTTTTTCCTTTTTTTTTTTTTTTTGGTCATCAAGTTTTTGACACCTTGCTAGGCGACTGGTGGTACTCGGAGGTTGCCATATCCTAAAAGTGGTACAATGGGTGAAAAAGCTGAAAAGCCCTGGACTAGATGACCTCCAAGGTCCCTTCCAACTTGATGATGATGATGATGATGAGTCAGTGAATTAAGCCCCTCCCACATTAATTGATTGATTGATGCACTTTCAAGTCTGCCCGGCTCAGTAATAACTCAGCGTGACTAACAGATAAAAAGCAAAAGAAAACAAAATACATCAAGAAAAAGGGGGGGGGGGAAAGATAGCTAACCAAAGCCCAAGTACAGGTCATCCTTATGATGACCTGACTTATGATCAAAAAAGAAATACCGATAGTCCTCAACTTATGACCATAATTGAGCCCAAAATTTCTGCTGCTAAGTGAGACAGTTGTTAAATGGGCTTTGCCCCATTTTACAACCTTCCTTGCCACATTTGCTAAGGGAATCACTGCAGTTGTCCAGTTGGTCATGTGGTTATTAAGAGAACCTGGCTTCCCCTTTGACTTTGCACGTCAGAAGGTCACAAAAGGTGATCACGTGACCCCAGGGGACTGCAACCGTCATAAATCTGAACCACTTGCCAAGGGTCCGAATTTTGGTCCCTTGACCGTGTGGGGATGCTGCAGTGGTCGTAAGTGTGAAAAATGGTTATAAGTCACTTTTTTCAGAGTCATTGAATGGTCTCTAAATCAAGGGTCTTCAAACTTGGCAACTTTTAAGATTTGTGGACCTCAACTCCAGTCCACAAGTCTTAAAAGTTGCCAAGTTTGACGACCTCTGCTCTAAATGAATGCTTAGGTCTAGAATGACCATACCTGTAGTTCTTATACTCTTGTGATTTTGGGAGTGTCTGCCACCAGGACATTGTGAGTTCTAGTCTTGTTTTAGGCACGAAAGCCAGCTGGGTAACTTTGGGCCAATCACTTTTTCTCAACCTAACCCACCCTCACAGGGTGGTTGTTGTGGGGAAAATAGGAGGAGGAAGGTGCGCTGAATATGTTTCCCACCTTGATTTATTTGTAAAAATAATAAAGCCAGAATATATATAAATAAATAAGGGTATAGGCATCTGTTTCTTCCATTTTTTTCCCCAGACTGTGTGGCTTTGAGCCTTTCTTTGACCCAAGAGGAGACCAATACATGTACAGCCGAATCCTAAATTGTGACTATGAGTTTGTCTCCCCTTGGTGGGATGAAGTGTCCCTCAATGCCAAGGACCTGGTGAGTTCCTGTATTTTGAGCACGGCCCTGATGGATGACTGGCCCGTCTGCATCTGCTCGGCAGGCATAAAGGAACCCTGGTGGCACAGTGGTTAAAGTGCAATATTGGAGGCAAACTCTGCCCACAACCTGGAGTTCGATCCTGATTCAAGGTTCAAGGTTGACTCAGACTTCCACCTTTCTGAAGTCAGTAAAAAGAGGACCCTGATGGTTGGGGGCAACATGCAAATAATGTTTTACCTCAGGGTTGGGGAACTGTGGAACTTGGTGGACTTCAACTCCCAGAATTCCATGCTGGCTCAGGAATTCTGGGAGTTGGAAGTTCACAAGTCATAAAGTCCCTACCTTTGCTCTAGATCAGGGGTAGGCAACCTCGGCTCTTTTATGACTCATGGACTTCAACTCCATAAGTCATAAAAGAGCAGAGGTTGCCTACCCCTGCTCTAGATAGTAAACTGCCCAGAGAGTGATGTAATATATGGAGTGGTATATAAGCCTAAATGCTCTTGCTCTTGCTCTGAAGGGTTGAAGCCCTGTTCCTCAGCCACCATGTCCCCTCAAACATCATCCTGCAAATGAAAGTAGCAGACTCGCCTTCCATTCTTCTGTAGGGATATCCTTGGATCTCACTGGGGTTGGAGAGAGTAATGGGACACCGATTCCATGTCCCTGGGTCCTTGGTGCTTTCCGAACTTGGTTGTTTTGTGGCAGATATTTCATTACCCAACTAGTTAACCTGTTCAGGGCTAGAAGGGAGTGGAGTTTGCCCCTGTAGCCCTGATGATGTTACCTAGTTGGATAAGGAGATGTCTGCAAGAAAACAATCAAGCTCCGAGAGCACCAAGGATCCCACAGTTTGAACCTGAGCTACATATATTCTCTTCTATTGCTACAAGTGCCTTGACTGGCTGAGTCCACCCCATGGTCCTCCTTTTTTGTGAAGAGGAGACTTTCCTAGTCAATCCCTTCTGCTAGGGCAAGACCACATGATCTCCAAATATCAAATGTGTTCCTAGCTCTAAGACTGGATCATTGTTGCTCCAATATATTAAGACTTCAGGGCTCTTCAAACTTGGCCCTTTTATGACTTGTGGACGCGTGCCTGGCTGAGGAATTCTGGGAGTTGAAGTCCACAAGTGATAAAAAGGCCAAGTTTGAAGACCCCCGTATAAGAGATACGGCTTGGACTGCACAGTGAGGGCCATCATTTTGACTTCTCCAACATCCCCTCGCCTGGCAGACACCCTCAATTAGCAGAGTTTTATTTTATTGATTAAACTTCTATGCCTTCACTTACGCTATTGAAGCTGCTCTGGGAAGCTTGCAAAATGATAAAAAGACCAATATGGAAACAATTAAAATTAAAATTAACAAGGAGTAAACAGGCAGCATGGGGCTGTCTCTGTACTCCATCAGCCACTCCCAGTATAGTGCAACCCATTGGGGCCACAGAACAGCCAGGAATTAAAGCCCTTCCAGAAGGCCAAGAGAGTGTGGGGGGGGGTGGACCTCAGCTATGGAGGCAGAGTATCTCAAAAGGTAGGGGCCACAGCAGAAAAGGCTCTGCTCCCGGATCCGGCCCACCGGAATTCCTTGACAGAGGGGTTCTGAAGCAAATGTCGTCTGCTGGAGCAAGTGGGACAGGGCAGTCCTATGGGGCGAGACGGTTCTTCAGATAGCCTGGACCCATGCCCTAAAGCAGTGATGGCGAACCTTTTAGAGACCGAGTGCCCAAACTGCAATCCAAAACCCACTTATGTACAGTCAGGTGCCGGGTGGGCGTGGCCCATTGGGTGGGTGTGGCCCATTGGGTGGGCGTGGCCATAGGTTCGCCACCACAGCCCTAAAGGCTATTTACATCCATTATTATTTGTTAAATTTTTTGCTGCATGGCTGCGGTGGTAACAGCAAACTGGGTGGGACTAAAAAGTTCCATCAATCAATTCCAACTTTGTGAGATCTTTTTTTTCCCCGTGAGAAGTTGAAATTGATTGATTGAACCTTTTTTTTTTGTACACGGTGGCGGAGGCCTAAAACGAAAAGGTTTTATAAAACCCAGCTGAAGGCCTAGGACTGGGGCGACGGTGCGTGTGCCCACAGAGAGGACTCTGCATGCCACCTGTGGCACCCATGCCATAGGTTCGCCATCACGGCCCTAAAGGCTATTTACATCCATTATTATTTGTTAAATTTATTTGCTGCCCATCTCAGCGGCCCCCCAAACATTTGGGCACAAGAGACTGGTTCCATGGAGAAAGGTTTTTCTGCGGACCAGAGGGAGGCATTGGGTGCTGCCTGCATCACACGAATGGGGCTTTGCATGGCCCGGTTGCTGGCATGCATGGCCCAGTGCTGGTCCGCAGTGGGGGCTACTCTAGGTGGACACGACATGTTACGACCTGGAGTTGTCACACTAGATCCGTCTCTGGCCTTTGCAGGTCCAAAAGCTGATTGTCCTGGATCCCCAGAAGAGGCTAACAGTTCATCAAGCTCTAGAGCACCCTTGGGTGACTGGCAAAGCTGCAAAGTTTGCACATATGGACAGCACTCAGAAGAAACTGCAGGAGTTTAATGCCAGGAGGAAGTTAAAGGTAAGATTCTGGGGACGCTGCCCTCCTGTCTGGGGTCCCCCATGGGGGCTGGGAACTAGGGGCCCAAGCTCAATGCCAGAGGCTCAGAATCAGGGTGCAAGGCAAGCCTTCCAAAGTAGCATAGTACAGTTGCCTGCGGTGTGTGTGTGTGTGTCAAAATCAAGTCGTGACCGTCTTTCACGACGGTTTTGCCATAAACCAGCACTTGCTTTCAGCAAAACCACGCCCACAGCCAACCATCGGTTTGCTTAACTAACACTGCAAAAAAGGTCATAAAATCGGATCAGACACCCGACCGACCCATTTTACAACCGTCCCAACTTAGAAGCATGCAGGAACAGAGTGACGGTTCTCGTCCCTTAATCTTCCCTTTTGGAAGGAGGGTGATTTTAAACCCAGGGAGGACATTCTCTGAGGTAAATAGAGGGCCTGAAGTTTTCCTCTTGTGCAAAAAATGTTAGGTGTGTGATTCTTCTGAGACAGAAACACCTGCAGCCAATGGCAGGCTGTGGTGGATGAGATCTCTTGCCTGGGAGGTCTTAACAATGCCTGCCAGATGTTTGTAATTGTGATCCAGTTGTGGCTTTTATTTCACTCTTCCACATTTTTATTCCATTGGCAGTCAGCCACCTGTGCTTAGTATTAGAGAACATGGTGCCGATGAGAATGAATTAATGTAATTAATTAAAATAAATGTATACAAGTAGTCCTCAGTGACCGACAGTAATTGGAATCAGGAACTCCATTGCTAAGCAATGCAATCATAAGGCATGATGTCACATTACCATGCCGACTTAACATTGGCAGTTCCAGCAATCCCAGTGCTGTTGTTAGGTAAATCCCATACAGGCCCAGCGTCCCATGGTATATTTTTTTATATTCATTTATGTAATATATAAAATAGGAGAAGGAAAAAGAGAGGGGGGGGGAAAGGTGAGATACTAGGGAAAAAAGGAAGAAAAGGCGCTGACTTCCGATTCTCTTTAGCACAGTACAAAATAAAAACACTCCAGCCTCAACTTTTTGTTTTTACACATTAGTATATAACTAGACATTTCTGTAACGACAAATCTATCTAATCGACAAAACCAAAGTAAAGTCAAATTTTTTTTTCCATCACAAGCACAAAATCTAGAAGTGATATATATCCAAGTGAAAAACATACTTAAATATATTCTCCTCTTTGAATAAACTGATCAATTTAACCCTTCCTGCTTTATCTTTCTTGCTATGGAAATTTCTGTTTGCGCCTAATAATCTTTCTGAACTATCACCATTTTTATTAACAAGGTTCACTATATTCTTTCAGATTCTTTGACCTTACAGGGAAAAATACCTTTTTTTAAAAAAAAAAAAGTTAAAACTTTCCTTTAAACACATTTCTAAAATCAAAACTTTCTAGTGTATCTTTTTCTTTAACTTCTTAAGAAACATGCAGGATTTGAACTTCAGTATTAAATTTAGCATGACCTTGAGGGATAAGGGGTAGAGATGCTGTCTAGGAAACGATCAGATAAAAGATGGGGGAGCCATCAGTTACTTAACAGTCAGAGAAAAGAACTAAGGCAGGACTCGCCCTAACTCAGGGGTAGGCAACCTTGGCTCTTTTAGGACTCGTGAACTTCAACTCCCAGAATTCCTGAGCCAGCATGGCTCAGCTTGGAAACCTCTCCCTTTCCCCTCAGCATGGCCGGCTCAGGAATTCTGGGAGTTGAAGTCCACGGGTCCTAAAAGAGCCAAGGTTGCCTACCCCTGCCCTAACTGATCACACGGTTAAAAGAGATGGGAGGAGATTTGTACTTTCAGACCTGCAAGATTTTGACAATGTAACCTTACAATTAAGTAGAATTAGCTCGTCTGGTTACATTTCCTGGTCTGGTTTAACTGGAAGGGCTGACATCAGTCTTGCAAGTCTGAAAATACAAATTTCCCACCATCACTTTTAAATGTTTGATCCATTAGGATGGGTCCTTCCTAACTTTTTTTTCCTGACCATTAAGCCACTGGGGGCTTCTCCCCTTCTTGTCTGATCATCCTCTGAACACCATCCCTTCCCCTCATCCCTCAAGATCATTCCCACGTACCATTCATTACTCACAGTCACACAGCAGCCATTTTCAACTTCCTGTTTGCTTCTCCACTGACCTTGTTTGTCAGAAGCTGGCAGGGAAGGCTACAAATGGTGATCACATGACTATGGGATGCTGTGATATCATAATTGTGAGCCAGTTGCCAAGCATCCAGATAGTGAATATGTGACCATGGGGATGGGCCAACAAGGAGAACCCATTATCCCTCATTCAGCGCTATCATAACTTTAAATAGTCGCTGAGGGAGCAGACATTAAATCAGGACTGCCTGTGTGGTTCTGCATCTCACCCAGAAGGGCAGCTCTTGGGTGTCTGATTGAGAATTAAAACTCGGTTAAAAGCAACCAACAGTATTTATTTATTTATTTGATTTATAGCCTGCATTTCATTATTTTTATAAAGAACTTAAAGTGGAAAAACTATCTAATACTTTTTCTTCCTCCTTTTTTCCCCACAACACCCTTGTGAGTTGGGTTGCGCTGAGAGAGAGTAGCTGATCCAAAGTCACCCAGTTGAATTTCATGCCTAAGGAGAGACTGGAACTCACCATCTCCTGGCGATTGGGCCCTGATCACCTAGCTAGCTTTCATGCCTAAGGCGGGACTAGAACTCACAGCCTCCAGGCTTCTAGCCTGGCGCCTTAATTACTAGACCAAACTACGCATATAACATAGATATAAAATATATAAAACCCTGCTAGCCAGGGAGACGTAACAGTCCCCGCCAGCAACATTCTTTTTACAAGCTCCTTTATAATAACAAACACATACGTTCAAACCAATGTCACTCTTTGTCACGTCATGTCTAACATACACAGGCTGCCGTGAAAGCAGTGGTTGCATCCAGCCGTCTCGGCAACCACAGCCACCACGAGGGGTGCAGATATGAGCGCCATCAAGATGCAGCCAAAGAGGACAGCGCAGCTCCCTCAGCAGAGAGTGACCTCTTTCTCCAAGGGAACCTTTACAAGGAGAAGATGGAGATTGATACAGAAGAAGCCATGACCGTAAACAACCCTTTAGCCAAGGTCGAGAAGCTCGAAGGCTTCCAGAACGAGAGTCCCGGAGCCCCGATGGTGATACTTAACGGCTCCAGCTGCAAAACCTAATGCTACGGAACACCAGCGTGCTGCTCTTGTCACCAACTCAAGGGGGATAAAGTCTGTCACCACCGCCGATAGACCAAATTCTAACAGTGACCGTCAAAGGCCACCAGCCAGATTGAGAGCAGTTCAGATGGAGGAGGACCAAAAGCTAATAGAGATTACGAGAAAGTGCTGTGGGGATATCTTTTGCAACCTGGCACGTCATAGTGGATTCCTGCTTCCATCATCTTCAGTCAGGGATGATGGGGGCTATGATCCAATTTTTGGGGGGAAGAGCACCAGACTGGGGAAGGCACTAAGGGTAGGCAGCTGAAGAGCAGTTTGTCTTGTTTTGCAGAGAAACCCATGTCCTTTATTATCCTTGCTCTGTGTGTGTGTGTGTGTGTGTGTGTGTGTGTGTGTTTGTGTATGTGTATGTGTCTTTGTACACAAGCATACAGCAAAAGGATAAGAATATATGCATTTGTATGGGAGCCAGGTAGTTTAGAAATTTGAAATCCCATAGTAATAATTCAGGGAGAAGCGGGGGCAGAAATAACTTTTCTTCTATTGCTACATAAGATCCTTTTAACTGCAGGCGCCGTCTTTGAATTTGAAGCTTTCTACACTCAGAGTATTTGCTCTAAAGCTGCTGCCATCATTCCATTCAACAACTAACTTTGAACCGTGTGTACACAGAAGGATAAGGTGCTCCTCTAAGAATTGAGTGATTTTTCCCAACCGTTTGTGAGCCAGATGGAATACATTTAAGGAACAGCAGCCTCCAGATGCACCCTCTAACCAATAAATAGATGCTGCCACTGTTGCTTCTCGGAATTATTTTCTTGTTGGCAGGCCCAAATTTTGTCTCCTTCCAAGAGCAAAGAAGTGCAGCAAAACTGCCCACCGAAAAGTGATTTCTCCATACGAAATAGTTCTGGACCTGTCTTCACTCTGCAGAGTGTATTTGAACTGCATTTGAACTATGTGACCTCCACATGGTCAAAAATTGGTCCTGCCAACTTGAAGCAGGGAACTCACCCAATATAACCAGGGAAAATATTCTTCACTGCTTCCTCAAAATTCAGAAAAATAAGAATATATGGATTCTGCCAGGGTGTCATCTGGTGTCATCCACTTCACATCGTTATTCTGGACAGAATGGCTCTTACACCCCTGAACATTATGTGTAATATTATGGCCCCCAGCTCTTAAAAAAAGAAAATGTCTCTTTTCCAGTGACTCGGCTAGCTTCTTGCCTAAGGCAGAACTAGAACTCCCAGTCTCCTAGTTTTGGACCTGATGCATTCAACTATTATTCCAAACAGGCTCTCCTCTGTTAACTCCTTAAGCCTTGTCTTCTGGGCAAAGAGAAAGTGAGTATTTGCCTTCTTCAGGAATTAGAAGAATGCTTATCCAACCGTTCCTGTCCGTATTATCTTCTTCTATTCCAAACTCAAGATCAATATTTCTTTCAACTGTTCCTTACAGGACCTATTTCCACACTTCGTCCTGACTCCTTTGCCCTCCACTTGATCTGGGGCTGCCGCAAAGAAGAGGGGGTCCACCTTTTCTCCAGAGCACCCGAAGGCAGGACAAGAAGCAACGGATGGAAACTAATCAAGGAGAGAAGCAACCTAGAACTAAGTAGAAATTTCCTGACAGTGAGAACAATCAACAATCAACAATCAACCAGGCTTGCCTCCAGAAGTTGTGGGTGCTCCAACACTGGAGTTTTTTTAAAGAAGAGATTAGACAGCCATTTGTCTGAAGTGATACAGGGTTTTCTGCCCAAGCAGCGGGTTGGATTAGAAGACCTCCAAGATGCCTTCCAACTCTGTTATTCTGGTCCCAATTTGTTACATTCTTCTTAAAATATCTCACCCCCAAATGGACTCGGGTTTTGGAAGTGTGTTGTTGTTTTTTACTTTATACACAGTGTGCAGGGCACCTGAGAAGAGAGTCATCAGAAGAGTGTTCATCACCTCTAAGAACTTAAAATATGAGGATCAACAATGCTGGTTTGATAAAAGCAAAGGGACAAAGTGATAAGTGATATTTTTGTTAGCTTGATATGGGCCAAGAGCAATCTGAACCTGTCGCTTTAACTGGAAGAATTAAATGGAACTTGTGGACACAGATAGCTTTCTTCCCCACTGCTCTGCAGGAAACATTTATTTACTCTCCTTGCCGTTGCTTTACAGTTTTGTATTTGAGCAACAAAACAAAACAGAACAAGGATGGTTGAGAGATCCCAAAGATGCTTTTTCACGAGGCAACTGGACTTTCTTGTTTTTCTTTGAAGACGTTTCACTTCTCATTCAAGAAGCTTCTGAAGAAGCTGAAGAAGCTTCTTGGATGAGAAGGGAAATGTCTTCAAAGAAAAACAAAGTCCAGTTGCCTCGTGAAAAAGCATCTTTGGGAGAACTATGACCTGGATGACTGAGAATCTCCATAGACCAGGGGTAAGCAACTTTGGCTCTTTTATGACTGGTGGATTTCAACTCCCAGAATTCCTGAGTCAGCTATGCTGACTCAGGAATTCTGGGAGTTGAAGTCCACCAGTCATAAAAGAGCCAAGGTTGCCTACCCCTGCCATAGACGGTTGGTTGAGAGACTTTGCAGCAACTAGTAACTTCCAAACAATGTGCGATACCGCTTCTGCAAAAGTCAAGGCCTTCATAGAGATGACAGAACAAGAGACTCGGTTATTGTCACGCTGGACATCACAATCCTGTGAAAAGCATGTAAAAATTGGGATGTACGTGGGCAAAACACTAGGACATCAACCCTTCACCGGGGCTAATGGGATGGCCTTCTCACTTCATAAAAGGCCCCTTGTTACATGTTTGGAAGTCAGTGTCTCATGCGGTCACAAATAGTCACAAATAGCTGCATCAGCCCCCACAAGGCAACGACACTAAGACTGCAGGGCATTCTGGACTTCCACCTTGTGAAACGCCAGTTCTGGCGGCTGCACATGAAAAGAGACATTGAGAGCTGTGTGACCAGTTCTGCTTGCTTTCTTTTTCTTTGCTAGATGACTGAGTGGGACGGTTGACACGGTGACCTCTCTTGAGAAACAGGTTGGTGTTCCTTTCACCTACTTATCCTAAGAAATAAGTGGGTTAAAATTTATTTATTTTATTCATTTATTTTTATTACATTTATATCCCGCCCTTCTCCGAAGACTCAGGGCGGCTTACAAGCTTAGCAGTAGCCTTCATTCTATGTATATGCCTGCTTGTTAGGGCTTTCACACACACCCCAAGCGGCATTATTACAAAGTCAGCTTAATTGCCCACAACAATCTGGGTCCTCATTCTTCTTCTTAAATTACAACTCTCTTTTAGAATTAATTTGCTTGCATGAAAAGCATCTATTATTAACAGATCACCGATGCTCCAGTCTGGATGACGATTGCCTTCAGTGCAACAACGTGAACTGCCAGGAGACCTATTTTGGTTTGAGCATTGCCTCGCTTTCTAACGATAAGCACTAATAACACAATATTTCCAAATGAAATGTTGCCGGGAATTCAAGGGCTAGGCTGTAGTTCAAGTCTGTTGTTTCACGTTGGGCTTAAACTTCAAACACGGACTTGAGACATTCAAACTCAAGAGGGTGGGAAAAACAATTTCTGTTCTCCCCCCCCCCCAAAAAAAAAACCAGATGTAAAGAGACTGTGATGCTGCCATCGATCTTGAAATATTTATCCACGTGCTGCTGGATGAACTGGAGAACCATGGAAAGCAATCTACATTTTACGATACTCGGTTATACTGTAAGCAGATGTTTGAATGGGAAATTGAAAACAAGCGAACAATGGAAGGCAGGTGGGTGGGGACCCAATTAAGTGTATTGATCAAACTTGGTTCATGTCCAGATGGTTAACTGGGATGCCACAAGAAATGTGATATGGTGAACAAGGTAAAATATTAGATTGGATCTAGGGAACTCTATACAGGTAGTCCTCAACTTATGACTACAGTTAGCAACCACAGTCTGTTGCTAAGGAGTATCATTGTTAAGAGAGCCAGGCCTGATTTATAACCTTTTTCACGGTCATTAAGCAAGGATTTGGCTTGTTGGAAGCCTGAGAGGGTTGCAAACGGCAATGTAAACGCATGGCAGTTGTTAAGCAATTGAGTTTTGATCACGTGACCACAGGTATGCAGCAATGGCCATAAGGGTGAGGACTGGTCATAAGTAACTTTTTCCAATGCCATCATAATTTTGAATGGCTGTGAAACGAATAGCCATAAGTTGAGGCCTACTTGTGTTTACCTTTCAGCTCAAGGCTCACCTAGTGGAGATTAGGCCAGGCACTCTCACCCGTACCGCTGCAGAAGCTTTGTTTAAACCTGGGTAATGACTGGAAGAGAAGTGTGGTTATAAATGTCGTAAATGATTTCTGACATGCTGTTAACATGGGTTAATAAAAGGTTGGGGAAATGCATCTCTGAAAAAAATGTATGCTTCCTATGAAGACCATAATCCTAAAGGGCTTGTGAATACAATTACGTTTTAAATTAACCAAGACGCTGTTTCATGTTACATGTTAAAAATAAATACATTAATCCAAGAAACCCTATGGGATTAAAATTGTGGACGTGATTTAAGGAAACCAGGTAGGTTTGTGTTGTGCTTTTTGTTAAATTGTTGTTGTTATTGTTGTCGTTGATTTGCTTCTTTTGGAGTAGACATATCTGGGAGCATAGTGTCTGGTTAACCTGGACAAAAATATTTCTGATCCAGCTTGGGCACTGTTCTGGAACTGTTAACTAAAATGCTTTATAGTCCCGATCCAGACACTATAAATCAACAAAAATGATTTTAAAACAAATATTTATTGCCCAAGAATTCTAAGCAAAGACTTACGTTTGCAGTAGATACGTCTGATCATAGCAACATATTCATGCCCATACTTGTTCATTCTCGTAGTGTAAAAAAAGAGTAACTTCTCCATCTCAGCTAAGCATTGTTACGGATGCTAATTGATGCCTGCACGATGGTGGATTAAAACAAAGGGCTTTTACAACCTGGCACTAGCCAGGATGTCCTGCAGTAAACTTTGAAGCTCCTCCCACTGGCTAGATAAGATATAGGACTGACTAACAACTGGACTACATTTCCCAGAAACCATCTCCTTAAGGAAACAGCGTTTAACCCTTTAAATGCTAAATGTTCTTACATACAATTCTCTTAAGCAGGGCTTTTCAACCAGTGGTACGGGTACCACCTGTGGTACATTGGCACCTGGCAGGTGGTACGCGACCATCCTAGAAAAGTGGTAGCGGGGGAGGAGGATGAGCACAACCAGTGGCAGCACTGCAGAAGCTTGAGCGATAGATGGGTGGAGCTGCAGGGGTGTCAGGGCTCAGCGGAAGCGCCAGGATCAGTGCTTCTTCGGGGCTGTCAGGGCTCAGCGGAAGCGCCAAGATCAGCGCCAGGCTCCAGCTGGAGCTCGGCGCTGATCCTGGTGCTTCTGAGCCCAGAAGAAGCGCCGATCAGCTGGAATGTTGCAGCATTTCCAGGTTCTTGTGATTTACATTCAGATGCTTGGCAACTGATTCATATTTATGACGGTCACAGTGTCCCACGGTCATGTGAAGTGACCAAAACCTGCTGCAACCACTCAGCAGACAGGAATAAAAACCAAACACCCCCACCCTTCACCCCCACTGCCAATCCTCAACAGAAATACTCACAACAATGAAAACCTCAGACAGGAGGAAGAATGCCTCCGGGCGGGCAGGCAGGTGTCTTGCTTGGCTGTGGCTTGGGGGGGGCACTTTTTTCAGTGTCATTGTAACTTCGAACAGTCACTAAGCGAACTGTTGTAAGTCGAGGACTACCTGTACTTCATCACTTTTTTCCTTTGGAGGGGGTCATGAAGTTTTTTACACCTTGCAACTGGTGGTACTCGGATGTTGCCATCTCCTAAAATTGGTACAATGGGTGAAAAGCTTGAAAAGCCCTGCTCTTAAGGATACAGCATTAATGTTCTAACACAGTTCTTAATTTCTAAGCTAACTATATAATGGACCAGCTGGCTATACACTGGCCCAGCACAGGCACCCTTGACATGCAAGGAGCTTCAGATCCAACCATTTCACACGTGGGTGTCATTCCTTTTAATGGCAGGAGAGCACACCAGACTCTTTCCTTTTACATTTTCCTTAGTCCATGGGTGGGGAATCTGGGCTCTTTTATGACTTGTGGACTTCAACTCCCAGAATTCCTGAGCCAGCACTGCTGGGAGTTGGAGTCCACAAGTCATAAAAGAGCCCAGGTTCCCCACCCCTGCCTTAGTCTCTCTTTTGGAACCTTCATCTTCATAGGGGAGAAATTGGATTTGACCACCAGTGACTGTCCTTCCAGAGCTATGGGAATCCGCCCTTAATTCCTTTTCACAGGTTAAATACGATCTGTCCAGCGTTTACAGTTAATGGCCACGATTCAGCCCAACATTTCTGTTGCTAAGCGAGACAGCTAAGTCGGCTTTGCCCCATTTTACAACCTTTCCTGCCGCAGATGTTAAGTGAATCACCAACCCCGGGACACTGCGACCGTCATAAGTACGAACCCGTTGCCAAGCATCCAAATTCTGATTATGTGACCATGGGGATGCTGCAAATGTCGTTAAGTGTGGAAAAACAGTCATATGTCACTTATTTCAGTGCTGTGTAACTTCAAATAGCCACTCAATGAATGGTTATAAGTCAAGGGCTACCTGTGCTCATTCCATCCTGCCACTTATCAGAATAACAGGAAAACCTATGATTGTGTACCATCAAGTCAATGTGTAATGACCACATAGATGGATCCATGATCACCTGGTTTACCAGATCTTAAAATAGTGCCTCCATTGCCACTGTAACTGAATATATCCACCTTGATGCTGGTCATCATCTTCTCTTTCCTTCCAGTTTTTCCAGCATCATAGATTTCTCCAGAGAAGAGAGTCTTTGCACTAATTGACCGATTAACTGATTGTTTATTCGTGTCAGAAGTATCACAATTAAAATAAGGCATATTATTCACTGATTGATTACATGCCATTTCTGAGGGAGAGGGGTAGTTAAGAAATATGATAGATAGATAGATAGATAGATAGATAGATAGATAGATAGATAGATAGATAGATAGATAGATAGATAGTCCTCGACTTACAACAATTTGTTTAGGGACCGAAGTTACAACAGCACAGAAAAAAGTGAGTTGTGACCATTTTTCATATGACCATTGCAGCATCCCTAGGGTCACATGATCAAAATTCAGACCCTTGGCAACTGATTCGTCACATTATCTCGTTTGCGACCTTCTGACAGGCAAAGTCAATGGGGAAGCCAAATTCATTTAACAATCCTGTTACTAACCTAACTATGGCAAGAAAAGTTGTAAATTGGGGCACTTACTTAATTGTCTCACTTAGCAACAGAAATTTGGGCTTGGATGTTGTCATAAGCCCAGGGCTACAGATAGATAGATAGATAGATAGACAGACAGACAGACATTTTTGATCCTAATGACCACATAGTTAGATTTTCTCCAGGAGAGCTTGTCCCCCACCTGGTCCTTTAAAGGTGCCTCCATCACCACTGTGACCGAGTCCTTCCTCCTTACTGCTGGTCATCCTCTTCCTCTCTTTCCATCCACCTTTCCCAGCACGAGAGCCTTCTCCAGGGAGTGGGGTCTTCACATAATAATAATCTGCAAGATTACCAGGTATTTAATCAAGCAATCAGCAACCTCCACTTTCTTAAATTGCAGGGTTCGTTCCTGTTTCCTAATTACTACTATTTCTTTTCCTACCATTTGCTTGTTCAATTTAGCCTGATAGAGGGTTCTGGAGAATTCAAAAATCTTGTTCTTTCTTGGGTTATATTTTGGTTGATCTTTAAAATAGCATGGCTTACCCTTTAATTTTAGATTCATTTTTTTCTTTACGAACCGCCGTGGCTATCTTTATTATCTAGGCTAATCAAAAACCAAGTAGAAACATTAATTAGAATCCCAAATGATTGCCGTGTGTGTGTGTGTGTGTGTGTGTGTGTGAGAGAGAGAGAGAGAGAGAGAGAGAGAGAGAGAGAGAGAGTGTTACTGGAGGAGTTCACAGGCGTGAAAAAAAATAGCAAGGATTGTTTTGAACTACAGGTAGTCCTGGACTTACAACCATTCATTTGGTTTTTGACATTACAACAGACCTGAAAAAAGTGACTTAAGTGATTGTTTTTCATGCTTATGACTGTTGCAGCATCCCCAGGATCACGTGATCAAAATTCAGACGCTTGGCAACTGGTTCATATTTATGACGGTGGCAGGGTCCTGGGATCATCTGATTACCTTTCGTGACTTTCTGACGAGCAAAGACAATGGGGAAGCCAGATGCACTTAACAACTGTATTGCTAGTTTAACAACTGCAATGATTCACTTAACAACTGTGGTAAGAAAGGTGGTAAAGTGGGGCAAAACTCATTTAATAGCTGTCTGTCTTGGCAACAAAAAAATTGGGTTTAATTGTGATTGCAAGTCGAGGACTACCTGTATTTAGAACTAGGACTAAAGCTTCCTTCTAAGACTTGAGCTGTCAAGATTGAGTTGCTAAGATGCTTGCTAACCTCTGTCGCTACTTAATTTGCCATAGAAACATGGGGGAGGGGAAACTTGGGAAAGAAACGGCAGTTTCAAAAAGCTGTCCACGGACCCTGAAAACCAAGGTCACAAAAACAGGTGTCTGACGGAGAAGTGGACCGTTCTCATATCAAACCAAAGAAGTATGATTGGCCAACGTGAACACTTGGTGGGTGGGTTTTTTGGAAAACTACTGTTAACTAATCAGATTTTCACACAGGAAAACCAGAATTGATTTAGCTTCTTCAGTACCGAGATGTGTATTCAATAAAGTTTGCCTTTTATGGCAGGGGGTCCCCAACCCCAGATCCAGAGACCAGCAACTGATCCACACAAACAAGCAAAGCCCCATCCGTGGGATTCAGGCAGCACACAAAAACACACACCCTCCAGTCCACAGAAAAACCTCTCTCCAGGGAACCGGTCCCTGGTGCCCAAAAGGTTGGGGACCTCTAAGCTGTAAAGTTTCCTCAATATTGAATTCGCTAGTCGGACAGTTGACATAAGCCAACATTCTTAATAGGCAGTAAGCCCTATTCAATACACCTCTTTTACCTTCCTAAATACAGATAGCCCTTGATTTACGATTACAATTGAGCCCAAATTTTGTGTTGCTAAGGGAAACAGCTGTTAAGTCTGTTGTGTACATAGTTATGGGAGTGGTTTCCCTTCGGCGGGAAAACCTAGTGCAATCATTGGCTGTTACTTCCCGGCGGGAGATTCTGAGCCGGGGATTGGTTATGTTTGAATGAAACCTAGTATATAAGGTAAGGGTTCAACGGCTGCTAGCCAGTTGACCCATGTGAGTTCTAATAAACGTTCCATGTTTGACATCGCTGTCTCCGCTCGTCATTCCGGACTTAACAGTGGCGACGAGGATGGGATCTGACGGCAGAACAGCGATAGAACCGCGGAAAGCCGACAGAGCGAAAAGCGGGAAATTTGAATCACAGTCAACCGAGCAGCAAGCGAACTGAAGCAACAGAATGGCGCAAGTCGGTTCCCTGAAGGAGTTTGACCCTAACTACCCTGAAGACTGGGAAGAATATGTTGGACAAGTCGAGGGGTACATGCTGGTCAACGGGATCACGGAGGACAGGAAGAAGGCGGCTCTGCTAACCATCAGCGGCACTCCGGTTTACCAGGTGGCCGTCGGCCTGTGCCAACCCCTGCCGGTCTCCAGCGTATCGTACGCCGATACGCTGGAGACCGGCAGCTAAGCTGAGGGTCCATTTCATCCCTAAACGGTCGGAACTGTTCTGGTGGAGGATATTTGAAAAGCGGAACCAACGGCCGGGCGAATCAATACAACAATTTGTGGCGGCAGTCCGAGAAGCAGCCCTGCGCTGTAAATATGACAACCTCGAGATTCGCATCAGGGACCGAGTGGTTTTGGGGCTGCGAGATGAACACTTGCAAAACCGAATCATCTCTAAGCCCACAGGCAACCTCCAAGAAGTCTTAGACGAGTTACTCACGTACGAGTCTACAGGCAGACGCGACCCCCCCTACAATAGCATGGCAGCCTCAGCCGAAATAAACCTGGAGAGCCATGTGGACGGTGGGGAGGTGGACTACCAGTGGGAAGCCGAGATTGCCGAAGTAGCCAGAAGGTTCGGGAAGATGGCGCCGAGACCACAACGAGCCGAAGGCCCAGACCAGAACAGAAGACTACAACCTCCAGCACTACAACAACGACCCCTGAGGGACAACCCAGCCAGACCTCGCGACCCAGAGACCCGGTGCGGAAGCTGTGGCGGGAATCACCAACGATCGTCGTGCCGATTCCGAAACGCCAAATGCCGAGGGTGCGGAAAAACGGGCCACATCCAGGCCATCTGCAGAAGCCGACCGCGCGACAACCGCCTCCACGAGCTCGACGCTTGGGCCTCAGGTGAGGTAACCCCCGAACGGAGTGGCGGAGAGACCCATAGGCCTAAGGCACGCACTTCCAACCCGGGGGCTGGGGTGGGGGTCAACCACGTGGGAATCCCTAGACAAAAACACACCCCTAGAATCAACCACATTTTGAGGCCTAAATTAAGAATTGAAGTCCAACTGCAAGGTGTCCCTTGCAAGATGGAAGTGGACTCCGGGGCCTCAGTATCTATAATTTCTAGGGACACCCTTAAATACATAGAAACCAGAAGCGGCCAAAAAATTCCCCTTAAACCCACCAAATTACAATTAGCCGACTTCCAGAAATCACCCATAGACCTAGTGGGAGAGACTACCATTAAAGTTAAATATAAGGGGTTTAGTGGATTATTAACTATTTTAGTCACTGAGGGCCAGAGAACTAGCCTTGTAGGCCTTAATTGGTTCTCGGCCCTAGGCATCTGGGTGGGGGGAATTAACACCATTCAGAATAAAACCCTAAAATCCGTCTGCGATAACTTCGCAGACGTATTCGACGGGTCGTTAGGGAGGTACAAGGGACCCCCCATTAACTTTAATTTAGACCCCGAGGTCAGGCCCATTAGGCTTCAGGCCCGGAGGGTGCCTTTCGCCCTTAAACAGAAAATCGAGGCCGAACTAGATAAGCTAGTAGGCCAGGGCGTTCTAGAACCCGTAGAGGGGGGCCTTTGGGAGACACCGATCGTCACACCCCTGAAACCGAACGGGGATGTGAGGATCTGTGCCGACTATAAGGCCACCCTGAACCTCGCCATGAAAAAGCATGCTTACCCGGTCCCGACGGTGAAGCAGGTCCTCGCGACGATCCAGGACGGCGCCATTTTCGCCAAGCTCGACTTGGCGCAGGCGTATTTTCAACTTACTGTGTCTAAGGAAGCCGCCGAGGCTCAAACGATAGTTACCCACAAGGGGGCGTTCCGCGTTCACAGACTTCAGTTCGGGATAGCTGCAGCTCCAGGCATCTTCCAGGAGGTGATGGAGAGAACCTTGAAGGGCATTCCAGGTGTATGCCCTTACTTTGACGATGTCCTCATCGCTGGAAAAACTGAGGACATCCTAGCTGAGAGGCTAGAACAGGTACTGGGGAAGTTCAGGGAGGAAGGATTGAAATTAAAAAAAGATAAGTGCTGCATAGGGGTAAAATCAACAGAATTTTTGGGGTTTAGAATTGATGCCCTAGGCATCCACCCTACAGAAGGGAAAATTAGGGCGATAAAATTAGCTCCACAACCCAAGAACAAGGCGGAATTACAAGCTTTCCTTGGCTTAATTAATTTTTATCACACATTCCTGCCTCATAAAGCAGCTATTGCTGAACCCCTCCATAGACTTTTAGATAGGAAGACCCCCGGCAGTGGCAACAAAAACACAGGACTAGCTTCCAAACTTTAAAGGACATATTGTCAAGCAATTCTACAGTTACTCACTTTATAGAAAACAAACCTATATACTTAGCTTGTGATGCTTCCCCTTATGGAGTGGGAGCAGTTATTAGCCACATGGATGAGCAGGGTCAACAGAGGCCTATAGCATATTATTCCAGGACCTTAACAAAGGCGGAACGGAATTATGCACAGATTGACAGGGAAGCATTGGCCATAGTGGCAGGCGTAAAAAAGTTCCACGATTATCTGTATGGTAGGGACTTTACCATTTACACTGACCACAAACCCCTGCTAGGGCTATTTACTACCGATAGACAGACTCCACAAATAATGTCTCCCAGAATGCTAAGATGGTCAATTTTCCTTTCCGCTTACACATTTTCAATCAAACACAGGCCGGGCAAGGAGATGGGGCACGCTGACGCCCTCAGCAGGTTACCTCTAGAGGATACTGGTACAGACCCCGCACCTGTGGGACAAATCATGTCCCTACAAGAGCTCTCTGAGTGCCCCCTAACTGCCAGGGACATTGCAGCAGCTACCAGAAAAGACCCCATACTCAGCAGAATAGCAGCATGGGTCCTTCCTTCTTACACCATATGTAAGAAGGAAGGACGAACTATCATCACACGTTGGATGTCTGTTGTGGGGCAATAGGGTTGTTATACCAGAGAGGCATAGAAACACAGTAATTGGGGAATTACACGATGGGCACCCTGGAATTGTGCGTATGAAGGCCCTAGCTAGAAGCCACGTATGGTGGCCAGGGTTAGACATAGCCATAGAGGACAAAGTAGCGGGGTGCTATCAGTGTCAGCGCTCTCGACCAGAGCAAGCACACACATCGGTACACAAATGGGAAGAGGCCAGGAACCCGTGGTCTAGGATCCATATTGACTTCGCCGGCCCATTCCAGGGCCTCACATTCCTTGTAGTAGTGGATAGCTACTCCCGGTGGTTGGAGGTCATGCCTGTTAAGTCCATGACATCAGCCAAAACCATACAGGTCTTACGGGGACTCTTTGCCACTCATGGGTTACCTGACGTAATTGTTTCTGACAATGGGCCACAATTCACATCTAATGAATTTCAGGACTTCCTCAAGGCCAACTGGATTAGACACGCGACTTCTGCACCCTTGCACCCCTCCTCTAACGGCTTGGCAGAACAGAACGTCAGAACAACCAAGGACGCCCTCAGACGAATAATCCACGGCGACTGGCATCAGAGACTGGCTCAGTTCCTGCTGGCCCAACACACCACACCGTGTGCGGCCACAGGGAAGAGTCCTGCTGAAATGAGGTGGGGCAGGCGATTAATAACGAAATTGGACAGACTACACCCTGACAGACTACCTGCTGAACACGATCCGGTTACCCCAACCAGGTCTCTGAATATTGGGGACATGGTGTGGGCCAGGAATTACGGTCAAGGGGACAAATGGGCACAAGGGGTCGTGATCGATAAAACCGGTCCCTTATCTTATTTAATTGAGGGGGAAGGGAATCAGCTGATTAGGAGACACATCGATCAGTTAAGGAAAAGGGCCCCTGAATGTGTACAAGCCAACAAAGAGAGGGAAAACACTACAACTGACACTGCTTTTTCCCCAGCCAGGGTTAACACAGCACCAGGGGGTAAAGGGAGGAGAATACAATTCAGGTCAATAGAAGCAACCCCCCAGAATTGTAACGCAGGAACAGAAATAGCGCCCCCTGACAGCCCACCAGGGTCATCCAGTCAATCCAATGAACCCCAACAACAGCAACCACAACAACAGCCCAATAGGGAAATACCACCAGAGCCGTCCACACACACAACAGGGTCAGAGGTGGTAGTCAATGGCGGAACTGAAGGCACCCCAGCAGTTAGTATGGCCAGCAGATATCCAGTCAGGCAACATAAACCCCCTAGCTATCTGAAGGACTATGTCAAATAGTAAATATCATCCAGGGGGGAAGGGGTGTTGTATACATAGTTATGGGAGTGGTTTCCCTTCGGCGGGAAAACCTAGTGCAATCATTGGCTGTTACTTCCCGGCGGGAGATTCTGAGCCGGGGATTGGTTATGTTTGAATGAAACCTAGTATATAAGGTAAGGGTTCAACGGCTGCTAGCCAGTTGACCCATGTGAGTTCTAATAAACGTTCCATGTTTGACATCGCTGTCTCCGCTCGTCATTCCGGACTTAACAAAGTCAGTCGTAACTGATTTTGTGACCTTTTTTTGCTACAGTTGTTACAGAAATCACTGCTGTTGTGAAATGAATCATATGTCAAGTTTCCGACTATGGGCTTTTCAAGTGACTCTGAGGCATTGTTTACCTTAAAAGTCCTTTATTAGCCTAATACACCGGTAAATGCTTGCTCGAAGGAAGCTGGAATCTGAAATCTCCGCCCCTTGCACAATATATTAAAACACAATTCTCCACCTTTCTAATTTTGTCATTAATTTGTCGTGGAATAGTTAACATTCCGACCAGAGGAGGATGGACCGTGGCTCATTTGCATGGTGAATATCAAAGAAAGAAAATCCGAGGCATGTTATATTGTAAAACTTTTAATGAGAAAACAAAAGACCTAAACTGACTACATTCTCTCATCAGGCAGAAGAGAGAAGTAAGAAGAAACTGTGAGAAACTTCTAGGCATGCGCACAAAACAGTCTAAAACAGGGGTCTTCAAACTTGGCGCTTTTATGACTTGTGGACTTCAACTCCCAGAATTCCTCAGCCAGGCATGGTGGCTGAGGAATTCTGGGAGTTGAAGTCCACAAGACCAAGTTTGAAGACCCCTGGTCTAAAACCATAACATAGCTGGACATATGAGATTCACTATGGTTACATGATAAGATAATAACACAGGTGCAGAGAGCGGAGGAAAAAATGTACAGACAGAAACGAGCTGCTGACAAAATTAGAATAAAACGGCAGTGACATAATCATATTCTCCAATTAATTTAAAGAATCAGTTTCCCTTCCGTTAGAAGAACTGCCAAAGCCTTATCTTCTTTAGAGAGACAAATGGCCTTGAAAGTGCATTCCTACTCTTCCCTCCTCCCAACTTTAAACTAAAGCAATACACAAGTCTTAAAGCAATACACAAGTTTAACATATGAAATAGCTACTTCTTCATCTCTTGTCAAGCAATAACATTGGATGTTAGCAGCGTTGACATCAGAGTCATTAGGCAAATCTGGATTCCCTCATTGACTGCTTGTCGGAGATCCAGCTGGAAGATAGCAAATGGCGATCATATGACCTGAGATACTGCAACTACTGTAAATGCATGCCAGTTGCCAAGCAACAAAGTTTTGATCCCGTGACTGTGGGGATGTTGCAACAGTCATAAATCCCATGTTATTACTTTTTTTTGCTATGGCTGTTAGGTGAATCACTGCAATTAAGTTAGTAACATGGTTGTTAAGTGAATCTGGCTTCCCCTTTGCTTGTCAGAAGGTGGCAAAAGAGGATCACATGACCCCAGGACACTCCAACCATCATAAATATGAACCAGTTACCAACTGTCTGAAATTTGATCATGTGACCATAGGTGTGCTTGCAATGGTCATAAGTGAGAAAAACACTCACAAGTCAGCTTTTTCAGTGCCATTGTAACTGAATGGTCAATAAATGAATGGTTATAACTCAGCTATCTGTATTGGGGCCAAAATGTGGGGTTGGCTTCCTATAAAGGAAAAAAACATTACATAAAGTTCCAATAAAAGAGAATATTTGAAGCTCAGGGTTGACATGAGGCGTCGTTGGTACTCTCTGAGCTTGCTTGTTTTCTTGCAGATGTTTCATTACCCAAGCTAGATAACATCATCAGTGCTAGTAAGGCAGGGGTCTTCAAACTAGGCCCTTTTATGACTTGTGGACTTCAACTCCCAGGCACGCTGGCTGAGGAATTCTGGGAGTTGAAGTCCACAAGTCATAAAAGGGCCAAGTTTGAAGACCCCTGTAGTAAGGACTGTGGTGGCTTGTCTGGTGGCTTGCCCTGTCAGTGTTGGTGGGGGTAGTCTTAAGAGGGGTTTTCAAACTTGGCCCTTTTATGACTTGTGGACTTCAACTCCCAGAATTCCTCAGCCAGGCATACTGGCTGAGGAATTCTGGGAGTTGAAGTCCACAAGTCATAAAAGGGCCAAGTTTGGAGACCCCTGTCTTGGGAGATTCTTTGGTTGGCTTGTTTACTGTTGGCTCTTTAGCCCTTTCTCGATTGTTCAGTGTATTGTTTACTTGATTGTTGATATGAAGTTAACCTTGGAGTTAATCTATGCTGACCTGGATTCCAATTACTGGTGGGGAGGTGCTTGGGTCTTTTTGTTCCTTTTGTGGTGGTGGGGGGACAACGGGGTGATTCTCTCTTTTACATAGTCTATAGATGTTGTTCATGTCTATGTGTCTATTGATAGCCGATTTGTCAGAGTGCCAGGCTTCTAGAAACTCCCTGACATTTTGGAGTTTCCATAAGTCCAAAAATGCCCGATCTGGGACATTACAATAACTTTACATAAAGTTATTGTAATGTGCACATAAAGTTATTGTAATGTGTATTGCTGCATTGCAGCAACTCTGCTTTTAATTGTCCTTTCATTGTGTTGCATGAACCTCAACACTGGCGTCGGGCCCCAAAGTTCACTTTTAAGGAAATAAACAGGATAAGGAAGGCGAAAAAAGAAAGAAAAAAAAAGTAGGGCGGGAATAAAGCGGGTGTGATGGATGGAGCGTCCATTCAGGAGGCAACGCATAACCAGAGGTCTTTTGTGATTGGCTGCTTGGTCTCGAGCCGCCTCCGCAAAGAGCGCGTAACAGCTGTGTCTCGCGCAAAGGGCCAGAGGGCCAGCCGTCCTTACAGAAGCGGAGGGAAGGAAAACTGAGCCCAAGATTGACGTTTCGCTTTTCATTCTGATTGGTGGTAAGGAAAAGGAAGGAAGGACAGTCTCCTTTTGGATTGATTTGTCTCTCTGTTGTCAAACGCGCAGGTACATTTTGTCCCCTCAAACGTCCCATGTGCTGTGTCTATCGCTAGCCCCGCCCCTTGCGTTGTATCTGACTTGTTACCAAGCGTTTTGGGGGAGGGGAAAAGAGAAGGGAGGGAACCAATCCTTCGAGACGATTGGCCCAGCTCTGATAAGAGGGCGGAGACTCCAGCCACAAATGAGGAAAAAGCGGAAGAATCCGGAAGCGCCAGAGCTGGAAGGCAAAGGGCGGGATACCCGTACCCAATGCAGAGCCTGAGTGAGGTTCGAAGAGGCGTGGCCCAACTGGAGAAGGCGGAGGGGCGTGGCCAGCCTCAGTTCTCGGCCTCAACAGTCTGGAGGAGGGGGCGGGGCAGAGAGGAAAGGGCGGAGCTATGTGTTGCAGTTTTCAAATGCGACCGAGAAGAGAAGGACGAAGCTTTGGGTGGGGTAAGTTCGAGTCCCGCTCTCCCCATTTTGGTGGTCGGAAAAAAAGGAAGGAAAAAAAAGAAGGGCTGCGGTGACTGCCCTGGGGAGGGGGCTGCTTCCATGGGTAGAGAGGACGACTCCTGCTCCCTAATATGGCTAAGCTGTGGCTATTTCCCTTTCCTGCTCCACTCATGGGGGTGGATTGCCTTACCTCAGGTTCTCCAGCCTTCCGCAGTAACTTGGGTAGTTTCCAAAAATGGAGGGTTGCTCCTGTGGTTAAAGCAGGGATAGGGATCTATGGCCCTTTTATGACTTGTGAACTTCAACTCCCAGAATTCCTCAGCCAGCACTGCTGGCTCAGGAATTCTGGGAGTTGAAGTCCACAAGTCATAAAGGGGCATAGTTTCCCAGCTCTGGGTTAAGGGGTATCTTGGCCTCATCTTTGGGGTGGGGGGACAGTCCCTTTGAACTCACTTTACAGTGATTCTCAACCTGGGGAATTGTGGAAGTCCACACCTCTTTAAATGGCCAAGGTAGAGGAACACTGGTGGATCTTTCTCTCAGCTTCCTTTGATGTGGGAGTGCATAGCCCTTCTGGCTGGGAAGAACGATATTTAAACAAAAACTAAAGCATTTTTTAAATGCACAACAGCTTCCTTGTCTCAGTACAACATACTGTACCTCTTTCACCGGCTCATGGAAACTAGTGCAGATCGTCCTTGTTTAGTGACTTCCTCAGACACAGCCAGTTACGACAGGGATGTCAAAGTGCCACCAGTCCTCGCCTTTATGACTTTTGCAGCATAAATGTACAGCAAAGGAAAATCATGGGCACAGTTGTGGTTTCACTTAGTGGCTGCTCAGCTCCCCTACCAAATTGCCAGTTCCAATGCTGGTCGCTAAAACAAGGGCTATATTTATATGTTTATATTGCATAATAGGGGACTCGGTGGCTCAGTGGGTTAGGACACTGAGCTTGTCGATCAGAAGATCGGCAGTTTGGCGGGTTGAATCCCGAGTGCCGCGTAACAGAGTGAGCGCCTGTTACTCGTCTCAGCTTCTGCCAACCTAGCAGTTCAAAAGCACGTAAGAAAAATGCAAGTAGAAAAATAGGGACCACTATGGTGGGAAGGTAACAGCGTTCCGTGCGCCTTTGGCGTCTAGTCATGTTGGCCACATGACCACGAAGACGTCCTTGGACAAGCACTGGCTCTTCGGCTTTGAAACGGAGATGAGCACCGGCCCCTAGAGTCAGAAATGACTAGCACGCATGTGCGGGGCAACCTTTACCTTTATTGCATAATACACTTGAAAAGTGAATGAGATTATTTTAAAGTGCTCTGTTGCTTCTCTATTTTTTAACACACGAACTGGCCTTCCCAGTGTAAATTTTTTTTACCCCAGTGGCATATTCTCTTCTTATTTATTTGGTGAATTTATATAGCTGCCCATCTCATGTATTTGTTTCTGATATAATGCTCAGTGGGGACTCCGGAGGGGACGTGCTGCTTTCCAAATGTAAGAGCAATGTGTGCAATTAATCGGTGGGTGCCCTTCCACTTACATCAATTAGTACATTTAGCCAGCATGAAACTGTGCAAATGTCTATCCGTTTGGCTTTGTGAAAGTTTTAGATTTTTATCTTGCTTTTTTCTTCATAACTCAAGGTAAACATATAGATTCTCCTTCCTCCTCTTAAGTTTCTAATTTTTTCTAGGAGGAAAAAATATTAGGTATCTTTGCTACCTTGTGTTATTTATAAAAATAATAAAGGTGAGACTAAAAAAATATCAAAGGTTATATCTCTGCATAGTACCTGGGGTTCCTGCTGGACATGTAAACTTTAATGAAATCCTCAGTTTTCAAACCAGCCAGTTTGGGTAGGCAGAATCCTGCTGGTGCTGCTGTCTGTTGTTTGGACTGTGGCAGGCAGAATGAGTTGGTTTAGAACAGGGGTAGGCAACCTTGGCTCTTTCATGACTCGTGGACTTCAACTCCCAGAATTCCTGAGGCAGCATGGCTCAGCTTGGAAACCTCTCTCTTTTCCCTCAGTGTGGCTGGCTCAGGAATTCTGGGAGTTGAAGTCCACACAGTCATAAAAGAGCCAAGGTTGCCTACCCCTGGTTTAGAACATCTTCTCTAATCAAAGATCCTGCAGGGCAACTTGGCCAAACATATTACAGTTAATAGGTTTGGGCCAATCACTTCTATTCCAGCCTAACCTTTGCTAGTCTGTGGTGCAAATCAAAGAGAAGGACTAGGGGGTAACATGATAGCTGTCATCCAGTACTTGAAGAGCTGTCACAGAGAAAAGAGGGTCAACCCATTCTCCAAACCACTAGAGCAGAGGTCCCCAACCTGTTGAGCACCAGAGACTGGTTACGTGGAGAGAGGTTTTTCCACGTACCGGAGAGTGCGTGGTTTTGTGTGCTACCTGCATCTCACGGATGGGGCTTTGCTTGTTTCTGCAGCCCGGTTGTCACCATGCTGCGGCCCAGTACTGGTCCATGGTCCGGGGCTTGGGGACCCCTGCACTAGAGGGTAGGACAAGAAGCAATGGGTAGAAACCCCTTAAAGAAAGATTGAACTTGAAACTAAGGAGAAATTTAAGAAATGAACAAATAACCCACTATAGCCATGAAAGCCCACTGGCTGAGTGGGCCAGTCATTCTCTCTCTCTCAGCCTAATACACACAGGGTTGCTGTTAGGAAAATAGGAGGAAGGTGGTGTATTGGCTATGTGCATCGTTTTCAGTTATTTGTAAAAAAAAATAAGGGCAGGATATAAATAAATAATGGAACAGCTTGCCTATTGGGTGCTTCATTACTGGAGATTTTCAAGAGTAGACTGGGCAACCATTTCATCAGAATGATATAAAGTCTGCCTTGAGCGTGGGGTTGGACTAGAAAACCACGTTCCCTTCCAACCCTGCGATTCTATGATTCTAAATATTCTAAATATTTTCTGGGATATCATTCTGAGCAAATAAATATTTTTCTTAGTGGAATTCCTTGGACTTGATCTAGAAAAAAGGTGGAATAAAAATTATTGTGGATAGTATAAATGCTGAACGTTTTATGGAATGGAGCACAAGTATTTATTTATTTATTTATTTATTTATTTATTTGTTCTTATATACCGCCCTTCTCCCGAGGGACTCGGGGCGGTGTACAGAGTAAGGTAGGTATACAGATTGAACAATAGTGAAAAACAATAGTAAAAACAACTGAGACCCCAAGAGCTATCAGGCCAGGCCGGACTGCTGGAACAGGTAAGTTTTTAAGTCGCGCCGGAAGGTGCGGAGGTCGGGGGCCATCCGGATTTCGGTAGGCAAGCAGTTCCAGAGGGCTGGCGCACCCACTGAGAATGCCCTCCCCCTGGGGGCCACCAGCTGACATTCCTTGAGCGGTGGCACCCTGAGGAGGCCCTCTCTGTGGGAGCGCACAGGGCGCAGGGGTGTTGACGCCGGCAGCAGGTGGTCCACGACATACAACACAGTTGAGCCCAAAATTTCTGTCGCTAAGCGAGACAGTTGTTAAGTGACTTTTGCCCCATATTATGACCTTTCTTGCCACAGCTGTGAAGTGAATCATAGCAGTTAAGTTAATAACACGGTTGTGAAGTGAATCTGGCTTCCCCATTGACTTTGCTTGTCAGAAGGTCGCAAAAGGGGATCACCTGACCCTGGGACGTTGCAACCGTCATAAATATGAGTCAGTTGCCAAGTGTGTGAATTTTGGTCATGTGCCCACAGGGATGCTGCAGCGGTCGTAAATGTGAAAAATGGTCATAACTCACTTTTTTAGTGCCATTGTAACTTTGAACAGTCACTAAATGAACCACTGTAAGTCAAGGACTACGTGTACAATGATTTATCCTTTTGTTACTGAAACCTAGAACGTCCTTGCTAGCAAGCCTTTAATCTGGAACCCTGACTGACATCCAACAAGGATGATGATGAGTGAAGGAGAATATGTCTTTTGCAAGTGGAAAAAGCGGCTATGGCCAGCACAGGTATGTAATGGGCCAACCCTGATTATTTCTGATTTGGGGAAAAAACATATCCAGATGGGCTAAAAATACCATGTCGGTTTGAGCTGAGCTGGCAGTTCAACTGTATTTGGTTTTGGAGGGTTTTTTTTTGCTCTGTTTGCAAACTATATTTAACCACAGTTTGGCAAAAGGTCACCCTGTTATGTTAAAAGCAGGGGTCTTCAAACTTGGCCCTTTTATAACTTGTGGACTTCAGTTCCTCAGCCAGCATGCCTGGCTGAGGAATTCTGGGAGTTGAAGTCCATAAGTCATAAAAGGGCCAAGTCTGAAGACCCCTGGTTAAAAGGCTTTCTCCCATTAGAAGGGTTTCATTTCGAACCCAGTTGTCTATAATTTGGGAATGGTATATAACATTGGGATGTAGGAGACATGCAATGGATTCTTCTGCAAATATCCCACATAGTGTGCAATCATGGTTTGTGATAGCTTACTACAAAGAAAAAAAATTCCCTTGAGTCAGATGTGATTCTTGGTTGCAATCATACAGTTGGCTCTGCTTTCTAGGACACATTTTCATTGTATTTATGTACTTATATATTTGTTTGGCTTCCAAGTCCAGACTGGTCTTAGGATTTCACAGTGGTCTCCCATCTCAAGTATGAACCAGGCCTCACCCTGCTTAGACTTCTGCAAAGGCCAACCAGCTGTGCCACTGGCCAAGGTGTGGGGGTTGTAGCAAGCCACTGTGTTTATTTATTCGACTTTTATCCCGCCTTTATTACTTTGTAAGTAACCCAAGGCAGAGAATACATCCAATATTCCTTCCTCATCTTATTTTCTCCACAACAATGACAACCCACCTCACTCTGAGAGAGTGTGACTGGCCCAAAGTCACCCAGCCAGTTTTGTTGCGTAAGGCACAGTGGTGGGATTCAAATATGTGAACAACCTGTGTGGATGCCGCTTCCGGAAGTCCATTCTCAGCCTGGACAACAACAAATTAGCCACCGGTCCTGCTGAAGTGGTGCGAACTGGCTGAATCCCAGCACTGCTAAGGCAGCAATAGTACTTGGTGATTGGCTCAAGGTCACCCAGCTGGCTTTTGTGCCTGAAACAGGACTAGAACTCATAGTCCCCTGTCTTCTAGCCTGGTAAATTAACCACTAGACCAGACTGACTCTTGTATTGCTCATGTTGCTGCCAAGAAAATTATGTGTATACACACAGAGTCCCCCCGGTGAATTTTCTTGTCTTCTACATTTTCACTCCTGTTGGAATGTCAGTGGTAATTCAGAATCTGATTAAAGTATCACATCCTCTTCCCCACTTTTTGTTTATTTTCTCATGATAGACCTGGGGTAGGCAACCTCGGCTCTTTTATGACTCGTGGACGTCAACTCCCAGAATTCCTGAGTCAGCATAGCTGACTCAGGAATTCTGGGAGTTGACGTCCACGAGTCATAAAAGAGCCGAGGTTGCCTACCCCTGTGATAGACCGTCAATTTTCAGGGGGGGGGGTTGCATTGGTAGGGAGAATTTCTGGCTTTGAGAGTTCTGAAGAACTTTAAAAAAAACCCTCAACTTCAGGGCTCTATCTTGTGCAGGGGTAGGCAACCTTGGCTCCCTCATGACTCGTGGACTTTTAACTCCCAGAATTCCTGAGCCAGCATGGCTCAGCTTGGAAACCTCTCCCTTTCCCCTCAGCATGGCTGGCTCAGGAATTCTGGGAGTTGAAGTCCACGTGTCATAAAAGAGCCAAGGTTTGCCTACCCCTGAATTCTTGCGCATTTCTCACAATAGAAATACGTTTCTGTTTCTCTGTTGCAGTTTTGTGGGTTTTCTGTTTCTCAGAATTTGGATGTCCACCTTTTAAAAAAAAATCCATATTTTTTCTTCTGCCTTCCAGATCTTGTGTAGAAGCCAGAGTTCCAGAGGGCGACTGCTTCCTGAGAAGCTCGGTTCCATTCGGCTCAAAATTATTGCTGAAAATAAACAGTTAAGTTTCTGTGGATTTGCAGCCTCTTAGCACTGCTTTTTTATATGTCTAGTTCACCAATAGGTTTGACTTTGATTTGCAAAATAAATCCAGTAAAAAAGCCCCCAGGTCCTAATCTCCCTTCTGGGTTTTTGTTTTTTTTAAATAAATAAATTCCTTTTGGGATGTTATTTGGGATAAACAGGAATAGTCATAGCTGGCAAAATGTTGACAAGCAACCTTAGAGTTGTAATCCTATCAAAGACAATGCTAGGTTAGGGAAGGTGCTGGTGTCGGCTTGCTCAAGAGGGTTAGGCTTAGAAGTCTAATTTATTTAAAAATGTCACAGCTGTTGAACCAAAGCATTCTTGACCACACAAAACCAAAAGTTTAATGCTGTTCTTTCTCCCTTTTTCAAGGGTTACCATGCGTGTTGCCCATATTGTGCCTCTGACAGTACAAAGCATTGAAGATATCGCAGATAAATTGGGTATGTTTTTCTTGTATTTGTTCAGCTGTGACCATGAAATCCTGTATGTTGGCTATTTTCCTAAGTTATCTTCTAGATAACGAGGGGCACAAAAATCTCGCGCTAGACTTAAGGAGCTGAAGACAGGCAAACTCTGTTAAAAACAGTTTTCTTCATTCCGTTGTGTTTAGGTGTCTTCTTTGCCAAACCTCTCACTATAGTTTTTGTTTTATAACACTGATATGCATCCGTAAAAGATCTAATTCTAAAGAGAAGGAATAAGGGGTTGGGAACATACTCGGGGATGAAATTATATCATCGTTCCTAACGGACTGGGGTAGATTTTTTTTTACTCTTTTGTTATAGCACTTTTTGTCTGTATGTTTCCCCCCCCCCCTTTCTCTTTGAAAATGTAAGAATGGATTAAACTTAAGGACACCTCCTAGAAATGAATAGGCTGTCTATTACAAAAAATGACAATGTTCCCCTTCCAAGAAAGTGCTGAGGCCAGGCTAGGTTTGCAGGAACCCACTGAAAATGTGTGTTTTTAATATACAGCCTGTTTTCAGCGGTTCCTGAAAGCATTGTGTGGCTTCAGCGGTTCGTTGGCTTGAGGAAGAACACCACCATCCACCCTCTTTAGTAAAAGGCAGCCCATTTGTGAGTGCCAGTTCCAACCTACGTACAAATTGGATTTAAAGACAGATTAAAAACAGATTTAGGAATAGAACTCATACTTCCTCCAGTACGGGAGGTTTTTAAGAAGAGATTGGACAACCATTTGTCTGAAATGGTATAGGGTTTCCTGCCTGAGCAGGGGGTTGGACTAGATGACCTCCCAGGTCCCATCAACTCTGTTACTCGGTTATTCTTAACCTCGGACCTCACCTGTATACAAAAAGCATCTTAAGAGTAAAAGAATAAACCAGGTGAGAACCAAGCGGATGGTATAAACTCAGTATAGGTAGTCATCGACTTACGACTGTAATGGAACCTGCCAATCACAGTTGTAAAACGGGTCACGTCCTGATTTTATGACTTTTTTTTTTACTGAAAGCGAATGCCAATTTTTGGCAAAAACATCATGAAACCAAGTCACGTAACCGTGGGATACTGCAAACAGCTGTAAATGCAGGCTGGTTGTCAAGCACTCAAAGTGTGGTCATGTGACCGCAGGTTGTTGGAATTTCATAACCAGCTCATAGGTGTTCCCCAGGGAGATCAATCAGAACTTAAAATGGTTGCTAAGGGACTGGCCCTAAATTGAGGACTCTCTGTAAGAGAAAATAATTTAGGAAGCAAAAAAATAGCCTTGCTAGTTCAAGCTAAGGTGCATTTTAATTCCACCCACCCACCCACACCCACACACTGTGGGGTATTGGTACTGGTAGTCCTTGACTTACAACCGTTCATTCAGTGGCCATTCAAATTACAACAGCTTTGGGGGGGAAAAAGTTACCTAGGACTGTTTTTCACACTTTGCAGCATCCCCATGGTACACCTGATCAAAATTCAGCAGCTCGGCAACTGAGTCGCGTTTATGACTGTTGCCGTGTCCCAGGGTCACGTCGTCCCCTTTTGTGAGTGTCTGACAAGCAAAGTCAGTGGGGAAGCCAGTAACAAGTAACAGCTGTGTTAGTAACTTAACAATTGCAATGATTCAGTTCACAACGGTGGCAAGAAAGGTTGTAAAATGAGGCAAAATTCACTTCATTCACTTAGCCGCAGAAGTGTTGGGCTCAGCTGGGGTCGTAAGTTGAGGACCACCTGTACAATTCAAGGGAGTGCACTTAATACCCCCTCTGCCTATTTTCCCACAACCAACACATCAGGAGACTTGGGCTGAGTCCGAAGTTACTCCTAACAAGGAGATGAAACTTTAATGTTTTCCCTCTGTTGTTCTTTTGCAACTGGTATTTGCAAGCCTACTGGGGATTGCAAGCTTGGGGATGATTTTGAATCTTCAGGATCAATATTATTATGGTTTGTCACACAATCAGCCAGATGATGTTCAGGCTGTATTTGGCATTTTTATCCACCTATCAAGTCCTTCCCAAAGACCTGAGATAGGCAGACGTTGATCTTGGATGGTGTTATAAATATCATTGCAGGATGCCAGCTATTCCAAGTAAAGCTGCCTTTTGCATTTGACCATTAATAGTGGTTGTTATTATTTTGATTCATTGCACAGGCAGCCAGATGGCCAGACTGGATTTGGCATTTGAACCACCAGATGGACATTATTATTATTAGATTTGTTTGCTGCCCATCTTGTGGTTCAAGGTGACTCTAAGCTCTTTTTTTTTATTGAAAAGTTTTACAATACATTTTTTTAACAAAACAAAACCCCTCCCAACCCCCTCCCCTCTCCCCAACCCTCCCCAACACCTCCCCCTCTTCCCCCTCCCCCCTCCCCGACTTCCCAGAGCTAAATACAGGGTATAAAAATACAAACAATCATAATCTACCTTATGCAAACAACAATAAACTATTAAATCTATCGCACTTTAACTCTTATAAAATAACTACAAGCAATATAAATATCACATCAATACTTATTCAAATGCTAGATGAAACTTTTTAGTCCCATATTTATTCTGGATATAATCAATCCATTTTTTCCACTCCACAATATATCTCTGTTGCGAATGGTCTTTCAAATACGCTGAGATCTTTGCCATTTCCGCCAGGTTGGAAACTTTTAAAGTCCATTCTTCTATAGTCAGCAGTTCTTCCTTCTTCCAATATTGCCCTACTAAAAGTCTTGCTGCCGTAATTAAATTCAACATCAAGTTAGTGTCCACAACAGTAGTATCAGTAATAATGCCCAGTAAAAACAATTGCGGACAAAACTTTATCCTTTTCTTAAATATCTTTTGCATGTTCCACCAGATTTTAATCCAAAAAGCTTTAACCTTTTTACAGGTCCACCATATATGAAAATACGTTGCATCTTTACCACCACACCTCCAACATTTAGGCTGGCAGTTCGGATACATACTTGCTAATTTTTTAGGATCTAAGTGCCACCTATAAAACATTTTATAATAGTTCTCTCTTAAATTTTGAGCTTGTGTAAATTTTACATTTCTCACCCAGATCTTTTCCCAAGTATCCATTGCGATGACTTCTTGAAAATTCTGAGTCCACTTTATCATACAGTCTTTAACAAGTTCTGTCTCTGAATCAATTTCTATCAATGCAAGATATATCCTTTTAATGTGTGCTTGACCTTGATCTCTAATTTGCTTTACCAGATTTTCATCAATCATTGAAAAACCAATTTTCTGGTCTTCTTTCCACCTGGCCTGTAATTGCCCATACTGAAACCAAGTTTGTACAATCTTTTCTGCTCTTAAGATATTATACGGCTTTAAATGCCATACATTTCTTTCCAAACTTAAAATTTCCTTATATGTAGTCACATCATGTTTAAACCCAACACTTATATTTTCTATTGCGTGTTTCGGTACTGCCCATATAGGTATCTTATAATTTAACTTATGTCTATACTTTTTCCAAACTCGCAACAGAGCATGTCTTAAAATATGTACCTTGAACACATTATCCACCTTCTTATCATACAATAAATATGCATGCCAACCAAATAACAAATCATGGCCTTCAAGATTTAATAATCTCACTTGTGTTAAATTAATCCAATCACTTATCGCTGACAAAGCAGCAGCTTCATAGTATAGTGGTGACTCTAAGCTCTTGACTGATCTGCCTCATGAATTTATTCTACTTCTTTGATAGTCATCCAAATTCTTTTATTTATTGGTATTTATTGAGAATTTTACATAAAGTAAAAAGTAAATCTAAAGAAAAAAAAGGGAAATGAAAAAAAGAGGAAAGAAAGAAGTGCAAGAAAAAACAACTAAAGTTATGAAATATAATGATTTCTGATTTTCTCTTTCAGAGTTATTAACGAACCTAGCATATCTCCTCCCTCTTAACTCTTCCAGACATCCCTTCAACCCCTTATTTAATTCTTATGTATTTCAGTTAATAAATCCATGTTAATATTTTGGCTTCCTTTAGCAAAAAAGCCATAACATACTTCTAGTTTGCTTTTTTAAAGCCCTTGTTGTTTTCTCCCTGGCCAATTTCTAACATTTTAACTATCTGTTCCTGCATTGTGGGAATTTTACTACTCTTCCACCTTTGTGGCATTATCATACACAAAATTATTCTTTTGTGAGTCTTTTATAATTTAGTATCCATTAAGTCCCAATAAAAATGCCTGGCTGAGGAATTCTGGGAGTTGAAGTCCACAAGCCATAAAAGGGCCAAGTTTGAAGACCCCTGCTTTAAAGGGATGTTTACACAGGACAACATGTCTGGCTGAGGAATTCTAGGAGTTGAAGTCCACAAGCCATAAAAGGGCCAAGTTTGAAGACCCCTGCTCTTCTGCATAATCTATAGATGTTGTTCATGCCTGTGTGTCTATTGATGGCTAATTGGTCAGAGTGCCAGGCTTCTAGAAATTCCCTGGCATTTTTTGGGACTTGGTCTGGTCTAGGACTGTCACATTTTCCCAATTGAAACTATGGTTAAATCTATGAAACTATTGAAACCATGGTTAATCAGATTTAACCACCAATAGACAATAGATAAATAATAGATTACACCCCCTCGCTGATCACCACCGACTCCCTTCCCAGGTCCGAGCAATGAAACCCAGAAGGTTGTAGAAGAGTTGACTTATCGCCGAGCCTTGCGAGAATCGCTGGAGATCATGAGGGAACAGGCAGCTCCTAAAGGCCCTGATTCTTTTTGGCAAAGGCGTGAAGAGGCGTCAAGCGGGAAAGGACAGCAAGAACCATCCTCAGCCTCCCAGGGACCACTTTCTCCCCGAAGAAGTCCCCGTGGGACAAAGAGGGTGGAGGCAAGCGGGACCCTTCCGGATTCTCCAGCCACATCATTGAGACCTTTCAAGTCGAGGACCAAGAACCCGTCTACCTGCAAACCTCCTTCATCTGCATCGGAGGACCTTCCAGGTGTCAGGACGCCAGCCTGGGAGGCTGACAGAGTTTTGGAAGCCCCAAAGCCAAACGTCTCGCAAAGTCTTGCAGCGCCACTCCAACCCACCCAGAGGTCTTCCCTGGCCTCCAAGGCGCATCAACAAGTTGGTGGTCCATCTGGCAAGAAGGCGCCTTCAAACCGGCCGGCGAGAACCAGCACCCCGGACTCTGCTTCTCGTGAGCGCTGCCCCAGGTCCCCGCCAGCAAAGGAAAGAGACGAGGCCGCCATGAGACTGCGGAGGCGTTTGCTGGGGCCCGCCGTCGAAGGGTTTTCATCCCGGCCAGCAGATGCGCTCCTGGCCAGGCTAGAGGAGTTGAAACGGAAGAAATGGCAGCTGCCCTCCAGCGGCACCAGGCACTCCTTGCGCTTGGAAGCCGCCGGCTCAAAGCAAATCCTGGCGACTCAGGAACCCTCCTTGGAAAGGACACGGTGCATGGGTGAGAGAGCGCCTGGAGACTACAGAGAACCTTCTCCGGACTCTGCCCCGTGGGAATTGAAAAGAGAGCTTGACCCATACGGAGCTGGAGATGAAGGAGGCCGTCTTCCAGAAGTTGCGGATAAGGAAGGTAAGATGATGTCAATCTGCAAAAGACATGCTGGGGCGGGGGGGGGGGAAGCTGTGAGTGTTGGGGAGAGCTAGTAATGAAGGGAAGGTTTCATGTGCTGTCTTTAAGTGCAGTGAACTGGTATTGCCAAGCGCCAGGGAAATCCTGAGGTCCAGGCAGTTCAAATAGATATATATTTATAGATATATTTAATGAGGTTGCCACCCACCTCACGGTCCAAGGTGACTTTGGAGCAGTTTATAGCTGAATCTGATGCATGAACATATCGTTGTGGTTCTAGTTTTCAATACATAATTGAAACCCAGCCCAGCATGGTGCAATGGCTAAATGCAGCCGGGCTTCATCCAGTTTTCTTTTTTTTAAGTTTATATCCCACGGAAGTCTCACAGTGGCCTATAAGGGGAACTCACTGCATCCTCCCCCTGCAACAACAACCCTGTGAGGCAGGTTGACTGAAAGTGACTGACTTCATGTCTGAGGAGGAATTTGAGCCTGGATGTTTTGTACAGCTGGTCCTCAACATACAACCGTAATGGAGCCTGCCCATTACGGACATATACTGTAAGTCGTGCTGGTCATAAAGCAGGTCACCTACATGACTGTCCTGATTGTATTACCTTATTTGCGTGGGTCTTTAAGGAAACTCATTGTTTGCTATGGTGCGGTTTTGCTGAAAAGCAGAAGTAAACGCTGGTTATTGACAAAAACGTACATCGTAGTCAGGTGACTGTGGGATGCCATAAACAGTCATAAATGTGGGCCAGTTGCCAAGTGTTCAAAATGAGCAGCCATCAATACTTTGGAACCAGGTCATAAGTACCTTTTGAAGGGTCTGTTATAACTTTGGACAGTCACTAAACAACCGGTCGTAAGCTGAGTACGTACAGTTGCCAAATGCTCAGATCGCCATTACGTGACTGTAGCGGGTGCTGGGATGATCTGAACTTTGAGGACCAGGTATAACTACCACCTGTTCAGCGCTGTTGTGACTTTGTACAGTTGCTGAACTGGTGGCCGTTAACTCAAGGACTACCTGCATACCAAATTTAGAAGCAGCATTTGATTTGGAATAATCCTATATGCGATGACTCATGGCACAGCACAGAGTCAATGCAGTCAGCTGGCAATTCAAACAGTTCTTTTATCGCTCCCAATTTTCCCCAAATGCTCCCACATTTGCTGGCAAGCCTCCAACAAAAGGATCACACACACACACACACAGAGACACAGACACACACACACACACATCCCTTCACATCCCTGCCGGCGTCGACTCCCCTCCGCCCTGTGCGTGCCCACAGAGAGGGCCTCCTCAGGGTGCCTCCGGTCAAGGAATGTCGACTGGTGGCCCCCAGGGGGAGGGCCTTCTCTGTGGGTGCTCCGGCGTTATGGAACCAACTGCCGGTTGAGCTCCGGACGGCATCAGACCTCCGATCCTTCCGTCGCGGGTTGAAGACCCATTTATTTGAACTAGCGGGTCTGGCCTGATGGGGGTATATGGGTTTTTATAGGCTTGTTATTTTTTATCATTCTTGTTTTAACTTGGGCATTGATTTAATTGTTTTTTAATTTTTGTATTGTTATTTATACATGCCCTGTGAACCGCCCTGAGTCCCTTTGGGAGAAGGGCGGTATAGAAATCTCAATAAATTAAAATTAAATTAAATTAATTCAGCTGAAAGCAGGTTCAAACACAGGCTGACTAGCATAAGAAAGTACTCAAGGCCATAGAGATAACAAGGAAGAAAACATAAAATAAACTTAAGGAGTCTGTTTGAATCCTAGCTTGCCTGAGCAGTTTTCAAAAGAGAGAATCCGAAATACAGTCCGAAGTCTTTAAACAGTCAAGCACCGTGGTCAGTCAGTCCAATAGTCAGGGTTTCCAGGTTTCCAAACAAGAGATTAGCAACAACACACAACACTCCCAAGCAGTGCTTTCTTTTTTTGTGAAAGAAAAAGGTGCCGGAACTCACACACGTCATACAACCCGCCTTGCCTACCCTACAAGGTTCCATCCAAAAAAGGTGCCGGAACTCCGTTCTGAGCGTTCTATGAGAAAAAAAAGCCCTGGGTCTCCCAAGATTCAGAGTTTGTTCCCGACAAATGCCCCTCCCCATAGCGTCTCCTTAAATCTCAATCCCCAGGTGTGCCTTGTGGAGTGGGGCAGGACGCTCTCCTCCCGAGTAACTGAGAATTGCCCTCCTTCTCTCCACTCTCCATGCTCTAGGACAGACATGTCAAACACAAGGCCAGGGGGCCGGATCCGGCCCGCGAAGTGGTTTCATGCGGCCCGTGAAGCCATCCTGGAAACAGGGAGGGAACGGCCCCCACTGCCTTGGCCCTGGCCCAGAGACCCTCCTTCTGCCAGAGACCCTCAGATCTCTCCCACTCCAGCCCAGGCCCCCATAGGCACCCTTGATGCCAACGATGTAGAGATGGCCACGCCCACCCAGTAGGCCATACGCACTGTAGCCACGCCCACCCAGTAGGCCACGCCCACCCAGGCCACACCCACCCGGCCCCCTGAGTGCAACCGCAATGCTGATGCGGCCCTCAATCAAATTGAGTTTGACACCCCTGCTCTAGGATCAGTTGGGGGTGGGCCTTGCTCATCACCTGAACTCTGTTCATCCTGTCCCAGTCCTTAAGAGCCCTGGCCTGCCTCAGCCTGCTCTTCCCCACAGTTCTCTGCAACCTGCTGCAACCACCCAGCAGAGGGAGGGGGGAGGAGGAGGAGGAGGAATTAAAAACCAAACAGGCAGGTGTCTTGTCCTGGCTCCAGAGGACTTTTCAAACTTTTCACCCATTGTACCACTTTTAGGATATGGCAACATCCGCGTACCACCAGTCGCTTAGCTAGGTGTCAAAAACTTGATGACCCAAAAAAAAAGGGAAAAAGTGATGAACTACAGGTAGTCCTCGACTTACAACAGTTCGTTTAGTGACTGTTCGAATTTACAATGGCACTGAAAAAAGTGTCCCCCCACCAAGCCACAGCCGAGCAAGACACCTGCTTGCCCGCCCGGCGGTGCTCTTCCTCCTGTCCGAGGTTTTCATTGTTGTGAGCATTTCTGTTGAGGATTGGCAGCAGGGGTGGGGTGGGGTGGTGTTTGGTTTTTATTCCCCCCTTCTGCTGGGTGGTGGCAGCAGGTTTTGGTCACTTCACACGATCCTGGGACACTGTGACCGTCATAAATGTGAATCGGTTGCCAAGCATCTGAATGTAAATCGTAAGACCCTGGAGATGCTGCAACATTCCAGCTGATTGGCGCTTCTTCTGGGCTCAGCAAAAGCACCGGGATCAGTGCCGAGCTCCAGCTGGAGCCTGGCGCTGATCCTGGCACTTCCACTGAGCCCTGACAGCCCTGCAGCTCCAGCCGTCTCTCGCTCAGGCTTGTGTGGTGCTGCCACCGGTTCAGCCCATTCCCCTCCCCGGCTACCACTTCTCTAGGATGGTCGTGTACCACCTGCCAGGTGCCAATGTAGCACAGGTGGTATCCGTACCACTCGTTGGAAAGCCCTGCTCTGAAGCCACAGACACACCTCCCTCATCCTCCACAGGGTCCTGTTCCAGCTCATGTTCCTCCTCAGATTCAGGCTCAGACGGAGGCATGACACCGTGCAAAAATATTGTAAAAATTGGGGAGAATATCAGGGTTGTAAATGAAATCTACGGTCTAATGGCAGAAAGTGAAGAGGAACTAAAGAGCCTCTTGATGCGGGTGAAGAGTGCAAAAGTGGGCTTGAAACTCAACATTAAGAAAACCAAGATCATGGCATCTGGCCCTCTCAATTCCTGGCAAATAGATGGGGAAGAAATGGAGGTAGTGACAGATTTTATTTTCCTGGGCTCCAAGATCACCGCAGATGGGGACTGTAGCCAAGAAATTAAAAGACGCTTGCTCCTCGGGAGGAAAGCCATGGCAAATCTAGACAGCACACTAAAAAGCAGAGACATCACCCTGCCCACAAAAGTGCGTCTAGTCAAGGCTATGGTCTTCCCAGTTGCAATGTATGGCAGTGAAAGTTGGACCATAAAAAAGGCTGAGCGCCAAATAATTGAGGCCTTTGAACTATGGTGCTGGAGAAGACTCCTGCGAGTCCCTTGGACTGCAAGGCGATCAAACCGGTCAGTCCTAGAGGAGATCAACCCTGACTGCTCTTTAGAAGGCCAGATCCTGAAGCTAAAACTCAAATCCTTTGGCCACCTAATGAGAAGGAAGGACTCACTGGAGAAGAGCCTAATGCTGGGAAAGGTGGAGGGCAAGAGAAGAAGGGGACGACAGAGAATGAAGTGGCTGGATGGAGTCACTGAAGCAGTAGTCGTGAGCTTAAAGGGACTCCAGAAGATGGTAGAGGACAGGAAGGCCTGGAGGAACATTGTCCATGGGGTCGCGATGGGTCGGACATGACTTCGCAGCTAACAACAACAACAAAATGAAATCCTCGTTGGATAGCAAAGGAACTACTGGAACGTATAACACCGGACATGTCACAGGAAGGCGAAAATCGCAAAACTGCATCTCACTTATTTTGGCCACGTCACGTGGGGGGAATTCACTGGAAAAAGCAATTATGCATGGAAAAGTTAGCAGTAAAAGGAAACGCAAAAGAACCACGGTGGCCGAACGCCATCAAAGCTGACCCCAGCCAGAGCATAGAAAAACTCAAAGAAATAGTGCAAGATCGGAAGACGTGGGGAGAGAGCTGACCCATACAATCGCCAGTAGTCAGACACAACTGAATAGATAACATCCTCATCAAATGAAAACCATGAACTGATGTTGATTTACCAAATAAGTACCATATGTAAGTGTACCCATGAACTGGAAATGGATTCTATTAGGGGGGGGGGGAAGCAAAAATATTGTATTTTTTTAACCATACGAGCTTCCAGGGACATGCAATCACCTTTTGTAACTTCTGACAAAGCAAAGTCAGATTCACTTAGCAAATGCAGTGATTCACCTAACAACTATGGCGAGAAAGGTCGTAAAATGGGGCAAACTTCGCTTTAACTGTCTTGCTTAGCAAGGTGAATTTTGGGCTCACTTTTGGCCATAAGTCAAGGACTAACTCTATTGGGAGAGGCGTGTGTGGGGGGGAGCATGCCCTCCCCCCCAAATCCCTTTTGCCTGGGATATTTGTGCTGGCTTGTCTCGAACCAATGAAAGAGAATTTTCTCTGCCCAAGACTCTCCCTGTATATTGTGGGAGCAAGCGGAACAAAATCCAAACAGATACGAAATGTCTGGTTTAAAAGGTAAAACTTGATTACAGACCTATGACCGGTGGCTCTGCAACTGTTTGAAGTTGCAATGGATCTCCCCAGGGTTGCTCACAACCTGGATTGACGTCCCAAGGTCCTCTTTCTTCTTTGGGTCTACAGTCACTTGATCCCATTTTGAGCACTTGGCAACCTGCCCGCATTTACAGCCATTTGCGGTGTCCCAGGGTCACGTGAATGTGAATTTACGATGTGTTTTTTTTTGCAAGGTGTTTACTTTCAGTTTCTGGCAAAAAAAAAGACAATTGCAGACAATGGAATCGCTTAACGATCACCATGAAAAAGGTGGTATAATTTGGCACAGTCACGTGGTGGCCCAGTGGTTAGAATGCAGTACTGCAGGCTACATCTGCTGACTGCCGGCTGCCAGCAGTTCGATCCTGACCACCTCAAGGTTGACTCAGCCTTCCATCCTTCCGAGGTCGGTAAAACGAGGACCCAGATTGTTGGGGGGAGGGTTGTAATAGGCTGACTTTGTAAACCGCTTAGAGAGGGCTGTACAGCACTGTGAAGTGGTATATAAATCTAAGTGCTATTGCTATTAACAATCAGCATGATTTAGACCGCAACTCTGGGCTCTTAAGTCTAAGACTGCCTGCATGTCCTCATTGTGCTGTATCTCCCAGCCCATCTTTGAGATTTGTCAGTGCAAATTCCAATGCTGTATGTGTAAAACTGAAATCAGCACGGTATTCCTTCATTAGCAGATCAGGCATCTGATCTTTCACTGCAGCTGAGTCCTGTAAGAAAAGTGAATCCAAGCCCAGAGTCAAAGGATGAAGAGGAGGAGGAGGAGGAATTGCCCAGCATCTTCTTGCATCAAGGTAGTTACTACTTTTGCCCTGCTGCTCTCTTCAACATATTGTATCTCCAAACCCAACATAGCTGATAAGCAGTGGCTGAACCAAATCTCATAATAACTGGTAGGGATCATACTATCTTGGATTGGTGGGCGAGGGCGAATCTCCACAAAGATGGTTCACCAAGGCTCGGGGCCACTTCAAGAAGGCCTTGTGTCTTCTGCTCGCTTGCTCAGCCGGAAGGGTGTCGCAGCATAAATAAAAAAGGGGCGTCACTTCGAACACGGTTGCCCTTATGGCTCATTTAAGCCTCCTGTGGACACCCATCCTCAGTCACATTGAGCGACAGTAAGATAAGCAGGATTTCAGCCTTCTGAAATGGGCAGTTGCTTGGCTTCATAAGCCCTGGGCTACTATTTAAGATAATTGCTCCTTTACATCAATGATTCTCAACCTGAGGGGCCGCAGTGTCGTCGTAGGGGTCGGCGAAGGCGTGAAAAAACATGTGATTTCAATTTGAATTAAGTCCTGGGGGTGTGTGTCCATGGTCTGTGGCCACAAAAGGTATTTAAAGGGGGTCTGTGGTGAAGGAAAGGTTGAGAAACCCCACTTTACATCCGTAGTCCTGGAATTGCAACTTTTGGGGGAACTGCTGGGAACATGACCTGTTTTGAAACCCAAGAGCCAGTTTGGCATAGTGGTGAAGGCACCAGGCTAGAAACTGGGAAACTCTGAGTTCTAGTCCTGCCTTAGCCACCAAGCCAGCTGGGGAAGAGTTTGGACCAGGGGTAGGCAACCTTGGCTCTTTTATGACTCGTGGACTTCAACTCCCAGAATTCCTGAGCCAGCCATGCTGAGGGGAAAGGGAAAGATTTTCAAGCTGAGCCATGCTGGCTCAGGAATTCTGGGAGTTGGAGTCCACAAGCCATAAAAGAGCCAAGGTTGCCTACCCCTGCTCTATACAATTCTCTGATGTAAGGCCGAACAACAGTACAGCAGAAGTTTCACTACGAATTCCTTGCGAGAGTGTTATTCCAGTTTTAATCCTTTCTCCAAACTCTATGCATTGTAGAGCCTTGTTGTTTTGAAGCGGGGATGATGGTTTGGTGCAAGCTCCCAAGATATCCCTACTGGCCAGCTGTGGTAAGAGTATTAATTAATTATTTATTTACTTATAGAAGCAGTTTATATAGTTGTCCATCTTGCAGCTGTGACTCTAGGAAGTGCACAGAGTAACAACATGACCCCTTGCATTTACAAAATAATCATCCAAAATAATAATGGTACAACAATTACACCCAGAATCTAAAAATTGTTCCATTTTAATCAACAAAAAAAAAAATGGTCAAGACCAAGTCCTAAAGTGCTTTTTCAAAAGGCAAGACTTTATTTTTTGAATAGAATTAGAATTAGAATTGGGAATAGAAGAATAGAATAGAATAGAATAGAATAGAATAGAATAGAATAGAATAGAATAGAATAGAATAGAATAGAATAGAATAGAATGGGATCTTGGAGGTCTTCAGGCAGGAAACCCTGTACCATTTCAGACAAATGGCTGGCCAGTCTCTTCTTTAAAACTTCCAGTGTTGGAGCATTCACAGCTTCTGGAGGCAGGTTGTTCCACTGGTTAATTGTTCTAACTGTTAGGTAGTTTCTCCTTAGTCCTAGGTTGCTTCTCTCCTTGACTAGTTTCCATCCGTTGCTTCTTGTCCTGCCTTCGGGTGCTTTGGAGAATAGCTTGACTCCCTCTTCTTTGGGGCAGCCCCTGAGATACTGGAAGACTGCTATCCTGTCAATTATACATAGTCCTCAACTTATGACCACAATTGGATCAGGATTTCCATTCCTAAGCATGGCATGGAAGCCAGCTGGGAAGGTTGCAAATGGTGATCTCGTGATCCCGGGACACTGCAACTGTGGTAAATATATGCCGGTTGCCCAGCACCTATATTTGGATCACGGGACCATGGGGATGCTGCCACAGTTGTAATCGCAAGGGTCACTCATAAATCACTTTTTGCAGTATCAGTAATAAAGAATATTTGCAGCTTGGTTGAAATGAGGGGTCCTTGGTGCACCCTGAGCTTGGTTGTTTTCTTGCAGATGTGCTTTTTTTTTAACCCAAACTAGGAACATCCTCATCAGCGCTAGTAAGACTGAAGGATAAATTGAGAGCAAGTCTTACTAAGCACTAATAATAATAATAATAATAAGTTGGGAGGGACCTTGGAGGTCATCTAGTCCAACCCCCTGCTCAGGCAGGAAACCCTATACCATTTCAGACAAGTGGCTGGCCGGTCTCTTCTTAAAAACTTCCAGTGTTGGAGCATTCACCACTTCTGGAGGCAGGTAGTTCCACTGGTTAATTGTTCTAACTGTCAGGAAGTTTCTCCTTGCTTCTCTCCTTGGTTAGTTTCCATCCATTGCTTCTTGTCCTGCTTTCAGGTGCTTTGGAGAATAGCTTGACTCCCTCTTCTTTGGGGCAGCCCCTGAGATATTGGAACACTGCTATCATGTCACCCCTCACCCTTCTCTTCCTTAAACTACACATACCCAATTCCAGCAACCGTTCCCTATATGTTTTAGCCTCCAGTCCCCCAATCATCTTTGTTGCTCTTCTCTGCCCTCTTTCTAGAGTCTCGACATCTTTTTTACATCGTGGTGACCAAAACTGGATGCAGTATTCCAGGTGTGGCCTTACCAAGGCATTGTAAAGTGGTATTAGTACTTCAATGATGTTACCTAGTTGGGTAATGAAATGTCTGCAAGAAAACAAATAAGCTCAGAGAACACCGAGGACCCTTCCCTTTTTCCAATGCCATTGTATCCTGGAATGATCACTTGAGGGCTGCCTATACTTGCTGTTTAATTACTTTTTAATTTTTGTACCTTGTTTTTTATTATGTATTGCCCTGTTCACCGCCCTGAGTCCTTCGGGAGAAGGGCGGTATACAAATTAATTAATTAATTAATTAATTAAATAAATAAATAAATAAATAAATAAATAAATAAATAAATTGTTTCTGTGCCTTTGAGTCATTTTCAACTCCTAGCAACCACAAAACAGCCACAATTTTATTGCATCTTCCTTTTCCTCAAAGTAACATTGGGGACAAATGTCCACAGAGCCGGGAATTGTCCAGAATTCCCCGACCGGTCCTATAGTTTGTAGACATCAACTCCCAGAATTCATGCTAGCTGAGGAATTCTGGGAGTTGACGTCTACACCTCTTAAAATTGTTTAAGTTGAAAAAAACTGCCCTGGAGCACCTTTGGGGTAGAAAGTTGGGATTTAAAAAAAAAAATCAAAGTGACAACAGTAGAACTGTTGGTCTCCTTTTCATTATTTTTATTTTTAGCATATTTTATTGATTTTTTTTAGAATAACAATCTTTAGTGCTTAGTAAACATGTCTGGGTTCATATATTTAACAACAGTCAATAGTAGTTAATTTCTATACTTTCATAATCAACATATTAACTAGAAATACTTTTCCTTGGTCCTCTCTTCTTCCAATAGTGTTCTCCTTTTACCAACATTAAGCAAATATCGTTCTTAATGCTACCAACACATACAAATTTAAATATAAACTTTTTTCCCTAATATTTCACAATAACATCAGTATGTAACGTCTTTTCTTGTCAGCTTATTTTACAGTTGCATTTGCAAAAAAAATCATCTTATGTAAATCACTGTCGGTCCTGTTTTCAGAACTCTTATTTAAGCTTAGTTTCCCCTCAGTAATCAAAACATTTCTTGTCAGTTATGGTTTTCTCAAAATTGATTACATTTAAATATCCAAAATATTTCATATGTTTAAATCATCCCAATATTTTTACATTTCCCATATCATAAAAAGGAAAGAAAAAAGAAAGAAAATTCTATACTACTTATAAATCACATTTTTCTTACTGCAAAACCTCTTCATTTCCAAAATTTAACCATTCTTTTAACCATATTTAGACAAATACTTGGTCATATGATACTCCACCTGGTATGCCAAGTCATCTCTCTTAAGTCCGGTTCTCGTCTGTTCTTATTTAAACTTAGGTTCCCCCTCAGTATTCAAAACATTTCTTATCAGTTATAATTTTCTCCAAGTTGATTATATTTGAATATCCAATCTCATTTGTTATATTTCCCATATCATAAAGCAATACTATACTACTTATAAGTCACTTCTCTCTTACTATAGAACCAATTCGTATCCAAAATTTAACTATTCTTTTAACCATATTCAAACAAGTGTTTTTGTCATGTAGTACTCCATCTGATAAGTCAAATCATCTCTCTTGAATCTGGCTCTCACCTTCTTCTGTTGCCTAGCAGCTTTCCAAGTCAGTGTATTCAGCTTACCATATGATTCTTCCTGTATTTTTATATGTTTGTTAGGAATGGGAAAAACAAATTGAGTAAGGTGCTGCTGAGGGGGAGTTTCACCCATCTATACTCGTTAAGAAGCCTCCACTTTCCTTCTCCCTCAATTTCTCCTTCCATTTTTTGTCTCCCAGACTCTAGTAGTTGTCGTGATAGGTCTGTTGTCCATTTTATCAAATCTTCTTTCTTGTCTTCAGGTTTATTTTGTTCTGAAAAATGAAATAGGTCTTCCAATATTATAGCAAAATCTTGTAAAATTTTCTTTGTGTTAAGTTGTGGTTTTCTTTATTTGTAGCCTCCATTTTTGAATCACTTTCCTCTAATTTTTGTTCTGTTTTCTGATTTGTTTGTTCATTCTTTATCACTATTTTCTGAGAATTTTTTTAAATTGTAAGCTTAGGTCAAAAATGTGTTCATTTATATCATCAAAGTTATTTTTATTCTCATTAATATTTAAAGCCATTGTCATTTGAATTAGTTGCAACATAGTGTACATTTCCTCCTGGAAAATCTTTGTCTTATCTTGAAGTATTTCTCCTGCAGATCTCTCATGTTCCAGTCTGGGGATTTTAGAAAATAATATTGCATGTGGTTTCTTACCAGTTTTAGTTGTATATGCAACCTCCATTTTCATCAAACCAACCAGTCTTAAATTCCAAACAGTATAGTCTTTTATATTTCTTATCTTTATAAACAATCCAAAATGTTCAATCATTTAAAAACAATCCAGTAATTTCCCCCCTAGAAGAATAGCCAAAAGGTCAAAGTTTTTCTTTCTCTGCAGACTATTCTTAAATTTAAATATCCCAGCTCAGTAAGTATTTATAATCCAAGAAGGTCAGCAGTTTTTATAAACAATTGTATTTTTCATTCTGCAATAGATAGCCCAGTGTGTTTTCTTTCTTCTATTCCCAGCTGTTCTGTTTAGCTAGCAGTCCTTGAGGATCAAAGGGATAAAAGCACTCTGTTTCTGGGCGTCTTGCCAATTTCTGAGGCAAGACAGCTATAGTTCTATACTCTGTTCTACCACTAGATGTCAGTGTCTATTTTCCAGCTTTTAAAATGAAAAGATTATTTTCTTGTAATTCTGTCAATATTGTTTTAAATAGAAAATCTTAATAGTTTCCATAGTTTTCAGTTTTATCTAAATTATAACTTTACATTACAAGTAATCCCTGAGTTATGAGTGTTCACTTAATGCTTGTTCAAAGTTACGTGATGAGCGCCCCCTAGTACTTATGAGCAAGTCCCGAAGTTACGAATATTGCAGCACCACGGCAGTCGTTCACCCTTACGAGCGACCGCAATGGCTCTGCAAAATTCACCCTGGTTATTCCCTCCTTCCCCACCCGCGTCCGGTTCTCCCTAGGCACCAGGCCTTCAGTAATCACCCTGCAAAGATCAAGATCCTTCGCTTTCTTGACTGCTCCAGGCCTTCAGTGCGTTCACAGAGAATGGAAGCCTAAAGTAATGCAAGATCACATGAGATCAGTGGGGCGAGATCTCATGCTACTGATCTTGTGTGATCTCATGGTACTTTAGGCCTATGTTCTCTGCAACGGAGAATGGAACTGAAGCTGGGGGTCGCTTCTCTGTGCCTCTGGAGGCTGGATTAGGGCTCCGGTGGCCTTTTCCAGGATGCTGCAGTCCAGATTTGAGGCTGGTGAACGCTTCCGCAACCCCCCACAGCTCGATCGGGCCTGGAAAAGGCCTCCGGAGCCAGGATCGGGCCTTGGGGAGGTCGCGGAAGCGTTCCCCAGCCTCAAATCTGGGCCACAGCAGCCTGGAAAAGGCCTCCGGAGCCTGGATCGGGCCACAGGGTGTCGCGGAAGCATTCCCCAGCCTCAAATCCAGGCGGCAGCAGGAACCGCGGCAGACAGGAGACAGATCTTTTCCAGGTGAGTCTGGCGCGGCAGGAAGGGAGGGGGAAGCATGTGGTATTTTAGTGGGTCAGAGATGCCTTGGGCGCCTGTTCCAGCACTAGGCCCTCCATGGCCTTCCCCATCCTGAGATACCTCATGTTTGCTTAACTAGCCATGTTTGTTTTAACAAGCAAGGGAGTGATCTCGTACTTCAAATGAGATTCACTCTACAGGTTTTCGAGTTATGAGTGGAATGGGCAGGCTTTGTTATACTTGTAACTCGAGGACTATCTGTAGTCCATTTCAATGTATTTCGGTTCCCCATAAAAATTAAATCACTGCTTCAGTCTATGGAAGGGTGGGTTTATAGTCCCTTCTCACTTTTGGAAGATTTTTTTGCTTCTTGGGGATCTTTTCCAGGAAATCAGTTTCAAAGTAAAGAAAAGAAGATCAATATTCTCACCCAGCTCCAACACGCTGTTCACAGTTGTTCTTAGTTGGTGCTTTTGGACTTCTGTTGCCAGTAGTTTGGGCTACTCACCGGAGTGGAGCTAGCCTTTTTCCTGTCAGGTTGGAGAGCTTCCCCCGGATCAAACGGATTGACCGCCATTGTTCCGCAATCATCGGGGTGCCTCTCCTTCTTCATCCCCTCTCCAGGGCGACTTTTGACCCATTTAGGGTCTCCAGGCAGGACGAAACCAGCCGTGGAATGCGGAGCTCTGCAATCCCTCGGCTGCGTCACTACGATGCAAAACCAGAAGCCCTGGTCTCCTTTTAATTAATTTTGCTCACATGATCTAGCTCAAGGGTAGGTAACTACGGCCCCTTTACCACCTGTGGACTTCAACTGCCAGAATTTCATGCTGGTTCAGGAATTCTGGGAGTTGAAGAGCATAGGTAGTAAAGGGGCCATAGTTGCTGGCCCCGATCTAGCTCAAAATGTGCTGCAAAGGTCCAGCTGCAGAGATGTAGCCGGGCCAACAGGTCTGTGTACTTGTCCCTTTGAATAGATACATTGATTGCAAAGCTGTGGCCCTCCGAGCTGTTCAGCTGTTCTGCTTGTCTCCTGGCAGGTGAAAAAGGTAAATCGGAAAGCTAAGAAAGCCAATGTCGTCCTCATAGAGAAATGCATGGATGCCACGAAAACCAAGGGGTAAATAAAGCTATTTTAATTCCCTGGTGTTGAGCTCCTCTGCCGTTCCGTTTTGGTTTTATTTCTTGATGTGAGCCCTTTTCTGGCGCCGCCTCCTGATGGCTGAGTCACAGGTAGTCCTTGACGGATGTCCACAGCTGAGCCCCAAATTTTCCACTGCTAATCGAGACAGCAGCTAGGTGAGTTTTCCCCCATTTTACAACCTCCTTGGCGCAGTTGTTCAGCGAATCGCCACAGTGGTTAAGTTAGCAACCCGGGTTGTTAAGCAAATCTGGCTCCCCCATTGACTTTGCTTGTCAGCAGGTCACAAAAGGGTGGTCACGTGACCCCAAAACCATGCCGTAAAAACGCGCCAGTTGCCAAGCATCCGAATTTTGATCACGTGACATGGGGAAAGCTGCAATGGTCGTAAGTGTGGAAATCAGTCTTAAGTCACGTTTGTAACTTCAAATTGTCACTAAACGAATGTTTGTAAGTCGAGGACTACCTGTATTTCCTTGTTCAAAACGAGGCTCCCTGCTTCTTCTGCAGAAAATGGTCTCCCCCCCCACCCCCCACCAATAGATGAGCCAAAAAAAAGGCTTCGCCCATTTGGCCTGTGTAGAAATGGATTGGGAGGTCTAGTTTTGTAGTATCCGTGTGCAAACCAGACTCATCCATGTTCTGGAACATTCCCGTATTGTCTCCAAAAGTGAATGTTCCAGTCAGGTTGGTCTTCCTGGAAGTAAATCCAAGTTTGAGCAGGATGAGGCCTTTGAAACATTTCAGGATCCTGACTTGGAATGAATCTTCCTGGCCAACTCTAGGCTTCTGTGTACATTATGGTAATATCTTGAGTACCTAGGAAATTGTACTAAATTGTACAATTATTTTTTAAAAATAATTGTGTGTGATTTTATACCAGAAGGAAATAGGCAATCCTCCCTATATTCATAAACATGGGGTTAAAACTGTGGTTGCCTACAGCATCCTCTTGCCCACAGGTCCTGCATCCCCACGGACTAAACATCCCTACTTCAGGTTTGCAGTAGATTTGATTTTGAATGCAAGATCAGGATTTCTATCTATCTAGTCACTAGCGCTGATGATGTTTACCTAGTTTGGGTAATGAAATGTCTGCAAGAAAACAGCCAGGCTCAGAGAGCAGCAAGGACCCCTCATTTCAATCCTGAGCTACAAATATTCTCCCTTTTATCTATCTGTCCATCTCTTGTCTATCCGTTCATATCTGTCTAGCCACTCAAATCTATCCCTATGTCTATCCATTCATATCTATCCCTTATCTGCCATTTTGTCTGTCTGGCTGTCTCTGTCTTTCTATTATTCTCTATTCATATCTATCCATCCATATCTATCTATATCCATTCATATCTATTATCTAGCTATCCATCCATTATCTATCCTTCCATATCCACCTGTCCATATCTAGCTATTTCAATCTCTCTCCCCTCCCTTCTTCCCTTTCCCCTCCCTCCCTCTCTCCATACCTCCCTCTCTCTCCATATGTATCTACCTATCTTCGTACCTACCTAGGTTAGGCATCTGGGAATATCTCTTTGAGGACTGGTTGGCATGTGTGCATTGCCACCTTCAGTTTTATCATAGTTGTCAGTTTTGCAAGGTAGTTGGGACATGAAGCACATGTCCTAGCTCTCGACTTCATTGTAAGGTTAGAGTAACACCGCCAACATCACCGGGTCAAAAGGTCGGTGATGCAGAAAGGCTTGATATGACTTCGGCAACAGCTGCTATAAGGATGCTATCAGTCTCTAGGGCTGAAATTTTTTTTTTATTTATTTTTAATTCCATTTATATCCCGCCCTTCTCCGAAGACTCAGGGCGGCTTACAAGCTTAGCAGTAGCCTTCATTCTATGTATATGCCTGCTTGTTAGGGCTTTCACACACACACCCCCAAGCGGCATTATTACAAAGTCAGCTTAATTGCCCCCAACAATCTGGGTCCTCATTTTACCTACCTCGGAAGGATGGAAGGCTGAGTCAACCTTGAGCCTGGTGGGATGCGAACCTGCGCTAATTGCAGGCAGCTGGTGTTACTTAAGGAGGCATTAGCCCACTGCTCCACCAAGGCTCTTTTAAGGAAATGACCTTAAAAGTTATCAAAACAGAACAAAACAGCAACATAAAGCATTAATTTCCATTGGGATCTCACACACACACACAGAGACAGGCTCCAAATTCTAGTACCAAAGGAGAAGGAACTAAGCTGACAAATTCCAGAATTTCCCAACTGGAAGACTGCCCGTCTTATAAACCAGTGCCTCTCAACCTTGGCCATCTTAAGAAGCGTGGACTTCAACTCCCAGAATTCCCCAACTTCCAACATTCTGGAAGTCCAGGCTTCTTAAGACGGTTAAGGTCGAAGAGGCACTGGTCTGGAATGATACCGGAGGGCCCCCTGAAAAAAACCATTTTTCTGGCAGGCTAAGATGTCGCTTTCTCTCCCTTCTCCATGCAGGTTCTCTACTTCCCTCAGAAACCTAAAGCACTTTGACTGCCAAGAGAAACAGGCGCTGATAGTGAGTAAAGCCTCCAGGAAGAAATTCCTCTGGGAAGCCCGCATGGCCCTTATCCTCTGAGCAGAGCCTGTTTGCCTAACTCAAGTGATGGCGAACCTTTTAGAAACTGAGTGCCCAAATTGCAACTCAGAACCCACTTATGTATCGTCGGGTGCCGGGTGGGCGTGGCCCATTGGGTGGGCGTGGCCCATTGGGTGGGCGTGGCCCATTGGGTGGGCGTGGCCCATTGGGTGGGCGTGGCCCATTGGGTGGGCGTGGCTGCGGTGGTAACGACAGACTGGGTGGGACTAAAAAGTTCAATCAATTCCAACTTTGCGAGATCTTTTTTTTTTCCTGCGAGGTTGAAATTGATTGATTGATTGAACCTTTTTTTTTTTTTACACACGGCGGCAGAGGCCTAAAGCGAAAAGGTTTTATAAAACCCAGCTGAAGGGCTAGAACTGGGGCGATGGTGCGCGTGCCCACAGAGAGGGCTCTACGTGCCACTTGTGGCACGCGTGCCATAGGTTCGCCACCACGGGCCTAACTTGTTCTTCTTCGCAGGAGAAAGCCAGGGCGAACTATAGCCACGAACTCAACTGGTGCATCAGCTTGATTGCGGATTACAGAATCAGAGTAGGTAAGACGCAAAGGCCCAAGGAGCTTTCTTATTTCGCATCCTAGATTTATGAGTGGGTGGTCTTTTTGCAGCTTGGTTGACTTCTTTCCTGCATTTTTCAGCTGGAGATTCTGCTGCAGTGCTCCAACTACCTTTAACGGGCAGCCCTCGACATACAGCCATTCGTTTAGCGACCGAAGTTACAACGCTTAACAACCGGTGCAGCATCCCCATGGTCAAGGGATCAGAATTCGGGCGCTTGGCAACTGACGTGTATTTATGACAAAGTTGCACTGTCCCGGGGTCATTTGATCCCTGTTTGTAACCAGCTGGCTTTCAACAACCAAAGTCAATGGGGGAAGCCAGATTCACTTAACGACCGCATGATTCACCTAACATTTGCAGTGGTTTGCTTAATGACGGTGGCAAAAAAGGTTGTAAAATGGGGCATTTGACAACTGCCTTGCTTAGCAATGGAAATTTGGGGGCTCAATTGGAGTCGTAAGTTTCTTCTGTTACCCTCACATCGTCTCCTTTAACTCTTCTTTGCAGACCTGCAGATTGTCCTCGACTTATGACTGTAATACAGGCTGCCCATTGAGGTCATAAAGCAGGTCGGTCACATGACTGACACAATTTCACAAGCGTTTTTGTAGTGGTCATTAAGCAAACCAATGGGTTGCTATAGGCATGGTTTTGCTGAAAAGTGGAATTAAAACACCAGTTGAGGGTAAATTTATCGTAAAATCCAGTCACATGGGTGCTGCAAACAGCCATAAACCTGGCCTGGTTGCCCAATGCCCAAAGTGTGGTTGCATGGCTGCAGTGGGAGATGCCATCGGAATTTTGAATCTGGGCCATAAATAAGTAGGTAGGTCCCTCCAGAACTTTGAACGGTCACTAAGCAACTGGTCATAAGTCAATGGTCCATGTTGCAGGGATGGAAAAAAATGATGAATGAAGTTAGGGAACTTCCAGGTCAGAAACTGCGGGATGACTTCCCTGCCTGTACTGAAAGCCAGAGGAATCGGTCTGCATTTTCCTACCTTCGGGACCACGTTGCAGCAGATGTGGGCAATTTTGCTATTTGTGGCCTGAATTTCAGTTTAACAAAAAAATTTATTCTCAGGTAATCTGGGGACATTTGCAGAAGACGCTGACCCAAGTTTCCAGATCACTTTTTCAGGCAGTTGCTTTGAAGGGGATCAAGTACAGGTAGTCTTCAACTTACAGCCCCAATTGGGATCAGAATTTTCGTTGCTAAGCATGGTGGTGGTGAAGTGAATCACACCTGATTTTATGAAAAAAAATTTTTTTGCCTCAATTGTTAAGTGAATCACACAACCATTCAACGAATCTGGCTTCCCCCACTGACATTGCTTGTCAGAAGCTGATTGTAAATACAGGCCGGTTGTCAAACAACCACAGTTTGATCAGATGACTGTAGGGATGCTGCAATGGTTGTCAGTGCGAGGACTGGTCATAAGTTACGTTTTTCAGCACTGTTGTAACTTCAAGCTGTCACTGAACAAATAATTGTAAGTCAAGGACTACCTGTGTCAACACTGAGCAAATGTTCAGATATTTTGAGCTGATAAGATTAAGATAGGATATAAATCTAATAATAACATAGTAAGTCTTATTTGACCAGTAGGGGACGCGGTGGCCCAGTGGGTTAGGACGCTGAGCTTGTCGATCAGAAGGTCGGCAGTTTGGCGGGTCGAATCCCGAGTGCCACGTAGCAGAGTGAGCGCCTGTTACTCGTCCCAGCTTCTGCCAACCTAGCAGTTTGAAAGCTCGTAAAAATGCAAGTAGAAAAATAGGGACCACTACAGTTGGAAGGTAACAGCGTTCCGTGCGCCTTTGGCGTCTAGTCATGCCGGCCACATGACCACGGAGACGTCCTCGGACAAGCGCTGGCTCTTCGGCTTTGAAACGGAGATGAGCACCGGCCCCTAGAGTTGGAAACGACTAGCACGCATGTGCGGGGGAACCTTTACCTTTACCTAAGTCTTATTTGATTTGCATTTTAATTGAACTTAAGTGATATTGTGTCAGAGTGTGCACAGTCTTATTGCGCTAAGATAACCCAGGAGTAAACACAGTAAACAGTGGTTTGTATTAAATGGTGGTTTATCTTACACTATCTACAATATCATACACCAGGAACAATATACATACATGAGATAATACAGCAGGATCCAACAAACCACAGTTACAGCAGGAAACGGAAGAGAGAGAACACATCAGCAGAGCCTTCCCTTTATATAAATGCTCTTAAACAGACACAGACCCTGCTGAGTCATTGCCACCATTACATTACATCTTACATTACATAAGCTGGTTAGCTGTTAAATCAATACCTTGACATATTGTCCAGCCCTGTAGTCAATCATTTTCTCTTTGGGTGATAGTAAATAAAATTATAGTTTGATCGTCAGTTTTAGAATGTCGGGCTGCCTCTGCACACAGTCATCCATCCCCAATTTGAGCATTTTTCATCCTCTTTGTCACTGGGGGTGGGGGGAATCACAAAACATTTCACCTATTTTGGCCATGTCATATGGGGGAGTTAATGGGAGAAAGCAATTATGTTTGGAAGAGTTAGCAGCAAAAGGCAACCAGGCCGTCAAAGAACACTGTGCTTGGACAGCATCAAAGCTGACATCAGCCAGAGCATAGAAAAACTCAAACCGTGCAAGATCTGAAACTATGGGGAGACCTAAACCACAGAATCGGCAAGAGTCAGACGTGACGGAATGGATAACATCATCATCCTGTATTCTTAGGTTGCCATTCTTTTGTGGGATCCTTCCTGGAATACTGTGCTGATGATATGAGTGAGTAAGCTTCATTTTGTATCTTAAGAAGCTCCAATCTTTGGAAGAGGGCTGTCTACATTAGATAACAAAATTAAAGCAGCTTAATGAGAACAGGGCCAGCTTAGAATTCCTTCTCTTGTAAAACTGCTCTGATGTTGCTAATGGCGCTCAGCCCTTCTGCACTTCCATGTATTGGCAGTCTTTGAACTTCTGATGCTCACCATCCTGAGAATGTTATCTGTGTGCTATGTTACAGATGGTCCTTGACTTACGACCATCATTGACCCCGGAATTATGATCCTAAGTTGTTGCAGTCGTAAGTTGAGGTATCACATGATCGGACCCAATTTTTTTACACTTTTTATGGTGGCAAACATTAAGGTCTTCGAATGGATGCCACAGTCGTTGATGGAACCAGTTTTCCCCAGTGGGTGTGCTTTTGCCGAAAACTGGCAAAAAAGTATCAGAAATCCTTGTTACTTGACCATAGGACCCTGCGAATAGCCATAAAAGATGGGTGAGTTACCAAGTGCACAAAATTACAGCCATTTGTCTGACATGGTATAGGCCAGGGGTAGGCAACCTTGGCTCTTCTATGACTCGTGGACTTCAGCTCCCAGAATTCCTGAGCCAGCATGGCTCAGTGTGGAAACCTCTCCCTTTCCCCTCAGCATGGCTGGCTCAGGAATTCTGGGAGTTTATTTATTTATTTATTTATTTATTAAATTTATATACCGCCCTTCTCCCGGAGGACTCAGGGCGGTGAACAGGGCATATAAATAGAAATACAAAAGTTAAAAAAGGATTAAATAATTGCCCAATTAAAACAATCACAATATAAAACCCATTAAAACCCTAACGTTCCCCCATCAGGCCAGGCCAGCTTGTTCAAATAAATGGGTCTTTAGCCCGCGCCGGAAGGAGCGAAGATCCCGTGCCGTCCGGAGCTCAACCGGCAGTTGGTTCCATAAAGCCGGGGCGCCCACAGAGAAGGCCCTCCCCCTGGGGGCCACCAGCCAGCATTCTCTGACCGGAGGCACCCTGAGGAGGCCCTCTCTGTGGGAACGCACAGGGCGTTGAAGAGTTGAAGTCCACAAGTCATAAAAGAGCCAAGGTTGCCTACCCCTGGACAGGGCTTCCTGCCTGAGCAGTGGGTTGGACTAAATGACCTCCAAGGTCCCTTCCAATTTTACTATTATTGTTATTGTTATTATTATTAAAATTCTGCAGGATGTATGTTTTGTGTGCAGCTGTCATAACTTGAAATGTCATGTGTAATTTGGGGAGGGGGGATGTGTCTGTTGTAACTTTGAACAGTCATTAAGTGACAGGTTATAAGACGAGGATTGCCTGTGATTGTGTGACAGGAAGAGAAATAGGGATTAGCAACTTTTTAGACCAGGATCTCCAAACTTGGCAATTTTAAGACTTGCGGACTTCAACCCCCAGAACTCCCCGGCCAGTCATGAATTCTGGGAGCTGAAGTCCACAAGTCTGAAAGCTGCCAAGTTGGGAGACTCCTATTTTAGATGTTGATCCAACTCTGAGCAGAGACCCTGGCTTCTCTTTTCCAAGGCTCTCCAGTCCGAAAAGAATCCTTCCATACTTTATCCCAGATGAGCTTCCCTGAGATGGAGGTGCTGGAGAATGGGGAGCTTCTCGCTGAGATAACCCCCCCAAAGCAAATTAAGAAAATTCTTCCTGACCGGACGCGAGCCGCCCGAGACAGAGCCAACAATCGGATCGTGGAGTTCATCGTAAAAGCCAAAGGAGCTGACGAGCACCTTCGCTCCATCCTAAAGAGCCAAAAACAGTCGCGCTGGCTGAGGAAATCCCTTAAAACGCCCCAGTATTTGATCCTGGAGACCTACCTGGAGGATGATTATCAGCAAGACCTTGTGCTCAACTACTTAAAGAAAGTTTATCGGGAAGTTGGAGCCAAGAAGCTGCCAGTTAAAAATAGAGACAGTGCCAAATTTGTCCTTGAAGTCCTTTTTCCAGAAGTAAGTGAAGTGTGGAGGATGTGGAAGATAAGCAGAGACTATGTACTGAGTCATTCCCCGTGTGAAGGTCAATCCCTCTGGTTGTATTTGACTAGATTGGCATGTTGCAGCTCTCCAAGGATTCAGGTAGAAATTTTTCGTAGCCATCCTTGGAGACACCGAAATATGAATGGAGTGTGTTTTCTTCTGCAACTAAGTTGCAGCCTTCTCCCCCTCCTTCTCCTCCTCTTCCTCCTCCTTCCTCCCCCTCCTCCTCCTTTTTCAGAACATGCTGACCAAATGGCCTCTAAACCAATGTTTCTCAGCCTTGGCCACTTTAAGAGGTGTGGAATTCTGGGAACTGAAGTCCATACATCTTAAAAAGGCCAAGGTTGAAAAACACTGCTTCTAAAACCAGGGGTCTCCAACCTTGGCAACTTTTAAGACTTGTGGACTTCAACTCTCAGAATTCCTCAGCCAGCAAAGCTGGCTGAGGAATTCTGGGAGTTGAAGTCCACAGGTCTTTAAGTTGCCAAGCGTGAGGACCCCTGCTCTAAACTCTGCCCTTTTCTTTTCGTCTCCAGGCCATCATTTATGCAATTTCTGCTGTGGATCAGATTGACTACAAGACAGCAGAAGAAAAATACATCAACGGACCTCCAGTGAGCAAAAGGTATCTGCTCAGACCTCCATCCCATATATAAGTCTGCCTACCTCATACAATCAGTCTGCTTACCTCACATAGTCTCTTGTGTGCCTGTCACGTTCTGCAGTGGTGACATTGTTTTCCAGTTATCCCACACCTGGTACTTCTAGACGTGTTGGGATTGCCATTCCCAGAATTTCCAAACAGTACGAAGATGGTTGCCAGGAATTCTGGAATTATGTCTTTGTGTGTTTGTGTTTGTGAATCTTCCTTCCTTCTTTCCTTCCTTCCTTCCTTCCTTCCTTCCTTCCTTCCTTCCTTCCTTCCATCTCAGGTTTGCCAGTGGTTTGCCATTGCTTGCTCTTAGGTCTGACATTGGCCAAAATGTCCCCCAGCTGTCTTTGTACCTAAGGCAGAATTAGAACTCTTTGCTTCTGAGTTTGTAGACTGCTTCCTTAACCACTGCACCAAACTGCCTCTCCTAGATATATATTTTTATGCCTCTCACCCACATCAGTAGATTCTGGACATATATGAAGTGCATTGGCGCTATCTAACAATGAAATTCAGTGGTGAAAAAAGTAAGGTTCTACATTTAGGCAAGAAAAAACAAATGCCCAGGTACAGTGTAGGTGGTACCTTGCTCAACAGTCGTAACTGTGAGATGGATCTCGGAGTCCTAGTGGACAAATGTGAGCCAGCCGTGTGCTGCAGCTGCCAAAAAAGCCAACATAATGCTAGGCTGCATTAACAGGGATAGAATCAAGATCATGTGAAGTGTTAATACCACTTTACAACGCCTTGGGAATGCGACACTTAGAATACTGCATCCAGTTTTGGTCACCACGATGTAAAAAAGATGTTGAGACTCTAGAAAGAGTCCAGAGAAGAGCAACAAAGATGATCAGGGGGCTGGAGGCTAAAACATATAAGGAATGGTTGCTGGAATTGGGTATGTCTAGTTTAATGAAGAGAAGGACTAGGGGTGACAGGATAGCAGTCTTCTAGTATCTCAGGGGCTGACCCAAAGAAGAGGGAGTCAAGCTATTCTCCAAAGCACCTGAAGGCAGGACAAGAAGCAACGGATGGAAACTAACCAAAGAGAGAAGCAACCTAGAACTAAGGAGAAATTCCCTGGCAGTTAGAACAATTAATCAGTGGAACAACCTGCCTCCAGAAGCTGTGAATGCTCCAACACTGGAAGTTTTTAAGAAGAGATTGGACAGACATTTGTCTGAAATGGTATAGGGTTTCCTTCTTGAGCAGGGGTTGGACTAGAAGACCTCCAAGGTCCCTTCAAACTTTATTATTATTATTATTATTATTATTATTATTATTATTATTATTATTATTATTATTATTATTATTATTATTATTATTGATACTACTGATACTACTATTATTTTTATTTTTATTATCCACCCACAAATCTCAGACTCACAAAAAATGCCAATCAAACCCAGCCTTCCCGCTAAGATTTCAAAAACAAACTTGGTCCAACCATCTAGCGCAGGGGTCCTCAACCATGGCAGCTTTAAGACTTGTAGACTTCAACTCCCAGAATTCCTCAGCCAGCAAAGCTGAGGAATTCTGGGAGTTGAAGTCCACAAGTCTTAAAGTTGCCACGGTTGAGGACTCCTGATCTAGCGAAGGGCCAACAGTAATTAGAGAGGCCGCCTCTTTGAGAGCAAAGGCTGCCACCAAAAAGGAGTGCCTCCAAGCCAGTACACTACAGGTAGTCCTCAACTTACAACAGTTCCTTTAGTGACCTTTAAATGTTACAACAGGACTGAAAAAAGTGACTTATGGCCATTTTTCATACTTAATGACCACTATGGCATCCCCTAGGGACGCGGTGGCTCAGTGGGTTAGGATGCTGAGCTTGTCGATCAGAAGGCAGTTTGGCGGGTCGAATCCCGAGTGCCGCGTAACAGAGTGAGCGTCTGTTACTCGTCCCAGCTTCTGCCAACCTAGCAGTTTGAAAGCACGTAAAAATGCGAGTAGAAAAATAGGGACCACTACGGTGGGAAGGTAACAGCGTTCCGTGCGCCTTTGGCGTCTAGTCATGCCGGCCACATGACCACGGAGACGTCCTCAGACAAGCGCTGGCTCTTCGGCTTTGAAACGGAGATGAGCACCGGCCCCTAGAGTCGGAAACGACTAGCACGCATGTGCGGGGGAACCTTTACCTTTACCTTTATGGCATCCCCGTGGTCACGTGATCAAAATTCTAGACCCTTGGCAAACTGACTCATATTTATGACAGTAGCATGTCCCGGGATCGTGTGATCGCCTTTTGCGACCTTCTGACAAGCAAAGTCAATGGGGAAGCCGGATTTATCGCACTGATTTAATAAACTGCCATAAGAAGCTACCCTGCTGCATAAAAAAAATATTTGGCCATTTCAGAAACATATTTGGAACAAGAATAAAACTACAGGTTTTATTTGCTTGCAACTATTTGGTTCGTGACTGTTTGAAGTTACAGTGCCACTGAAAAAAACATTGGCTTACAACCAGTTCTCCCACTTATGACCAGCGCACCATCTCTATGGTAACTTGATCCAAATTCAAGCACTTGGCAACTGGCATGTATTCACGGTGGCTGCAACGTCCTGAGGCCACGTGGCTGCCATTTTTAACCTCCCAGACCGCTTCTGACAAGCAGTTGGTGGGGGGGGAAAGCCGGATTCATTTAATGACTACATGATTCGCATAACCACCACATGATTTGCTTTAACAACTGCAGGCGGTTTCCTTCACAACAGTGGCAAAAAGGTTGCGAAATTGAGCGTGACTCATTTAATAACCACTCTGATCAGCAACAGATATTCTGGTCCCAAATGTGGTCGTAAGTTGAGGACTTCTTGTATCATATTGTTGACAATGTACAGTGGGGGGGGGATGTATTTGATCCCCTGCTGATTTTGTACATTTGCTCATTGACAAAGAAATGATCAGTCTAAAATTTTAATGGTAGGTTTACTTTAACATTGAGAGACAGAATAACAACCACAAAAAAAAATTCCAGAAAAACCCATTTCAAAAAAGTTATAAATTGATTTGCATTTTAATGAGTGAAATAAGTATTCGATCCCCTATCAGTCGGTAAGATTTCTGGCTCCCAGGTGTCTTTTATTATTATTTTTTTATTTATTATATTTTTTATACCGCCCTTCTCCCGAAGGACTCAGGGCGGTGTACAGGGCAATAAATATAAGAACGGAATACAAAAGTTAAAAAGCAATTAAATATTATGCCCAATTTTAAAACAGTAATTAAAAGACATATTAAAACCCCAACCCTAACCCATCAAACCAGGTCAGATTGCTCGAATAAATAAGTTTTTAGATCGCGCCGGAAGGAGCGAAGGTCGGGGGCCATCCGGAGCTCAACCGGCAAGCGGTTCCACAGGTCTGGCGCGCCCACAGAGAATGCCCTCCCCCTGGGGGCAACCAATTGACATTCTTTGATCGGAGGCACCCTGAGGAGGCCCTCTCTGTGGGAGCGCACTGGACGGAGGGAAGTTGACGCCGGCCGCAGGTGTTGCCGCAGGTAATCCGGACCCATGCCATGTAGGGCTTTGTAAGTCATTACCAACACCTTGAATCTCACCCGGAGGACAACCGGCAGCCAATGCAGCTCACGGAGCAAAGGTGTAACATGGGAGTATCGGGAGACTCCCAGCACAACTCGCGCGGCTGCATTCTGCACCAGTTGGAGCCTCCGAGTGGTCTTCAAGGGCAGCCCCATGTAGAGAGCATTACAGTAGTCTAGACAAGAGGTCACGAGCGCATGAGTGACTGTACGCAAGGCATCCCGGTCCAGATAGGGTCGCAACTGGTGCACCAGGTAACAAGCTGAGATTAGGAGCACTCTTTTAAAAGGAGTGCTCCTAATCTCAGTTTGTTACTTGTAAGAGACACCGGTCCACAGAAGCAATCAATCAATCAATCAGATTCCAAACTCTCCACCATGGCCAAGACCAAAGAGCTATCCAAGGATGTCAGGGACAAGATTGTAGACCTACACAAGGCTGGAAAGGGCTACAAGACTATCGCCAAGCAGCTGGGTGAGAAGATGACAGCAGTTGGTGCGATTATTTGCCAATGGAAGAAACACAAAATAACTGTCAATCTCCCTCGGCCTGGGGCTCCATGCAAGATCTCACCTCGTGGAGTTGCAGTGATCATGAGAACGGTGAGGAATCAGCCCAGAACTACATGGGAGGATCTTGTCAATGATTTCAGGGCAGCTGGGACCAAAGTCGCCAAGAAAACAATTGGTAACACACTCCGCCGTGAAGGACTGAAATCCTGCAGCACCCACAAGGTCCTCCTGCTCAAGAAAGCACATGCACAGGCTCGTCTGAAGTTTGCTAATGAACATCTGAATGATTCAGAGGAGAACTGGGTGAAAGTGTTGTGGTCAGAGGAGGCCAAAATCTAGCTCTTTGGCATCAACTCGCCGTGTTAGGAGGAGGAGGAATGGTGCCTGTGACCCCAAGAATGCCATCTCTACCGTCAAACATGGAGGTGGAAACATTATGCTTTGGGGGTGTTTTTTCTGCTAAGGGGACAGGACAACTTCACCGCGTCAAAGGGACGGTGGATGGGGCCAGGTACCGTCAAATCTTGGGCGAGAACCTCCTTCCCTCAGCCAGGGCATTGAAAATGGGCCGTGGATGGCAATGACCCAAAACACATGGCCAAGGCAACAAAGGAGTGGCTCAAGAAGAAGCACATTAAGGTCCTGGAGTGACCTAGGGGTGTCAAACTCAATTTCATTGAGGGCCGCATCAGCAGTGAGATTGCCCTCAAGGGGCTGGGTGGGCGTGGCCTACTGGGTGGGCATGGCTAGAGTGCATATGGCTTACTGGGTGGGCGTGGCCAGCTCTACATCGTTCGCATCAAGGGGGCCTATGGGGGCCTGGGCAGGAGTGGGACAGATCTGAGGGTCTCTGGCAGAAGGAGGGTCTCTGGGCTAGGGCCAAGGCAGCGGGGGCCGTTCCCTCACTGTTTCCAGGATGGCTTTGCGGGCCACATGAAACCACTTCGCGGGCCGGATCCGGCCCCCGGGCCTTGTGTTTGACATGTCTGCTAGAAAATCTGTGGAGGGAGCTGAAGGTTCGAGCTGCCAAACGTCAGCCTCGAAACTTTAATGACTTGGAGAGGATCTGCAAAGAGGAGTAGGACAAAATCCCTCCTGAGTTGTGTGCAAACCTGGTGGCCAACTACAAGAAACGTCTGACCTCTGTGATTGCCCGCAAGGGTTTTACCATCAAGTACTAAGTCATGTTTTGCAAAGGGCTCACATACTTAATTCACTCATTAAAATGCAAATCAATTTATAACTCTCTTGTAATGCGTTTTTCTGGATTATTATTTTTTGTGGTTGTTATTCTGTCTCTCACTGTTAAAGTAAACCTACCATTAAAATTTGTAGACTGATCATTTCTCTGTCAGTGAGCAAACGTACAAAATCAGCAGGGGATCAAATACTTTTTCCCCCTCACAAATAAAATGTGAAGTTCAGCATTTATGGCTGAAGGGAACACAGTTGGTCTTGAGTTCTATTCTTTAAAAAGAAAAAAGGAACAAAATCTCAGGGTTTCAGCCTCCCCATTGCTAGAGGTTTGTTTTGTTTGCTTGCAACTTTTTTTTAAATCCTTCAGGGAAAGAGAAGAATTTGAAAAAGAAATTCAAGAGGAGAAGCAAAATTGTGCCAAGAAAGCAAGAAGCCATCTGTAGAAAATAAACTCTGAAGCTCTTTTTCCATCCATTTATGTACCGGGTCCTGTAAGGGAGATTAAATTCCGTGGTTTTGTACAGAATATTAAATTTATTTTTTTATATAGATGTATATGAAAGAGATATCTATGAAATGGGAGGAATAGGTAGGTATGCCTGCTGTTTCCTCCGTCTCCATTCATTTAGAAGAAAATGAATTTTGTTTGGTCTCTCGAAACAAATCTCAGCTACATAAGAAGAAGCTGCCTCCGATTTAAAACACATCTTAAAATTATATTAATAAGTATCAGCTCCTTATAGACTTGATTGTGATTTGAGCCCACTGTTGACTCCGGACAATGTTTGAAATGGCTCTCATACCTATTTAGCCAGAAGCAACATGCATGTATGTATTGCAAACTCTTCTCTCTTCTGTTCTTAAGTAATTGGGGGGATGGTTGAGATTCATTGAGTCTGTGCTGATGCTAAGTTGTAGGGACAAACACACTTCCAGACTTATTCAGAAGTGCTTTGCAACGTGGGCGAGGGCAGCCACTCTTTACTACTCATTAAAGCAGCTGCATCCTTTTTAAAGCCGCCTACAGAAGCCTGAAAAAGATAGGTTTCCTTTTATGAGTTGGTTCATTACATCAGCCACACTGTAATGCAACTCTTAAAAGATGTCATGTGTTTCAGGCTTGGGTGGGGTGGGGAATGTGTTGCTTTAATGAGCAGCAGGAAGTTGCTGCATTCAACCACCTCTGAGGACCTTACGATTCATTTTTGAAGCATGGAGAAAACAACTTAGACAATGTTTTCAATTCAAATGTTTTCGAGCCTAGAACGCTCAGTTTTAAGTTAATGAAAAACTTATTTTGAGCTCAGAATAGCTGTTTCGCCATGGAACACTTGTTCTGATAATTTTCTGACCTCAGAAAACCTCATTTCAAGCTTGGAGTATTGAGTAATGGTTGGAGTGGCCTTTTCTGATTTTATATGTTTTGCATAATTCCTAATTCTGAATTGCACATTTTAAAAATACAATATTGTTTACCAGATGTGGGGAACTATGCCTCTTTTATGACTTGTGGACTTCAACTCCCAGAGTTCCTGAGCCAGCATGGCTCAGCATGGAAACCTCTCCCTTTCTCCTCATCATGGCTGGCTCAGGAATTCTGGGAGTTGAAGTCCACAAGTCATAAACGGGCCATATTTCCCCAACCCTGTTTTAAACAATACTGTTGTCTAAAATCAATTGCTTTTCATTTTTATAAATCTGCTTACATCATCAGCCAAGACATTCTGCAATACTACACTTATCCTACCGTACAGTATTTTGTAATTCTGGATCACTTTTGGAGCGGGCGGGAGAGGGGGAGAAGATAAATGCAGATGACATTCAATAGTCTCCATTTTTATTGACTGTACAGACATTCCTTATGACATCCCTACTCTGCAACTTTCATGTTTTATAATTTTGGAAAAAAAATGAAAATAAAAATAGCTTTCAGTGCTTCGCATTGTAGTGTCGTGTCTTCTCAGGCCTCAGAAGTACTGATAGGCCTCGACTTATAATTCATTTAACGACTGTTCAAAATTACAACCATGCTGGGGAAATTAAAAAAAGGGACTTAACAATTGGCCCTTGCACTTAGGACAGGGGACCCCAACCCCTGGTCCACGGCCCACTACTGGGCCGTGACCTATTTGGAATTGGGCTGTGCGAGTGGCTGGCTGGAGTGCGCACGTGCGGGGACACAGCTCAGCTTGCGCAAGCGGCAGGCTGGGGCGCACCAGCCCGCTGCTTGTACAGGTCCAGCTGTGTACATGTGCGTGCTGGCCCACCACATGTGCGGCCCAATTCCCCTCCACCCCACCCCGCTCATCAGGGCCACCAAGCCACAAAGGGTGGGGATTACTGACTTAGGACAGCTGCACGGTCACAAGTTCAAAATTCAGGCGCTTGGCAACAGACATGTATTTATAACGGTTGTGGCAGCATCCTGAGGTCATAAGATCGCCATTTGTGACTTTCCCAACCGGTTTCTGACAGGCAAAATCACTATTGGAAGCCAGGTTTGCTTAACGACCACACGGTTCAGTTAACAACCGCAGCTGCACTTAACCAGGGGAGAAAAGTAAAAAGATCAGATATGACTCATTTTAACAACCGCCTTGCTTAGCGCCCCCCCCCAACATACTGGTCCCAACTGTGGTCATAAGTTGAACCAGAAAATTTTCTCTTAATAATTAGCTGGGAATTGGTTGAGGGAGTCGGCTTCTGTTGTAAAGGTCTGTGGGAACGACCTTGGAAAGAGGAGGAAGAGCCGCAGAGGAGGCATCTGTCATAATAGCCTTAACCCTAACGGAAGAGTAGGCAACCTTGGCTCTTCTATGACTCGTGGACTTCAACTCCCAGAATTCCTGAGCCAGCATGGCTCAGCTTGGAAACCTCTCCCTTTCCCCTCAGCGTGGCTGGCTCAGGAATTCTGGGAGTTGAAGTCCACGAGTCTTAAAAGGGCTGAGGTTGCCTACCCCTGCTGGGGGAAGTCCAAACAGAGTTCAACAGTGACTCAAAGCTTCCCCCCCCCACACTAAAAGGTTAGACCACTCCGCCCCGAAAACCAACTGAAACTAACACTGGACAAAGGACGGGGGGAGGGGGGAGAGAACCAGTACAGGCCCATTCCTCCCACTGACCTGTGGCAGATGGTATCAAAGACCCACCAAGAGGCCCAGAAGGACCAGGATGGATGCATTTCACATCCCAGACCTGCCAAAGGTAATTTAACAAAGTTGTTCTTCATACTATGACCTGTTAGGAATTGCAATCCAGGTACAGGAGCTCCTCGACCTACAACACTTTGTTTAGTGACTGAAGTTACAACCGCACTGAAAGAAGTGACTTTTTTTTTTACCATTTTCTACACTTAAAACCTTGCACCCCTTCCCCATGGTCACCGGATCCAAATTCAGGCGCATGGCACCTGGTTCATATTTATGACAGTTGCAGTGTCCTGGGGTCGTGAGATCCCATTCTGACGAGCAAAGTCAATGGGGGAAGCCAGATTCCCCTAACTAACTGAACGACTGGCAAAAAGGCTATAAAAAAGAGGCAAAAGTCACTTAACTGTCTCTCCGCAACAGAAATTTGGGCTCAATTGTGGTTGTAAGTCAAGGACTACTCCATTTTCTCCAGGACCTTTAAAGTTGCAAACCAACACCTTTTTCAACTTTCCCTAAAAAGGACAATTGTGCGATTCATTTGGACTCAGTGAAGGCTTCCTGAGGAGGGAATGGACCACTCTTAATTTCGGAGGTGGTAAAACCACTTTTTAAAGGATACACATAATACTTAATCGATCCACCTTTTCACTCAACTCCTTGTAGGCCAAAATGTGTGTGTTTTTGTGTGTGTTCGCCCCGACAGTTCCAAGAATCTCTCCACTTCCTCAAGACTAACAAGCTCCAAGTCCTCCCAAGATAACATCACAAGACCTGCTGTTTCTCAACCTCTCTATAACTTTTAAGATACATCGACTTCAACTCACAGAGTTCTCCAGCCAGCCTGCTAGGTTGACATCCATTCTGGGAATTGAAGTTCACACATGTTACAAGTTGCTGAGATTTGGAAAGGCTGTTTTAGTCTGCTCCAGGGGTCTTCAAACTTGGCCCTTTTATGACTTGTGGACTTCAACTCCCAGAATTCCTCAGCTGCTGGCTGAGGAATTCTGGGAGTTGAAGTCCACAAGTCATAAAAGGGTCAAGTTTGAAGACCCCTGGTTTACTCTGTAGGACCAGCCCGACTGGAGTCCAACTCGGACCCAATGGGTGTTCAAAGAAATGACTGGAAACTTCTTAAACCAGAGGCCACATATCCATTTTGGGGGCAGCACAAAGCCTGATCACTGCACATTATTATTATTATTATTATTATTATTATTATTATTATTATTATTATTATTATTATTATTATTATTATTATTATTATTATTATTATTTTATTATTATTATTATTTATTATTATTATTATTATTAGTAGTAGTAGTAGTAGTACTAGCAGTAGTAGTAGTAGTAGTAGTAGTAGTAACGGTTGAAATCCCAGAGACTCACCCTACCCTACCTCAAAGGATTGTTGTGGAGATCCCCTTGTAAGTTGCTTTAAAGATATGCCAGAGATATATTTAGCAAATAAATGACAAAGTTCTCAGCAACTATTTTAATGTTAGTTCTCTTGTTTTTAATTCTGGTTGTTTTTATGAGTTTTTATTCTAACTGTAAGCTGCCCAGAGTCATGTACATGAGATAGGAAGGGGGTGAGGAGGAAGGAAGGAAGGAAGGAAGATGTCCTAAAGGCACACTTTATTTTTCTATTCCTCTATCTTTGCATTCTTGTTCAGCGTCCAATATTGCATCTTCCTCCTTAAGAGACGTGGCAGAAGGCTTAAGAGAAGCTTGGTCTCTGTGGCGCAATCGGTTAGCGCGTTCGGCTGTTAACCGAAAGGTTGGTGGTTCGAGCCCACCCAGGGACGCAAGCGTTTCTCTTTTATTTTTTTCCCCTGTTCATTTTTAAAATGCCCCGCAAACTTGTAGATTTTTTCCTTTCCAGGGACTGCAACCACTTTTCTGGGCAAAAATGAAAGAGAAAAGAAACGAACGGGTTTAAGCAGGGATGCTGGGAGGGCAACAAGGTTTCTGCCCCTAGCCAAGATGGCCGCAATGGCGTCACAAGAGGAGCAAGGATAGAAGAGAAAAATCCATTCTCTTGACAGCTGGTCATTTGCATTTCTAAAAAAAATTTTTTTTTTTAGAAAATTGCTGGTCATTTAGTTTCTAAAAGAATGCAAATGACCAGCTGTCTGCCAGGAATACAAATCCTTCCATTCCCCGCCACCCAGTCAGAGCCGAAGACGCTTCTGGGAAGAGAAGCGAAACGTCTTCAAAGGAAAAACAAGAAAGTCCAGTTGCCTCGTGAAAAAGCGCCTTCGGGACAAGAGCATTAGAGCAGGAGTCTTCAAACTTGGCCCTTTTATGACTTGTGGACTTCAACTCCCAGAATTCCTCAGCCAGCATGCCTGGCTGAGGAATTCTGGGAGTTGAAGTCCACAAGTCATAAAAGAGCCAAGTTTTGAAGACCCCCTGCATTAGAGGCACGCGGAGAATGTTCTCTTCGCATCCGCCAGGGGGCGCAGCGGAGTAAGCTCTCTGCTCTTTCAGGAACGCGAAGCAAGTCGGCTCCGGTTGCAACCCGGAGCGGCAGGGAGGGTGCACCGCCTGTGTCTTGTCCGCAGCTAGCAAAGGTGGCTTGAAGGGCTGCGGGGGAGGGGAGGGAGACGCGGCGATGGCTGCGCTGCCCGGTGAGTGGGAGCTGGGGGGGGGGGAGGCTGCTTTTTGGTGGGAGGGGGAGGAGGAGGCTTCAAGGACAACAGGAACTAGCCGCCGCCGGGAGAGGGGATGTTCAGCGTGGATAGTGGAGAACATTTGTAGGGGAGGGGGCGTTCCATCCACTCACTTTGGCGGGGACTTAAAGGTCCTCTAGTCCAACCCTGTTCAGAGCAGGGATCCTCTAAAGCAGGGGTCTTCAAACTCAGCCCTTTTATGACTCATGGACTTCAACTCCCAGAATTCCTCAGACAATGTGCTTGGCTGAGGAATTCTGGGAGTTGAAGTTCACAAGTCATAAAAGGGCCAAGTTTGAAGACCCCCTGCTCTAAAGTCTAAACCAGGGGTAGGCAACCTCGGCTCTTTTATGACTCATGGACTTCAACTCCCAGAATTCCTGAGTCAGCTATGCTGACTCAGGAATTCTGGGAGTTGAAGTCCATGAGTCATAAAAGAGCCGAGGTTGCCTACCCCTGGTCTAAACCCGTGCTTTTTAATTTGGCCACTTGCAAAGCATGCGGGCTTCAACTCCCAGACTTCTGGGAGTTGAAGTCCGCAGGTCTTCAAGTGGCTAACATTGAGAGACATCCCTTCTTAGCCCCCCCGCCCCTGAAAACCACTCCCCAAAATTTTAGGGGCTCCCCACGTCTCAACTTCCCTTCTTAAATCATCCTCAATTCTCCTCTTTGGCTGGAGAATAAAGCCCAGCAGGTTAATGGGGTTTAGTTCAATCAATTAGAATAGAGCTGGAAGGGACCTTGGAGATCTTCTAGTCCAACCCCCTGCTCAAGCAGGCGACCCTATACCCTTTCAGATAGGTGGCCGTTCATGCATTTCTTAAAAACCTCCAGTGAAGAAGCACCCACAATTTCTGGAGGCAAGCTCTTCCACTGGTTAATTGTCCTGATTGTTAGGAAGCTGCTCCTTAGTTCCAGGTTGCTTCTCTCCTTGATTAGTTTCCATCCATTGTTTCTTGCCTTGCCTTCTGGTGCTTTGGCAAATAGGTTGACTCCGTCTTCTTTGTGGCAGCCCCTCAAATACTGGAATTCTGTTATCATGTCCCCACTAGTTCTTCTTTTCCCTAGACAAGGTAAAGGTTCCCCCGCACATGCGTGCTAGTCGTTTCTGACTCTAGGGGCTGGTGCTCAACTCCGTTTCAAAGCCAAAGAGCCAGCGCTTGTCCGAGGACGTCTCCGTGGTCATGTGGCCGGCATGACTAGACGCCAAAGGCGCACGGAACGCTGTTACCTTCCCACCGGAGTGGTCCCTATTTTTCTACTTGCATTTTTTTTACGTCCTTTCGAACTGCTAGGTTGGGAGAAGCTGGGACGAGTAACAGGCGCTCACTCTGTTACGCAGCACTCGGGATTCGACCCGCCAAACTGCCGACCTTCTGATCAACAAGCTCAGCGTCCTAACCCACTGAGCCACCGCGTCCCTTTTCTCTAGACTAGACATACCTAATTCCTGCAATCGTTCTTCATATGTTTTTATCTCCAGCCCTTAATAATCTTAATTGCTCTTCTTTGCTCTTTTTACAAAGTCTCAACATCTTTTGTGTAATGTAACCAAAACTGGATGCAGTATTCCAGGTGTGGTCTTACTAAGGCTTTATAAAGTGGTACTAATATGCCATGCGATTTTAATTCTATGCCTGTGTTTATACAAGCAAGGATTGTATTAGCTTTTTTGCCTCACACTGCTGGCTGATGTTTAAGTGATCATCCACTAGGACTACAAGGTCCCTCTCACCGTTACTGTGTTTGAGCCAAGTTTCACCTAGTCTGTACTTGTACCTTTGGTTTTTCCTGCCTAGGTGTAAAAACTTGCTTTTCTCCACATTAAATTTCATGTTGTTGGATAGGGCCCATTGTTCAAGTCTGTCCAGATCTTTTTGGATCCTGAGCTTGTCTTCTGGTGTGTTGGCTATTCCTGCCAGCTTAGTGTCATCTGCAAATTTGATGAGTTCCCCTTCTATTCTCTCATATAAGTCATTTATGAAGATATTGAAGAGTACTGGGCCTAGGATGGAACCTTATGGTACCCCACTGCTTCCTTCCTTCCATGTAGATGTAGTGTCATTAAGGACTGCTTGTTGCGTACAGTTTGTCAGCCAGTTACAAATGGTGGTGATGCTGTCTATCCCACATTTTTCTAGTTTACCAAGAAGTAGGTTGTGGTTTACTTTGTCAAAAGCCTTCCTGAAGTCTAAGTATGCTATGTCCACAGCATTTCATTGATCTACTAATTTAGACACTCTGTCAACAAATGAAATAAGATTGGTTTGGCATGATCTGTTTTTAACAAGCCTGTGCCAACTACTAGTTATAACTTTGTTTGTTTCTAGATGTTCACAGATCTGTGTTTTGATTATTTTTTTCCCCAGTATCTTCCCAGGTATTGATGTTAGGCTGATTGGTGTGTAGTTTCCTGGGTCTGGTTTTTCCCCCTCCTTTTTTGAAGATGAGAATCACTCAGTTCTTTTCCAATTCTCTGGTAGCTCCCCAGTGCTCCCAGATTTTTAAAAGATACGATACAATGGTTCTGAGATAACATCTTCCAGCTCCTTCAGAACTCTGGGATGTAATCCAACAGGTCTGATGATTTATATTCAGATGATTTATATTTATATTATATTTATGATCAGACACCAGTTCTCTTGCCATTTTCTTGCTTATTTTAATTTTTATTTCTGTCTTTTACTTTTAACATTTTTGGTAGGTTGGGCTATAGTTTCTTTTTGCGTGAAGACGGATGCAAAGAATGAGTTGAGCAGCTCTGCTTACTCTCTACTGCCTGTTACCTCCTTGCCATCTTCTCTCTCTAGTGGGCAGACTGTTTCCTTGACTTTTATTTTGTGATTTATATGTTGAAAGAAACTTTTTTTTATTATCTTTGCCTTTTGTACCAAGTCTTTGTTTATTCCGAGTCTTTGCTTTCCTGACTTTGTCTTTTGCCGATTTGGGTTATCTGCTGATAATTCTGCCTTAGTTATGTGTCTTTGCATTTTTTGTACTTATTTTTTGGGGGGGTCTTTCAGTTTATTAGCGAGATCTTTGTGCAGCCATGCTGGTTTCTTCTTGGATTTCTTGTCCCTCTCTCCCCACCCACCCCTGCTCCAGTGTTATTGTGTTGGACTGGGCTTTTTTGATCAGTCCAACACAGGGGTAGGCAACCTCGGCTCTTTTATGACTCATGGACTTCAACTCCCAAAATTCCTGAGTCAGCATAGCTGACTCAGGAATTCTGGGAGTTGAAGTCCATGAGTCATAAAAGAGCCGAGGTTGCCTACCCCTGGTCCAACACAATGCCACTGATAAAGAAAAGCAAGTTTCCAGCTTCTTTCCTGTTTTATTCATGTTGGCTTCAATTGATATCCCCTCTTCTATTCAGGAGCTCAAGGCAGTGCACCTCATACTCCCGGTTCCCACTTTTGCCCACAATGACAACTAAAAGCTGTTGTTGTTGTTGTTGTTGTTTAGTTGCTAAGTCATGTCCGACTCTTTGTGACCCCATGGGCCACAGCACACCAGGCCCCCTGTCCTCTACTGCAGGGGCCTCCAACCTTGGCAGCTTGAAGACATGTGGACCTCCAACTCCCAGAATTGCCTGGCTGAGGAATTCTGGGAGTTGAAGTCCACAAGTCATAAAAGGGCCAAGTTTGAAGATCCCCTGCATTGGAGAGGGGAAAAAAGGCTTCAAAAACATTTGTCTCCACAAATCTTCAATGGTTGGAAAGAACCTGTCAGAAGGGGGGGGACTATCTACCAGTCTGAGCTCCGAATTAGGAAAGTGGAGATGGCTGCTTCCTTGGACAGGGAAAACAAGGCCAGATACACAAGCACAGAACCAGTTTGGCAACAAACTACAACTCTTATACCAACCTCCTTTTTGCGATTGGCAGGACCTTGTTGGTAAACTAATTCCCCCTTGAACATAAGAAAATTAGTGTGTCCAGTATTCTTGGTTTATTGCCTCTCTCCCTTCTACTAGAACAGGGGTCCCCAACCCCCCAGTCCGTGGACCGGTACCAGGCCACGGCATGCCAGCAACCGGGCCGCACAAACAAGCAAAGCCCCATCCACAGGATGCAGGCAGCACACAAAACCACGCGCCCTCCGGTCCGCGGAAAAACCTCTCTCCACGTAACCGGCTCCTGGTGCCCAAAAGCTTCGGGATCTCTGGACTAGAAGACCCTCGAGGTTTCCACCAACAAAAAAAAAATCCTCAAACAATATTAAAATCCCTATTAATACACTGAAGTTTTAAAAGAGGAAGGTGGGGGGGGGAAAGAGCACACCCCGTAGCTAGGGAAAATTGCAAGAAAAGCTCCTCATCTAGCAAAGAGAAAGTGGGGGTAAATTTAAGAAGTGTCTCCTGTTGATGGTTGGGCCAGCATCTTACAAGAAAGAGAATTCCTCTTTTGAAAGTAGAGCTCTTTTTCAGCAAAAATGTTGCGCTCTTAAAGATTTGGCCAATATCTTATTTTTTTTAAAAAAAAAATCAGAGACGGGTTTTCCACTCTGAATTGCTCTCTGTTCCAGGGCTTTTCAATCAGTGGTACGGGTGCCACCTGTGGTACATTGGCACCTGGAAGGTGGTACGCGACCATCCTAGAAAAGTGGTAGCGGGGGAGGGGAATGAGCTGAACAGGTGGCAGCACCGCACAAGCCTGAGCGAGAGACGGCTGGAGCTGCAGGGCTGTCAGGGCTCAGCGGAAGCGCCAGGATCAGCACCAGGCTCCAGCTGGAGCTCAGCGCTGATCCTGGCGCTTCTGAGCCCAGAAGAAGCGCCGATCAGCTGGAATGTTGCAGCATCTCCAGGGTCTTGTGATTTACATTCAGATCCTTGGAAACTGATTCATATTTATGATGGTCTCAGTGTCCCAGGGTCCTGTGAAGTGACCAAAACCTGCTGCAACCACCCAGCAGAGGGGGGGAAATAAAAACCAAGCACCCCCCCCACCCCCGCTGCCAATCCTCAACAGAAATGCTCACAAGAATGAAAACCTCGGACAGGAGGAAGAGCACCGCCGGGCGGGCAGGTGTCTTGCTCGGCTGTGGCCTGGGGGGCACTTTTTTCAGTGCCATTGTAACTTTGATCAGTCACTAAGCGAACTGTTGTAAGTCGAGGACTACCTGTACTTCATCACTTTTTTTCCTTTTTTTTTTTTGGTCATCAAGTTTTTGACACCTTGTTAGGCGACTGGTGGTACTCGGATGTTGCCATATCCTAAAAGTGGTACAATGGGGGGGAAAGGTTGAAAAGCCCTGTTCTATCCTATAAAACTAGTCATAAGAAAGCTGCAGGAGGGATCCTTCTTATGCAGGCAGTCCTTGACTCATGACAATAATTGGGACCATAATTTCTGTTGCTAAGCAGTTGTTAAATGAATTGCGCCCAATTGTACGACCTTTTATGCTGTTATGCTCACTAAGTGAACTGTGTGGTTGCTAAGTGGATTCAGCTTCACTCACTGATTTTGCTTGTCAGAAGCAGTCTGCAGAGGTTGCCAGTGGCGATCATGTGATCACACCGCAAACATCTTGCTGGATTCTTGCAACACACTACATTAAAACCTGGTTAGCTAGTTTGAAAGCCAGACTATCGTGCAAATGTGACTGCTGTTTGGATGCTGAATGCTTTCAGAAGTTATCAAAATTGCTGCATTAAGGATGGGTTCCTAAGTTTTCAAAAACAAGTCTATCCCTCCAGGAATGGTCCTCAATTTATAGAACTGTAGAATTAACAGAATTGGAAAGGGGACCTTGGAGGTCTTCTAGTCCAACCCCCTGCTCAGGCAGGAAACCCTGTATCATTTTAGACAAATGGCTGTCCAATCTCTTCTTAAAAACCTCCCTGCTCTGGCCTGCAAAATCCTGGTGACTTCTGGGTGGTAGCAACAAGTCACAATTTGTATGCACCTTCCAGTGCAGGAGTCTTCAAGCTTGGCCCTTTTATGACTTAGCTGAGGAATTCTGGGATTTGAAGTCCACAAGTCATAAAAGGGCCAAGTTTGAAGACCCCTGTTCTAGTGCAATGTTTCTCAACCTCGGCAGCTTTACGTGGTGTGGACTCCAACTCCCAGAATTCCCCAACCAATCCTGCTTTTGATTTGCTAATTGCTTCATGGTGATTGAATTGCATTCTTGAGTCAAGGCAAAGGTTGGAAATGGCTCCATGGCCTCCTCTGGAGTTCTCCCAAAGCCTTTCTTGTCACTCAAATTGAGGAGGAGGGAGTAAAAATGCCATTGGCTGAGTCAGCAGTGGGAGGAGCTCATATCATTGGCCCTTTGGGCATCCTTTCTCTGGATAAAGCCTTGTTGCTAACCATGTGTTAATTCTTGACGCTTCTTTCTCCCGTAATATTTTGGCCCATATTTTCACGTCAGCCTTTTATTTCTTTTTCAGTTTCTTGCGTGGTCCCACGTGGCTTGTTCCTTTTGAGGTAAGTCTGCCTAAAGTCAGCTCTGCAAAGAACTTTTTCCCAAAGCTGAATTGACAGAAGCAGGATACTGGAGTCCCATAGAAATATTTTAAGTGTGTTTTCCAGTTGCCTTAAATTACTGGTGGATCTAGTAATTACTGGTGGATCCACGGTCATCCCTACAGCTGTCTACATACTGTATGTTTTCAACATAGGCTCCCTATCCTGTATTGCTGTTGTGCAATCCCTCTTTTAAGACTCTCTCTAACTGTTGGCTGTTCTTTCAACAGGCCCATTGTGGGTTCCACCAGTTCGGCCCGCTTGCTGCATCAGACATCTTCAACCGAGAGCGCAGACAGGTATTCTCTGCTCCTGGAATTACCTGATAATTAACTCTTTCATTGATTTATTTACTCCAATTCTTAGGCTGATCCATTCAGAAGACTTTGCTTATAGAAAGGGTCAATTCTTCTATGCAGGGGATGTTTGGGGGGGAGGGCATTATCAACAGGCTGGAGAATGGTGTCATTCGCTCAGCAGGGATATTTAGACAACCTTACAGTACACAGAAATTTATGCACAAGCTTATTTAACTTTTACTTAATCTCTGTTGAGGTGGAAAAAAAGTCATTCAGACTGGGGTATAATTGGGGTTGAATTTCGAGCAACTTAAATATGCTACAGGTGGTCCTTGTTCAGTGACCACAATTGGGACTGGCAACACTCTCATTAAGTGAAACGTTTGCTAAGCAAAACCAGAATGGTGCTTATGATCTTACTCCAGCTTTCCTTGACTGTACGGCCCTGCGAAGGTCATAACTGGCGAGGACTGGCTGTAAAGTTTCCTTCCCATTGTCATCACGGTTGTGAAGGGTTGCTAAATGAGGCAGTGGCTAAATAAGGTCTACCTGTACTAGCATTTAAATCAATACACCGTGTTTTTAGAAGGGGAATAAATATAGCAGGTATCAAATACGGACCTTTTTATAAGCCTAATGTCCTCCTTATGTTTTACTCGTAGACATAAGAGTATTGTATAACAATATTGTAACTAGTGTAAGAACCAAGGTTTTTGAAATAAGAGATGATAAGAATTGGCAGGCTGGGGAACTGGAGGGAGAGCCTGCATTTCAAACTAACTGGAGAATGTGATTTATGACTGTTAATTAGAGGAGGGAATTGTGCTTTGATACTATGTGCTCAGGGGTGGGGAATTCAGATTTTGGCTTCAACCATGTACGTGCCGATGCCATGCTACTCGAATAAAGATTCTTTAAGGTAAACAACACCTCGAAGTTCTTGGAAGAGTTTCATCTGTCGGAACCATGACAGCTAAACAATTCTACTTGCTAATTCCCTGTCTGCGTATTTATTCATCCAGCGTTACACCTTCTCACCTCACCTCAATGTGGGTGAGAAGCAAGACAGAGAAGACAAATTTGCGTGCACGTTTACACATGATTGAAGGGGTGGGCGGTCACCTCATTTCTTCCATAGAGCAGATGTTTCCCAATCTTGGAAGCTCTTAAGGTGTGTGGACTTCAACTCCCAGAATTCAACAGTCAACCAGCATCTTCAGTGCTAGTAGGGAGTGAGAGAGAGAGAGAGAAAAAAAATCCCCCTCCCTTCTAGCACTGATGATGTTACCTAGTTCGGTAATGAAATGTCTGCAGGAAAACAACCCAGCTCAGAGAGCACCCAAGGACCTCACAGCTCATCCCTGAGCTACAGAATATTCTCTTCTGCCGCTAAGCGTGAAACCTGATCGTCCCGTTGTTGATGCTTCCATTCAGACAACGTCAGAGGCAGGATGTTGAACTTTTGGGGGGGGTCCCTGGGCACGGAACTCAGAAGTTGCTTTTATCAATTCCAGGACTGGAAGTTGACCTCAGGGAAGGTGGTGTGCTTTGTTTCAGAACCATACATTTCTTTTCTTCTTGTAGTTCTGTCCAGGTTCAGGAGAAGAGCAGTGCTGTTGTTCAGAGGAAGCCGCCGCTTCCCAGCAGTCGAGGAGAATATGTGGTCACCAAGCTAGATGATTTGGTCAACTGGATCCGTCGAGTAAGTAGGAGCGCCTCCCAGCTGAATTTTATCCTGTTTGAAGTAGGTTCCCACCAGTGGTGGGATTCAAATATCTGAACAACCAGTTCTCTGCGTGGATGCAGGCCTGGGCTTCCGAGGCCTAGAACGGACTTCCAGAGGTGACATCCACACACTTCCTGTGGGCTGTTCAAGGCCTGGGAGGCCACTTCCAGGCCTCTGAGGCCTAGAACGGACTTCCGGGAGTGACATCCACGCACTTCCTGTGGGCTGTTCAAGGCCTGGGAGGCCTCCTCCAGGCCTCCGAGGCCTAGACCGGATTTCTGGAAGTGACATCAAGCACTTCCGGTGGGCTGTTCTAGGCCTGGGAGACCTCCTCCAGGCTTCCGAGGCCTAGAACAGACTTCCGGAAGCAGTGTGCGTTCAGCCGGTTCTCCGAGCGCAACAAAATTTAGCTACCGGTTCTACCGAATCGGTGCGAACCGGCTGAATCTCCCCCCCCCCCCGGTTCCCACCAAAAGCATCTCTTTGAAATTCATTAGATACCAGTTATTCCTCTATTCTAAATGACAGCCTTGCATCCTGCTTTTCAATGAATTAGAGAAGGGGTCCTTAACCCCTGGGCCATAGACCAGCACTGGTCCGTGGCATGCCAGCAACCGGTCTGCACAAACAAGCAAAGCCCCATCTGTGGGATGCAGGCAGCATATGAAACCACACACCCCCTCCGGTCCACGGTAAAACCTCTCTCCATGGAACTGGTCCCTGGTGCCCGAAAGGTTGGTGTGTGTGTGTGTGTGCTGAACTAGAGGAGGCATGACTATAAATCAACATTGGTCCCTTCCTCTCACTACAGTTAGTCCTCGACTTACAACAGTTCACTTAGTGACCATTTGAAGTTACAGTGGCAGTGAAAAAAAGGGACTTATGACCCTTTTTCACATGTAATGACCGTTGCAGCATCTCCGTGATCGTGTGATCAAAATTCAGATACTTAGCAGCTGGTTCATATTTATGACGGTTGCCATGGGCTGGTGGGCTCCCCTTTTACAACCTTCTGACAGGCAGTGGGGATGCCAGATTCACTCAACAGCCATGTCACTGCAGCGATTCCCTTAACAACTGTGGCAAGAAAGGTCATAAAATGGGACAAAGCTCACTTAACAACAGAAATTTTAGGCTCTATTGTCGTACGTCGAGGACTACCTGTAACTTATTACCAGTATCTTCTGCAGTCATGTGATCAAAATTTGGGCGCTTGGCAACCAGTATGTCATAACTGTGGCGCCCTGGCCTCATGTGATCTCCCTTTGTGACCTTCCCGGACCAACGGAGTCAATGTTCGAAGCCGCATTCGCTTACTGACTGCACGATTCATTTAACAACTGCAGTGATTTGCTTAACAACCACGGCAAAAAATAGTCATAAAAATGGGCACAGCTCACTGAATAACCATCATAGTTAGCAACAGACATTCCAGTGTGATTATGGTTATAAACCGAGGACCTGTCTATATTTCCCCACCCTTGTGGCCCTTCATTCCTAGTCCGTTGCTTCTCAACCCTGGCAAGCGTGGTTGGCTGGGGAATTCTGGGAGCTGAAGTCCACCTATCTTCAAGTTGCCAAGATTGAGAAATACTGTCCACGCCAAAGAGGAATTCCTCTCTTCTCTGCAAACTTTGGATTATCGGTCGATGTGCTATCGCTGGCCATCCTCTTTCTGCTGCAGTTAGAATGTCTGTCGACGTTCCGCAGCATCCAGCACTCTGCCAGTGAATAAAGATGCTTCAGCAATGCCGCATTTTAATTTGGCTTACATCACGAGTGCCTAGTCCTCATGGGCGTGAAGAAGATACTGATTTATTTAGAACAAATCTCGGGCTGTCCTAAGCGATAACGCAGGCAAGAGTGGAAGAGCGATTGCTGGGCCACACGGTCGTCATGTAGACTTAGAGGCAGCAAAGATCATCCTTTGTTTATAGCTCAGGATCACTAAGTGCATATTTGGGATTGCAGTAGCGTCTTTGATTGATTGATTTGTAAAAAAGTATAAAAGTATATCTGTGTTAAAACCTAAATAAATTAAAGCCAGAGACTTAAATCAAGGACACGTGGGGAGGGTGGGGGCGCAGTGGGGAAGAGGTGGGATCTGTTATTACTCAAATCAACCACCTCCGTTGTGCTGTTCCCCCAGTGGGGTCCCAAGCTAAGATCTTTAGGCCTTTATGAAAGAATAGGTGGGTGGGGGCCAACCTCACATCGGGGGGGGTGCAAACAAGATGTTCCAGAGGGCAGGACCCACAGCATGCCTCCTCTGCCTGTACGAGTGGTACGGGCCAATCCCAGTGGGGTGAGACGGTCCCACAAGTAACATGGACCCATGATAGGGTACAACAGTGAGGGCCAAGCAATGTTAGCCTGCAATCGTGGTCAGGGCTGTTTGGCATAAGAGGGACGCAGGGTGACCACTGTGCCGTACATTCACCTCCTTCCCCTTTCCTTCCTTCAGAGCTCCTTGTGGCCAATGACCTTCGGCTTGGCGTGTTGTGCCGTCGAGATGATGCACATGGCCTCTCCCCGCTATGACATGGACCGTTTTGGGGTGGTTTTCCGGGCCAGTCCCCGGCAAGCCGACGTCATGATTGTGGCCGGCACTTTGACCAACAAGATGGCCCCAGCCCTCCGGAAGGTACAACTATGGCCTTTACTCAGCCTGTCAGGGAGGGAACCGCGTGGCCTTTTGTCCGCTCACACCAGAGGTAAAGGTTTGTAGAACTAGTAGGGAGCAGCAGTGCAAGGAGCTGGATCAGGTTTCATCTCTCTGAACCGATCCTCCATTGCATTTTTGTTCTTCCCAACCTCGTGGAATATCCGAAAGGAATTAGGCAGAGTGGCAGAAAAGCAAGCAGACAGACGGACAGGGCCCTGAGCCCTTTTGCTGCCCCGTTGCTGAACGCAGTGCGATCAAACTTGCTATAGAGCAGACATGTCAAACACAAGGCCCGGGGGCCGGATCCGGCCCGCGAAGTGGTTTCATGTGGCCCGCGAAGCCATCCTGGAAACAGTGAGGGAACGGCCCCCACTGCCTTGGCCCTGGCCCAGAGACCCTCCTTCTGCCAGAGACCCCCAGATCTGTCCCACTCCTGCCCAGGCCCCCATAGGCACCCTTGATGTGAACGATGTAGAGCTGGCCACACCCACCCAGCAGGCCATACGCACTCTAGCCATGCCCACCCAGTAGGCCACACCCACCCTGGCCACACCCACCCGGCCCCTTGAGGGCAACCGCAATGCTGATGCGGCCCTCAATGAAATTGAGTTTGACACCTCTGCTATAGAGGGAAAAACCAGCCAAAAAAAAAAGAGAGAGATGACGACTTCAGAACGGGACAGATCTGTCTTGGGGCTGCAGAGAAAAAAAAAGTCTGGAATAAATCACCCCTATGATCCTTTGAGAGGGAAAATCGGATAGCAACTCATAATGTTGGCCCCTGCTGCATTCTAAGCCAGACATTGGAGAAATTGTAGCTTTTCAACCTTATTAGGGTCTTAGCACTCCATGGTCTAAAGTAGGCATGCATTGATTTGTGCTTAGAGTCTAAGCCGCCCTGAGTCTTCGGAGAAGGGCGGGATATAAATGGGATTAAAATAAATAAATAAATAAATCAAATGCAAATCTTCACACTTCTTTCTTTGCAGGTTTATGATCAGATGCCCGAGCCACGTTATGTGGTGTCCATGGGGAGGTAAGTTCGCACGCAGTATTTTATTATCCTCAGGACTGGCTCCCATCCCTTTTTCGTTTTCTCATTTTTTTGTGTTTGTTTGTTTGTTTGTTCTCAGCACTGCAGCTGCATTTATGCAACACAACCGCCCAGGTCATCGTTCTCCATAGGTGTCTCGACTTAGCCTTATTTCCTTACAGTGCAGAATTTCTGGTCATTTGGGAATAACAAGATTACAAGTCTTCCCAGCCATTGCAAAGGAGACTGTTTTGGGGCTTTTGTGTGTGTGGGGGGGGCAGCGGGTTAGAGTTAGAGGCCAAAAATAGCAGGTGGGGGGAGTATGTGCTACTGCAGAGAGATTTGGAGGGTTGACTGAAGGAAACTTTTGAGTGTCTAGATCTAGATAACATCAATTTTCTTAGAATTTATCCCACATCTGAGAAGGCTGGCTTATTCCAAATCCGTGTGTTTGTGTTGTTGTTAGTTGTGAAGTCGTGTCCGACCCATCGTGACCCTATGGACAACGTTCCTCCAGGCCTTCCTGTCCTCTACCATCTTCTGGAGTCCATTTAAGCTCACGCCTCCTGCTTCAGTGACTCCATCCAGCCACCTCATTCTCTGTCGTCCCCTTCTTCTCTTGCCCTCAACCTTTCCCAGCATTAGGCTCTTCTCCAGTGAGTCCTTCCTTCTCATTAGGTGGCCAAAGGATTTGAGTTTTAGCTTTAGGATCTGGCCTTCAGGGTTGATCTCCTCTAGGACTGACCGGTTTGATCGCCTTGCAGTCCAAGGGACTCGCAGGAGTCTTCTCCAGCACCATAGTTCAAAGGCCTCAATTCTTTGGCGCTCAGCCTTTTTTATGGTCCAACTTTCACTGCCATACATTGCAACTGGGAAGACCATAGCCTTGACTATACGCACTTTTGTTGGCAGGGTAATCTCTGCTTTTTAGTGTGCTGTCTAGATTTGCCATGGCTTTCCTCCCCAGGAGCAAGCGTCTTTTAATTTCTTGGCTACAGTCCCCATCTGCAGTGATCTTGGAGCCCAGGAAAATAAAATCTGTCACTACCTCCATTTCTTCCCCATCTGTTTGCCAGGAATTGAGAGGGCCGGATGCCATGATCTTGGTTTTCTTAATGTTAAGTTTCAAGCGAACCTTTGCACTCTCCTTCTTCACCCACATCAAGAGGCTCTTCAGTTCCTCTTCACTTTCTGCCATTAGAGTGGTATCATCTGCATATCTTAGGTTGTTGATGTTTCTTCCGGCAATCTTAATTCCAACTTTTGATTCATCTAGCCCTGCCTTTCTCATGTTGTGCTCTGCATATAAGTTAAATAGGCAAGGCGACAGTATACAGCCTTGCCGGACTCCTTTCCCAATTTTGAACCAATCAGTGGTTCCGTGTCCAGTTCTCACTGTTGCTTCTTGGCCCGCATATAGATTTCTCAAGAGACAAATAAGATGGTCTGGTATGCCCATCTCTTTAAGGACTTGCCAGAGTTTGTTATGATCCACACAATCAAAGGCTTTAGCATAGTCAATGAAGCAGAAGTAGATGTTTTTCTGGAACTCTCTAGCTTTCTCCATGATCCAGCGTATGTTGGCAATTTGATCTCTAGTTCCTCTGCCTCTTTGAAATCCTGCCTGTACTTCTGGTAGTTCTCGATCCACATACTGCTGGAGTCTAGCTTGTAATGTTTGTGTACATTAGTTTAAATCAGTTACTTGGAGCTAAAACTAGACCCTTCAATCTTGGTTCATTTACATGCGTTGTGCGAACCGTCTTTCACTGTTCATTGCATCTTTGCACTTTTTTATAATTTTTTTTATTGATTTTTCCAATATTACAATAGTATCTTTGAAAAGCAACGTGGTGTCTGGGTTACAATAGTTCCATTTCGTACAAATACATATTATTACAAATCTCCAATTTGTTATAACCAGAATTTCCTCTCTTTTTTCCCTTTGATACATATTATCTCTTATCTAAATAAATGTATTTCTTATTGTTATCCATCAGTTATTAAGTAGTTTTCTTACATTTGTCAATACTTTTAATATATTTTATAGTTTAACATTCCATCTTTAAGACATCAAACAACTTAGATACTTTTCCAGCTTTAATTTTGCATCGATATTAAAAGTTAAACGTTTGAAGTTTAACTTTAATGGAGTTAGAGGCCAAGTGCATCTTTGCACTTTTCATTGACCGCTTTCAAGACAGTCCTGGTGGAATCATTTCATGTCGTCATCGCTGGCTTTTCAGGAAACATTTCCCTGTTGAGACGGCTCCATCAATGGCAGCAGAAAGGGATAAGCCCGGCGGTTCAGCCGTACCTTTGTTTGGTAATTTTTAGAGTCCCCAGAGCTCCATCCCCCGGCCACGAATTTAAATTAGTGATTGGCTTTACGTGCTGATTGACATCAAATATAAAATGTGTATCCCTTATGGCCCTCAGCCTGAAAAAAAATTAAATTTAATTTAATTAAATTTAATAACTAGCAAGACTACACTTGGAATATTGCATCCAGTTTTGGTTACCGCGATGTAAAAAAGATTTTGAGACTCTGGAAAGAGTACAGAGAAGAGCAACAAAGATGATCGGGGGACCGGAGGCTAAAACATATAAGGAACGGTTGCTGGAATTGGGTATGTGTAGTTTAATGAAGAGAAGGACGAGGGGGGACAGGATAGCAGTCTTCCAATATCTCAGGGGCTGCCCCAAAGAAGAGGCAGTCAAGCTATTCTCCAAAGCACCTGAGAGCAAGACAAGAAGTAAGATTATCAAAGAGAGATCCAACCTAGAATTAAGAAGAAATTTGCTGTCAGTGAGAACTATTAATAGAATGACTTGCCTTCAGAAGTTAAAAACTGGAGGTTTTAAAGAAGCGATTGGACAGTCATTTGTCCAGAATCATATTGGGGCTCCTGCTTGAGCAGAGCGTTGGACGAGAAGTCCCTTCCAACTCTGTTATTCTGTAATTTTAAAAATAAAAAAGGCCTTCAGGGTGATGGATGACATGTTATAATGGTAGGACTCTCAAGTTGATTCCTGATGCTCTTCCTGTCACTTCCCACCCCCAATTGGCTCAATCTTGGTGACTATAAGATGTGTGGACTTCAACTCCCAGAATCCTTTTCTGTTCCGTGCCGCTGTGTTCTCCCAGGGCCGACAAGTCAAAACTGGTCTGCTGTTGTTCATCCTATTGACCCATTGACTGTTGTGCCAGGTTTGCCCCCAACCTTATTGTGAAGTATGCGGATGATACAACAGTAGTGGGCCTTATTCAAGATGACAGTGAGGGTGCTCACCGCAGGGAAGTAGAGGCTTTGGTGAACTGGCGTAACAGCAACAGCCTCGTTTTAAACGTAGGAAAAATGAAAGAAATACATTGTCGATTTCAGAAAAGGCAGGCACAGCCACACATTAATGATTCACCTGTGGAGGTGGTTAGCAGCATTAAGTTTCTGGGTGTGCAGCTAACGCATAGACTAGCTTGGTCACTCAACAGTGAGACACTGGTGAAGCGGGGACAGCAGCACCTGGATTTTCTGCGTTGCATGAGAAAAGCACATCTTCTTTCCCCTGTCCTGACCACTTTCTGCAGAGGGACGATGGAGAGACTCCTGCTATACGGCACCACAGTCTGGTTTAGAAGCATCACTGCTTCAGACAGGAGTGGTGAGGACGGCAGAAAAGATCATTGGCAGTTCCCTCCCCTCCATCCAGGACATGGCACATAAGCGCTGCTTGAGCAGGGCCCGCAGGATTGTCTGGGACACGACCCTGTCCTCTTCACGACCTGTTTTCCTTGTTACCTTCTGGGCGGAGGGGGCTCTGTGGTATCTGAAGCAGAACATCCGGATTCAGTCATGGTTTCATTCCACTCTCGTTTCTTCTTTCCGCTATGTATTCAAAATGGACAGTGATTAATATTTATACTTATATCCAAGTATTTTTAGTATATTTAGTATATTTATATGTATGTCCAAGTATATCCAAGTATTTCATTAACACACACACACACACACACACACACTTTTGAGAGCAGGCAACAGAATTTCATTTTTAATGTGGGCCAGTATGCTCATAGTAAAAAATAACAATAAATCTCATCTCATCTCATCTCATCTCATCTCATCTCATCTCATCTTTGGAATAGTGGTGAATATCTTTAGCTCAGATGTAGGATGAGGGTGAAGGTTCATTCTCCGAGCTTGTGGGTTGGTTTCCGAACATTTCGTTACCAGGCTAGGTAACATCTTCAGCAGAGTTTAACATCTTTCAGTGTCGGTGTTCTTCTGTTTATAAAGGTTTCCGATGTGGGTGTGTCGAGTGAGGGTCTTGAGATGGGTCGAAAGAGCACTGGCACAAACATCCCCTAAACGCGGCTGAAGATGTTACCTAGCCTGGTCACAAAACATTCGGACGCCAACCCACGTGCTCGGAAACCGAGCCCCCACCCTTATCGTGGACTGTCGTCCAGAAGGAAACAGGCTTCCACGATTGCAAAGGGTTGCTTTTCCAATGATCCCAACACTGTTCCTCTTGTTTTCTTCAGCTGTGCCAATGGTGGAGGTTACTATCACTATTCGTATTCCGTGGTGCGGGGCTGTGACCGGATTGTGCCCGTGGACATCTATGTGCCAGGTAAAGGAAAGGCATCAAGAGCTCTTTTCCTAGTTTGTCTTCCCCAAACTGAACAAGGGATGGTCATTTGTGTGTCCAGATAAAACTCTTAGAATCCAGACAGTGGTGGGATTCAAATAACTGAACAACTGGTTCTCTTATTGGATGCAGGGCCTGGGCCTCCGAGGCCTAGAACAGACTTCCGGAAGTGGCATCCATGCACTTCCGGTGGGCTGTTCTAGGCCTGGGCGGCGTCCTCCCAGCCTCTGAGGCCTACAACGGACTTCCAGAAGTGGCATCCATACACTTCCGGCGGGCTGTTCTAGGCCTGGACAGCCTCCTCCCAGCCTCCGAGGCCTAGAACGGAGTTCCGGAAACTGTGCATTCAGCCGGTTTTCCGAACTCAGCAGAATTTAACTACCACTTCTGCGGAACCGGTAGAATTCTACCACTGAATCCAGACCTCACTTCAATACTTGGCAAGGAATTCCAGAAAGCATGTTGGAAGCAATAATACAGGTGGCCCTCAACTTGCAGCCACAATGGAGCCCAAAACCTCTGTTGTTAAGTGAGACATTGGTTAAGTGGGGTTTGTCCCATTTTACGACCTTTCTTGCCCCAGTTGTTAAGTGAATCGCTGCGGTTGGTAAGTGAATAACCTGGTTGTTGAGTGAATCTGGCTTCCCCCATTGACTTTGTTGGTCAGAAGGTTGCAAAAGGGGATCGCGTGACCCCTGAGACACAGCAACAGTCACAAGCATGAACCAGTCGCCAAGCGCCGGAATTTTGATCGCAGGGTTGTGGGGACGTTGCAAAGGTTGTAGCTCTGAAAAATGGTCATAAGTCACCTATTTCAGTGCCGTTGTAACTTTGAAGAGTCACTAAATGAACTATTGTAAGATGAGGACTACCTGTATAGAGTATGTGACTCTTCTGCTTAGTATATATCAGGGTTTCTCAGCCGTGGCAACTTTAAGATGTCTGGACTTCAACTCCCAGAATTCCCCAGCCAGCATTGCTGGCTGGGGAATTCTGGGAGTTGAAGTCCAGACATCTTAAAGTTGCCAAGGCTGAGAACTACTGTTATAGGCAGCAAGTAAGTTGTCAGGAACCTTTGTTACAACCATTTTTAAAAAATGCAGATTGATAGGGGGTCTTTAACACCCCACCTTTCCCTTCCCCAAGGAGTTTAGAAAATGTTCACCTTTGCTCTCCTGCCCCATTTATGTGCTGCAAGATTCAGACAACCAGGAGGAGGAAGCAAAGAGCTGGGATTGGCTGTGTGCTGTGATTATGTACAAGTCACAGGGAATACAATTTACAACCGGTCAAAGTTACAATAGCGCTGAAAAAAAGCGACTTTTGATCTGTCCTCAGCCATTGCAGCATCCAAGCAACCAAAATTTAACGGGCTGAGAAACCGGCCTCTATTTTACCATTTGCGACCTTCCCAGCCTGCTTTGACAAGCAAAGTCAGCCGGGGGGGGGGGGGGGAGAAGCCAGCTTTGCTTAATAACTGCACGATTCGCTTAATGACAGTGATCTGTTTAACAACCATGGTAAAAAAAAGATTGTAAAACCAGGTGCTGCTCACTTAACCACTGTCTTGCTCATTAGCAACAGAAGTTCTGGTCTCAATTTTGGTCATAAGTCGAGGACTACTGATATTGCAGACCTACAGGTAGCCCTTGACTTAACACCACTCAGATCAGAATTTCCCTTAAGAAATATGCCCGATTTTATAGCCCTTTTTTTGCCCTGGTCGTTAAGCGAGTCACTGCAGTTGATAAGTGAAACATACTGTTAGGCAAATCTGGCTTCCCCCACTGATGTCGCTTGCTGGAAGCCAGTTGGGAAGGTCGCAAATAACGATCATGTGAATAAATACCCCATAAATACATGGCCAGTTGTGCCAAGCACCCAAATTTTGATCGGGGAGATGCTATGATAGTCGTAAATGCCAGGACTAGTTGCACGTCCCTTTTTTCAGGGCTGTTGTAACTTTGGTCACTAAACAAATGGTTGTGATGAGGGATCCTTGGTGCTCCCTGAGTTTGGTTGTTTCCTTGCAGACCTTTCATGACCCAAATTGGGCAACATCATCAGTGCTAGAAGGGAGCAGGGTTTGCTCTGAGCACTCCTTGCTAGCACTGATCATGTTGCCTACTTTGGTCATGAAATGTCTGCAAGAAAACGACCAAGCTCAGTGAGCACCAAGGACCCCTCATTTCAACACTGAACTACAAATAATTATATTCTTCTGTATTGGGAATGGTTGTAAGTCGAGAGCTACCTATATCAGTGGTGGCGAACCTATGGCACCCGTGCCAAAGTGTGCACTCGGAGCCCTCTCTGTGGGCACGCGCACCTCGCTCTTTGGCTAAGTTTTTGCAGGAAAAAGCCATTTCTCAAGCCCCTTCCTAGCCAAAGCAAGCCTCCAGAGCGAGCACGCTGTTTTCAGCTTTGAATCATATCAAATCTGACACCAGAAACAGACTAACAGATGACCTGAGTGCTGCACGTGTTGCTCTCAAACTTACAAAGTATGAGCCAAGGTTAGACAAATTATCAGCATGCGTACAGCAGCAAAAATAATCACATTAATTGTTCAAAAGCATGCCAAAGGCAAACTTTTACCTTTCATTAAAAAAAGTTGTTTGTATCATTGAAAGCTTTGTTATGGTGTTTGTCTTTTAAGACAAAAGATGTTAATGTATGAGGGGTTTTTTTCTAAACTAAAACCTCAGTATTCAGATTAAATTGCCGTGTTGGCACTTTGCGATAAATAAGTGGGTTTTGGGTTGCAGTTTGAGCACTTGGTCTCTAAAAGGTTCGCCATCACTGACCGATATAGTTGCCAACTCTAGAGCAGGGCTTTTCAGACTTTTCACCCATTGTACCACTTTTAGGATATGGCAACATCCAAGTACCACCAGTCGCCTAGCAAGGTGTCAAAAACTTGATGACCCAAAAAAAAAAGTGATGAAGTACAGGTAGTCCTCGACTTACAACAGTTCGCTTAGTGACTGTTCGAAGCTACAATGGCACTGAAAAAAGTGCCCCCCAAGCCACAGCCGAGCAAGATACCTGCCTGCCTGCCCGGCGGCGCTCTTCCTTCTGTCTGAGGTTTTCATTGTTGTGAGCATTTCTGTTGAGGATTGGCAGCGGGGGTGGGGTGGGGGGGATGTTTGGTTTTTATTCCCCCCATCTGCTGGGTGGTTGCAGCAGGTTTTGGTCCCTTTGCATGATCCTGGGACACTGTGACCATCAGAAAAATGAATCAGTCGCCAAGCATCTGAATGTAAATCACAAGACCCTGGAGATGCTGCAACATTGCAGCTGATCGGCGCTTCTTCTGGGCTCAGAAGCGCCAGGATCGGCGCCGAGCTCCAGCTGGAGCCTGGCGCTGATCCTGGCGCTTCCGCTGATCACTGACAGCCCTGAAGAAGCGCTGATCCTGGCGCTTTCGCTGAGCCCTGACAGCCCTGCAGCTCCAGCCGTCTCTCGCTCAGGCTTGTGCGGTGCTGCCACCGGTTCAGCTCATTCCCCTCCCCTGCTACCACTTTTCTAGGATAGTCGCGTACCACCTGCCAGGTGTCAGTGTACCACAAGTGGTACCCGTACCACTGGTTGAAAAACCCTGCTCTAGAGGCTTTTCTACGTCTCTGAGCAATTTACAGTATGATGGAGAGCTGGATAAAGGGAGACCCCTTTCATGTGGCCTGGGGGTTTTAAGATCTTCCCCCCCCTCCACCTTTCTGAGATCCTCTAAAGTTTTGCCTCTTGCAGGCTGCCCTCCTACTGCTGAGGCCCTCCTGTACGGGATCCTGCAGCTCCAGAGGAAGATTAAACGAGCCAAAGCTCTCCAGATCTGGTATAGGAAGTAATGGGCTTCTTTTGCAAGCTGCCATGATAAAAAAATGGCCGCCCTAACTGTAGCTGTAGCGCACATGTTAAAACTGCTGTGTATAAACCTTGTCAATAAACTTATAATGATTGTATGTGGAGAAACGAGTTTGGTGCTTTGAGTGGTCTCCCCTTTCCATTTCTTTCCTTGGGAAATATTGAGCACAGTATGGAAGTGGGTGGGAGGAGGAGGAAGAGGAGTATACGCTTTAAAAAACGGGGGGGGGGGAGGGAAACAGGAGAGCAGAAAGTCCAGAACCGATGATGCACAAGTAGCACTTGTGACTTCCTGGGCTGAGTTGCTAGGAGGGTTTTTTTTCCAAATGCTAAACCTAAGACAGTTGGAAAGCTAAATGCAAACTGAATCTTAATCTGACTAGGTCAGGGGTAGGCAACCTTGGCTCTTTTATGATAAGTGGACTTCAACTCCCAGAATTCCTGAGTCAGCCATGCTGGCTCAGGAATTCTGGAAGTTGGAGTCGACAAGTCATAAAAGAGCCAAGGTTGCCTACCCCTGGACTAGGTTCATTTCTCATGCCAAATCATGATTTATTTTTTTTGGAGCAATTTACAAGGGACTAGCTTGCAGTAGATATAATCCAAAAGAATAAAACATGATTAGAAAGCCAGTTTGGTCTAGTGCAGGGGTAGGCAACCTCGGCTCTTTTATGACTCATGGACTTCAACTCCCAGAATTCCTGAGTCAGCATAGCTGACTCAGGAATTCTGGGAGTTGAAGTCCATGAGTCATAAAAGAGCCGAGGTTGCCTACCCCTGGTCTAGTGGTTAAGGCACCAGGCGAAAAAGCCAGGGACGGTAGCCATGAAAGCCAGTTGGAAAAACTTGGGCCAATCATCAGGGGACTTTGAGTTCTAATCCCACTTTAGGCATGAGAGCTGGCTGGGTGACTTTGGGCCAATCAGCAAGAGATCTGGAGTTCTAGTCCCGCCTTAGCCATGAAAGCCACCTGGGAGACTTTGAGCCAGTCATTCTCTCAGCCCAACCCACCTCACAGGGTAGTTGTTGAGGAACTAGGAGAAGCCAGATAAAATTTGATATATTCGCTGCCTGGAGTTATTTGTAAAAATAATAAAGGCAGAATAGAAATGACGGATTGTCTGATGAATGAATGAATGAAATGATTACTAACCCACCAGGCTGGGTTCACATGTAAGACAGTTTTCCTCAAGTCAAGGTTGAGTCCTGGGAACACATGGACATACTCAGACTACATTTTAGTTAACATAATATACAGTAGCAGGGGTTACCTATTGCCTTCTTCGGAGATGGATTTTTATTTACTTCCCAGCCTACCCTGCCCTTCTGGGATTTCCTAGTGGTCTCCCTTTTACAAACTTAAGAAAGCCTAGCCTTTGTTGAAAAGATCAGCCTGGTTCAGCCACTTTTCTCTATAATACTAATTCCAAAGCAAGAAGCCAAGTTTTGTATTATTGTACAGGTGCTCCTCGACTTACAACTGGTCACTTAGCAACCATTCAAAGTTACAATGAACCTCCCCAAAGGTGGGTACAATCTGGTTCCAAGGGTTCTCCCATCCCACGGTCACGTGACTTCGTTTCGGGCGCTCAGCTAGTGAGATGCGTTTTATGGCCATTTGCAGCATCCTGCAACGTTTTTGTTGAACGCTGCCGTTTTGCTTCCCTTTTTCGACAAAAGCTCCCCACAGCAAACAACGGGCTGACTTAACGACTGCTGCAAAAAATAAAGATCATAAAAGTTGCATGGGTGAACCCACTGTGCGACCGTCGTGACTTACAGGCACAATGGGCAAGCTTCATTATTACCGTTGTAAGCCGAGGACTGCCTGTAATGTGATTTCTTTTTTCTGAGAACTCATGATTAAAAAGACAGCATCTGCTTTTCCCCCAAATGATATGGAGAGATCCATTAGGGTCATAAAACTAGGATTGGTGAATATACGCTTCCCAGGATAATGCTTCAGGATCCAATCTGGGTCGGTCATCAGGACCAGAGGTTTTGTCTTCCAAGCTTTTGCACTACTGCTGGAACCCATCCTGTGGGAACATCTCTCTAGCAGAGTGTGTGCTGTTAAGCATCAACACCCTAATCAACATCTAAAAAGCCACATCCAAGAGGCATCATATAAATACCACACAGAGAACAGCCTAAAGCAGTGGTGGCGAACCTTTTAGAGTGCCCAAACTGCAACCCAAAACCCACTTATATATCATCGGGTGCTGGGTGGGCGTGGCCCATTGGGTGGGTGTGGCCCATTGAGTGGGCATGGCTCCAGTGTACTAGCAGACTGGGTGGGACTAAAAAGTTCAATCAATTCCAACTTTGCGAGTTCTTTTTTTCCCCCCACGAGAAGTTAAAATTGATTGATTGAACCTTTTTTTTTTTTTGCACACGGCGGTGGAGGCCTAAAGCGAAAAGGTTTTATAAAACCCAGCTGAAGGCCTAGGACTGGCGCGATGGCATGCGTGCCCACAGAGAGGGCTCTGCGTGCCACCTGTGGCCACACGTGCCATAGGTTCGCCACTACGGGCCTAAAGTCTACTTTAATGAAGTCTAGTGTAATGAAGTCTCGTTTAATGACATCTAGTTTAATGACATCTTGTTTAATGAAAACAACAGTTTAATGAAAAGAAGTCTAGTTTAATGAAGAGAAGGACTAGGGGGGACATGACAGCAGCCTTCCAATATCTCAGGAGTTGCCACAAAGAAGAGGGAGTCGACCTATTCTCCAAAGCACCTGAAGGCAGGACAAGAAGCAACGGATGGAAATTCTAATCAAGGAGAGAAGCAACCTGGAACGAAGGAGAAATTTTCTGACAGTGGGAACAATTAATCAGTGGAACAACTTGCCTCCAGAAGTTGTAAATGCTCTAACACTGGGAAGTTTTTAAGAAGCGATTAGACAGCCATTTGTCTGAAATGGTATAGGGTTTCCTGCCTGAGCAGGGGGTTGGAACAGAAGACCTCCAAGGTCCCTTCCAAATTCAATTCAATTCAATTCAATTCCTATTCCTATTCTCACACTCTCTGCTAGAGAGAAGTTCCCTGAAGATAGGCTCCAGTACGAGTTCGCAAGCTTGGAAGATAAAATGTTGGGTCCCACTGACTGACCCAGATTGGATCCTGCAAATCAAGGATTGCCTATCATCCACCTGGTTTGTCTCATTCCCAGCCAGTTTCCATTATATTCAGAATCGCAAGGACTAAAATCTTTCTGGTTTTTCAGGAAAGGTTTGATTCTATGACACGCGTACAGATGGTTAGGCTCACCCCATCTCATCTCTAGATGAGGCACTTGTGAAAGCTCAGATGTTCAGATGTTGATTGCAGACCTATTTGGAGGGACAGGGCTGAGAGAGAAAGACACAAAGTGTCAAGGTAATAATTTAAAGGCTAACCAGCTGGTGTAATGTAATGTGGATGATGCAATAATAGGAATGACTTAGCAGTTGTGTGTATCCCTTTAAGAGTCTGAGTATAAAAGGGAACTTTTTTGCTGGAGTTTCTCGTCCGTTTGATTGCTGTAATTGCTGTGTATTGGAGTTTGCTGTTTCACCACATGTATGTATTTTATTTCCAGTGTATATTTGTCGATATAGTGTAATATAAACCACCATTTAATTACAAACCGCTGTTTACTGTATTTACTCCTGGGTTACCTCAGCGCAATAAGACAGCGCATGCTCTGACACAAAGTTTTGAAAACGCTGGTTAAAATAAATTCTTAGCAAGGGAAAACTCTTATCTAAAGTGGTTCTTTCACACACTAGTTTTCACCTCTCCCGTCTGGCACGAGAGAACAACATTTCCTGTGACTGGTGGTGTCTCTTGCCAACACAGCGATCTCTTGTTTGATCCTGAGAGATCTTTCTCCCTGGGAGATCTATTTGAGGATGGCAGGCACGATCATCTTGGGGAAGGCATAGTATCTACAATCAGCTGGAGGAATCAGGTCCATAACGGTAGTGTGGATGTTCTTAGACTCAAAGCCAGCCTCAACCAAGTGGGTAACTTGTGTTTCCTAAGGAAAAAATATCAAAGGGAGATTTACTCTGTGTTCACGCAACACGCTAAGCCACAGTTTAAATAAACCATAACTGGCTGGGTCTGCATGACTTGTCAAGGCAAGGAGAGTCTACTTTTTCTCAAGCCAGTGGCATTCTCACAAGTGCAGTCCAAAAGAGAAGGGAGAGGTCCCCAGAAGTGGACAGAACGTCTCATGTTTCTCCTTCAAGCAAGCCACCGCACATTCGGCAGGTTTTCTTGCAAGCCACATGGCAGCACAGGGTAATTGTGCATTGTGGTGGTGAAGGTGCTGGACTAGGGATGGGTTGTCCATTCAGTGAAGTCTCCTGCACTGCAGCCTTTCCCGGCGCTCACCTGAAACATCCTTTCAATGTCCGAATACTTGCTCTTCAACAGGTCCCCCCAGGAAGTCAGGTTGCAGTAGGTGAAGACCCCACCTGGCTTCAGGAGGCGATGGGCGTGAGCCTACAGGGAGAAAAGGAGGAGTGGCATTTGGGGGGGAAAAGTGTTAGGCGTGAAGAATAAGGACCACACATTAAACTCCAGTTAAGTAGATTTATTGTTCATGCCTGTACGCAAGAATCTGGTCAACTAACGGTCAGTGCTAAATTGGTGCTAGATCAGAGTCAACGGAATTCAAGAGGGGTTGAATTTAGACCGCTTGTGGGAATGTAATAACTCCAGGCTGATTCCTCTGTTGATTGCACCCCCAGGCTCTGCCTGTCCTTCTCCTATAGATAGGGAATGTCCCAGAATCTGTTGCTTGGTGTGGTGGAATGTAGTCTGGATTCCCAGAGGGAGGGACTGCATTCCAGAGGAGCAAGAGACAGTTCATATAGTTTATGTGGGAGAAAGAGGGTGAAGACGACGCCTCCCTAACGTTTCCCCAGCATAAATTGGTGCTAGATAAGAGTCAATGGTACTATCCATGGGGTTGAAACTAAACATTAAGTTGAAACTTAACATTAAGAAAACCAAGATCATGGCGTCCAGCCCTCTCAATTCCTGGCAAATAGATGGGGAAGAAATAGAGGTAGTGACAGATTTTATTTTCCTGGGCTCCAAGATCACCGCAGACAGGGACTGCAGGCAAGAAATTAAAAGACGCTTGCTCCTGGGGAGGAAAGCCATGGCAAATCTAGACAGCACACTAAAAAGCAGAGATCACCCTGCCAACAAAAGTGTGAATAGTCAAGGCCATGGTCTTCCCAGTTGCAGTGTATGGCTGTGAAAGTTGGACCATAAGAAAGGCCGAGCACCAAAGAATTGAAGCCTTTGAACTATGGTGCTGGAGAAGACTCCTGCGAGTCCCTTGGACTGCAAGGCGATCAAACCGGTCAGTCCTAGAGGAGATCAACCCTGACTGCTCTTTAGAAGGCCAGATCCTGAAGTTGAAACTCAAATCCTTTGGCCACCTAATGAGAAGGAAGGACTCACTGGAGAAGAGCCTAATGCTGGGAAAGATCGAGGGCAAGAGAAGAAGCGGACGACAGAGAATGAGGTGGCCTACTGAAGCAGTAGGCGTGAGTTTAAATGGACCCCAGAAGATGGTAGAGGACAGACAGGAAGGCCTGGAGGAACGTTGTCCATGGGGTCACGATGGGTCGGACACGACTTCGCAACTAACAACAACAAAGAGTCAATGGAATTCAAGGAGTTTGCTTTTGTTTGGCAAGATTTCTGTGCATAGACAGGAACCATAAAGGAAGCTGCTAAAAAGAATCTCAACATGTCTTTCTTGGTTTGGGGAGCTGCCTGACCCTTGGAAAGTGGGGTTCTGCTCCCGAACCAGATTGGCCTTTCAATCATATTCTCAGGATTGCCATTTTGACTTTGTTGACCCCATCTTTTTTTTTTTGGACCCAAAGGTCAAAAAAGTCAAGATTGCAACTACAATCATGTAATCATGACACACGTAAAAAAAGGGTAAGGCACCAATGACACAGCCGCCGTTGCCATTGTGACTTATTTGATCGCACCTTTTTTCCTAGCCAAGCGTTCAAAGGCATCAAAAAAAGTCAAAATGGTGCCACAACTCTGCAATTACAGTGCACATTAAAAAGTACTGTTGATCACATGTTTGTGATTGCCAGCCTGACTTTTCTCAGTGCAGGTAAAAAAAAGAACAGCTTTTATCCCACAGTTGTGGCCGCCATCCTGGCTTCGGTCATGCAGGTACCCCTGGCCACATCTGGAGATACAGAGCAGTTTGAAGGAGAAGTTGGGGTATGGGTGCCCCCAGAGGGCAAAATACAGGTACGGCAAGGAGGTACAATCCATGGCAAACTGACTGCCCTGAATGAGGAGGGGGCTGAAAAAAAAAATTACATCGTGGCAAGCAGGAGAGAATCAGCCGGGTCTCCTATGGAGCTGATGGACTGCAGTGCCCATGGCACTTTGCCTTTGGCCAGCCTAAGTGGGATTTATGGGAGGGCACAGTGCCAAGCGTCATGCCTCCGGATCAGTTGATCATACCCAGCCTTCCTCAATCTTTTGGAAGACCAGTGGGAGAACCCTTGAAATGATTTACAAATTTCAGGAAAACCCCCCAAATAAAACTCACAAAACACACAAGTTTCCCTGTGTGACTCACTTCTAACCTACGCCATCCTTTTTTTTCTTCCCACCCAACCCCAGCCAAGTCGTGACACGTCAACAGGCCCACTGCTGCCCGCCTCAGTATCGCAAACTCTGAAAATCTGTTTTATTTCCGAATGCAGTACTGCAGGCTTACTTTGGCTGCCTGCCGGCTGCCGGCAATTTAACAGTTCAATCCTGACCGGCTCAAGGTTGACTCAGTCTTCCATCCTTCCAGGGTCGGTAAAATGAGGATCCAGATTGTTCGGGTGTGTGTTTGTGTGAAGATGCTGACTCTGTAAACCGCTTCGAGAGGGCTGTAAAAAGCCCTGTGAAGCGGTAATAAGTCTTAATTAAGTGCGATTGCTGTTGCAATAACAATAACAACCTCTTGCGAAACCGTACTAGAAAGGCTGTTCTAGCTCCTCTCTTGGCCCCAAAGAGACCCATATTCCTTGTCTTCCTCAAAGCAGGAGCAGGGACACTCCCAGTCAGCCTCGGCAAACGAGAGCCAGGACCGAACAGGGACAGCCTTCAGGTAGGCCCGAGCAACAAGGTGCAGCTGGCTGAACTCAGGCGCACCGCATTCCTTCCTTTGGACAAAGGTTAGGCCACGTCCTCCAGGAGAGGCAAACAGGTTTGACCATTTGCTCCTTGGTACACAACCGCTGTCGTAAACCTGAAACGGGCCCTGTTGCTGTTTCCTTAACTAGGAGTGGGGGGGGAAAAAACCTCCCAAGCTGAAAAACAGATAAAAACTCGATCCAGGTGAGCTCACCTTTGGATCTTTGCTGCTCTCTAAGCTTAGTGGTTTTCTTGCAAATGTTTCATTAGCAAGCTAGGTGACCCCAGGAATCCCGGAAAAATAGCACTGCTTAACGGATGGGATCCAGAGCGTGTCCACTCTAGCTGGCCCAACTTTCTAAATTGCTCTTTTTCTACCTTCAACCCTTAAAAGCAGCTTTCCCCATCAGACCTCACCCCAGGTATGTTGCGCGACGACAATCCCCAGCGTTCTCAGTCAGATGAACAGGGGTAAACTTTCAGTGGTGCCGATCTCACCTTGATGAAGTCAAACTGATGGGTGTGCCAGGTATCTTCTGACAAGGGGTACGTATCGTAGAGAATTCCTGCATGTGAGAAACAGATCTTTGGATCTCAAGAAAGAAATGCATTATGGTATCATGATCGTTTTTCACCGTCTGGGAATGGGGTGCTCCCCAAATGAACTTCTGGAGGTTTTCCTCCAACCCATGAGCCCCAGCCACCGTGGCCAAAACTCAGGAACATGGGAGGAGCCATCTTTGTCTTCAGTCCAGTTTGCCTGTGTCAACGCGCTGTCATAGACTGCCTTCAGATGTTGTTGGTGCTTCATCACTGGAGGCTTTCAAGAGACTGGACTGCCATCTGTCAGAAATGGTGTAGGGCGGGGGTAGGCAACCTTGGCTCTTTTATGACTCTTGGACTTCAACTCCCAGAATTCCTGAGCCAGCATGGCTCAGCGTGGAAACCTCTCCCTTTCTCCTCAGCATGGCTGGCTGAGGAATTCTGGGAATTGAAGCCCACGAGTCATTAAAGAGCCAAGGTTGCCTACCCCTGGTGTAGGGACTCCTGCTTGGGCAGGGGGTTGGACTAGATGACCTACACAAGGTCCCTTCCAACTCTGCTATTCTATTCTATTATTCTATTCTATTCTATTCTATTCTATTCTATTCTATTCTATTCTATTCTATTCTATCCTATCCTATCCTATCCTATCCTATCCTATCCTATCCTATCTTTTATCTGCTAGATGAGGCCTTTTCAACCAGTGGTATGGGTACCACCTGTGGTACATTGGCACCTGTCAGGTGGTACACGGCCATCCTAGAAAAGTGGTAACGGGGGAGGGGAATGAGCTGAACCAGTGGTAGCACCGCACAAGCCTGAGCGACAGACGGCTGGAACTGCAGGGCTGTCAGGGCTCAGTGGAAGCGCCAGTCTCCAGCTGGAGCTCGGCGCTGATCCTGGTGCTTCTGCTGAGCCCAGAAGAAGTGCCGATCAGCTGGAATGTTGCAGCATCTCCAGGGTCTTGTGATTTACATTCAGATGCTTGGCAAGTGATTCATATTTATGACAGTCACAGTGTCCCAGGGTCATGTGAAATGACCAAAACCTGCTGCAACCACCCAGCAGAGGGGGGGGGGGAATAAAAACCAAACACCCCCCCACCCCACCCTCGCTGCCAATCCTCAACAGAAATGCTCACAACAATGAAAACCTCGGACAGGAAGAAGAGCGCCGCTGGGCGGGCAGGCACATGTCTTGCTCGGCTGTGGCTTGAGGGGAACTTTTTTCAGTGCCATTGTAACTTTGAACAGTCACTAAGCGAATTGTAAGTCGAGGACTACCTGTACTTCATCACTTTTTACTTTTTTTGGAGGGTGGGGGTCATCAAGTTTTTGACACCTTGCTTAGGCGAAGTGGTACTCGGATGTTGCCATATCCTAAAAGTGGCACAATGGGTGAAAAGGTTGAAAAGCCCTGGGCTAGATCAAGAGCTCAAAAGCACTTGTAATCCATGGGTGGGCGACTTTGGCAACTTTATGACCTGTGGACTTCAACTCCCAGAGTTCCTGGCTCAGGAATTCTGGGAGTTGAAGTCCACAGGTCATAAAGTTGCCACGTTTGCCCACCCCTGCTGTAAACCCAGGGATTCTGGGAGTTGAAGTCCACAGGTCGTAAAATTGCTAAAGTTGGGAAACAATTACCCAGAGAAATGGAGGCAACCCTGTTGCTTACCGTTAAAATGTTCATCCGGCAAGGTTGGTGCGACATCTTCCCACAACCCTTTCAATGGGACAACCTGGGGGTGGGGGTGGGGGGAGGGTCAAGGAGGAGATAGAATGCAATCAATGGAGAGGCAAGCTGTGATGCCGGAAAAACATGCTCGTATTGTAAGGGCAACAGTGTCTTCGTAAAAATAAAAATAAAATATTTGCAATGCAAGTAAATGAGGGGAAAAATAGAAAATAAGGAAATATAGCCTTCAGATCATGGCTCTCAGCAATCCAGACTCAGACCTGAGTCCTCCCTGGCAGGAACACAATTCCTTCAGGGCTTGAAGTCGCCCACTGTTAGCCCTGTGAGGTAGTCCAGGCAAGAAACACCACCAGGAGTTCTAACTTTTTATTTATTGTAAGGTTGCATTAAAAGAATTTGGCAAGACTGAAAGTATTTTTATTTATTAGATTTTTATCCTGTCTATTACTTTCTAAGCAACTCGAGGCAGCGAACAGCATACCTAGTACTCCTTCCCCCTCCAATTTCCTCACAACAACCCTGTGAGGTGGGTTGAGCTGAGAGAGAGAAAGATTGACCCAAAGTCACTCAACCATCCTTCATGCCTAAGGCAGGACTAGAACTCACAGTCTCCTGCTGATTGACCCAGTTATCCAGCTGTCTTTCATGCCTAAGGCGGGACTAGAACTCACAGTCTCCTGCTGATTGACCCAAAGTTATCCAGCTGTCTTTCATGCCTAAGGCGGGACTAGAACTCACAGTCTCCTGCTGATTGGCCCTAAGTTATCCAGCTGTCTTTCATGCCTAAGACGGGACTAGAACTCAGTCTCCTGCTGATTGGCCCAAAGCTATCCAGCTGTCGTTCATGCCTAAGGCGGGACTAGAACTCACCGTCTCCTGGTTTCTAGGCTGACACTTTAACAAACTGTCTCTCCCCTCCTTTACTTTTACTCTCTGGAAAACTAAGGAGAATCCCTTCTAAAATGCTTCCCATGCCCTCCCTCATTCTGTGGGTCAGAGAGACCTGCTATACCCCATTGTCCAGTCTGGTGCTCTCTCTCCTGTCTCCCAAGGCCTTTCTCACGTACCATTACCCCCTCCGCCTGTTCACACTGCCCAGCTTGAAACCACCAACGTATGGACATGGTTACCTCACTTCCCTTCCCCATTCACTGCTCTTGGGCCCCTGCTCCCCTTTCCCATCATGCATTCGGATAGAACCCTGGAAATAACCTGCATGATGTCATCTACATGATTTGCACGATGACATCATAGCAGGTGGGCGGTGCTTCGTTTCCTGCTGGGCATTCGTGCCCTCTCTCTCGCCAGGCCCCTCTGCCCCAACCTTGTGAAGCTGTGTTTTCGCCCATTCCTGCAGCCTCTGGAAGACTCCTTCGTTGCATTCGATGATCCAATGCTCCTTGATGTCAAACTCTTCGATTTTGATGGCAGCAATGGCCAGGCCAAAGCCGACCTCCAGCACCCGGCCTCCTGAAAGGAAGATATGATTGATTGATTGATTGATTGATTGATTGATTGATTGAATGACTGATTGAATTTATATGCTGCCCATCTCGCTATCTAAAGAGGCCCTGAGCGGTTTACATCTCGTTAGCTAGACCACAGAGATGATCTTGGAGAAACTATGTCCCAGAAAATTTACAAACACGTTATTTCTCTCAAGAAAAGGTTAGAAAGAAACTCAAGATGGTCCCGCCTTGACTCTCTTGGGCATAAAAGGAAGAAAACAAGAAAATTCAGTCTCTTTCAGAATTGGATTACTGGAGCCCCTGTTCATAAAGCAGAATTTCTATCTTTCTTGAATCTGTTTCTTATCCTAAAAAAACCCAAAAACGTAAGAAAGGTCAGATCAGGTTAATTCTTGGAAAGGAACCAGAGAACTGCAGCCTAGTCTGGCAGAAAGAGACAAATGAAGTAACTTATCCGAGTTCAGCTTGGAGGAGACTTTACAAAGCTTAGTTAGCAGCACCTTGCCAGCCATGCTGGGTTATTTAAAAACAAAAACAGGGCTTAATGTGCAAGGGCTGTGTGAAAAACGGTCATCAGTCACTTGCCGTTGTAACTTAGAACAGTCATTAAATGAGAAGTTGTAAGCCTGTAGTCCTAAAAATCTGGCATCCAAGACTGACGACCATTTTTCACACAACCCTTGCAGCGTCCCTAGAGTCACATGATCAAAATTCAGATGCTTGGCAACTGACTCATATTTATGATGGTTGCTGGGTCCCGGGGTGTGTGTCATGTGATCCCCTTTTGCGGCCTTCTGGCAAGCAAAGTCCATGGGGAAGCCAGATTCACTTAACAACTGTGGTGTTAACAGCTGCAGTGATTCACGTAACAACTGTGGCAAGGAAGGTCATAAAATGTGGCGAAACCCACTGAACAACTTTCTACCTTAGCAACAGAAATGTTGGGTTCAGTTGTGCTCATAAGTCGAGGACCACCTGTACTGGGTGTCAGGCTCAGCTCCTGGTGACTTGGTGGATACAACTGTGTATCTCTTGGTGCAAAAGTGGTTTGCGCATCCAGCCACTTCTGGACTTCCCACTCCGTGTGCAAGCCATATTTAGCCCTGTTTTTTTAAAAAATAACCCAGCATGGCTGGCGAGGTGCTGCTAACTAAGCTTTGTAAAGTATCTTCCAAGCTTAACGCAAAGTCAGATACGTTACTGTCATGGCCCTGTTCACGTCCACCTACATCAGGGGTGGGGAATAATAGCCTTTTTATGATTTGGGGATCGAACTGCTGGCAGATGGCAGTCAGCGGAAGTAGCCTGCAGTTTTGTTTGTTTGTTAGCTGCGAAGTCGTGTCCGACCCATCGCGACCCTATGGACAACGTTCCTCCAGGCCTTCCTGTCCTCTACCATCTTCTGGAGTCGATTTAAGCTCACGCCTCCTGCTTCAGTGACTCCATCCAGCCACCTCATTCTCTGTCGTCCCCTTCTTCTCTTGCCCTCAATCTTTCCCAGCATTAGGCTCTTCTCCAGTGAGTCCTTCCTTCTCATTAGGTGGCCAAAGGATTTGAGTTTTAGCTTCAGGATCTGGCCTTCTAAAGAGCAGTCAGGGTTGATCTCCTCTAGGACTGACCGGTTTGATCGCCTTGCAGTCCAAGGGACTCGCAGGAGTCTTCTCCAGCACCCTAGTTCAAAGGCCTCAATTCTTTGGCGCTCGGCCTTTCTTATGGTCCAACTTTCACATGATTAAGCCTGCAGTACTGCACTCTTAACCACTGTGCCACCACTTACGACCATGGTCATAAGTCAGTTTTTCCAGTGGCGTTGTAACTTTAAATGATCACTAAATGAATGGATGTTAAGTCGAGAACTACCTGTAGATGACGTAGATGAGGGAACAGAAGGGGAACTCATCAAATCTGCAGATGACACTAAATGGATCTTGACAGACTTGAACAATGGGCCCTATCCAACAAAATGGTATTTAATGTGGAGAAAAGCAAGATTTTACGCCTGGGCAGGAAAAAAAACCAAAGGTTTAAGTACAGATTTGGCGAAACCTGGCTCAAAAACAGTAACTGTGAGAGGGACCTTGGAGTCCTAGTGGACGATCATTTAAACATGAGCCAGTGGTGTGCGGCAGCAGTCAAAAAAGCTAATACAATCCTTGGTTGTATACAGAGAGGCATAGAATCAAAATCACATGAAGTATTAGTACCTCTTTATAAAGGGACGCGGTGGCTCAGTGGGTTAGGACGCTGAGCTTGTCGATCAGAAGATCGGCAGTTTGGCGGGTCGAATCCCGAGTGCCGCGTAACAGAGTGAGCGCCTGTTACTCGTCCCAGCTTCTGCCAACCTAGCAGTTTGAAAGCATGTAAAAATGCAAGTAGAAAAATAGGGACCACTCCGGTGGGAAGGTAACAGCGTTCCGTGCGCCTTTGGCATCTAGTCATGCCGGCCACATGACCACGGAGACATCCTCGAACAAGCGCTGGCTCTTCGGCTTTGAAACGGAGATGAGCACTGGCCCCTAGAGTCGGAAACGACTAGCACGCATGAGTGGGGGAACCTTTACCTTTACCTATAAAGCCTTAGTAAGGCCACACCTGGAATACTGCATCCCGTTTTGGTCACCACATTACAAAAAAGATGTTGAGACTTTGGAAAAAGTGCAAAGAAGAGCAACTAAGATGATTAAAGGCCCAGAGACTAAAACATATGAAGAACGCTTGCAGAACTGGGCATGGCTAGTGTAGAGAAAAGAAAAACTAGGGGTGACATGATAGCAACATTTCGGTATTTGAGGGATTGCCACAAAGAGGAAGGACAAGAAACAATGGATGGAAACTAATCAAGGAGAGAAGCAACCTGGAATTAAGGGAGGACAATTAACCAGTGGAACGACTTGCAACCCAGGAGGAAACTTTTATTCTAACCGGAAGGCAATCCAATTGCCGATCCTGGTGCAATAAATCCGGTAAAAGGAAACTCTACCTACGTTCTTGCTTTCTGCAGTATAAGCTCCTATTCTGAACCAGGGGCTGAACCCTTTTCTCCATTACTCCATTACAGGTAAGTCCTTGACTTACGACCACAACTGAGCCCAAACGTTATGCTGCTAAGCGAGACCTTTGTTAACCGCGCTTTGCCCCATTTTACGACCTTTCTTGCCACGGTAGGTGAGGGAATCGAGGCAGTTGTTAAGTTAGTTACACAGTTGTTAAGTGAATCGGGCTTCCCCACCGACTTCGCTGGTCACAAAAGGGGATCACATGACCCCGGGAACACTGCGACTGTCATAAATATGAGCCAGTTGCCAAGCGTCTGAAATTTTAATCACGTGACCCTGGGGGAATGCTGCAACAGTCCTAAGTGTGAAAACTGGTCATAAGTCACTTTTTTTCAGTGATGTAACTTTGAACGGTCACTAAACGAGCTGCTGTAAGTTGAGGACTACATATACCTCTCTCTCTCTCTCTCTCTCTCACACACACACACACACACACACAACACACACACAGACATTTTCTGCAATTCCTATGGAACCGTCTCCTCCTCAGGCTGCTGTGTATGCTTAAGCCTGGTCGCCATTTTGCAGAAAGCCGGTGTCTTAAGAGGTTGGAAGAGACCTTTGCCTCAGCAAGGCAGCAGCCCTTATCTTGAGCCTCAGCCTGCAGCTGTCAGCAAAGGGCGAGACCCCTGAAACACCCACCCATTCCCCAGCCTTTCTGGAGAGACTTTTCACCACAGAGCTATTCTTATCTCGGTTGCAGGGCAGAGAACGGGAAGGCTGCTGAGGCCAGGAACTTGACTCCGATGGGTGTCAGCATCCATGGTTATGGGGTGGGTGGTGGGGAACTTTTTGACCAAATAGGGGTGACATAATAACACTTTTCCAGTACCTGAGGGGCTGCCACAAGGAAGAGGAGGTCAAATTTCATTTCATTTCATTTTATTAAATTTGTATACCGCCCTTCTCCCGAAGGACTCAGGGCGGTGAACAGGGCATATATAAATAGCAAATACAAAAATTAAAAGGGAATTAAACAAGTGCCCAGATAAAAAACAATAATATAAGAAACCCATTAAAAAACCCTAACGTCCCCCCTCAGGCCAGACCAGCTTGTTCAAAGAAATGGGTCTTCAGACTGCGCCAGAAGGAGCGAAGGTCCGGTGCCATCCGGAGTTCAACCGGCAGTTGGTTCCATAGAGCCGGAGCGCCCACAGAGAAGGCCCTCCCCCTGGGGGCCACCAGCCGACATTCTCTGACCGGAGGCACCCTGAGGAGGCCCTCTCTGTGGGAACGCACAGGGCGGAGGGAAGTTGACGCCGGTAGCAGATGGTCCCCGAGGTACCCCGGACCCATGCCATGTAAGGACTTGAAGATCATAACCAAAACCTTGAATCTCACCCGGAAGACAACTGGTAACCAATGCAGCTCGCGGAGCAAAGGTGTAACATGGGAGTACCGGGAAACTCCCAAGACAACTCTCGCGGCCGCATTCTGTACCAGTTGGAGCCTCCGAGTGGTCTTCAAGGGAAGCCCCATGTAAAGAGCATTGCAGTAGTCCAGGCAAGAGGTCACGAGCGCATTATTATTCTCCAAAGCACCGGAGGGCAGGACAAGAAGCAACGGATGCAAACTGACCAAAGTGAGAAGCAACCTGGAATTAAGGAGAAAGTTCCTAACAGTGAGGACAATTAACCAGTGGAACGGCTTGCCTCCAGACACCGTGGGCGCTCCATCACTGGAGGTTTTTAAGTAGAGACTGGACTTGTCTGAGATGGTGTAGGTTCTCCTGCTTGAGCGGAGGGCTGGACTAGAAGACCTCCAAGATCCCTTCCAGCTCTATTCTATTCTAAGAGCAAAAGACCCCAAGAATATCTCTTATGTCCCTACCAATCACCCTATTCCCTATCAGGTTAAGGAATGTCATGCAAAGTGCAGAAAAGGGGTAGGATGTAGCAAGTCCAGGAAATTAAGCGCCAGGAGCTAAGACAAAGATGAGGTGATCCAGGTAAATCCTCGACTTACAACAGTTCATTTAGTGATTACAAATTACAATTGCACTGGAAAAAAAGTGACATATGGCCGTTTTTCACACTTACGACCGCTGCAGCATCCCCCTGGTTACTTGATCAAAATTCAGATGCTTAGCAACTGGCATGTATTTATGACGGTTGCAGGGCCCCGGGGTCATGTGATCACGTTTTGCGACCTTCTGGCCTGCAAAGTCAATGGGGAAGCCCGATTCACTTTAACAGCCCTGTGGGTAACTTAACAACTGCAGTGATTCACTTAACAACTGTGGCACGAAAGGTCGTAAAATGGGGCAAATCACTTTGCAAATGTTTCTCTTAGTCACAGAAATTCTGGGCTCCATTCTGGCCATAAGCTGAGGACCATCTGTAATAAATCTGCTTTCAGCAAACACATAGGCAGACAAACTGAGCAAGGATGACAATGTGTGTCAAAGTGGAGTGTGTAAAAAAAATGGTGTGCTGGCTAATAATAATAATAATACAAGTTGGGAAGGACCTTGGAGGTCATCTAGTCCAACCCCCTGCTCAGGCAGGAAACCCCATACCATTTCAGACAAATGGCTGTCCAGTCTCTCAACTTCCACTGTTGGAGCATTCACAACTTCTGGAGGCAGGTTGTTCCACCGGTTAATTGTTCTAACTGTCAGGAAGTTTCTCCTTAGTTCTAGGTTGCTTCTCTCCTTGATTAGTTTCCATCCGTTGCTTCTTGTCCTGCCCTCAGGCACTTTGGAAAATAGCTTGACTGCCTCTTCTTTGGGGCAGCCCCTGAGATATTGGAACACTGCTATCATGTCACCCCTCGTCCTTCTCTTCATTAAACTAGGTAAAGGTAAAGGTTCCCCCGCACATGCGTGCCAGTTGTTTCCGACTCTAGGGGACGGTGCTCATCTCCGTTTCAAAGCCGAAGAGCCAGCACTTGTCTGAGGACGTCTCTGTGGTCATGTGGCCGGCATGACTAGATGCCAAAGGTGCACGGAACACTGTTACCTTCCCACCGGAGTGGTCCCTATTTTTCTACTTGCATTTTTACGTGCTTTCGAACTGCTAGGTTGGCAGAAGCTGGGACGAGTAACAGGCGCTCACTCTGCTACGCGGCACTCGGGATTCGACCCGCCAAACTGCCGACCTTCTGATCGACAAGCTCAGCGTCCTAATGCACTGAGCCGCCGTGTCCCTATCTTCATTAAACTAGACATACCCAATTCCAGCAATATATACAGACCTAGGCCCAACCACGGACATTTTTGTCAATGATGGGAAAAAGATCACCGTGCTTTCCAAAATTCCACGTTAATACTTTTTAAAACTACAACATTAGAATTTTATTAGCCAGGCAAAGGTGCTGATACCTAATTCCTTCTGTGGCTACCTAACTGTGGCAAGGAAGGTCATAAAACGGCTGGAAACTCACTTGGCAAATGTTTTGCTTAGCCACAGAAATTTTGCTCTCAGTTGTTTTGGTCGTGAGCCGAGGCCTACCTGTATGGAGGCTGCAGAAGACCTTCCGGGGGTTGAGCTTACCTTGTGAAGCAGCCACGCTGGCCAAGGCATGCATGTAGGGGCTTTCCCAGCGCTCCATTACCGGCTTTCCCATGATTTCCAAGTGAGTGTCTGCTGGATTGTAGCCTGCAGCGGCTGCCTTCCAAGAAGCCTTACAGGTTTCCCCTTCCAAAAAGATGGGACAAGCCATGCCGGAAGGTCTAAGCCAGGGATGGAAGGGGAGAGAAGGGTGGGAAGAGGCTGGAGCTGCTGGGCTTCTGTTTAGCTTGAAATAGCTCAGGGGGTGGAGCGGGAGAGGGGGGAGCTGAGAGAGCAAAGGGGAGTTAACAGGGGAAGGGGGGGAGTTTGCAATTCCCACTTGGAAGTGGGGCAGGAGAAGGGGACATCTTCTGGAGAAACGGAACAATTGCAGATCGTCAATAGCTTGAGTGGCTATTGCTATTGGCTGGGATAAAGCAGAAAAACAGAAGAACAAGAGTTGGAAGGGACCTTGGAGGTCTTCTAGTCCAACCCCCTGTTCAAGCAGGAGACCCTATTATACCATTTGAGACAAATGAAATCGGCTGCATTCACAGAGGGGTAGAATCAAGGTCACGTGAGGTGTTAATATCACTTTACAATGCCTTGGGAAGGCCACACTTGGAATACGGCATCCAGTTTTGGTCACCACAATGTAAAAAAGATGTCGAGACTCTAGAAAGGGTACAGAGAAGAGCAACAAAGATGATTAGGGGGCTGGAGGCCAAAACATATAGGGAACGGTTGCTGGAATTGGGTATGTGTAGTTTAACGAAGAGACGGACGAGGGGTGACATGATAGCAGTGTTCCAATATCTGAGGGGCTTCCCCAAAGAAGAGGGAGTCAAGCTATTCTCCAAAGCACCTGAAAGCAGGACAAGAAGCAACGGATGGAAACTAGTCAAGGAGAGAAGCAACCTAGAACTAAGGAGAAACTTCCTGACAGAACAATTAACCAGTGGAACAACCTGCCTCCAGAGGCGGTGAATGCTCCAACACTGGATGTTTTTAAGAAGAGACTGGACACTCATTTGTCTGAAATGGTATAGGGTTTCCTGCCTTAGCATGGGGTTGGACTAGATGACCTCCAAGGTCCCTTCTAAATAATAATAATAATAATAATAATAATAATAATAATAATAATAATAATAATAATAATAATAATAATAATAATAATTGTTATTGTTATTGTTATTATTATTATTCTGCAAAGCACCTAAAGGCAGGACAAGAAGCAATGGATGGAAACTAATCAAGGAGAGAAGCAACCTAGAACTAAGGAGAAATTTCCTGACAGTGAGAACAATTAATCAGTGGAACAACCTGCCTCCAGAAGCAGTGAATGCTCCAACAGTGGACGTTTTTAAGAAGAGACTAGACAGCCATTTGTCTGAAATGGTATGGGGTTTCCTGCCTGAGCAGGGGGTTGGACTAGATGACCCCATTTTGCGACTTCCTGACAAGCAGAGTCAACAGAGGAAGCCCGATTCACTTAAGAACTATGTTACTAACTTAACAACGGCAGTGATTCACTTAATGACAGTGGCAGGAAAGGTCATACTATGGAGCAAAACTCACTCAGCAACTGTCCTGCTTTACAACAGAGATTTTGTGCTCAGTTACGGTCATAGCTCAAGGATGACCTGTAGGAGGAGGAAAGAGCATCATGTATGTTCACCACCCTAAATTACTTACAAAGTAAGGTCGTTAAGCGCACCAGGTTACAAACTGGGAGAGCATGAATTCTAGTTCTGTCTTAAGCATGAAGGCAGCTGGGGCATTTGGGGGCCAGTCCCTTTTGCTCAGTTCTGGGAAAAAAGAGGAAATGGCAAACTACTTCCCAAAAACGAGATTGCAGGGATTTGTCCAGGCAGTTGCCATGTGTGAAGACTGACTCGAAGGCACGTATACACACCCACCCATAAAGACAACCTAATGTAGTGGTTAAGGCTCTAGACTAGAAACAGGGAAACGTCTTGTTCTGCCTTAGGCATGAAAGCTGGCTGGTTGACTTTGAGCCAGTCCCTTTCTCTTAGCCCCAGAAAGAAGGTGACAAGGAGAAACCACGTCTGAAAATCCTGCCAAGAAATCTCCAAGGATTCATCCAGGTGCTTTAGGAGTCAAGACTGATTTAAAATGGACATCTAACATCAAAAACGTCATCAAAAAAGTGCAACAAAGGTTTTTCCTGCGCCAACTGAGAAAGCTCAGACTGCCCAAGGAGCTGCTGATATAGTTCTACAAAGGAATTTGGCACAGCAACCAAACAAGACAAGACACAGATTTCAACGGATAGTTAGAACTGCAGAAAAAAGAATTGCAACCATTTGCCTTCCATTGAGGACTTGTATAATGCCACTCATCTTATACCTAAAATATTAGCTGAATTTAATTTCATTATTCTACAGGAATCTCATAAGCCAACAAGTTAAGGTTGTTGTAAAGAATTAGCACGTTAGCTTGAAAACTGCTGCTGTGTTAATAGCATGACAATATTTTGTTGTTCTTTCCGTAACTTTGTATGTAAACAACACTTTGCTGTTTTGTTTTTTATCATGTTGACGAGTGTCACGGCTAGGACAACCTACTCATTAATCAATATTATTTTTTTCTCTAATAAATTCCTCGTGTGCCCAATCACACTTCGCCAATCAATCAATCAATCAATCAATCAGAATAGAGCTGGAAGGGACCTTGGAGGTCTTCTAGTCCAGCCCCCTGCTCAAGCAGGAGTCCCTGTATCATTATATCAATAAAGAATTCTATGTTCTTATGTCTATGTTAAATCATTTCTTCTCAGTTCTACAGATTCCAACCCACGTACAGGTGCTTTCATTCCGTTCCTCCTTCTCCTTCGTCCTCTTAAACCAGCGTCTCCCCACCTTTCCTATACCCCGCACCCCTAGATGGCTTCTGATGTATCAGGGGTCTTCAAATTTGGCCCTTTTATGACATGTGGACTTCAACTCCCAGAATTCCTCAGGCAGCATGCTTGGCTTGAGGATTTCTGGGAGCTGAAGTCCACAACTAATAAAAGGGCCAAGTTTCAAGACCCCTGTGGTACATTTCTCGCACCCCTTAACAAAAGTTCGAAATAACGGCAATGAATTTATGCATATACACTATAATTTTGAAAACCCAAATTTTCGCGCCCCCTGGAATATCGTCTCGCACCCCCGGTTGGCAACCCCTGTCTTAAACCAAATACAGAGACGCGGAATCAAAACCATAATTTCCTTCTTCAACGGACTACACTTCCCAAATGGCCCAAGACAAACTTCCGGAGCTGAACAAACTCGAGTGGTCCACTTCCTTAAAAAAAGAAAGAAAGAAAGAAAGAAAGAAAGAAAGAAAGAAAGAAAGAAAGAAAGAAAAGTACAGTAACTACATTCCCCATCATGCTCCTTGTTCTTTAAAACGGAAGTTGGACCGCGTGCACCGCTGTACCCGCTCCTAACAAAGCGTTCTAGTCCTCCAGACGATCTGTGCGTGGGCTTCCCTCCTGCCCCGCCTCCTCCTATCCTCCCGCCCGCCTCTGCACTACCGGAAACGCCGTAGCAGCCAATGATATTCTTAGCGGCTGCTGAGAGGGAGAAAGGAAAAGAAGCGGGGGGGAGGGGGGAGGGAAAGGGTCTCGCGGCCCTACTGCGCAGGCGTATTACCCGGCTTCTCCTTGTAGCGGCGGTTGGTAGCGGCAAGAGTCTGGGAAGGAGATTGGGCGCGAGTGGTGGGGGGGGGAAGAGAGGACGCAAGGCGGCGCGCGCGCGTGCGCTTGCGCAGGCGCGCGACGGCGGCGGCGGCGGCGGCTAGCTGCCTGACTGTCGCCGGGCCCCTCTAGTGTGAGGTAAAGCTGAAGGCGGCAGCGGCGAGGACGGTGGCGGCGGCGGCGGCGCCTGGAGCTCCTAGGGCGCCTGTGGCAGGCGGTGGACCCCAGGAGAAGAAGCGGACGGGAGGAAAGCGGCGTTAGGATCCGCCACCGCCTCTCACCGCAGCGCCGCCGGAGGAGGAGGAGGAGGAGGAGGAGGAAGAAGAGCGGAGGGGCAGCTAGCCGGGCCTACCCCCAGGCCATTCTGCCCCCGTCGCCGCCATGAATAGCGTCGGGGGCGCCGACGAGATCGGGTGAGGAGGCCCTGAAGGCCAACGAGCTCTGCCGCGCGCGGGGGGGGGGAGTGGCACGTGAGGGAAAGCGAGAGGCGACCGCGGCGGGGGGGGGAGGGTCACGTGGTTAACGAAGGTTTTTTTTTCCCATCTCACGTGGAGCCCCCCCCCCCACAGAGAGAGTCTCCGTCGAAGGGGCGAGGGGTGTGTGTGAAGAGATTCCCTTTCTCGGGGCATGGAGCACCCGAGGAGTGGGAGGAAGGGCCGCTTTGCCCGCTCTCTTTCGACTCAAAAGGGGAAAAGCCGGGAAAGCGGAAGACACCAAGACGCGCGATCACCTCAAGAGAAGCTAACCGCCCCCTTTTTTTGTGGGGCATCGCTAGAGGCGTCCCCAAGGAGAGCCACCCTTCGCTCGTTTTAAAGCGCCTCCGCACCGCCCAGCCAGGTGAATTGGTGAGGCCTTGCTGGGAATTGTGCAGCCTCCCTATTAGTTAGGAGAGCCTGGTATAAAACACTTACCTCTGCTCAGAGAAAGAGAGAGATGGGATCGCCAAGTGCCCTGGCTCTTTTTCTCTTTCCCGGGTTAACCCTGACCTCTTTCGGCCTCCCCCTGTCTACCAGAGGACAGCATCCTGTAGAGAGAGAAGGAAGTTGAGAAGATGGCTACTGCATTTTTTAAAAAGTCCTCCTTTTACAGGTAGTCCTCGACTTACGTCCACAATTGAGCCCAAAATTTCTGTGGCTAAGTGAAACATTTGTTAAGTAAATTTTGCCCCCATTTTTTACCGTTCTGGCCACAGTTGTAAAGTGAATCACTGCAGTTGTTAGTAATGCCGTGGTTAAGTGAATCTGGCTTCCCCATTGACTCTGCTTGTAAGAGGATTGCAATATGCGATCACATGACCCTGGGCGCGCTGCAAGCATCATAAATACATGCCAGTTGCCAAGCATCTGAATTTTGATCACATGACCCTGGGATACTACAACTGTCATAAATATGAGCCAGTTGCCAAGGCGCCCCCCCCAACTTTGACCACATGACTATAGGGATGCTGCAATGGTTGTAAGTGTGAAAAATCACTTTTTCAGCACCGTTGTAACTTTGGTCACTAAATGAACTGTTGTAACCTGAGGACTACCTGTAGTCTCCTTTCTGATAATTGAGGTCCAAACGCCTTGAGATCAAGATGGAAGAGTTGTGTGGGGACCTGGCATCTAAGGACCTGCTTCTTTCTTTCACTTTTTCAAGATAAGCAGGGGCAGATGTAAAAAGGGAGGGTATAATAGAAATGCTCTGTAAAATTATACATGCTGTATAAAGTGAGAGTGGGTAGAAATAATTTTCCCAAAGGTATTTTTTCCAAAAGGCAGCTGGACTTTGTTGAAACTTCTAAGGTCCAGTTCCCTTTTGGGAAAACCATGACCTGGTTGATTGAGAATCTCCATAGAGATTGAGAAATGATCTTGTTCATAATAGAGCTATTATCCTGTAAGATTAGGGGGTTGGAAATCTAAAAGGAAATGTGTTGGATTCATGAAAGATTAAGACAATTATATCTATTAGGGATGGCTATACAACAAAGCATTTAGTGATGGTGAGATAAAACTGGCAATATGAGGAAGCCATATGGGGTGTTTGGCAGCAAGAATAGTGGGGGTGTTTGTTCCCTAAGGTCATGAAGCAACATCCTTGACTAAATGTGACAGATTTTAAAAAATAGAGCTGTTTTTGAGGGAAATCACTATCTTCAGGGCAGAAACAATACTGGATCATTGAAAGAAATAATGGAGCTGATGTTTGCCTTTTAGTTTAAGCTCTCATTAGTTGGGAGAGTTTGGAAGTTTTGTGGTCCTACTGAAATAAATTTTCTTTTCCACATTTGACATGAAGAGACAAAGGATGCCAAAGGAACGGTGGTATCAGGCTCTTTGAGTTGTGTGGTGACATGAGATCATATGCTTTGACTTGTTTGAGCCTGATTCTAGGATCCATCTCTTTTGCCACATATATGAAAAGTTAAACCACCCAGGATCTTTGTATATGTTTATGCCTTTGTGTAGTACTGAAAGGTTGTTTGAAACATTTTTCTGTGCTCTCTATTTACTACTGTGTAATCAACACATAGACTAATTACATGTTTAGTTATGTAGTCTATTTGTGACTGTGTACATAATGGAGTTTTCTGTTACAAATGTTGAAACCCAGTCTGCTTCTGGATGCTAGGTTTCTAACTCACTTGGCGTCTCAGTGTTAAGACTAGAAAGTTGCTTTGTTTCGGCCTGCCATGGCTGAGTCTCAAGGTCATAAGGTCATGTCTCACAGGGGAGAATCTGCAACTGTTCTTTTGTCTTCCTTGTGTTCTATAGAAATGCAGAATTCATCTAATTCTCTGGTTTCTTTTTTTTTTTTTAAATCCCATTTATATCCCGCCCTTCTCCGAAGACTCAGGGCGGCTTACAATCTAAAGCACAAATCAATGTGCTTAGCAATAGCCTTCATTCTATGTATATGCCTGCTTATTAGGGCTTTCGCCCCCCACCCCCAAGCGGCATTATTACAAAGTCAGCTTATTGCCCCCAACAATCTGGGTCCTCATTTTACCTACCTGGGAAGGATGGAAGGCTGAGTCAACCTTGAGCCTGGTGGGATGCGAACCTGCACTAATGGCAGGCAGCTGGTGTTACTTAAGGAGGCATTAGCCCACTGCTCCACCAAGGCTCCTTTGCATTTTTAAGGGAGATATTGGCCAAATAAGCAATGACTTTTCACCTCTTTTTAAACACAAATCCTTCATAATATTGGGACTTTTGCTCCTGATACACTATTATGTATAACGCTCTCTACATGGGGCTGCCCTTGAGATCCACTCGGAAGCTTCAACTGGTGTAAAGTGCAGCGGCACGGACACTCTTGGGAGCCTCCCGATACTCCCATATCACACCTCTCCTCCGTGCGCTGCACTGGCTTCCGGCTGCCTTCCGTGTGAAGTTCAAGGTGCTAACAATGACATACAAAGCCCTACATGGCATGGGTCCGGACTACCTACGGGAGCACCTTCTGCCAATGTCAGCACCCCACTGCCCTGTGCGCTCCCACAGAGAGGGCCTCCTCAGGGTGCCACCGCTCAAGGAATGTCGGCTGGTGGCCCCCAGGGGGAGGGCATTCTCGGTGCGCCAGCCCTCTGGAACTGCTTGCCAACCGAAATCCGGATGGCCCCCGACCTCCGCACCTTCCGGCGCGACTTAAAAACTTACCTGTTCCAGCAGTCCGGCCTGGCCTGATAGCTCTAATTGGGGTCCCAGTTTGTTTTTACTATTGTTTTTCACTATTGTTCAATCTGTATACCTACCTTACTCTGTACACCGCCCCGAGTCCCTCGGGAGAAGGGCGGTTTATAAAAACAAATAAATAAATAAATAAATTATGTATCCTGTTGACAACCTGTATAGTACAGAACATTGTCCAACATTCCTCTTGACTACCAAAAGCACGAGTGTCTTTGGAGATCTGTATAAGAAGCTTGGAAATTAATTTGAGCTTTTCTTTTGGATCTTCTTTTGATTTTTCTGCTTGCTCTTTTGGATGTCCATGATTTTTGTTCTTGGACAGATATCCACATAATAGTTTCTACTCTGAGAATGTCTGAATTTACAAAAGGTGGGGAGCCATGAATTCTGTTTCATAAACATCTTTCAACGGATTTTATATTTTTATTTTATAATCCTAGTATAGCTCATCACTTGGGTCACTTTGTATGTTCTCCTTCGTCACCCTTCTCCAAATATTGTGCAGGATGTCTGCAGTGTATAGGAAGAGAGCTAGAGGAATACTTTAAATTAGCATTGATTCTGACATTACCATAACTTAATGATGTGGCTTGATCATAACAGTTATATTATCATCAAAAGATATTTAATTTTGAGCATTCAAACAATATAGATATTGTATCAAACTAAATAAGCACTAACAAAATTAAGTACATTATCCCAGGGCAGGAAATAGAGATGCTGCAAGTAGTTATTTTATTTATTTAATTGGATTTATATACCGCCCTTTCCCGAAGGACTCAGGGCGGTTTACAGGGTATTAAAACAAGAAATACAAAAGTTAAAAACAATTAAAAATAATTACAACAGTCCCTGAAAAAGTAAAAAAAAAACCAATTAAAATTAAAATTATGAGGCTTTGTACTTGGAATCATATACTGCTTTTTAAAAAAGGACTATAGAACTCCTTTAAAAGAGAACATATACAAAATACCTCTGTATGGATCATTAAAGCAGCCACATTTTTCCCCAGTTTATTACAGTTGTTTTAGAAAGCTGCTTTCTGCTGCTTTCACATGTGTTGTGTGCATGCACAGTCACGTTGCTTCTGTGTGAAGAATGTGAAGGAAAGCAGTTGCAAACAAAGATGGCAGAGAACAGCTTCCAGAGCAAACAACCAAACTTGGAAGAAGAAATGGCCCAGTGTTGAGAAGAGGTGCTTTGGAAATGGTCCCACATGATCTAAAGCTCCTTTATTAAATCAAACAGTCAAAGCCTAGTTTTTTCTTGTAGCTTAGCTTTTGGCTCTCAACTGATGACAGCAAGTGACATTTGTCATTTTGACTTTTACTGTTTGTTTCTCTTAAGTCGGTAGATTTACATTTTAAAGTTCAAGTGCGTTGATACAGATATATTCCTTTTGGAAAATTATTTTGCCTTTCCGTTTTAAAAATTGAACCTCATATTACAAGAATAACTTGTGTTTTTTGAAAGTGTCTGATTTGAAGTGTATTTAAATTTTGTACATAGGAGAAAGACGATTATAGACCTAGGTTTGTCAGTTGTTTATGATTCAAAGGATTTCCTCTGTATCTTGGGAGTCAGAACAGTTGGGTTTTATAAGAAGGCTACAATGTCCACAGTGGTTTTGGACAGCTTTGCTAGGTTCACCAATTGTCCAAAGCCATGATGAACTTAAGTGTTGGGTAAATCTAGTTATTACAAACTTGAGTAAATAAACTCAAGTAATAGTGATACCATGGCTTAAAATAATCGAACCAAGTCAGTGTATGTATATTCAAGTATTAACCTAGAGAGCTCACTGCAAAAGAGCTGGATCTACTATGGATTTTATTCCCAACAAGGTCTCTGAGAGGTATTTTTCTTAGCCATATAGGCCATGCTAGATATGATGCCAATACCGTACAATCTCAGACTTAAAAGTACAAGACTGTCATTTCAACTCAAGGGCCTAAATTTGCAGATGTCTTTTAAGATATTTTATACATTATGATAAATGTACATGTTCAGAAAGATAGCATTTCTAGCAACCTTTCTGTCAGTTGTGACATCATTCTGAATGTTAAAAATTTTAAATGCCTATTTTGGGGTTGTGAAATTAATTGTATTGGAGTGATCATATCTTAGGTTTTGTATATATTTGCATATAAAATAGGCAGCGTATAAATTTAATAAACAGATTATTTTGTTAAATGTCTTAGTATGTAGTGTTTATTTTACATTTCTGTGTATATAAAACACATAAAAACATTTCCAAATATACAAAATTTTAAGCATAATATAGAGTATATAATAATAGTAATAATATAGCGTAATCCAGTCTAAACTCTGGCTGACTACGTGACCAACCATAATAACAATAAAAGAAACACTTTGAAAAATAGTTTAGATAAAGAAATCATGATTAAAGCTTAACAGTAGATGCCTATTGTTGAAGGTGTTGAGCCTGATGCTAGAAAGTCAAGATTTGAATCTATTGCTGGAGGGGCAGGTTAACTAATGGTGTCAGTTTTTTGAAGTAGGTATCAAAGGAGGTTGGACACAGCTTTTTTTTTTTTGCCTCATCATAAATCGCCTTGTAGCAGCTCAAGCCCTCCGTAATTGTTTGTTAAACTTTGTGATTTGCTCTATATTAGGATCTTGCTCCTTTAAGTTTGCCATCCCTGCTTCAATGAGACAAAAGTCTTCAGTTAGGTCTTTTGTCAAACCCTTTTTCCAGTTCTGGATCTGTATGCCCCAGTCGTCTTCCTCAAATGCTATCAACTGCTGCTTTAAATCCATAAGATCTTCATGGGTCAGTTCTTCGGCAGGGGAGTCCAGTAACTGTATGACATCTTTTGCACTGATACCTAACTGCAGTTGATTGCCAATGTCAACCGCAGCTTGCCTGGCTTCTGCAGTGTAGTGAGCTGTAAACTCCTGAGAAGCATGAACAAATTGAGGGCACAATTTGTTCCACACTCCTTTCATATTTGACTGCTTCATTTCATCCCAAGAATCAGCAATATTTTTGATTGCATCACAGATGTTGTAATTCCTCCAGAACTCCCTTAAGCTCGTCACATCATGTTGAGTAGCCTTGACTGCTTGTGAGGTCTGCCGTAAATAGTAGCCCGACTCCCTACTCTATTGGTTGAAGTAGCAATGTGGTGTTGGAGGATAAAAATACCATCTTTACATTGGGGTGAAGGTTATCTAAAGTGTCTGGATGTCCATCGCCAGTGCATTGTCAAGCACAAGGAGAAACTTAAAAGGAATTTGCTGGGCCAAGCAATAGCATTCAGCAACACGGACCAAATGTTTTATGGCAGTTATAGCCCAGGCCTTTGCATTTCCCTTCCAAATATTAATAAGAAAAGATGCTTTAATGATATGGTAAAGTGTTCTCGGATTTAGGCAGTCATAAACAAGCAAAGGCTTGAACTTGAAATTGCTTGATGCGTCACCCCAAGCATTAACAGTAGCCTATACTTTGATGCCATACACCCTGGTGCACTTGTTTCCTTCCTTTATAATGTAGGTCCTTTCAGGTGTTCTCCCCCCCAAAAAAAGCCACTCTTCTACGTTAAATATTTGGTTTAGCAAATAACTTCTTTCCTCAATAATAATCTTAAACATGTCAGGAAAATCACGTGTAGTGCTTACATCAGCATTTACTGTTTCTCCTTGCACTTTAATATTATGTAAATTTGCCCTCATTTTAAAAGATTGAACCTTCTCCCAAAATACTCTTCATCAAAAATCACCTTTATTTGCTGCCCCGCAACTTTTAAGTCATTGAAAGGGCTTTGAGCCTTTTCTTGCAGGAAAGTAAGGCTAATGGGCATTTGATGCTGATTTTTGGTTCTCTAGCCCAGGGCTTTTCAACCTTTCCACCCTTTGTACAACTTTTAGGATATGGCAACATCCGAGTACCACCAGTCACCTAGCAAGGTGGCAAAAACTTGATGACCAAAAAAAAAAAGAAGAAAAAAAGTGGTGAAGTACAGGTAGTCCTCGACTTACAACAGTTCGCTTAGTGACTGTTCGAAGTTACAATGGCACTGAAAAAAGTGCCCCCCAAGCCACAGCCAAGCAAGACACCTGCCTGCCCCGCCCAGTGGCATTCTTCCTCCTGTCTGAGGTTTTCATTGTTGTGAGCATTTCTGTTGAGGATTGGCAGTGGGGGGGTGGGGTGGGGGGGAGTTTTTTTTATTCCCCCACCCCCTCTGCTGGGTGGTTGCAGCAGGTTTTGGTCACTTGACATGACCCTGGGACACTGTGACCGTCATAAATATGAATCAGTTGCCCAGCATCTGAATGTAAATCACAAGTCCCTGGAGATGCTGCAACATTCCAGCTGATCGGCGCTTCTTCTGGGCTCAGCAGAAACACCAGGATCAGCGCCGAGCTCCAGCTGGAGCCTGGCGCTGATCCTGGCGCTTCTGCTGAGCCCTGACAGCCCTGCAGCTCCAGCCGTCTCTTGCTCAGGCTTGTGCGGTGCTGCCACTGGTTCGGCTCATTCCCCTCCCCCGCTACCACTTTTCTAGGATGGTCGCGTACCACCTGCCAGGTGCCAATGTACCACAGGTGGTACCCGTACCACTGGTTGAGAAGCCCTGGTGTAGCCACATTATCAATAGCCTTTCTGCTTCAGTGATTAAACCACTGCATGGCTTAGTAATAATTGTAGCTTCCACCAGGGCAGGTTCTTACATGCTCCATTGTTCTTTTATCTGTTAAAATTGTTCCGATTATTGACTGGCTGTAGCCTAATGCTTTTTCAAATCTGATGGCATTTCACCTTTTTTGGGGACGCTTTGTTATTTCGTCTTTATTTTCAATACTGATCATTTTCCTTTTCTTTGTTGCAGTTTTGCTTTGGAGGCATGGTAAATAGAGAAAAAACTGGAACATGATGTGACTCAAAATGGCAGGCAACTTTCTTTTACCATGATCCTATGGATGTTTTTTTTTTTAAAAAAATATATGGTCACTCTGACAGTTCAAAGCTTATCTCTATGAGTTTTAAATGCATACTTTTCTTCAAACCAAAACGTAATCATTATTTTTTTCTGGGTTGAGTTCTAACTTGCTTGGCAGCTATTTCTGGCTATAATCTAGCTGCCGGTATCAAACTGGAATTGCAGACCCTAGAAGGAGAGAACGTGGATCAAGTATAGAGCTCCCTATTTGAATACAGATAGTCCTTGACTTACAACCATTTGTTTAATGAGCAAAGTTATGACAGCGCTGAAAAAAATGGTTTATGACCGTTAGAGCATCTCCGCCGTCACATCAGTATTTGGATGCTTGGAACTGACATGTGTTTCCAAAGGATTCAGTGTGCTGGAAAAACATGATCGCCATTTGTGATCTTCACAGGGAGTTCTGTCAAGCAAAGTTAATAGGGAAAGCTGGATTCACTGAATGATCACAGCGAAAAAGATCATAAAAATCAAGCACAACTCACAACAACCACGTTTCGGTCCCAGTTGTGGTTGTAAATCAAGGACTACCTGTAATTCCGGAAGAAATAACCTGTCTGTATTTTAAGCAAGAGTCAAGATTAAAGGCCTGTAAGTCCTTGTGGTAAAGTTCAACTAAAATTCAATCAGGTGTTCAGTCACTGGAATTCAGTTTACATAATTCATCTCACGCTGTCTTGAATTTCTCACGTTACATGTGAAGTGCAAAAAGAGTTCTTAGATTGCGTTGCCCTTTCTGCACTGAAAAGCCTTTTAAAGCATTGACGGTTATTTAAAGCATTTAAATTCATCTAACGTGAATCCCTTACATGAGAAGCAGCAAGTATAAAAAAATATCAGATGAGATTTACTTTGGATCATACAGATAGATTGTTTTAGGAATTATAGACTAGGATTGTAAGATTTGTTTCAGCTGAAAAATATGGAGGAAACCAACTTACAGCAAGGGAAGCCCAATTCAGAAGAACCCACTAGAACTCAGTTCACATGGAGCAATTTACCTCTCACTATCCTGAAGGTAGCGAAATGTTCTGGCTAGGTTGTTGTTGTTGTTAGTTGCGAAGTCGTGTCCGACCCATCGCGACCCTATGGACAACGTTCCTCCAGGCCTTCCTGTCCTCTACCATCTTCTGGAGTCCATTTAAGCTCACGCCTCCTGCTTCAGTGACTCCATCCAGCCACCTCATTCTCTGTCGTTCTGGCTAGGTACCGATAATCAAACTCAAAATGGTGGACACTCTCCTTCTTCAAGTCAACAAATGCTGAAACTGTGCAAGACTTTCATGAACCATTGAAACAGTGTATTAAAAACACACACTACTTTGTGATGCTCATGAAAGCATTGCATAGTGTTAGTGGTTGTTGGAGGATACCATCTGCCATTTTTAGTCAGATCATGTTGCTGGTCAGCTGTCCTCCATTTTAAGTACAGTGCTATAATGGGCAGCTCGTTTGAAACTATATTAAATCAGTTCTTAATCCATGGACTAACTGTATTTTAATTATTTAAACTTATTAAAGCTTAATGATAATGTTAGGAGTTTGTAATTGATCACATCTGCTTGGCTTCCTTTTGCAGTTTCAGTTTGGTAGCTTTAAGCTAGTTTTGTTAAAAAATATTTAAAGCAAATATAACAAAAAGACCATCAACATAAAACTTTATTATAGCTATAAAGCCACCAGTCAGATACAGATTAAAAACTACGATTTTTTTTAGTACAAATAAATGAGCAGGAGCTATAAAGATATATATTGAACAGCCCATATCAGAGGGATCTATATTAACCTAAAAAATCTTGAAAAAAAGTTCATTTTTGGCAGAATACACAATCAGTGTGTGAGTTATTAAATGGAACAATTTGGCATGTATAATAAGCAAAGGAACCCCTCACCCCCAAACAAACAAAAAAAAAAACAGCTCAGGAAAATTCAGCAGTCCTACCTGTATAATGTCTTGATATAATTATCAAATCAGTTGTGTCCTTTGATTACTTTGGAAGCTGTTTCTTTGCCCATCCAGATTTTTATTTTTTTACCCACTTTCTTCAGGCTCTTTGGCATTGGTTAATCTACATTTATTCAGTATACCAGAATTCATCCATCACAAAGTCAAATACCAGAACTCTCTTAGCTTGTGGTAATCTATTGAGTCAGGTATAAATAGCAGGAACATTGTCCATGGGGTCGCAATGGGTTGGACACGACTTCGCAGCTAACAACAACAAATAAATAGCAGCACTGAGTTTATATACAGCTTCCCTGTTTGACCTCAGAAAACCTTTCCTTTTTTTGTCTGAATATTCATCAAGGTGTCCATAAATAATTTCAAGTAGAGCTGAGAGACTGCAATGGCCAGTGAGAAAGGAAAATCTGCATTCAACCTCCTATTTAATGTGTCAGAAGTGGTTGCACGTAAGCAGTCAAATACAAAACAGCTAGTGCACCAGTATGAATGTGTGACGTTGAAGTACATCAACGTCATTCATTTTATGTAGCTTTTAGTCCAAGATAATATAAAAGTACATAAAATCAGTCTCTAGTAAATATGTAAAGTGGCTTAAGACTATACACTGTATTTTTGGTGCCTTTGATATACTTGAGTTTTAGCAAATGTGCATTTCTTTTCTGTAATCAAGGGGGTGGGATTGCTTTTAGTCCCTTTAAAGCAGGAAGAATAAATAAGCTATCAAAATAAAAATAAAACAATAGAAAAGATGCCTGCGGAAAATCAGGAAAGAAAATTCAGTTCCAGTTTTAGAATTCTTTTCACTTTGTAATTTCCACTCATCAGTTAGTTTGCCATTTGGATAACCTTGCGCAGTTTATAATCTCATAGCTCAGTTTTATATAAAATGGAAATATTTATTTTCTGTCATTCTTCTTAGCAAGGATTAGTAGGCAACTCAAAAGCCTTAGCCAGAAATGTTGGAAGTTGTAATCTAATAGTAGCAGTCGTATAAGTATACTGCATCAACAGACATCTTGACATGGCTATTTGAAATTAGTAAATAATTGTGACTGCCTAACTGTTTGTTGCAGAAAATTGTGTTTCCTATTTGGAGCTCTCTTTAATGGAGATTGTATTCTCTTTAATGGAATATTAAGGTCTACCTGGAGTCAAATTTGTGATGATTTATGTGCTAGTTTTGTGCTTTTGGGAATGATAATACAGTACTAACTTCCTTTTCTTTGCTTTATTGATGGAAGATTGCATGTGATGAAGAGTTCCAAATCACTACGGCTGTTATTCATGTTCTTGCACTAAAATCTGTGCTCTGAAATTTGAGAGTATAGAAAAGGAAATAGTTTTTTTTTAAATCACATTACAGTTTTGCCTATGATAGAATTAGTTTGGAAGCACCTAGAAATGACTCTATCAGGAAAGACATCTCATATTCTCTTGATATAATGATTTGTGTCATCGGATTTATTGCATTTCAGAGGCTGAAAAAGAAGCATTTGTCTCCTAGATTCATGCTTTTTTGAATAAGCCATCCAGATACTTTCTATCTCTATAAGTATTTTTTTTTCTTTTTAAGAGAATTATTTTGCAGTTCTTGAGTTTATCATTATGAAGTAGCTTGTGTATTTATATCTCACCTTTCTTTTGTATAACTCAAGGTGCCATGTACAAAGCTCCCATCTCTTATTTTCATTAGTTGCTGGACAGTATCGACTGTGATGTGTTGTGCTGCCTTTTGCCCTGACATCTGCGCTTTCATTAGTTTATCTGTCACTTTTATCCCTTTATTCCAACTAGGCCATGGGTCGGCAACCCGCGGCTCCGGAGCCGCATGCGACTCTTTAAGCCATCTCCTGCACGCGCACCTCATGTTTGACGAACGCGGCAGATCTCCAAACGGGACGGTGGAGGTTTGGAGAGGTGCGTGCGCACCTCTCCAAACCTCCACCGTCCCATTTGTACAGCTGCCACGTTCGTTCATGTTTGACGAACGCGGCAGATCTCCAAACGGGACGGTGGAGGTTTGGAGAGGTGCGCGCGCACTCTCCAAACCACCACCGTCCCATTTGTACAGCTGCCACGTTCGTTCATGTTTGACGAACGCTGCAGATCTCCAAACGGGATGGTGGAGGTTTGGAGAGGTGCACGTGCACTCTCCAAACCACCACCGTCCCATTTGTACAGCTGCCGCGTTGGTTCATGTTTGACGAACGCAGCAGATCTCCAAATGGGTGGTGGCAGTTTGGAGAGGTGCACGTGCACCTCTCCAAACCTCCACCGCCCCGTTTGCTCAGCTGCTGCATTCGTTCATGTTTGACGAACGCAGTGAGCGGTGGCGGTTTGGAGAGTGAAGAAACACGGACGAACGCAGCAGCTGTGCAAACGGGACGGTGGCGGTTTGGAGAGTGCGCACACACCTCTCCATACCTCCACTGTCCCGTTAATACAGCTGCTGTGTTCGTTCATGTTTGATGAACGCGGCAGATCTCCAAACGGGCGGCGGCAGTTTGGAGAGGTTCACGCGCACTCTCCAAACAGCCACCGTCCCGTTTGCACAGCTGCTGCGTTTGTGTTTCAAACGCAGAGGAACGCAGCAGCTCTGCAAACGGGGCGGCGGTGGTTTGGAGAGCTGCGCAGCTCTCCAAACCTCCGCCTCCCCGTTTGGAGAGCTGCTGCGTTCATCAAACGCAGAGGTTTGAAGGTCCCCGGGGGAGGGGCAGGGTGCTCGGGTGGCTCCGGCGGTGCCCGGGTTGAAGGCGCCATGCAGGTGCCTCCCGGCTCGGGGGAACCACACTGCAGGAGACGCTCGCGAGTCTTCCTTCGGCCGGGGAAGGGTCCGTTGCCTCCGAGCGGGGCCGGGCGGGATCCTCTGATCCTCCTTCCTCGTCTTCGCGCGGCCCTCTGCAGTCGTCTCGGCCTGCGAGTCCGTCCGTCCCCCGTAAGCTGGCGGCACTGGGCAGTGACAGGTGCGTGCGGCTCAGGATGCGGTGTGGGTGTCAGGGTGGTGCATTTTTTCGCTTGTTCTGCACATGCGCGTGCATGCACGCATGCGCGCACACATTTTGCGGCTCCCACTTTTTTGTGTGTGTGACGGGACTGGTTCTGAGTGGTTCTTTTGCTGTTTCAGGTTGCTGACCCCTGGTCTAGGACACAGGTCTGCAACCCGCGGCTCCGGAGCCGCATGCAGCTCTTTCAGCCGTCTCCTGCGGCTCCCAGTCCTCTGCCATGTGCAGTCCAAAAAAAAAAAAAGTGGGACTAAAAAAGTTCAACCAATCAATTCAAATATGCAGGGTAGGTGCATATCTCACCTTGGCTCCACTCTTTACTCAAACCCTGTTCTGCACATGCGCGCGTGTACGCGCATGTGCACACATTTGTTGCGGCTCCCAGTTTTTCCTTTTGTGAGGCAACCGGTTCCGAGTGGCTCTTTCACTGTTTCAGGTTGCTGACCCCTGGTCTAGGAGGTTTCTTTTGTTAAACATTTTTATTGGTATTAGAAAACAGGAGTAGAGTATGACCCTACCATGAATGACTTAGCCACTACTTAAAGCTGCAATATTATGACCTCATTACCACTGTTGTGTGGCACATATTAGAATGAAGAGAAAGCAGCCGTTGTTCATTAATAGTTAATTTATGAATCCTTGAGAGAAGGAACAGTAACTCTTTTTCAAGTTTCCTAGATGTCCTTTTCCCAGTTTGATTAACAGTTATACCGATGATTGTCAGCACAGATAGAAGATTAACTTCTTAGACAGAACTGGACTTCTTTGTCCTTCTCTCAGATTTATAGAAGTTATGATTCAAGGCAAGCATGATACCTGCTACTAATAAAATACTCATCTTTTTCAGTTGGGCGGCTTTAGATTGCCCTACATGGTTTCCCATTTCATCTTGTGAATTAGTCAAATTGATTTAGTTCTGTTATTCTTTATTGATACATTCATCTCCAGCCACTACATTATCGCTTGCCAAAACTTTATAAATGTTTGCTTAAGAACAGGGATAGCCTGTTGTGTGATCCTCAGACGTATTTGGCTGAATCTTCCATCAGCCTCCTACATTAGTTACGCTTACTGAGACTGCTCGGAATTGAATTTAACTGTTGGAATATGACATGTTTCTCATTCCTGGTACAGGTAGTCCAAAATTTCTGTTTCTAAATGAGACATTTTTAAAGTGAGTTTTGTCCCATTTTATGACCTTTCTTGACACAGTTGTTAATTGAATCACTGCAGTCGTTAAGTTAGTAACACAGCTGTTAAGTGAATTTGGCTTCGCCATTGACTTTGCTTGTCAGAAGGTTGCAAAAGCTGATCAAGTGATCCTAGGACTTTGCAACCATCATAAATATGAATCGGTTCCCAAGCATCTGAATTTTGATCATGGGGAGGCTGTAGGGAGAAGGGCGGCATATAAATTTAATCAAATCAAATCAAGTGTGAATAATGGTCATAAATCACTTTTTTCAGTGCTATTGTAACTTTGAACGAACTGTTGTAAGTTGAGGACTACCTGTATTAAAAATACAATCTTTTAGATATTTTTTTTACTATTTGCTTTATTTTAATGCCGCCTTCATTATTTTTACAAATAACTCAAGCTGGCGAACATATCCAACATACCAGTCTCCTCCTATTTTATCCATAGGTACCCTGTGAGGTAAGGTAGACTAAAAGAAACAGTAATTGGCCCAAGGTCACTCAGCTGGTTTTCATGACCTAGATAGAATTCAGAGTCTCCTGCTTTCTAGGCCAGCACTTTAACCACTACACCAAACTGCCTCTACAGTATATATATTATAGTGCTAAGATTTTTTTTGTTACGATCTTTTACTGGGCAAAATGGCTAATCATAGGGCAACAATTTTTGAACAACAAGGTACCTCAAATGGACTGACTTCCAGAATGTGTCCAAATTCCATTGTTTCTGATACTTTCTGAAGATTCCTATAAGGAAGATCAATGGGGAAGCCAGCAGGAAGTCAGAATCATTCCTGTTCTCCCTGCTTTTTACCCACTCTTGGTCATTCTATTTCCCTGGGTAAGGAGTTGTCTCTGAAACAATGACCCAATGGGCCATGGGTTGCCTAGCTTTCTGCTAAAATTGATTCTAATTCATGGATACAATCACACTAAGTGGTAGAGCACAAAGACCCTAGATCAGGGCTTTTCAACCTTTTCACCCACTGTACCACTTTTAGGAGATGGCAACATCTGAGTACCACCAGTCGCCTAGCAAGGTGTCAAAAACTTGATGACACCCCCCCCCCCAAAAAAAGGAAAAAAGTGATAAAGTACAGGTAGTCTTACAACAGTTTGCTTAGTGACTGTTTGAAGTTACAATGGCACTGAAAAAAGTGTCCCCCAAGCCACAGCCAAGCAAGACACCTGCCTGCCCGTCCGGCGGCACACTTCCTCCTGTCCAAGGTTTTCATCGTTGTGAGCATTTCTGTTGAGGATTGGCAGCGGGGGTGGGGTGAGGGGGAGTTTGGTTTTTATTTCTCCCCCCCCCCCCGCTGGGTGGTTGCAGCAGGCTTTGGTCACTTGACATGACCCTGGGACACTGTGACCGTCATAAATATGAATCAGTTGCCAAGCATCTGAATGTAAATCACAAGACCGTGGAGTTGCTGCAACATTCCAGCTGATCGGCGCTTCTTCTGGGCTCAGCAGAAGCACCAGGATCAGCGCCGAATTCCAGCTGAAGCCTGGCACTGATCCTGGCGCTTCCGCTGAACCCTGACAGCCCCAAAGAAGCTTCCGCTGAGCCCTGACAGCCGTGCAGCTCCAGCCATCTCTCACTCAGGCTTGCGCGGTGCTGCCACTGGTTCAGCTCATTCCCCTCCCCCACTACCACTTTTCTAGGATGGTTGCGTACCACCTGCCAGGTGCCAATGTACCACAGGTGGTACCCGTACCACTGGTTAAAAAGCCCTGTCCTAGATCACGGGTGTCAAACTCGTCACATGACGTACCACAACTTCTTTTTGCATTGCCAGAGCTGAGGTGGGCACAGCCTCTGTATGATGCAACTGGTCTGCGGGCCAGCAGTTTGACACCCCTGCCCTAGATCAATGACAGAAAAACAATCTCTAATTTGAAACCACCAGTTTCCTGGTTTCTTGTGCTCAGATTGAATATGAAGTTAATTTTAATGTGTTTAACAAGCAAATGAATCCAAACACCCCATCAAGTGGGGGCTTGGCAACTAACCTGCCCCCAACCCCTGGGAGAATAGTCAGGGTATTGAGTTAAATTCGTTTTGAATAATCTTCCCTAAAAAACACACAATTAGGTATTCTAGTATTTAAATTTCTTTTCAGAAGCTACTGAAAGACACCTGGCATCCTCACCTGTGGGATTATGATATCATTGTTTTATAGGGATTCTCTTTTGGCTTATGTGGCTGGCTTTGAGGTCTATTCTGAATTTATCTTGCCTTGCTGTAGTGCTCATGAGACTTATTTTGCCAGATTATGGGGACTAGAACTGTCATGGTAGTATTTGAAAAGCTTGAGGCTGCACTTGCTATGATCTATATTTGCCATGCTCAATTACATTTTTTTAAACATTGTGAAGCTCTGTCAAATGAATCCTTGACAGTGAGGTTCTTACTGCTGATTTTTCCCAAAGGTGCTTTTTCAAAAGGCAGCTAGACTTCGTTTTTCCTTGAAGATGTTTCGCTTCTCATCCAAGAAGCTTCTTCAGTTCTGCCACGGAAAAGGCATATTTCCTAGGTATCATAAGATGGCAACATCTTACGGAAAGCACTAGCAGCATGCTTACCCTGTCTAGTCTCGTAGAATGACCGATGTTCTTTGGGAGAGGCTACCTGCAAATAACTTGATCCTGTGCCATTTGGGATTTAAAGTTAATAACCAGCACCCAGAAACTGGGAGTCAGTGCAGTTTGTGCAACAGGGGTATGAGCTGGGTAAACGTGGGGTGGGGGGCAACACTGCATTCCATTGTAACTTTGGGATGGTCTTCAAGGGCAGCCCCAAATAGATCATATTTCAGTAATTCTGTTATTAGTCTGCTGCGAATTCAATTTCTTACTGAAACATTGGTAAAATCCTGGTTTTCTTTTTATTTGTATACTTGAAAAAGATTTAGAATGCCATTCATTGCAAATTTGACTCTCCCAGCAGTGCCATGACTCCTTGAAATATGTGAGGAGAGGGGGAGGATTTTCTGGATCAGATCTGGGGAAGCTGCAAGGGAGAAAGATGAACGGAAAACTCTTTATTACGCTTGAATTCACCATATACAAACCCACAGCTCTTGTATCTGAGGAAAGCCTGTTAGTTTTGAAACATGATAGTTATTCTTTAACTTTTGGGGGTGGGGCGGTGATCAAAAAATACAAGTTTGGAAGATGTTGGTCCCATGTGGCCAGGGCAGGGGAAAAAGGATGCATTCAGAGTAAAAATCACATCATCAAATCCCATTTACCTTTTTACCAGTTGATCCAATCCCAAAATACTATTTTTCTCTTTCTTTGAAGCTAAAACTACTGAACATGGGTATGATACAAAAGGACATTTGGTTGTGCTCCACCCTTTAGAATAGAGATAGCAATCATAACACTACGATGACTTCAGCCCCCCCCCCTCTTGTGTAAAATTGTGTTGCTTAATTTAAGTGGCAGGCCATCAAGAAATTGATTTAGTGCTGTTGTGCAAAGAAAGCAAGGAACAAATGTACAACTTTTTTCCTTTAACATATTGTACTTAGAAAATAAATCCATAATGTATTTCCCTCCCTGCTGGAAAGCAGTTTGATGTCACTAGGCCTGCAGTTTGTTCTTTATATAGGAAATTCCTACAGAAAGAGAGAAATAGTCCCGACCTTATTAGATAATACACTGTCAGCATTTGAGGCTGTATATAAATAACAATGACTTACTTTATTAAGTAAAATAGAAATTCTGAAGGAAGTCAATAAAAGAATCGTGCACATTTTTGTCAGGAGAGTGTAAGTAATTTATAATGGCAATAGGCCATTTTGAGTGGAGTAAAACTGCTCAGTGCTTTTTTAAAAAACTTCCTGTGAAGGCTTTTTACCATTCCAGTCATACTAGCAATCCTTGCTCTTAGTTGGCATGCATGCATACATGCACTACCACTACCCCTGCTTATTCTTACAGATCTAAATATATGGCACTTGTTTATTTTTTTACCCAACTCACAAAAGAATCATAATGAAGAGAGGAAAACTACATTGATTACATGGTTTATGTATGCTCTTCCCAATAGTTATTTATCACAAGCTTCTCCTGCTTTTTCTCCAAGGAATACAGCGAATTGTTGTTGTTCTCTCCCCCCCCCCCCAGTCACCTGTTATGTACACCAACAATCTTTTATCTTAGACTAGGCCACGTTGATGTCCTAGAAACACCTCAGCTTCATAGATGAATGTGGGTTTGAACCTGATATTCCCCAGGCCTTGTATATTTAATCTATAACTCTTCTGACTTTTCTGTATTGGGCCAATAAGTTGTGTATAAAAAGTCTTAAGTCTGACAAGTACTGTGTGCAATGGGACAAATGTTTAGCATTAAAGGAGTGCATTTTCTATTTGCACAGGATCTCAGGCATGAGGGTTCAAACCCCAAACCAGATTTGGGGGCTGTGTATGTTGGGCGGTCTTGCAGAATGGGTTATGTTATAGCATGAAAGATTGTGAGGTTTCCAGTTTTTATGGAGAAGCAGATTCATATTTTGTAGGGGGAAAAGAACTCAATGCCTTTAGCAGATGAATGACATCCAGCTCCAAAATGCCTACTCACTATTCCCAGTATCTTCATGTATATTTCAATAATACTGAAGGTAAAATAACGCCTTTTACTGCCTTCTGTTGCAGCTGCCGGCCTACACGGTAGCACAGTCACTTGATACAGATAGTCCTCGACTTAAACATTTCATTTAGTTCAAAGATACAACAGCACCGGGGTAAAACATGACTTCTGACTATTTTTCACACTTAGAACCATTGCAGCATCCTCATAGTCCAATGATCAAGATTCAGACGCTTGGCAACTAATTCATATTTATTACGTTTGCATTATCCCGGGGTCATGTGATCATTTTTGCAACCTTTTAACAAGCAAGGTCAATGGAGAAGCCAGACTCACTTAACAACCGTGTTGCTAACTTAACAATTGCAGCGATTCACTTAACAACTGTGGAAAGAAAAGTCGCAAAATGGGACAAAATTAAGCTTAAGAAATGTTTCAGCAACAGAAATTTTGGGCTTCACTGCGGTCATAAGTCGAGGACTACGTGTACTACTTTCTGATACCATCCCTGCAAGTAAGATCAGAACCTTACTACATAAGAGTGCCTCTAATTTACATCATTGACCAGGAGGAGCCCTGGGTGGCAGTATCAAGAGATTGAAGAAAGCTCAAGTAGTTTCAAAAGAATTGCACTTCCTTAAGGGGTCATCTGTTGGGACGATCAGGGCAGTCTGAAACCAGAGCCTAGACCTGTGATGGCAAACCTATGGCATGGGTGCCACAGGTGGCACGCAGAGCCCTCTCTGTGGGCATGCGTGCCGTCGCCCAGTCCTAGGTCTTCAGCTGGGTTTTATAAAAAATGTTCGCTTTAGGCCTCTGCCGCCGTGTGTAAAAAAAAAAGTTTCAATCAATCAATTTCAACTTCTCTCAGGAAAAAAAAAGATCTCGCAAAGTTGGAATTGATTGATTGAACTTTTTAGTCCCACCCAGTCTGCCGTTACTACCGCAGCCATGCCCACCCAATGGGCCATGCCCACCCGGCACCCGATGATACATAAGTGAGTTTTAATTGCAGTTTGGGCACTCGGCCTCTAAAAGGCTCGCCATCACTGGCCTAGACTGAAAAGTTCAGCATATCCAAGTACATCTGCAGCTGCACAGACATCACTCTCTTAAAGACTTTGTTTAAAGGGCATTGTTAATAGAGGAACAGTTGGCAAAATTCCCTGCCACTGGGGAAGCCGCCTTCAGGAGCCGATAGAACATTGCCTTCTTTAAGATCAATGGTACCATCCCATCATGTGCCCCTGTATCTATTTTCTTGATTTACCCAGTCATTCCTTTTGGCAAGTACAAGTGAGCTCAGATGATGGGCCAGAGAGCTACAAATGTCCTTGTCTTTGAACTAAAAGTGACCCCGCAGATTTAGGCTAGATCAGGGGTAGGCAACCTTGGCTCTTTTATGATTGGTGGACTTCAGCTCCCAGAATTCCTGAGCCAGCATGGCTCAGCTCACACACACACACACACACACACACACACACACACACACACAGAGAGAGAGAGAGAGAGAGACCCGCTCACCTTTCCAGCAGTCCTCCCGTCTCTTCCTCCGCTGCCGCCATGTGCAGTCCGAAGAAGAAGAGGTTTGTGGGCAGTCCCACAAACCAAAGAACTTCAAACAATCAATTCAAACTGCACAAGTTTTTTCTTTTCCATGAGAAGTTTGAATTGATTGGTTGAACTTTTCTAGTCCCTTTTTTTTTTTTTTTGGACTGCACATGGCGGAGGACTGGGAGCCGCAGGAGACGGCTGAAAGAGCCGCATGCGGCTCCGGAGCCAGGGGTTGCCGACCCGTGGTATAGGCTGACAAGGATACTGACAGTATCTCTACTATGACTTCTGTAAAATCTTCCAGAAGTTTCAAGAAATCAACAGATTCTATAAGTGTCTGAGATGGACCGTCCTAATGTATTTCTTACTCTTTCAGGTAGACAATGAGGCGACAAAGCCCCAAGTCTCCAGAAGCTGCCTTCTTCATTGCCCAAATGTTTCACCTGTTGTTCTTATGCAAAAATTAGATCGAGTGTGTGCAACTACTTATACATTGGCCTGATTGTGGCCAAATGGAATCTCCATTTGGCCTTATTTGTGCAACCTTAGGTAAATGTTGTGATCCCCAGGGGCTACTGAACTGAATTTCTGTATCACACCGGAGACCACAGCAGTTTGGTCATAAATGGTAATGGAGAAGGGCAGCACTGGCAATGCATCTTACCAATCAGAATTAGAATCTTGGAAACATTTTCTAGTGCAGGGCTTTTCAACTAGTGGTACGGGTACCACCTGTGGTACATTGGCACCTGGCAGGTACTATGCGACCATCCAAGATCTCCAGGGTCTTGTGATTTACATTCAGATGCTTGGCAACTGATTCATATTTATGACAGTCACAGTGTCCCAGGGTCATGTGAAGCGACCAAAACCTGCTGCAACCACCCAGCAGAGGGGGGGAAATAAAAACCAAACACCTCCCACCCACCCCTGCTGCCAGTCCTCAACAGAAATGCTCACAACAATGAAAACCTTGGACAGGAGAAAGAGCGCCACTGGGTGGGCAGGCAGGTGTCTTGCTCAGCTGTGGCTTGGGGGGCACTTTTTTCAGTGCCATTGTAACTTTGAACAGTCACTAAGTGAACTGTTGTAAGTCGAGGACTACCTGTACTTCATCACTTTTTTTTTGTCAAGTTTTTGACACCTTGCTAGGTGACTGGTGGTACTTGGATGTTGCCATATCCGTAGGGGTTAGGGTAGTATTCCTGCCCCTCTGTCCTCAAATTCAGTTGCTTGGACCAGGGCTGCATTTAGAAACAAGTGGATAAATCTGGATCAAATCTCTAGGATTTAGCTTGCCCTTCCACGGGAAAGTAATATCCATGAGATGGATTTCTTGTACAATTATTGTGAACGAAGTCTTATAAATAAAGCTGCCCAGCTAAAACGAAAAATGCCATTTTGTGCAGATTGATAATTGGGATGCTGTTATTCCTCTTCTCTCTCTCTCTCTCTCTCTCTCTCTCTCTCTCTCTCTCTCTCTCTCTCTCTCACACACACACACACACACACACACACACACACACACACACATGCACACACACGCACACACACACACGGTGTTACTGCTAGTTGCGGTTCCCGTGTTGAAAGAACACATAGTAACATTGATGGGCAGATACTGCATTTAGGAATCCAGCTTATCCTTCAGAGGGAGCGGTAATTTTAAAATAAACTTGTCTACTACTTCTTCCTTTGTTACTATAAGGCTACTATATCAAAGCCATCATGTTGCCATTTCTGTTGTTTTGTTTAGGATGGTTTTACCCATCCCACCCAGCCACTGTAGTATGCAAACCATAGTTTAGATCGATATAATCTGTGATGTGTGGCAGTACTCTTATAAAAACAAATGACAAAGGAAGCAGAACTACTTAGCTTCTCTTCTGACTCAGTTCCCTTTATGAAGTGGATAATTGATTGGTATAAAGTGGGAGCAGTTTATATTAAAACTTCACTGGCATATTCCTTCTTCTGAAGCTTCCTCAGTAAAGGCGTTGTTTGTTTATATTTTAAATGGATACAGCTACACAACTCACCGCATTTCTCAGCAATATACCCATTAATATAACAAAACCTGAAAGGTTAAACCAGTTTTTTTTAAGGTAATCATAGCTAGGGAGTACATTCATACTACAAACCATATTCAGTATAATTCAGATCAGGTGGACATAGATGCTAATCTAACCCAAAACCTGTGGGAAAAGTCAGGTCTTTAAGACTCATTTGAAGAATAGCAAGATTGTGGTTTTCCAAACCCCCAGGGTTTGTTGGATCTTATGGGATGGGCAGAAACAGGGGGAAAGGCAACTTCTCAGCCAGTTCCTAGGCATGAAGGGTTTTGTATACGATAGCTACCTATAAGCTGATAGCATAAAATGCTTATAATAAGCAACCACAAATTGGACTGTATCTCCTGCCACTCCCTAATCTGTGCAGATAGAAAGTTTTTACCTCACCTATCAAGGATTTGTCCCTTGACTCCTAAGAAAAAGTACGTGTCTAAAGATCTTTATCCCCAGTGCTGAGAAATTCAGAATTTAAGAAACCACTTGCCAGTTCTGACGCACAAAGGAAGGCTGTGTAACCCTGCTGACTTGCATAGAGGGAAGGTTTCAATTAAAAATGGCTTATTACATATTGAGGCTAAATCTCCAGTTATATAAAGGAGTTTATTGGGAAAAGGCAAATGTAAGAAACACAAGGGAAGGCAACACCCAGCTTTCTGATTAAAATCAATGCAGTCAGCCTAGCTAAATTAGTTTCTCAATGCCTCTTTAAACTCTTGGATTTCAGCATATTTTCAGAGGTCATTACAGAAACATTGGTAGAGGGCTCCTGCTTGGGTTTTATTTTTTAATGCTCTATCCTTTGGTGTGGAAGATAATTGAAAGGCAATTTCATTTAGGGAGATAGATTGCCTCTTTGTCCACTCAAGAAAAAAATTGTATCTCTGATGTCCAAAGACTAGCTGGCAAATCCTAAATTATATAGTCACTAAACTCTCCTAACTTGGTTGAATTATAAAATGAGAGCCAGTTTGTTCTGGTAATTGAGGCATCAGTCTAGAAATGAGGACTGAGTTCTAGGCCTGCCTTAGGCATGAAAGCCAGCTGGGTACATGGGGCCAGTCACTCATTCTCAGCGAGTTCATCTGACAGGGTAGTGGTTTTATGGAAAGTAAGAGGAAGGATATTAGATATGTTCACCACCTTGAGTTATTTATAAAAATAATAAAGGGATAAAAATATTTTTTTTAAAGGGTGCAGCCTTGCTTTCACCAGTTGTGCCATTATATTAATGGGACTACATGGAGAGGCTTTTTGGGAAAACAAAAGCTGAGTTTCATTCATTCATATATCTCAGAATGGGATCAAGGCTTTAGGAAACCTTGTTGCATCATACTACAAGCTAGGGACTTATTATAATGCTTCAGCTGTTGTGAAAGGATTCAACAAAACATTCCATCACAATCAAATTAATAGATTGGTTAAATATCAATACTTGTCTATTAGGTGATCCAGTGCTAAAAACCATAGCCAGAGAGGAATGATCTATGGTTCCTTATAAAACTAGACTGAAGTTCCAATAGAAGAGAAAATGTGTAACTCAGAGATGAAGTGTGAAGTTCTTAGTGCTCTCCAAGCTTGGTTGTTTGCTTGTAGTCTTTTCATTACTCAAATATCATCAGTGGGATTGAGTATGGGGTTTGCTGCCTGCTTATATATATATACTGTGTTTCCACGAAAATAAGACTTACCCTGAAAATAAGCCCTGGCTTGATTTTTACGGGTGCACCCAATATATGTCCTGCCCCCAAAATAAGGCCTACTTAAGACCCCGCCCACTCCATTGCACCTGGTTGCACGAGGTGGGGCGAGGCGCACGGGTAAAAATCAAGCTTAGGGGAGGTGGAGCTGCCCTACGCGCCCTGCACCCACTTACCTTAGGAGTCTTGCGGCCAGGCCTCCTATGCCCTGATACCTGTCTTGCCGGCCCCACTTCTCCCGCCGCTCGCCACCTCTCGCGCCCCCCCCAAGCCTCCGTTTTGCTGTCTTGCCTCTGCAGCCAAGAAACGAGCTCAGGATTGATGCACACAGCGCCCCCCTGGCTTCTGTTTTGCTATCAGAGGGAAGCGGGTAAGGCATCCCCCGAAAATAAGACCTGGTGCCTCTTTTGGAGGCAAAAGGAAATATAAGATTGGTCTTATTTTCGAGCAAATAGGGTAGTTGCTTGTTGTACCAGTATTGTTGGAGCTGTGGTTTCCTTTATTCTGCCTGATTGTTGTCTGGTGTTGATCTTGCGTATCTGAGCGGTAGCTGCTGGAGGGGATGTGTTCGAGTCCTTTTATTTTTCTTTCTAGGTTTTTTATTGCCCCTTTTGAATTGGGTGTAAATATGGTTTATCTGTGTGGTTAGATTACAGGTAGTCCCGGACCTACAACTATAATTGAGCCCAAAATTTCGTTTGCTAAGTGAAACCATTGTTAAGTTGAGTTTTGCCCCATTTGTTGCCACAGTTGTAAAGTGAATCGCTGCAGTTGTTAAGTTGGTAATATGGTGGTTAAGTGAATCTGGCTGTCTTCCCCATTGACTTTGCTTGTCAGAAGGTCACAAAGGCCGATCACGTTAACCCCATGAGACTGCAACCGTCATATATACATGCCAGTTGCCAAGCGTCTGAATTTTGATCGCATGACCATGGGGATGCTCCAACGGCTGTAAGTTTGAAAAAGAGACATAAGCCATAAGTTTTTTCAGTGCTGTTGTAACTTGTGACTGGTTGCTAAGTGAACGTTTGCAAGTCAAGGACTACCTGTAATTGTCATAAATTACAAGGGAACAGATGGAAAGGTTGTTTTTTTTCAAACATTCAGCGTATTATGTTCTGAGAGTGGAACCGACACCAAGATTATTAATTGTGCTGGAGAGCTTACTTTACAGCACACGTTGAAGCAGAGGCTAGGAACCATCTGCCTGCCATCCGATAGGTTGGATTTCTGCAGCGAACAGGATTGGGCTTGCTGTCCTGAACTTCCCATTGTAAATCCCAGAGGTGTTTTTTTCAAAAGGCAGCTGGACTTTCTTTGTTTTTCCTCGAAGAAGCTTGCTTCTCCTCCAAGAAGCTTCTTCAGTTCAGAACTGAAAAGGCTTCTTGAAAGAAAAGCAAAATGTCTTCAAGGAAAGACAAAGGAAGTCCACTTGCCTTTTCATAAAGCGCCAGTGGGACAACCATGACCTGGATGATTGAGAATCTCCATAGCCCAGTGATGGCGAACCTTTTAGAGAGCGAGTGCCCCAAACCCACCCCCCTGCCCCGCTCCCCGTCCCCATTCTGCCCCCACCCCCAGTGTGCTCCTGCCCTACTCCACCCCCAGTGTGCCCCTGCCCTGCCTTCCTACAGAGCCACCCAACGCCTCTACAGCCCGCCGCAACAGATCGTCCAGGTGGTCCAGTAGTGCCATGGTGCCCACGCCCTCTGCCCGTGCCCCGCAGCATCATCTGGGCATGACGGGGCACGAGGGCCGAGCCTTGTCCCTGCTGCCTGGATGCCATGTCGTTGGCTCCGCTGCTCCGCGGGGGCCGCTCCGGGGCAGGAGCTGGTGAGGAGGGGGCCGTGGGGGTGGGGTGACGGCGTGCGTGCCCACAGAGAGGGCTCTGAGTGCCGCCTCTGGCACGTGTGCCATAGGTTCACCATCACTGCCATAGCCATTCCCATTGCAGAGGTTTTGTGAACTTGGTCAGAACTTGGTCATGTCTTCCTTTAGCAGCTTTAATCAGCTGCTATCAGGCAAAATGCTATTAGGTAAGAAGCTGATTCCTGATTCCTCTGGAAACCTGTCAATCTTTTCAAGAGTGAAGAACTTGGATTCCATTTGATTAAATATGACTTTGTTGCATCCCTTTAGTTTCCAGAGTTTTCTCGGACTGTAGTTTAAATCAGTACAGGCAATCCTCAACTTACAACAGTTCCTTTAGCGACTGTTTGAAGTTACAGAGGCACTGAAACAAGTGACCTATGGCCGTTTTTCACACAACCGTTGCAGCCGTGATCAAAATACAGATGCTTGGCAACTGTCTCATGTTTATAATGGTTACAGTGTCCCGGGATTGTTTGATCACCTTTTGCGACCATCTGACAAGCAAGGTCAATGGGGAAGCCAGATTCACTTAACAACCATGATAACAACTGCGGTAATTCAGTTAACAACTGAGGCGAGACAAGACTAATTGAACCACTCTCTCGCTTAACAACAGAAACAGTTGTGGTCATAAGTTGAGGACTAGCCGTAAAAGTAATTTCTCCTTCCATAAGGAGGAGTTACTAAAAGAGGGGGAAGGGAAGAGGCAGTAGGGGCAAGTAAGGGATCAGGGGGGGGGGAATGGGGATGTGAGGCAAAATTGTGGGCAGAGATGCTGTGCTGGGTTATCGGAAGAGGCAAGATTCTTGGGAGGATGGGGTGGGTAGACAAACTGGAGGCAGGAGGAGAGGATAATGCATATCAACTTTGCTGCCCTTGGACCTTAAAACCACTCTGGGACCCCTCTAGATTTTATGTTTTCTGAACAACCAACCTGTTTTTGGTTTTTAACGTCAACTTAGCCAGGGCTCGTGTGAAATAGTTTGGCAGAACTTTCAGATCTGAAGCGAAGTGTAATTTTCTTACTGAAGATGCTTTGCTTCACAGCATAGTAAATAAAATTTTGTATATTTATGAAAAGAAAAAACAATGCTAGGAGGATGAAGAATGCATTTCTAACAGGGCGGCCGAGAAGGAAATTGCCTAAGAGGATAATTGCCTCCTATGGCATGTTGTTGTTGATGATGTAGTGAATGGCTGCTGTTAATTGGCTGTAATTGTTCCATTGATATAGCAACCATACCGAGTCACAGCTTTTGTGTTACCGTGATCATATGTCAGCAGTGTTCAAGTTACGCTGTTGTGTTACTGTGCAACTGAGGTTTTAATGCAGTAGAATAGGTAAGGAACTGACCTCCACCATCTGGGGCTCTCCAGAACTACAGTTCTTCTCTTCATTCATCCCATGAGGGTAGAAGGAATTACAAAAGAAACGCAAAGAGACAGCAGCAGGTTGAGTTTTTGGAAATGCCCAAAATATGCCACAAAAATTGTGGAATGAAATCCAAAGATAAACTTGCAAGTAGTTTGCTGGTAAATGACAAGTTACCGGGCAATTTCCTGGATATGGTTCAAATCCCAAGGCTCAGATGCTTTATGAAACACTTGCAGGAAAACATTTAATTTGCCAAAATGGTTTTCCAAAACATTCATTGACAGTATTAGTAAGAGATCAAACTTCAGCCTTACTGAGAGCTTTTTGATTGAAATGACATATTACTACCTTTCTGGGGGGGGGGACTGTAAAATGGGGAAAAAACTCAGAGTGAATTATTTTTAATGTCTGTTAACTCAAAATGCATTATTTCATGTATGTTATATTTTCTCAATGAAATCTTACAGCAGATATTGGCTACAATAATTCCATGCATGTTTACTGGCTTGCCATATTTTTTAAGAATGCTTCATGATATAAACAAAAGTAGAGAAAAAAGTTTCCCTGGCCAATGACTTCAGGATCTGTAAAGTATATAAATGAATACTGCTTTTCTTTAATCACACCATAGTAACTTTTAGAACAGGCTCCTGAATTGTTTTGTTTCCCTAGTGCCTTTTTTTCTTTTTCTTTGTTAGCTGTTTCTTTAGAAATTTTTGCTTGCTTGTTTGTTTGTAATTTAGGGGGCTGCCTAACTCCAAATGGCTCTGGGTGGTTTGCATTTTAAAAGCAAGAACAATAAAAATATAAACAGTAAAACGAACAACCAGAAAAAACCTATAAAGGTTTGGTGACTGCCTGGGAAAACACCCAGGTTTTCAAAGACTTTTGAAACATCATTAAGGTGAAAGCCGAATGAATCTCTGGGGAGATATTATTCCAGAGAGCAACAGAAAAGCCATTTAATCTTAAGAGCAACAGTTACCATCCTGCTGATTGTTACAAACTACTCAGGCAGTCTTTTGGGATAATGAGTACTGAAAGTGCTTTGCTGTTGAGAATCTTTTTATGTTTGGAATGGGAAATAATTAACTTATTCTTTGCATTTCAGGAAACTATTTGTAGGAGGCCTAGATTGGAGCACCACACAAGGTAAATTAATCTGCCTCCTAGATTGAACATCTGACTTAAAACTATCTCAAAATCATACTTAAAAAGTATTACTTTCTCCATTTGAAGGCAGGACTGCAGCTTACATAATCCCAAGAAGGACTTGTTTTAAAAAAATTTTTTTGTGGGGGGGGGGGTTTCTTTCTGAATGGCACAACCCCAAAAATCCATTCCGTAAAGTACAGAAAGAAGCGATAGGTAGGCTGGTCTTCCTAGGGCTCAAATAGGAATCTTCAGAATTCTCTCCCTGGCCTAGATCAATAATAATAATAATAATAATAATAATAATAATAAGAAGAAGAATAAGAAGAAGAAGAAGAAGAAGAAGAAGAAGAAGAAGAAGAAGAAGAAGAAGAAGAAGAAGAAGAAGAAGAAGAAGAAGAAGAAGAAGAAGAAGAAGAAAAGTTGGAAGGGACCTTGGAGGTCATCTAATCCAACCCCCTGCTCAGGCTGGAAACCCTATACTATTTCAGGCAAATGACTGTCCAGTCTTCTCTTAAAAACTTCCAGTGTTGGAGCATTCACCACTTCTGGAGGCAGGTTGTTCCACTGGTTAGTTGTTCTGTCAGGAAGTTTCTCCTTAGTTCTAGGTTGCTTCTCTCCTTGACTAATTTCCATCCATTGCTTCTTGTCCTGCCTTCTGGTGCCTTGGAGAATAGCTTGGCTCCGTCTTCTTTGTGGCAGCCCCTGAGATATTGGAACACTGCTATCATGTCTCCCCTCGCCCTTCTCTTCGTTAAACTGCACATACCCAATTCCAGCAACCGTTCCCTATATGTTTTAGCCTCCAGTCCCCCAATCATCTTTGTTGCTCTTCTCTGTACCCTTTCTAGAGTCTCGACATCTTTTTTACATCGTGGTGACCAAAACTGGATGCAGTATTCCAGGTGTGGCCTTACCAAGGCATCGTACAGTGGTATTACTACCTCACGTGATCTTGATTCTATCCCTCTGTTAATGCAGGCTAGCACTGTGTTGGCTTTTTTGACAGCTGCAGCACACTGCTGGCTCATATTTAAGTGATTGTCTACTAAGACTCCGAGATCCCTCTCACAGTTACTACTATTGAGCAAGGTACCCCCCTATACTATACCTGTGCATTTGATTTTTCCTGCCTAAATGTAGAACCTTACTTTTTTCACCATTGAATTTCATTTTGTTACATAGCGCCCAGTGTTCGAGTCTGTCCAGATTTTCCTGTATCTTAAGCCTATCTTCTGGAGTATTGGCTATTCCTGCCAGCTTGGTGTCGTCTGCAAATTTGATGAGTTCCCTATTTATCCCTTTGTCCAAATCATTGATGAAGATGTTGAAGAGCACTGGGCCCAGAACAGAGCCCTGGGGCACCCCACTACACACTTCCCTCCATGTAGATGCAGTTCCATTGAGGAGCACACGCTGAGTACAGCCTGTCAGCCAGCTACGAATCCATCTGGTGGTGATGCTCTCTAACCCACATTTTTCTATCTCATCAAGTAGTAGGTTGTGATCTACTTTATCAAATGCCTTACTGAAGTCCAAGTAAATTATATCCACAGCATTCTTCTGGTCCACTAATTTTGTCACTTGGTCAAAGAATGCAATAAGATTTGTCTGGCATGATCTGTTTTTGACAAACCCATGTTGGCTTTTAGTGATGACTTTGTTTGCCTCTAGGTGTTCGCTGATTTGTTGTTTGATTATCTTTTCCAGAATCTTCCCAGGTATTGAGGTTAGGCTGATAGGTCTGTAATTTCCTGGATCCATTTTTTTCCTTTTTTGAAGATGGGAACTACATCAGCTCTCTTCCAGTCTTCTGGTAGTTCCCCAGTGTTCCAGGATCTTTGAAAAATATAGTTCAGTGGTTCTGAGATCACGTCTGCCAGTTCCTTGAGAACTTTGGGGTGTAATCCATCTGGTCCTGGTGATTTGAACTCATCTAGGCTGGACAGGTGCTCACTTACCATTTTCTTGCCTATCTTAACTTGCGTTTCTATTCTGTTTTTTATGGCACTGGTTTTGGTAGGTTGGACTGTTTTTTCCCTTTGTGTAAAGACAGATGCAAAAAACGAGTTAAATAGTTCTGCTTTCTCCCTGTTGCTTGTCACCTTCTTGCCACTTTCCCCCACTAATGGACCTATCATTTCCTTAACTTTTTTCTTGTTTTTTATATATTGAAAGAAGCTTTTTTTGTTATTTTCAACTTTGGTCGCAAGCTTTAGTTCATTTTGAGCCTTAGCTTCTCTCACTTCATCTTTGCAGGCACGGGCTATTTGCTGATATTCTGCCCCTCTTTCCACTTTCTATACTTGTCCTTTTTATCTTTCAATTTATCAGAGAGTTCTTTATGCAGCCATGCTGGTTTCTTTTGAGAGCTGTTATTTTTCTTCTTTGTTGGTATTGTGCTAGACTGGGCCTTTATTATCTCAGTTTTCAAAATTTCCCAAGCTTCTTGAGTTGTTTTCCCCTTTAGGATTCTCATCCATGGAATTCTTCCCAAGGTCTCTCTAAGTTTATTGGAATTAGCTCTTTTAAAGTCCAAGACTCTAGTTTGGCTGTGTTCTATTGCTTGTGCTTCCAGAATGTTGAATTCCAATATTGCACGATCACTTCCCCCCAAGGTTCCTGTGGCTTCGACACTTTCTATCATTTCATCTCTGTTAGTGAGAATTAAATCCAATATGGCTAATCCCCTAGTTCCCTTCTCTACTTTTTGGGAGAGAAAGTTGTCTGCTAGGTTTGTCAGGAATCTGTTTGATCTTCCACTTGATGCAGAGTTTGTCTCCCAGTTGATATCAGGGTAATTAAAGTCCCCCATTACTATTGTGATGTGCTTCCTAAATACCTTAGTTAGCTGACTAGCAAAAAGTTCATCTATTTTCTCTGCTTGGTTGGGTGGCCTGTAGTATACACCTATGGCAATGTCATTTTTTTCACCTTTTATATTGACCCAAATGCATTCAAGTTTACAGTTTTCATCATTGTTGTGCTCTATTTCTGTAGAGATAAAGTTATTTCTTATATATAGAGCAACTCCACCTCCTCTTTTGTTTAGTGTGTTTCTTTTAAATAATTTAAATCGTGCTTGGGTATATTGGCCCACTGACCACCAACACCACCATCAAACACCCCCTTCAGTTGACCTTGTTAGTTTGTTCTGAACAGAGCTCCGCTACCTCTCAGCCCCGAATGGTTGGAAACCCATTTCAAGGTAATAGTATTTTATACATTGCTCTCCTTGTCCTAAAGAAAGGGCTTATAACTCTGGTTGACTCAAGTCGTTCTGGGCTTATTGCCGTGTGTCGAACACCATACTCGTGAATGATGCATGACAGGAAGGTTGAAATTTGCCAAAGCGTTTTTAGCTTACAAGATGGGGAGTGGGAGAAGAAAGAGCCGAATATTTGTTCCAAACCTTGGAGGGCTCCGGAACTACAAAAGAAGTACTGGAGGGCCACAATACTGTATTTTTGCATCCCCAGAAGTATGTCTTCACTTACACCTGAGAATGCCCTCCTATAAAATTGCAAACTATCTTTATTCCTGGAGTGCATTTCTTTCCCTATTGGCCCCTGTTCTATTTTTGACAAACTGATCTCAACAAAGTATGTTTTCCTTTAACAGAAACTCTTCGTAGCTATTTTTCCCAGTATGGGGAAGTTGTCGACTGTGTAATAATGAAAGATAAGACCACAAATCAGTCACGAGGATTTGGATTTGTCAAGTTCAAAGATCCCAACTGTGTGGGAACTGTCCTGGCCAGCAGACCCCATACGTTAGATGGCCGAAATGTAAGTTATTCCACTTGGGTGGAGCAATACAACTGAGTGTCAATTGACTCTTAAAATGAATATGATTAAATAATGCCTTTTAAGTGATAATCTCTTTGCTGAATCCTGACTGTACTGGAGACTCAGCTTTATTTTACATGGTGCCCCTATTATTTGAATATAATCTCCCAGGTCCTGGACATTAGATGGAGAGCTTTTTGTTGATAATTTTATTTGAGCTTATCCTTAGTGACCACTGTAGGTTTTTATTCTTTGCTAACATTTTTATCGTCTTAATGTGCTATTGGTGTCCAGAGTTGCTTTCACCAATTGGGCGTTCATATAAATTGAATTAATAAGTGTATATAAGAAGTCACTTCTTTATTACCACAATTATTGTCCTTTCCCCCCCTTATTTTGGGAGTTACTGCAACATTCTAAATTCCCGAGTTAGCCATCATCAAAGTAAATATGATTGTAGAGTTTGGATCCACCAATGTTACTAAACTTTAACAGTGATTGTGTACTGCATTGTCATATACCATTTAAGGCCCAATAACGTACAAAAAGAGAGAGTTTTTCTTTTGGTTTATAATTTCATCTCTACTTGGTCACCTCCAGTTTTTCCTAATTTTCTCTGGCATGTGACCTTTCCGAGGTGACATTTTAACAAATTATTTTTTTTTAATAAAGCCTTCCTTTAATTCAGGGTTCTTTTTTTCTGTCACAGTTCTCTAGTTTTCTCTAGGAGAATATAACTTTGCTGGGTTGCACACGCCTCTACCTCTGTTGATCCATGTTCTTTCCATGAATTCATCATATGAACGTCTTAATATGCAATTTTATTCCACCATCTTGCAAATGAGGTGGCAGGAATTATTATCATGTGCTAGCTTATTTTCTCAAATGCTGGTACCAGTCAGCCCTCTTCACTTTTGCTCTCATTTGACAGATTGATCCTAAACCCTGTACACCTCGGGGAATGCAGCCTGAGAGAACACGACCAAAGGAAGGATGGGTAAGGAGGTGTCTTCATGTTACTCCATATTATTCCTTTTCTTGGGGTCTTCGTTGAAATGTGGTGTTTTTTGTCTCCAAGACCAAGAAGCTTTGTTGTAAGCAGGCGTATCAAATGCAGAGGTGCCAACCAAAAATAAACAAGAGTTTTCAGGAGTAAGCCTAGTGCTTCCAGCAGATTCTAAAAAATGACACCTGAAATTTCAGCTGCATTTTGTGGATACATGCTGTCTTTCTGCTGTGTGAGACATTTAATGTCAGGTGGGCGTGAAATCTCCCATTTAGAAATTACTCTTAAACTTGCTCAAAACAAAAGTAGAAAACGCACAGGAAACTACAGTTGGATCAGCAGTTACTTTTTTTTTTTTTACACTTGTTACAGTAGTGGATTCCAGCAAAAATGAATGAATATTCACAGACCAGGCAAGGCATTGACCAAAATAATAAATAAATTCTTGAATAAAAATTTCTAAACTTCCTGCTGACTGCTTTTAGGTTATATAACCTGTTGGGCTTCCCTTTCATCTACCAAACCATAATAGAAGTTGCCACTAATAACTAGTTTGCAAAAAAAAATTGTTTGGTAAAGCAGATGATATCCTCCGAAGAGCAAGAGCTCTACTGTAGGAGAATTCACGTTTATGTTAGGCTTCACGTCCATGTCATGAAGAGGTGTGTAACTTTCGTTAAGTCAGGCAGGGTAAGTCAACTGCAGGCGTTTTATCCAAGTGTTCTCACTTCAAATCATTTTTATTTATTTATTTTATTTATTTGCCGCCCATCTCAAAAGTTCAAAGCCATTCTGAACTGTACTTCTTGCCTCCCTTAATTCTCCTTTGTTCTCCTTCAGCCCATTGGTTTTAATCTTCTTTTCTTCTCCCAATTGTCCTGCCGTTATTTTTACAACATGTGGTCCTCTTGCCCTACGAATCCCTGCTTTCCTGTGCATAAGCGATTATAGCGGAGTTCTTTCCTTCCCTTGTCTTTGTTCTTTGTATGTATTACATGTGGTTATTTTCAGTTCAGAAACCTCGAGGGGGTAAGTAAGCAAGTAAACACTTAACACTTTGACACTTCAATTTATTTGTTTATGCAATCAGTCGATCAATTGGTTGGCTTTACATTTTTCAGAGCCGTCAGCTCCACTAGCGTGAGATGAAATATTCTTGCCGACTTCCATATGTCAGGAAATAAATAATTTTACTTTTTTTTGTTTGATAGAGGAAACCCTTGTTTCAATACAACCCTCCCTTTTCTGTTGGTAGAAAGGATCCAGGAGTGATAGCAAGTCTCATAAAATTTTTGTTGGTGGGATCCCTCACAACTGTGGAGAAACGGAGCTCAGGGAATACTTCAAGAAGTTTGGAGTGGTGAGTTATTGTGATGGAATACATTGTTTCATGAAGGGGTGTTTTTTCCTTCACCTAATTCTTTAAAATATTACTTTTTTCATTTGGTGGGATAAATAAGTATGGGATACAGTCCAAAACTCTGAAGGAAACCAGGTTTTATATGTCAATATAAAATAGTATGGGAGGAGTCACAATCTCTAAAATACTGTCTTGCTTCTCCACTCCAGTCCCACAGTGCTAATCTACTATTTCTGCTGAATTATACCTATCAGCTTTCATTATAGGATTCTATTAAATCAACAAAGCCTATCAAAACCATTATGGCAAGTAATGATAAAAAGATTAACAGTATGTACTCTGTAAAATTTTCTGTAGCTTGACTTCTTATCAAAAAGCTTCACTTAATGAGAGGCATGGTTTGTACACTACACCAGGGCTTTTCAACCTTTTCACCCATTGTACCGCTTTTAGGATATGGCAACATCCAAGTACCACCGGTCGCCTAGCAAGGTGTCAAAAACTTGATGACCAAAAAAAGAGAGGAAAAAAGCGATAAAGTACAGGTAGTCCTCGACTTACAACAGTTTGCTTAGTGACTGTTTGAAGTTACAATGGCACTGAAAAAAGTGCCCCCCCCCCCCGAGCAAGACACCTGCCTCCCCGCCCGGCGGCGCTCTTCTTCCTGTCCGAGGTTTTCATTCTTGTGAGCAAGAATGGAGGTTGGAGATGCTGCAACATTCCAGCTGATCGATGCTTCTGTGCTCAGCAGAAGCACCAGGATCAGTACCAAGCTCCAGCTGGAGCCTGGCACTGATCCTGGCGCTTCCGCTGAGCCCTGACAGCCCCGAAGAAGCGTTGATCCTGGCGCTTCCACTGAGCCCTGACAGCCCTGCAGCTCCAGCCATCTCTCGCTCAGGCTTGTGCGGTGCTGCCACCGGTTCAGCTCATTCCCCTCCCCCGCTACCACTTTTCTAGGATGGTCACGTACCACCTGCCAGGTGCCAATGTACCACAGGTGGTACCCATACCACTGGTTGAAAAGCCCTGCCCTACTCCATTGTCAGCCATCTGGTGGTTTATTATATTTTGCTTAACATGTTGACTCAGCCTTCCATCCTTCCGAGGTAGGTAAAATGAGGACCCAGATTGTTGGGGGCAATTAAGCTGACTTTGTAATAATGCCGCTTGGGGGGGGGGGCAAAAGCCCTAATAAGCAGGCATATACATAGAATGAAGGCTACTGCTAAGCTTGTAAGCCGCCCTGAGTCTTCGGAGAAGGGCGGGATATAAATGGAATTAAAATAAAATAAATAAATAAATAAATAAACCATGGTAATCCCATCCTATTCATGACATCATAGCTGTAGTTCAAACATGGCTTATTCCACAATATGGGCTACTGTTAGAGCATGTCAGCAATGAGTCCAGAATAGCAAGTACTCCAGCATTTTAGAAAACTAAATTTTTATGTGACTGACAGAGAAAAATGCTTGATGAAACTAGGGCTATCACTATGTTTTTTGTTTCCTCTTTAAGAAATACTTTTATTTTCATAATTTGAGGTGATCAAATCTCCTCGGGGATGCTGCCTCAAGAGGGAAGAGCGTCGGGCGGGAGCCGGCAGGGCAGTCCTGCACATGCGCACACTCCCCGGCTGCTAAGGAGCGCTCCTTAGCAGCCAGGGAGTGCGCGCGTGTGCAGGACTGCCCTGCCGGCTCCCGCCCGACGCCGGACGGCTCCACCGATGCTGCCTCAAGAGGGAAGAGTGTGAGGCACCTGCCATGGCTCCCCAAGGACTCCTTAGGAGCCGGGGAGCGCGCGCGTGTGCAGGACTGCCCTGCCGGCTCCCGCCAGACGCCAGCCTGCCCTGCTTTCCTCCACAATGAGAGGGGAGGGCGTGCCTTCCCAGGCTCGCTGACTTGCAGCCAAGCCGGAGCCGAAAGGGGCTTTTCCTTCCACCCACGCTTTGGAATAGACGCAAGAGCTCCCGGGGTCTGGCGTTTGCAAGGGGGAGGGGAAGGGGCTGAGAGGCTCTTGGGGGTGGGAAGGGAGAGTCACGTTGGAGGGGGGACTGGACTAAGGAGGCTTGAAGTTGCTTTGCAAGAACGGGGGCGCTCGATTGATTTATGTACTATTTTCCGGCGTATAAGACGACTGGGCGTATAAGACGACCCCCCAACGTTTGAGATGATTTTCATGGGTTAAAAAGTCGTCTTATACGCCAGAAAATACGGTAACTCTCCCAAAAAGCATGCGTAGCACACACGCAGCTTCAGCATAAGGGATGGAAGGTGAATAGTGATACTTTAGAGAAGCGCTAAAATTTCCCCTCTTTGGAATTATATTTGCAGCCTAAAATGTAGAACTGTTCCTAACCTCTTGCTATACAGTATTACTGGTACATTTTTAAAAAGGTAATGTGGAAGAAATTAGCAGTGTAGGTTTATTGGAAAACTTTCTTGAAAATAACTAGGAAGCCAGTGCATGTGGAAGAAGACTAATGTAATATAGTGGGTAAATACAGCTGCCTCATGTAGCTGTACTTTAAAATAGCGTATATGGCAAAAAGACCATTTACATCTTGCCAGCCTGGAACTATACTTATTTTTGTTTGTAGTAAGCTTAACTACTTTTAAGAGGGGTTAAGCTTATGAACGCTTTCTAGAGCAAGGGTCCACAACCCCTGGTCCGTGGACCGGTACCGGGCCACGGCATGCCAGCAACTGGGCCGCACGAACAAGCAAAGCCCCATCCGTGGGATGCAGGCAGCGCACAAAACCACGCACTCTCCGGTCCATGGAAAAACCTCTCTCCACAGAACCGGTCCCTGGTGCCCAAAAGGTTGGGGACCTCTGTTCTAGAGAATCCTGGCAGATGTGGATCGAGTTATTTCACTAAGCTTTATGTGATATGTCGTAAGAGCTTTCAGCAGTTTGCAAAATAAAGCGGCCCATGTACCAAAAGTGCTTTTTCAAAAGGCAACCGGACTTTCTTTGTTTTCTTTGAAGACATTTCACTTCTCATCCAAGAAGCTTCTTCAGTTCTGACTGAAGAAGTCAGAACTGTCAGAACTGAAGAAGCTTCTTGGATGAGAAGCAAAACGCCTTCTAGGAAAACAAAAGAGAGTCCAGTTGCCTTTTGAAAAAGCACATTTGGGACAACCATGACCTGAACGACTGACAGTCTCCACAGACAAACAGCCAGTGTAGTATAGTGGTTAGGGTGCTGAGCTTGAAGGGACCTGGATTCAAATATGCACTTGATTGTGGAACTTCTTGAATAACTTCAATCCATTGATTTTCTTTCTCTGCCTAACCGGCTTCACACAAAGTACAGTAATTGGTACTACCATGTTTTCCCGAAAATAAGACCCAACCGGAAAATAAGTGGGTTAGGACGCAGAGCTTGTCGATCAGAAGGTCGGCAGTTTGGTGGGTCGAATCCCAAGTGCCATGTAACATCCCGAGCGCCTGTTACTCGTCCCAGCTTCCGCCAACCTAGCAGTTCGAAAGCACGTAAAAATGCAAGTAGAAAAATAGGGACCACTACGATGGGAAGGTAACAGCGTTCCGTGCGCCTTTGGCGTCTAGCCATGCTGGCCACATGACCACAGAGACGTCCTCGGACAAGCGCTGGCTCTTCGGCTTTGAAATGGAGATGAGCACCGGCCCCTAGAGTCGGAAACGACTAGCACGCATGTGCGGGGGAACCTTTACCTTTACCTATAATTTTTCAGGATGCTCATATAAACACCACCTCAAAAAGAAGCCCCAGTTAAGATTGTCAGCCAGACAGATGCATTTAGTACTGTATTTCCCCTAAAATAAGCCCTAATGCGTCTTTTGGAGCAAAAATTACAATAAGCCCCGGTGTTATTTTCAGGGAAACACGGTAGATGTAAAATTAGGGTAGACCTTAGGTAAATTGTCTTGGGACTCACAGAAAAGGCAAAATACAAATACAAGGGAATCAAGAGGTGTTTTTAACTTGACTATTTTGACCAGCTGAATCAGAAACTTGACATTCCTTTTGGGAGAGGACAGTTGTCAAGGCATAATTGGGTAGGCCCCCAAAGGGAATTAATTCACAATAGGATTTCCATTTGGTAATTTGAACCTAGGCAACTAAACAGTCTTCAGATTAACCCTAAAACCTCACCGCGCATATTCCTTTTCATTATGTAGTTGTCCTCTGGGTCGAAAAGGCCTCCCTAGGGAGAAATTGGCAGCTTTTAGGACAAATGTTCCTTAAAAGCCTTTGAATGATCAATATGTTCCCTTCTTTCCAATTATCCTTTTGCTCTGCTGTTCTTCCAGCAGCATAGCCTCAGCCTCCCCTGGTGTAAAAGTAGCTGCTTGGTGCTCAACAAAAGAGCCTCTATATATGAGAAAAGTCCTTTTGCTGTAGCAGATACTAGTTGAAATGCAGAGACTTGACTGCCGATTTAAAGAATCACAGATAAACTCAAGTGTAAAGTTGGGACACAGTGATGGCTCTTCCACACACTGTTCAGCATCTTTTATAAGGGGTGAAAGAAAGAGGGCTGCTTGGGAAATGGGGTTGAAAGTTGAGGGAAGCACACTGTTTCGAGGTAAAAGAAAGTCTGATCAGGAGCTCTGTATTTTTTTTCCCTGCCCTCCATCACACTGTAGCAGTCTCAAAATTGCCTCTTGAATACATATGCAAATCAAAGGTGAGTAAAGATAGTTATTGCGTGACAGCTACTTAGGCTAACAGGCTCTGTCACCTTAGGGAGTTGAATTACCTGTTTAAAATAATTACAAAGACAGTGCTCCTTGTTTTGTTCGTCTGATTAAGGCATCAGTCCTCATTCCCCAGAGCTACCTGCTTTTCTTCCTTTTTTTAATAAGATGTTTTTCTGCTGCTTCAGCACAATTAACCATGGCCACATCTGTTGAACGCTTTCAAAGGGCTCAGAGTAGTAGATTGTGTATCGCAGATTCTCAAAAGGGGCCTTGCCTTGTCCCGTTGGCATTTAAATTACTGATTATTCATAATTATGCAGTACCAGTAATAATAGTAATGGCTGCATACTCCTGCTGTTAAAAGTGAGAAGATTCAAATGCAGGGGGACTGGCCTCAGTCTGTAAGACATATGCTGGAGGAGAAAGAAAGAAGTTTGTTTCCTTTCGATTTCCTTCCTGTTGGGAAGAAATTATAATGGCAGCTCCAGCGCTAGTATCCTATGTTTGGAGGCAGCAATGGGAAGATTGTGGGTTTCGCCAATCAAAGTCATCTTAATATACCCACAACACTGCTACTTATTTGTGGCTTTGAACCTATATTGGCAGGAGTTCCTCTGAAGCCAAGGTACTTTTCCCTCACTTGATAAAAGGACAACCAAAGTAGCCAGGCTGGGTAATCTGTATTGTATTTTGTTAATACATAAGGAGGCAAGTCATGAAAAGTTCCTCCATATCAAAGCCCCATTTGAAGAAGGGAGCCTGATTTGTTGGAGGTTTATCCAGTTAGCCACTTAGCATGGAGCTTGGTTATTTTCCTGCAGACATTTCATGACCAAACTAGGTGACATCAGTGCTGCACTGCCCTGCATCAGCACTGATAATGTCACCTAGTTTGGTCATGAATCGTCTGCAAGGAAACAAACTCGGAGAGCACCAAGGATCCCACAGCAAAGGTTCAATTTTATATATTTTTTATTTCACTTCATCCTGCTGATGAAGGTTCATCCGATAAGATTAGATCCGTCTAATAAAACCATTAGTAGAATTTCCTTTTGATCTTTTTCAGGTTACCGAAGTGGTAATGATCTATGACGCCGAGAAACAGCGACCCCGAGGTAAAGAAGAATCTAGTTAACCTTTGAAATTTCTTTATCCTCTTTCCTATGTCAGATGGCAAACTTACACAACATCCACATATATATGTATGGACATGTGTGCTCATATATGTATATATGTCTTTTTGTAAGCTGCCTCAGGAATTTATTTCACTGAGCAGACTTTCACAGAGGCTTTTCATGCTATTTCATCTTGTATTATGTTTTAGAAGTCAGATACTACATTGCCATGTTGTTCACTTATACCACTCTGAAAAGGTGTTTTCCTTAACAAAGGCCTGGCACCTGTACTGATCTGCTCCTTTCAAATAACTGAGTGCAAAGCCGTGAGATGGAGCAACTGGATATACCTTTGATTTTTCCACCTTTAAAAGTAGGTAGGCACCATTAGAACCAAGGGCCTATTTTTGGTTTTAGGACAGGAATTGTTGTGAGGTGCCAGACTGGAACAGATACCATGCTTGCTACATTTCTCACATTTTCTTTCTTTAAGTGGCTACAGCTGAAATTTGGAGACAAAAGCCATTTGTTGCTTGAAACACTCTGTGGATGGGAATAAATGTGGCACTTTTAATTTTACGATGCCGCTTGTATGTTGGAAAAAGCAACTCCCTTAGTTCGGCAGACCTGAGCCACTTAACCTAATTCGTTTTTGGTCCCAGCAGAAAGTGGCCATTGTGTTCCCCAGCTGTTCATCGCACCAGTCACCTTTCAGTATTATTATTTTTTTTTTAGAAGCAATGCTTTTAAAACATCATCAGTGTGAGTTGCATTTCAACCACACAATAGCATGTGAAACATGCTGGAAAATAGTTTGCCATCTGGACTTTCCACTTCTCCTTCTTGTTTCTGTTATTTAAAGAAATATATATATATATATATATAAAATATATAAATTCTTCACTTCATATTTATTAAGTGTTAAGTATTAGTTTTATCTTTAATTTAGACACATCTTTAGTGACATATATAAGTGTTTCATAGTAAAAGTACAGTAAACATTAAGTTCTTTCTTTCCCTCTCTTTTTTCTCTCTCTGTAAACTGATTTTTGATTAATATCTCTTTAGATTTCTTCTCTCTAGGTGATAGATTATCACAGAGGTACAGGCCATTTCCACAAACGGAGGAGGGACCGGGCTTTGTCTTTAATGGAGTGTAAATAAAAGTTTTCACTACGTGGTGTGGGAGGAGCTACGAGGGGCAGTTGCTCTAATTTGTTTTGTGACAGCTTTGCACTATTTCAACAGAAAAATTCACCGACACAGCAAAGAGCAGCAGCATCTTTATGTACATACCTCTGTGTGTGCTTACATGCTTAAGCTAGTAGAAGAAATCGACTGTAGGAATTCTGCCTACCCGGTCCATCATTTTGTTTCCTCGTTGCAAAAAAAAACAAAACAAACCCTGACATAGGAATCTTGGAAGCAAGACACACGAGCAAAGGATCTTGTTGTATTTTGCATCAGTCCACCCCACCCCCCATATTCTGAGTAAATAAAATGTAAACCTAACGCATTTCTGATGGATGGCCCTGAAACTCTTGACCTGCCCACATACTATCACAGAGATGCTCTTAACTGACCTATAAAGTCCTTTATAAAACACCTGCTGTCTAACGTCCAGTTCTTTCCCTTTTCCAAGCTGCAAGCCTATGGCTGCCAAGTGTGCTGCCCCGCCAAAAGACTTTGAGCTGGAGGAAATCAGCCCACTTGACAGCAGCTCTCCGTGCGGGCACAATATTGAGGATTGCCGAAGAAGGGTAGGGCCACGAAAATGCTGCCTTTGCAACTCGGCTCACTTTGTTCAGTGTTCAGCTAGTTCATCTATAATTCAGTGGTTGATTCTTATATTCCAGGTACAAGTGATCTCCTTTGAGCACGTGGCTTACAGTACCTGCTTTTACCTGTACTTACTGTTCCCATTACGGTCTTATGCCCCTTCTCCTTTGAATAAGCGTGATCAGCAAAATCAAGACAGCAGGCCAGTAAAAAGGGAAATATTTGACGCTGTGATAACCCACAAAGGCTACCTAGGAGAACTTCTTTATTTCCAAGTAAAACTCTTAAGCCTTACTTTTTGAAGATCCTATGTTTCTTGTATTTTTTTTTCAAGAGTTGTCTGAATCTTACATGCCCTCTCGCTTTTAATTATGCTTTGTTCATAGCGAAATCAGCCAGTGGTTTCAGGTCCGAGCTGCAATGCTTAAACACAATTTTTCTCCAAGACTAATAACCTTCCCAATTGGGTTGCACTAGGTCTGGTTGCAAGACCTGTTGGTGAACAGCTAAGTTCCTTGAAGCAACAAAGTCATCTCAAAATAAGAATGGCTCTCTAGCCCTGGAATACAGCATTGTCACCCTCATAAATCATCTTTATGAACCTGACATTTAATATGTCTTTACATGAGATTTTGTTTCCAAAATCTGAATAATCAAGCTGAAAAAATAGCCAGTTTAATTGTGTTACTAGAGAGAATATAGATAATTTACACGGCATAATTGAAGATTTTTTTAACCAGTGTGAGAATTGCATATACCATAGTTAAAAGAAATTTAATTATGCCTAAGCACAATTGTCAACCAAGCTAAAGGGCCTAATCTCCTTTGAATTATAACAATTTGGAGTTGGCTTTACAGACTGGTATCTTGCAGAATTCCGCTCGCTCTCTCTTTTTATCTACTCTCCCAGAGAAATGTGCGACTTGGTTCTAGGTATTCAAAAAGCATGCATACATTGACAGGACCCATCGTCTCGCATCTCATCTGAGCTGTTGAGGAACCCGATGGACTTCCTTTGCCTCAAGTGTCATCACTGGACAGTTGGATCGAATTGAAAAGAAGCAGAGAATATCTCTCCATTGAAGTACCTGGCTGATTACGGGAGGGACAGGCAAACTGGTGCCCTCCGGTTAGAATTCCCCTATGCTGTTACCAAGATAAGTTGTGATCAAACGTTTAGGTTCTTAACAACCAAAACATCTGGTTGGCATGACTTTGCCTATTTGGGCCTTGCAACAATTTGAAGGACGCTATATGCTTCTCGGACTCTAATCTTGGGAACAGATTGTTTTTAGGATGTGAGAAAAAAATGCCTTTGTTCCTTTTTTTCTCTTTCCCCCTAGACTTTGCTATGAAGAATCAAGAAAAACCTCTAGGAAAGAAATTAAGGCACATATGTTCTCAGTGTCCTTTTTTTTTACCCATTTTGCTGCTGGTCGGAGTCTAACTCTGCCTCTCTTAATGTATTTAAATCTTCAGAATCAGGTTCAGGATCCTATCTTCAGATCATTTCATCAGTATTCTTCTTTCCAATTTCTAAAGGCATTTCCAAGGAGCACATCTCTCTCTACCTTGCTCTGAATATGAAGTACAGTGCAGTGCACCATTTGTTCATCCAGCCTCTTAGTTACTCTGTTTGGTTCTCGAGGTTGTTCCCCTTCACTTCACAAACTTGTCTATGATGACATCTCTGCCCAAGGCACCCAAGTACCATCTCTACTTTTGGCTATCCCATAAACACAGTCATCAAGTCTGGCTCAAATTCTTCAGGTGTTGCTGTGTCTTCTCGTTTTAATGCTGCAGTCCTGTTTCCCCCCCCCCCCCCCTTAGTTTGGTTCCAAGGCCTTTTTCTTTTCTCCTAACCTCAAGCAAGGAAAACAACACACTGTTCTGTTTCCCTCTAAAATCAATATTTAAATCTTTATGTTGTGTATCGTTGGAATGCAGAAACGTCCCTTTTTGTAGTCTTAAAAAAAAACCCACCCAGACTCATATTTTGGCTTTTAAAACAGTTCCTTGCTCTTTAAAGGCTCACGTGTCACTACTTCAGCTCCCATTTGGTCACAATGCAAACACTTGCCTGCAGGAGATGCTTTAAAAGTTGCCTCCTCCACCTCCCCAGATCCCATTTATTTCTTAATTTGTTTCTTGTTCTTGTTGCTGGCAGCAGAATTTTGACCTGCTGCAACCGATCTTGGCCTGTATCTTTGTGTCTTATTAAGCATAAATCTCTACAATAAGGCTCTACGAGTTTACCCAACTACGTTGGATAAGCTTAGAGAGACACTAACTGTTACAGAGACTGTATCTGTTTTTCTGTTGAACGCTTTAGAGCAATAAATGGCTGCTGTCAGCACTAGCTGCAAAGCAAAATGAAACCAAGGGGGAAATCTCAGGTTTCGGGGAGGAGGGAGGGAACCAATCAAACAACCCATCCCAAAATGTTTTGTCCAGTACCGTTCTCTCTTTTTCACTTTTATGCTATGGCTCAGTCGCTTTCCAAATTTGCCAAATGGCATTTAAACAAATTATGAATATCATGTAATGGCGGTTTATGAATTGACTTGGCCATAGTAACTCGATGCAGGTGTTCTGCACAGAACTAAGTTGGATTTTTTTTCCCCAGTATTTGTTAGTAGGGCAAAAAAAAAGGGAGGCGGCGTATCTGTGGGCACTAAGCCATGTTTTCTGCCTCAGTAAATTTTTCATGGAGCGCTGAGCTAACCACTTTATTCTCCTGATCCAAGATGGTCTGGTAATTGCAAGCTAGCACTGAGCTCCCCGCAGCCCAAGCCCACCTGAAGCCCTGGTTTGAACCCTTGGTCCGCCCCTAATACTGTTCATCATCCTGTTTTGTGTCACAACACCCTGCTACCTTGATTCACTCTTCGTCGTTGGCTAGGTTTTGGATTTATTACTTTCGAGGACGAACAATCAGTGGACCAGGCTGTCAACATGCATTTTCACGACATCATGGGCAAAAAAGTGTGTAGTTGTAGTTTTATTTTACCTTAAGACAAAGCTGAGTCTTGAGGCAACTAGCAATTTGGCTGGCGAATGGAAACTGGGTGGTACAGTAGAGGGGATTAAAAAAAATAATTTGGGTAAAATCACATTCAGAAGCTCATTTTATAAGTTACTTTATTTTGGATTTTTAAAAAAGTGTGCTTCAGCTGCCAATAGATTCCTTTGGAATGTTTTGCTTAAGAAGAATCATGGCAGACCCAACTTCCATAAAAGCTAATATTTGAGTTCAGGCATCATGAACTTAGTCCAATAAATCAGGGTTTATGGGTCAGAAAAAGAAACACTGTCTACTCATTCACTTCTCTCTCGCATCTTCACACAAGACTTTCAAGGTTGATATCAAGATGTGTGTGAGAGAAAACAAGCCAAATATGCAGCTAAATGGCTTATTGAATTGAAATTACCTCATTTGATCTGACCCAGCTTGCTCATCATACCGTGCAGTGCCAATAAAGGGAGAATATTTGTAGCTCAGTATTGAAATGAGGGGGTCTTTGGTGCTCTCAGAGCTTGGTTGTTTTCTTGTGGACATTTCATTGCCCAAACTTGGTAACCTCATCACCGCTAGCACTGATGACGTTACCTAGTTTGGCAATGAAACGTCTGCAAGAAAACAACCAAGCTTGGAGAGCACCAAAGACTCCTCATAGCGTGCAACGCTTAGAGTTACATATTCTTCATATTCCGAGTGCAGAATAGGAGATACTGAAAAACAAACATGCTTTGTCTGTTTGAAGTAAACACTTCGAATACGTTGACGTGGAGAAAAGCTATGTCTCTGAAAACTTTTAATAGTTAAGAGCACTTTATTGAGTTACAGAATGCAGTAGTTTTAGAGTCCTAATATGTTGAAGGCCATTGCGTTTGCTTGTCTAAATTCTAAGTTGTACTGTCATTACTGTTCACACGTATTTTGTGCCTTGAAAATTACAGAATACAAAAAAGGGGAATGAATGGAAGACAACCTTTACTTTCTGTTTGAAACGGCAGTGAAATCTCTATGTTGCCAAAGGCTCAGCTTCCCATTACTATTCCTTCAGATGTGTGTTCTTTGTTTCACATTCAAACTTGGGGTGGAGGGATTTGGGGTTGAGGAAGAGGAAGGGGACTAAACGTAAGCAGCCAATTGACAGAGCATCGTGAAGGAATGGTTAAAATTTTTTTAAAAAATGGGTCACTTACTGTGAGACTTTGAAATGAATCCACGTATTCTTTTTAATAGTACTTTTTAACCACAATACAGTTAAGTGACCTTTTGATTGTTGTTATCTTCATACTGTGTTGTCGGCACTTCTAAGAGGTTTGACGGGTGAAAAGGTTTCTGCCTTCTTACTCTGATTGAAGGAGCTCGCCTTTGAGCATGGCTTCGCTTTAGGAACCAAGCCAGAGGAAGATTAACTAAGAACTACAGGGTGCAGCTTTGACCTTTGTAGGAAAAGTCTGCTGAAAAGGGAACTTCGAAGGCTCTTATGCCAAACATAAATTATAAGCTGCTCAAAGTCTCCAGAAATGAAGCAGCAACAGGTAGTTTGTAGTGATAAATATATGCAGCACTTGCCGTTTTGCTGGATTGTGTCACCAAATACAACAAAGCCTTCAACTGGAATAACTTTTCCGAAAATATTTCCTTATTGAAAAACAAGGTATCCTATCCTCTTGATGCATTCCGGTTTATGTTTTACAGCTATTTGATGTTTTTCCCCCCAGTTTAAATTACTTCTTGTCAAAACCCATTAAATTTTTCTGGACCCTGGAAGCGTATTCTAGGATATCCTTGCTAATGCACATGCAATCTGTGCCATTTAAACAATTAGTGAGTTCTAAGCAAGACCTGGAAAAACTACTACTACTTTGGTTTGGTGCTGATTAAATCCAGGAGTTGCTAACACTGGTCCAGTGAAGCCAGTAGAGCAGGGGTCCCCAACCCCCGGTCAGTGGCCCGGCACCGGTCCACAGCGTGTCAGCAAGCACAAACAAGCAAAGCTCCATCCTCGGGATGCGGGCATTATTCAAAACCACCACCCCCTCGTCTGCGGGGAAAATCCTTTCTCCGTGGCACCGGTCCCTGCTGCCCAAAAGGTTTGGGACCTCTGCAGTAGAGCAACTCTTCAAAATGTCAGAGCTGCTCAGGCAAACCTCCAGGGCCTCCTGGACCAGTTCCAAATGTAGCATCCTTCATGGTCCCTCCTGGAGAAGCATCCTTACAAACTGGAGACAAAATCTCAAGTGGACCAGACCAAAAGCACAGGGACAGACATTTAAGAATGCATGTGAAACAAAGCAAAATAAAAGTTCAGACGTCAAGGTTTTGGTTGGCTAGTGCAATGCAAATTGCTGACGACTTGAGAAATCCCACACTCGTTTTCCTCAGTCTTGAAATATTATTATTGGGGAAACGTGTCCTAAAATCTTACTAGGAAATTTTTTTTTAAATGATAAAACTTATCTACAGGCAGTGAGCCCAAAACTTCTGTTGCTAAGTGAGACAGTGAATTTTGCCCTATTTTACAACCTTTCTTGCCGCAAGTTGTTAAGTGAATCACTGCAACTGCTAAATTAGTAATACGCTTGTTAAGTGAATCTGGTTTTCCCTCTGACTTTGCTCGTCAGAGGGTTGCAAATGTTGATTACATGACCCCGGGGACAGTGCAACCATCATATGAGTCAGTTACCAAGTGTCTGAATTTTGGTCATGTGACCATGGGGATGCTGCAACAGTTGTAAATGTGGGGAAAAAAGGGTCCTAAGTCACTTTTTTCAAGTGCTGTTGTAATTTTGAACAGTCACTAAATGAACTGTTGTAAGTTGAAAACTCGTGAAAGCCAGCCCCCTGCCCCCACCTTCTTATACAGAAGGGAACCAAGTTGTTTTTGGAATATCTTAACCATGGGAAGATTCAGGACATTTGAAGGCAGGATTGATCCTGCTCAGCATAGAAGGGCAGTCTAGAACACTAGATGCGGTTGTATTTCAGTTCTGCCATTCATGCGCCAGGTTAATTCGGAAGAGAATGTGAAGGATTCTTGATTGTCTCCCCACAATAAGACCCACTTAGCTTTAAGGAAGGCCCTGTGCCCATTTACCTAAACTCTTGGAAAGTAAAAAAAAAAAGTGCCTGAAATGTAGCTAGAGAGAACCAGGACACTCTAAGCCTGCTCTGTTTTTCAGGTTCACTCAGCGACGCAGAGCTAAATTCCCCCCATTAAATCTTTGCAATTAGCTTTGCTGAGTGTGTTTGGATTAACCCCAGACAATTCTTCAGGACCTCTGCATTCAGCAGGGAAGTCATTTTATTTTGCATAGGCCAAGCCTTTTTTTAAGGCCCCACCGCACAGGGCTGCCTTCCTTTTGGTCTTCCCCCCCCTTCTTTGCAAGGAATGTTTTTCCATGACTGAACACAGTATGAAGGTTTTGCTTCTTATTGACTCAACTGTCCATTTTTTATTACCTGCATGTTTGTTTACTTTTTTTTTGTTAGATGTAATGTAAGGTTCTCTTATCACATCCATTCCTTCTGACATTGTTTGAGTTAATTGAGGTTCTTTAAGCGTTAGCCTGGGGAAGGTAAGTCTCTATCTTCCATTAGACTTTTAAATAATAATAATAATAATAATAATAATAGTAATAAAAAAATCTTAAGATAAAAAGGATTTGAAACTGACAGACAAAATGAATACAATGCGTGTTTCTCAGGTATGACCAAAACTGAACAGCAGTTTTAATTGCGATAGATCTTAGCTATCAATTTAACTTCTTTTTTTTCAACATTGCCCAGAACAATCCCTCCCCAAGGCCTGGCTAAAGCTTTAGTACCTCCTCCAGAATGTTCTCTTCACCCTTGTTTATAACAAACCGTTTTTGGCCTATCTTACTATCAAGATTTACATACAGGGAGTGAAAGGCCACTGAGGAGATGGTACTGCTGCTTTAAAATGAGGAAGAAAGTAACCAACAGAAGAGAAATCACCAATAGGCATAATTTATCCCAGCACGGTATATGAAGTTAAGAATGCCTTATTCTGTTATTACCCATTGTACCTGAGAAACATTGATTAAATTAGCAGCCTTAAAAATATTAAGCTTGCTATACTTTTTAAGTACTTAGCAATAAGTCATAACCTGCTAAGATAAAGTTTTTCTTTAAGTGTAAAGATAAGGGTGTGTGTGATGGGTAAAGGGGGGCAAGCTACCTTTCGGCCTCCTAGGTCTGAACGTTTCTCCCCTTTGTTTAGGTGGAGGTGAAGCGGGCCGAACCTCGGGATAGTAAGAGCCAGACTCCAGGGCCAACAGGCACCAGCCAGTGGGGAAGCCGGATCATGCCAAGTGCTGCCAATGGCTGGGCAGGACAGCCCCCACCTACCTGGCAACAAGGATACGGACCTCAAGGTACCAGTTTCCCATTTGGGTTTGGGGATCCCGAATGACTTCAGTCTGCCTTGACGCAGACCCATTTGTGGATTCACTCAAATCAGGTGTCAAGTTTCCGAAGTATGGGCTTTTCAAGTGACTCTGAGGCATGGTTTACCTTAAAAGTCCTTTATTTAGCCTAATACACCGGCAAATGCTTGCTGGAAGGAAGCTGGAATCTGAAATCTCCACCACCACCCCTTGCACAATATATTAAAACACAATTCTCCACCTTTCTAATTTTGTTATTAATCATTCTCCAATTAATTTAAACCCGCCAAGTTCTTATCTTCTTTAATTTCAGATGGCCTTGAAGGTACAATCCTCCTCTTCCCCCCTCCCAACCTTAACTCAATCTCTTAAAGCAATCCACAAGTTTAACATATGAAATGGCTACTTCTTCATCTCTTGTCAAGCAATAACATTCAATGTTAGCAGCGTTGACATCAGGATCAGGCCTACTTGAGGCCAGGCCCTGAATAAAAATCTTATGTTCCTGTCAGGATTATATATACCGTATATGGCTTCTTGTACCACTTGATTATGCTACAATGCAAGACTTCTGTGATGCTGGTGGGCAGCACAAATTCCTTACCAAGTATAGAAAGTCCTTGATTTATCTCTAGTCACTTAGCAATCATTTGAATTCACAAACCTGAAAGACCTGAAAATGGAGAGTTATGGCCCGGATCTGTAGTTCCGACGGGTGGGGGTGGGGGCCCTCCAGGGTCACATGACAACTTCAGGTGCCTAACAACACAGCCACATTTACAGTTTGCAGCATTCTTAAGGTCACATTTGTGAGAGTTTTGTTGAAAATCAGTTTGTTTAACCATTGGTTTGCTTAATGACTGTTGCATAAAATGTTATAAAATTGGATTGGTCATGAGACTGACCCACATTATGACCATGACAACATACAACTGCAGTGGGCAAACTCCCATGTTGAAAACTATGTATATTGGAAAACGTATGCCATTGGTGTGAGACCCTACCAAGCTCTGCCTTTTCATTTGTTCCAAGGAAATTAAATCTTACTTTCTGAAAATGGACATCAGCTCTATAAAAAAAAGAGTCTCTCTTTGAATTTTGCACGAGGTGGGAAGATTAAATCTCATTTTTATCCAAATCCAGTTTCATTACTCCACTGTGGACTTCTTAGTTTTGGGCATCTCCATTAGGGCTGCATCTTGGATTCCCTGTAACATTTTCCCCACTTTGATGTCCAAACATCTTCAGAGTAATTGTGTGTAATATTAGTAACTTTCCTAATGGAGAGCGTTAAACTTTGCAGAATGATAAAGTTATATAATACCGACAATGAATTGATGAAACAGTTGTGGTAACTTGTTCTTGTTTTGTGTGTGTGTGTGTGTGTGTGTGTTGTGTTTTTTCCTACTTCTCCTCCATCTGCCTTAGGTATGTGGGTACCAGCTGGACAAGCACTTGGTAAGTATGTACTGAGAGTTTTAAAAATGTGCATAGTCAGTATTGAAATTGTAATTATTCAGGTTCAGATTTTTAGCAAAATCTTAACTCTGTGTGCATTGTTTGCCTTTGTTCTCCAATGATCTTTTTGCATCTGTTGTTTTGAAGCATTTGGGCCCTTTGAACAAGAATTCATAGGTTTCTTGAGCTGGGAGACAATAATTGTACCTTAGAACTTCTCATAGATAATCAAAGCTTGTGTGAGTGTGTTTGTATGTGTGTACATTTAATCATTTGTCAGATACTGGGAAGATCTGGAGGAGACAGGGAATCACCCTTTCCTAGTGGCCTAGTCCTTTTTCTTCCCACACGGTCTGTTTGTGCACAAAGAGGCTGTTCTCCTAATATCAAAAAAGAAGATAAGAATTTAGTATGGCCATGTGAAAAATAGCTTCAACATCACAGTAGCCCTGCATAGAAGTTGTTCCATGTATGGAGAAAGAAACAGGACAATAGAGGCTTAATCTTACCCCAGTTTCCTTGTGCACGGGGTTTGTGCATTGATATATTTTGTACTTAGAAATAAAATCTCCAGTTACAGATTCTCCATGTGTAGGCTGTAATTCATCTCCACATAATTAGATTACTGGAATGTGCTCTACATGGGGCTGCCTTTGAAAATGACCTGGAAACTACAATTGGCACAAAATTCAGTGGCCAGGATGCTAGCAGGTGCGAGTCCCTACTGCAATGGAATTCCTCTGCTCCAGTTGCTCCCTTGGTTACCACTACATTTAATGATACAAAGTGCTGCATGGCTGCAAAGCCCGCATGGCGTGGCCGCTAGATACCTGCCGGAGGAAGTGGAATCTGCCCTAGCCCAGGTGTGCATGTGGGATGGGAAAGTTTAGCGCCCCGTCCCTGCATCAAATCAGGGGGATATAATACCAAGAGATGATATTGATACTCCCTCAAGCTTTGGATCAGGCTGCTTTTGGAGCTGCACCTTGCACCCTTCCTGTAGCTATTTCACAAGGCATCAAGAGCACGAGAGCCAGTTTGGTCTAGTGCAGGGGTAGGCAACTTTGGCTCTTTTATGATTTGTGGACTTCAAATCCCAGAATTCCTGAGCCATCTGGCTCAGGAATTCTGGGAGTTGAAGTCCACGAGTCATAAAAGAGCCAAGGTTGCCTACCCCTGGTCTAGTGGTTAAGGCTCCAGGCTAGAAACCAAGAGACTGTGAGTTCTAGTCCCTCCTTAGGCGTGAACGTTGGCTGGGTGACTTTGGGCCAGTCACTCTCTCAGCCCAACACACCTCACAGGGTAGCTGCTGTGGGGATAACAGGAGGAAGAAGGTGCATTAGACACGTTTTGCCACCTTGAGTTAGTTATAAAAATAATAAAGGCAAGATAAATAAATATTGCTTAACTGGCCATTTGGTGTATGATTTGTCTTGACACATGGATGGGCTGCTCTGTTACTGTTGTTTGTGTTTATTGCTGATCTGAGGCTTAACTAATTACTGTATTTTTAATCTTAGTATAACAGACCAGTTCATATGAGCTTGATGGTATATTAGTGGGGTAAAATAATTAAGAATTGAATAATTAAGAATCGCCTTTTCTTCTGGTGACCCTTGCTACCAGCCTGAAGTTGGATATGACCTTCACATATATATTTTTTTCTCCATTTTCAAAGCAAATAGAATTGTATCTATGGCAGTTTTTAAAAATGGAGGCATTCTTTATCTAAGGTTGCTTTTTCAAAAATAGTTTAAAAAGGAGTGTGGCGGACCATTTGGTGGTCTGGCATTGGAATGTTCTGGAAATCACTGGAATGATCTTTTACCAGACTACAAATTTTTGCCTGCAGTTACCTTTAAGACATCAGAGTGACCTGTTACCTATTTTCAAAGAGCTGAAGTGCATGTAATTGGAGCTTAATCAACTATGATTAAAGCTAAAGAAGAGAATAGGGGTCCTTGTGAAATATTTTGTGAGAATACCTGCTGCCCATTGAACTCCTGAATACCAAAAAGCCAGAAGAGGATTTCTCCCCACAGTAGATCATTCTGGCTTCTTCAGTATTGAAAAACACCAAAAAGTTTTGAGTGTCTGGTTTCTTCAGTTTGAATGTAAGAAATGGCAGTTGGAAAGAGACCATTTTAAATACTAATAAAGTGTACTAGAACAGAGGTCCCCAAACCTTTTGGGCACCAGGGACCTGTTCCGTGGAGAAAGGTTTTTCCACGAAACAGAAAGTGTGTGGTTTTGTGTGCTGCCTGCATCCCACAGATGGGGCTGTGCTTGTTTGTGCGGACCGATTGCTGGCATGCCGCGGCCCGGTACCGGTCCACGGACCAGGGGTTGGGGACCCCTGTACTGGAACACACAAGTGCTACAGCACCAATTCCTAAAAGAGGAAGAAAGAAATCTTCACGCAGAAGCTAGTAATTCACGTCAGGAAAAGGATTTAAAATGGATTCTTTCCACAGTCTCTCAATAGCTTGGAATGCCTAATTCCACCAATTCCTCTTGACTTTAGAGCCTCCATGTTTTGGAGAAAGGTGATGCCTAGTGCAATAGATTGGGAACACCCTTTTTTGGGGGGGAGGTTTGGCTCATCTGTTAAATGCCTTTAATTTTCTCAACACCCTTCTTGCTGGCTCCAGGTGGGTATGGTCCCCCTCCACCAGGTAGAGGAGCGCCACCTCCACCGCCGCCTTTTACCTCGTACATTGTTTCGACACCTCCAGGAGGATTCCCACCCCCGCAGGGTTTCGCACAGGGCTATGGCACCCCTCCGCCCTTCAGTAAGTACTGCTTCCAGCTACACTTGTGTGTAACATTTTTAATCCCGGCTTTTAAAAAAAGAGCTCGTGGCACATATCTGGCACACCCCCACCTGTGAGGTAGGATAGGCTGAGAGCATGCAGACGTTGCGGGTGCTTCATCACTTGAGGTTTTTAAGAAGAGACTGGACACTCACTTGTCTGAAATGATATAGGGACTCCTGCTTGAGCAGGGGGCTGGACTAGGAGACCTCCAAGGTCCCTTCCAACTCCTTTCTGATTGATTGATTGAATTGAACCCAAGCTTGGACTTGAGCCTAAGGCTTCACGTTTTAGACCGATTCTGTGTCCACTCACTGCAAATTCTATCAGACGTTACGTTCCCAAGCTTTATTTCTTGATTTGAATTTGGATGAGCAGTGTCATAGCCTAGAGGTAGAGGTGGAGCTGTCGCCTCACAATCAGGAGGCTGTGAGTTCAAATCTAGGTAGCGACAGATATATCTCCCTGCGCACAAAAAGAAAATGTTTGCTGTTGAACTCCATGTAGGCGTCGGGAAGGGCATCCTGCCAGTAAACTCTCATTCAGTCGCCCTGATTCTACCTCGATGCAAGGGATTACAGAGTTATTAAAAGGAAGGGGGAAAAATCCTTGATTTTAATATGAGGGGTGTGTGTCTTTGAATTTTTATTTATTTATTTTGCCAGATGGCATTTCCCTTTGTTTTCCTAGCCCAGGGGTAGGCAACCATGGCTCAGGAATTCTGGGAGTTGAAGTCCGTGAGTCATAAAAGAGCCAAGGTTGCCTACCCCTGTCCTAGCCTTTACATCAAGTGAGTAAAAGTGGAGAACTTTTTAACGTGAGTTTTACAGTTAAAAACTTAACCTGGTTTCTATTCCTCCCTTTAGGTTTTGGGTATGGTGCCCCACCTCCTCCACCTGACCAGTTTGCTCCTCCCGTTGTTCCTCCACCACCTGCCACCCCTGGGGCAACACCACTCGCTTTCCCTCCGCCTCCCCCGCCATCTCAGCCAACTCAGGACATGAACAAGCCTCCAGCTGCCCAACCAGATTTCCCCTATACCCAGTTTGGTAAGTGACCCGTTTCAAGAGCTGGGGCTCTTCCTCCTGGCCCCAGCTTTTTCCCTGCTGCTTGTCTTTCTTTGCGCTACCTTTCATTTTGTTTGCAGTAATATCGCTGGAAAATCGAACTAGGGGGGGGCTGTATGTGCATAACGTTGGCAAAGGATCTCCATATACCTTTTGTCACGGCGATACGCCAATTTTGAAAGTTTGCCAGCTTTAGGAACTTCAGGATCATCGTTTGCCAAGATAAATGATCTCTGGGATCCAGAGAGGATAATCATATCCTGTGAAAATGCCATCCACTCATGGGAAGGGACTAGTAGAGAATAGTATTTGCGATTTAAAGTTGTAGCTGTTGTTGCTGCCTTGAGGAATAATGGTCTAGTATGGTGGCAGGATAACATAGTTGGAATGGACCTTGGAGGTCTTCTAGTCCAACCGCCTGCACAGGTCCAGCAGCAGTGGTTTTGAATCTAGGCCAGGGGTAGGCAACCTCGGCTCTTTTATGACTCATGGACTTCAACTCCCAGAATTCCTGAGTTCAGCTATGCTGTGCTATACTGACTCAGGAATTCTGGGAGTTGAAGTCCATGAATCATAAAAGAGCCGAGGTTGCCTACCCCTGATCTAGGCCAATGTGAATTTGTCTCTTAAGTAACAAGTCCCATCTTTCCCGGCTGGCCTAAGGGGTACTTTAAAAATCATCAGCAAGAAACTGAATTTGGAAAAAATAAGTTGTACAATGCATAAGTATATAATTATTTATGGAAATGTTTAGCTGCAAAGTTGTATTTTATATACATGAATACACAATCTTTTCAGGAAGATACTTGCAATGTTCAACAGTCAAAACTGGATGAAGCTACACATGTTATATTTGAAATTAAATTGTACAGTTTCACCACTGTTTGGAGTTATTCTTGTTTAGTAACCTTAGCGCTGTTTTTTAGTTAATTAATTTTAACAAGTCCTAATATTTTAACAGATATTCCATAAAGATTCTTCTCTTGCCTTCTTAGATCCAGGCTGACTTCCTCCTGGGATTGCAGGGATTCCATCTACTTACAAAAAAAAATCTGCCCATCTAGCAAAGATTATTTTATAATAAAGGCTAAGGCTATGTTAGAAGCAAGATACACATAGTCCTCGATTTACGACAGCATTTGGGACCAGAATTTCTGTTGCTAAGCGATGCAGTCATAAAGTGCAATCACTTAGCAACAGCAATCCCTGCAGTCCCAGTTGCCATCATTAACTGAATCCCACAGTTGTTAGGTGAGGCAATTTCCTGATAGTTTCTCACAACCAAGTCAGTGGAGAAGCCAGCAGGAATTTGCAAGTCCCAGGCGGCTTGCAGACAGGTGAACAGATGCTGCTGAGTTGGGAAGAGTGTCAGGGGATGCATGAAGGAAGTGCAATGAGGGTGCACAGGGATGTGAGGTATGGTGAGGGGGCGTGGATGAGGGAAGGAGGGGCAGTGGGTTACGAGGTAGGTGCAGCAAAGCTTGGGGAGCGGAATGGGACAACTCTCCACCGTCAACTCTCCATGGCCAACTTGCTTCGGCCAACTCATCCAGGGGACAACTCACAATGGCCAACTCACTATGGGACAACTCACCACAGGACAATTCAATACTTTGATTTAATTATTTAAAATAATTTTATTTTTTTCAATTTTTGTCATTCACATTTTATTTTGTCCCTTCTTTTGCATCCTTCCTTGAATGATTTGATTAATAATAATGATGATGATGATGTTGGAAGGGACCTTGGAGGTCATCTAGTCCAACTCCCTGCTCATGCAGGAAACCCTATACCATTTCAGACAAATGGTTGTCCAGTCTCTTCTTAAAAACTTCCAGTGTTGGAGCATTCACAGCTTCTGGAGGCAGGTTGTTCCACTGGTTAATTGTTCTAACTGTTCTAACTAAGGAAGTTTCTCCTTAGTTCTAGGTTGCTTCTCTCCTTGATTAGTTTCCATCCATTGCTTCTTGTCCTGCCTTCTGGTGTTTTGGAGAATAGCTTGACTCCCTCTTGTTTGGGGCAGCCTCTGAGATATTGGAACACTGCCATCCTGTCCCCCCTCGTCCTTCTCTTCATTAAACTAGACATACCCAATTCCAGCAACCGTTCCCTATATGTTTTAGCCTCCAGCCCCCTAATCTTTGTTGCTCTTCTCTGTACTCGAACATTTTTTTACAACGTGGTGACCAGAACTGGATGCAGTATTCCAAGTTGGCCTTACCAAGGCCTTGTAAAGTGGTATTAATACTTCATGTGATCTCGATTCTATCCCTCTGTTAATGCAGCGTAAAACTCTGTTGGCTTTTTTGGCAGCTGCAGCACACGGCTGGCTCCTATTTAAGTGATTGTCCACTAGGACTCGGTGATCCCTCTCACAGTTACTACTATTGAGCAAGGTACCACCTATACTATACCTGTACATTTGGTTTTTCTTGCCTAAATGTAGAACTTTGCTTTTTTCACCACTGAATTTCATTTTGTTAGATAGCACCCAGTGTTCCAGTTTGTTCAGATCCTCCTGTATCTTAAGCCTATCTTCTGGAGTGTTGGCTATTCTTGCCACCTTGATGTCGTCTGCAAATTTGATGGGTTCCCCATCTATCCCCTCATCCAAATTGTTGATGAAGATGTTGAAGAGCACTGGGGCACCCCACTACACACTTCCCTCCATGTAGATGCAGTTCCATTGAGGAGCACATGCTGAGTACGGCCTGTCAGCCAGCTACGAATCCATCTGGTGGTGATGCTATCTAACCCACATTTTTCTATCTTATCAAGTAGTAGGTTGTGATCTACTTTATCAAATGTCTTACTGAAGTCCAAGTAAATTATATCCACAGCATTCTTCTGGTCCACTAATTTTGTCACTTGGTCAAAGAATGGAATAAGATTTGTCTGGCATGATCTGTTTTTGACAAACCCATGTTGGCTTTTAGTAATGAATTTGTTTGCCTCTAGGTGCTCGCTGATTTGTTGTTTGATTATCTTTTCCAGAATCTTCCCAGGTATTGAGGTTAGGCTGATAGGTCTGTAATTTCCTGGATCCATTTTTTTTCCTTTTTTGAAGATGGGAACTACATCAGCTCTTTTCCAATCCTCTGGTAGTTCCCCAGTGCTCCGGGATCTTTGAAAAATATAGTTCAGCGGTTCTAAGATCACGTCTGCCAGTTCCTTCAGAACCTTGGGGTGTAATCCATCTGGTCCTGGTGATTTGAACTCATCTAGGTTGGATAGGTGCTCACTTACCATTTTCTTGCCTATCTTAACTTGTGTTTCTAATCTATTTTTTGTGGTACTGTTTTTGATAGGTTGGTCTGTTTTTTTCCCTTTGTGTAAAGACAGAGGCAAAAAAATGAGTTAAATAGTTCTGCTTTCTCCCTGTTGCTTGTCACCTTCTTGCCACTTTCCCCCACTAATGGACCAATCATTTCCTTAACTTTTTTCTTGTTTTTTACATGTTGAAAGAAGCTTTTGTTTTGTTATTTTTGACATTGGTCACAAGCCTTAGTTCATTTTGAGCCTTAGCTTTCCTCACTTCATCTTTGCGTGCTCGGACTATTTGCTGATATTCTGCTTTAGTTACGAGCCCCTCTTTCCACTTTTTATACTTGTCCTTTTTATTTTTCAATCCATCATTTCTTCGATATTAGTGTAACTCTTGTCCTTCGGCCAGTTGTCCCTTGACAAGTTGGCTGCGGCAAATTGGCCATGGCAAGTTGTCGTAGATCTCTCCAGTGTTCAGGAATGCACAAGTACCAGGGGGCAAGTGCAGAAGGGCTGAGGAAGGGTGCGTGTGTGGGGAAGACCTACCCCATTGTCATGTGAACTTCTGTGCCAGTGTCCCCATTGACTTTCTGGGGAGGCCAGAAAGGGTCGCAAACGGTGATCATGTGATCATGGGGTGCTACAACTGTTTGTAAATACAGTCTGGTTGCCAGGTGCCTAGATTGCAATCATGTAAGTGCAGGGGTGCTTGGAGGATTGAAACACAGAGGTCCCGTCATAACAACCATTCCTTTAGTGCCGTTATAATTTCAAACAGTCACTGAACAAATAGTTGTAACTTGAGGACTATCTGTAAAGCTTTTATTAGCTGGATGTGAAATATTCATCACTGTATCTGCATAGGTCAGCTAATTACAATTGAACTAATCCAGCCCTGAATGTAATTCCCTCCTCTTCTCCCCCCCCCCCCCCCGCGCTACAGTCTTGTAGTCTTAAATGTGCAGAGCCTCGAGAGCTCATTTTCTTGATGAACCACAGTTTTTCTTTTTTTTGCCTTGATGACACAATTGAAAGACATGCTGCTCCCCATTATTATGTTTCTGGGAGGAATCAAGAAAACTCCTGCAATAATTGTGATTTCTCTTCTTTTTTCCCCCTTCCCCAAGCATTCTTCCTGAATGTTATTTCCATATTCCTCAACATTGGCATTTCTAATATAAGGATTCCTAAAATCTCCCTTAACTTTACTGTAACACAGAAAACCATGTCGTCCAAACCTCCGATCATGCTCTTCCAATTCTAAAATTCTTTTATTTCTCAGCAAAACCTACTCTTCCACCTAAACTAAGCTGTAGGGTGTGAAATAAAATTTTGAATCAGGCAATCCCAGTCCTCCTTGTTCCTTTGCATCCTGAAGTAGTAGTTCATATTTAATTCATTTTTATCCTCTTGCCATACAAATTTAAAAATATCTTTCTGCCTTTGTTTAAACGGTACCTCGGATTTCAGGATATAGCTTGGGGGGGAAAATCATCCTTAGCAAAATATTCACCCCCAATGACAATTTCTCCCACCTTAATATGTCCTTCTAAATTTTACTCCACCTCGTCACATAATTCTGATATAACATAAATTTCAGATTAGTCATAGTGATAGCCAAGTTTTCCAGGTTTTTTTCCTCAATCTTAAAACCATTTTCCCCCATCATTCCCATTTGCTTTTGGATGCTTATATTCGTTAATATCTTCATCTTTTGTTCTAATTTTAAAGGTAGCTATTAAAGTTAAAGAGAGTGTGTTATTGTGCTGTTTGAAGAGATTTTTTTTTCTTTTTATCAGATGGCTTCAAAATCTTTTGACTTTGAGTAGAGAGAGGCAAAGATGAATGGATGTTTGGAATAAAAAAAAGAAAAGTTGAAGCGTTCTTCATTTGAGCATTGTCTGGAAGTGCCTTATTGAAATTGTCTGCACATAACAGATGGTGCATGTGGAATTCCTATTTTGACATCTACTTTTATGTCAGATCAAAGCAGTAAAAATATACGCTACTTAAATATTCTACTGGGCAGATTCTTATATTAGGGAAATTATCAAGTGTTTTTCAGTTACATCAGGGGTCCCTAACCCTCGGTCTGTGGATCGGCAGCGGTCGACAGGCTGTTGGTAACCGGACTACACAAGCAGAGGGCGAGTACACAAAGCTTCATTTCTGCCTGCACAGGATCTAAGTGTGCATGCACAGGATCTAGGTTGCACGCATGAAACCACCCATCCCCCTCCCTCCACCACCAGTCCATGGAGCCAGAAAGGTCGGGAACCATTGAAGTGACACTCAAGGCATATTGTTGAGGGGCAGATGGCTAACTGAATAGTTTTGATAACCACACTTAATATCTCAAGTTATGTTGCATAATCCTTAGGTTATCCTTGCCAGAATTAAATTTTAAGAGGACAATTTAAAAAGTCAAGACTAAGGCAGTTGATATTTGTCCTATTCTAACAAGTTCATATTAACAACACAGCCACACCTTTTATAACTATGTGGAATACTTCCTTAATATTTTGACATGAGTTTTGCATAAAATGTTATCATCCGAGTAAGTCACTAATTTTTCAAGAGAGGAACCTGAGAGAATGAAAGATAGGGAGAAATAAAGGGGAGATTATGAAACGTGTTATATTCTTTAATATAACACTGGTATACCTCCTCCAACCAAAAAAAATAAATTATAGACCTCAGTATAGCAAAGTATCCTATGAAATACATGTATCCAGAACTTGATAAGACCACTACCGAACTTAACCGCTCAGTAAAAGTTATGCATTTAAGACTAAATAATACAGTTTTTACAAAGTTCTTTTTTCATGTATATGTCTACACAAATACTTAAGCAATATAACCAAGGGTTTTTTTTCCTGTTTTGCATGTTATCATTTAAAATACATAGCTGTTTCTAAGATACTTGCAGCAGTGGTGGGGGGGTCTGTAGTTACGGCTAAAAAAGACTCTGGCACTAGACTTTTCAGCACAAATCTCAAATGCAAGAGTGATCCTAAGCTTGCATTATGGGTAAGTCTTCCTTGCCACTTTCCAAGAGAATTGTAGCTTTTGTGCAGGGCTCTCTTGGGGGTTTAGTCACCCTGGTTTCCATTTTTTACCAGGGCTGGGTACCTATTCTCAAGAACCTTCAGGCTTCGGGCCAATACTTTGTTTTCACACTTATGGTCAGGCTGAGAAGTGAGTTACCGTAGGTAGGTGGAGCCTATTTACACCAAATCCTCTTACTTGTAATCTCTTGTGGGGAAGCGGCGGTGGGGGTGGGTGGGAGACAGATTAACCTTTTTTTTTCATTGCAGGGGTGTAATCTCTTTCAATGTATGGAGAGGGTAAGGCATTCTTTCCACTGAAGGATTCTTTCAAGGAGTCACTGATCTCGCCCAAGCTTCTTTTGCTACCATAAATAGTTTGCTGAATTACTTAACCTAATATCAAAAAAATCTACTGTGTTTCACACAGCGTTGTGCACCTCTGCTCTGGGGGGTTTGGGGTGGTAACCTTCTGCTCTTGTTATGTACACTTCTTAAAATTGGCTAAAGAGGATTTTCTCCTGTGGGGTGGGTGGGTGAAATACCAAGGTTTGTGGCTAGAAGAGAACACCTCAATTTTAGAAAAACCTATCGGTGATAATGAGTTGGATCACAAGATTTGCCAATTTGGGTGTGTGTGTGTTTGTGTGTGTTTGTGTGTGTGTGTGTAAGGAACAACCGCAGACATTCACTCTTCCTACTGCAAGGGAAAAAAAGTTTATTTAAAATAATTATTTGCTTTTAAATGACCTGTAATATAATCTCATCTTCATTTTGGGGCACAGTCCAGATTTTTCCTTAGAATAAACAGGCCCAATTTAATATGCAAGAAATTAACGATAAAAGTGCAGTGAAAAACCTGTACCTGATTTAGAGTTATGAGTATCAATAAATTAGGCTTGTGGGGTTAGCACGAAATTTGCAAACTTGATTGAGCCAAAAACATGCTGAAGATGAAGAAAAAAATAGCAGAAGAGGGAGAAGTAATACGGGTAGTTTTTGACTTACAATGGTTCACTTAGTGACCGTTAGAAGTTACAACAGCACTGAATGAAGTGACGTATGACCATTTTCCACATTTATGACCATTGCAGCATCCCATGATCATGGGATGATGCATTTGGATGCTTGTCAAGTGACATGACTGTTGCTGTGTCCCGGGGTCATGTGATCCCCTTTTGCGACCTTCTGACAAAGAAGGTCAATGGGGAAGCCAGATTCCCTAAACAACTGTGTTACTAATTTAAGAACTGCAGTGATTCGCTTAACAACTGTGGCAAAATTCACTTAACAAATGTCTCACTTAGCAACAGAAATTTTGGGCTCCATTGTGGTTGTAAGTCGAGGACTACCTGTAATCATCAGAAATTGTTTTGCAAAAGCCTAAAGAGGTACTTTTAACATTCTGACAAATTAAACTTTTATTTTCCATCCCATTTTCCCTACTCTTCCAATACTAAAGAACTGATCTATTCACAGACCCCAAACTGCAAAGTACTATTAATTAATTAACACAGTGCTATTATTTCGAAGAGTATACCCATCTCAAGATTAGATTGGCCCTAACCCTTCCAACTTTTTAGAAAGCCTTGAAAACTCACACTTGTTTCTGGATATAGGAGTGGAAGGATTGGAGGGCTATGAGTTACTCATTTTGAATTATTATAGATTGGTGTCTTACTTTGGTGATCTTTAAATACACGCTGGGCTTTTAAAAATGTCATGTATATTATATGCAGTTATAGAAAGATGAGTGGCCCCATAAATTGTATACAGGTAGTCCTCGACTTACGATCATTTGTGTAGTGACTGTTTGAGGTTACAACGGCACTGACAAGAGTGGCTTATGGCCGTTGTTCACACTTACGACTGTTACAGCACCCCCGCATGGTCACATGGTCAAAGTTCAGACACTATTTGTGACGGTTGCAGCGTCCTGGGGGTGGGGTGTCATGCGATTCCCTTTTGCGACCTTCTGGCAAGCAAATCCAGATTCACCTAACAACCGTGCTACTGACTTAACAGCTGCAGTGATTCACTTAACAGTTCTGGCAAGAAAGGTGGCCAAATGGGGCAAAACTCACTTAAGCACTGTCTCACTTAGCAACAGAAACGTTGGGTTCAGTTGTGATCGTAAGTCGAGGAGCACCTGTAAAATAAAACTGGAGGAGGTCGTTCTGCAAGGCCAGCGCCACCCAACCCTGTTAGTATGACTGGCAGTTAGAAGAGTTGGTGGGAGCTATAATCTGGAGCTCACCAGGTGTGGTGCCTTCCTTTGGCCTAGAGCAGGGGGTAGGCAACCTTGGCTCTTTTATGACTGGTGGACTTCAACTCCCAGAATTCCTGAGCCAGCCGTGCTGAGGAGAAAGGGAGAGGTTTCCAAGCTGAGCCACGCTGGCTCAGGAATTCTGGGAGTTGAAGTCCACGAGTCATGAGGGGGAGCCAAGGTTGCCTACCCCTGGTCTAGGCGTAGGCCGCTTTATGACTGGTGGACTTCAACTCCCAGAATTCCTGAGCCAGCCGTGCTGAGGGGAAAGGGAGAGGTTTCCAAGCTGAGCCACGCTGGCTCAGGAATTCTGGGAGTTGAAGTCCACGAGTCATGAGGGAGCCAAGGTTGCCTACCCCTGGTCTAGGCGTAGGCCGCTTTATGACTCGTGGACTTCAACTCCCAGAATTCCTGAGCCAGCCGTGCTGAGGGGAAAGGGAGAGGTTTCCAAGCTGAGCCATGCTGGCTCAGGAATTCTGGGAGTTGAAGTCCGCGAATCATAAGAGATGCCAAGGTTGGCCTAACCCAGGGGTAGGCAACCTTGGCTCTTTTATGACTCATGGACTTCAACTCCCAGGATTCCTGAGCCAGCTGTGCTGAGGGGAAAGGGAGAGGTTTCCAAGCTGAGCCATGCTGGCTCAGGAATTCTGGGAGTTGAAGTCCACAAGTTATAAAAGAGCCAAGTTTGCCTACCTCTGGGCCCTAGAGTTTATTACTCTGGTCTCTCTAGGGTTCAATTGCTGACTGTTAGTAGGGTTCCATCTCTTGTGTTTTCATCAACCCTCTTTTATTTTCTTCCTTCCTTCCAGGATATGGACAAGACTTGAGTGGCTTTGGACAAGGCTTTGCCGACCCCAGCCAACAGCCCCCCTCCTATGGAGGCCCTTCAGTGCCACCCTCAAGTGGGCCGCCCGCAGGGGGCAGTGGTTTTGGCCGTGGACAGAACCATAACGTTCAAGGTTTTCACCCCTACCGACGCTAGCGTGCCCACCTAGAAATCAGGGAATTCTGTCCAGAGCAGGATATCTGGTATCAGCTGAAACCCAGGAAGCCCAGACTTATGAACTTGTGACAATCACCTACTTTACCAGAGGGGGGAGGGGGGGAAAGCCACAATTGTAACATCTTTTGGAGGGGTGTTGGGGGAGGAAGAGGAGGCAGCTTTTGAAAGCAAAGTTGTCAGTGGTGTTTGGACTGCATTTTTTTTTAAAAAAATCTTTTCTTTAACCCATCAGCACAAATAAAGAGTGTCACTGGTTCAAACTACAGGGTTTTAAAAATGTCTTCAGCTTTAATTAAAAAAAAAACCTTCAGGTTTCTTTATTTTTGTTGAAAATTTATTTTTTTTCCTGAGCCTTTTGTTTTACCATATATTGTAAACTTTTATGTTCAGAGAAGAAGAAAAAATATATACATTTACAGATTGTGAGATTTTTAAGAGAAATTTTCTACTATGTATGCGGGCTTATTTTTTAATTTAAAAGGAAAAAAAAACAGGGTTTCCATTAGCACTGCTTAAGAGGGTGGAGTTTTGAACCTCCTTTTGTTAATGTGGTTGGTCCAGAAACTGGGAGTTATTTAAAAAAAGAAAAGTGGGAGGTGGAAATAGGAAAGGAATTTAAGTATGTCCGTTTGTCATTTTGTTACTGGTTTTGGATCTGATAACAGTCCAGGAACAGAGTTGTTTGAAAAGGGGCACCGTTTCACTTCTTGAAGCACAGCATTTCAATTGAGGCTTCATGTTCTTACAAAAAAAAAAATTCTTTGGGGATATGAATTTCTTTAAGGGGGTTAATGGAAGCCTTGCAAAGATGTAGATTTCCCTCAGGCAAAAAAAAAAATGGGGGTGCATTTTGCACTAACTAGCGATTACCCCTGGTTTGAATAAAGAAAAGTACATTTGGATTAGAAATGCAAACTTGTCTCCACTTTTTCTTTTTTTAAAAAATGCTTGAATTTCTCGTAGGACCTTCTAAGCTACAAGTTACTTTTGGGGTTGAACAGGTAGTCCTTAACTTACAACAGTTCATTTAGTGACTGTTCAAAGTTACAACGGCACTGAAAAATGTGACCTATGACCGTTTTTCACAGTTACGACCCGTGATGATGTGATCAAAATTTAGTTGCTTGGCAACTGGTTCATATTTATGACTGGTCATGTGGTCCCCTTTTTGTGACCTCTTGACAAGCAAAGTCAGTGAGGAAGGCAGATTCATTTAACAACCGTGTTACTGACTTAGCTGCAGTGATTTGCTTTACAACTGTGGCAAGCTTGTAAAATGGGGCAAAACTCACTTAAATGAGTTTAGCAACAGAAATTTTGGGCTCAATTGTGGTCGTAAGTCGAGGACTACCTGGTATTGGTGGCCAAGAGCCATTTTCCTATTTCTCTGTTCTGCCACTTGATAGATTGTGCTGTATGATTCTTTGAAGCTCACGTGCCTGTCAGCTACTTACCCAAAATGATTCCTGCTTAGTGCCTACACACACAGAACAAAACACAACCAGAGAAATGTGGGATCAGAAAAGGGTATTTCTGATATCCCCAAAGTTCTTCAGTCTTGAGGCCATATAACAACTTTTAAATCCACCAATTCTTAACTTTTTTTTAAAATGCAGCCACTTCTCCCTTAAGTATGAAATGGCCCCTCATTGCTGACTCCATCTTGTTTCTGATAAAACACAAAAGAGAGTGCTTGGATTCCCCTTTTCATGCAGTCATAGCATGTCATTAACCAGGACATAATTGGCTTGTGTTGCAATGTTAAAATAATTTGTTGTAAGGGAGAAAATTCCAAATTTATCAATAGGATCTGCAGGTAGATAGGCTGGTGTCTGTCTGCGCAAACTTAATGGGTTATTTATTATTTGTATATTGCCCAATTACAAGAACTCCCAGGAAATTTACATTTGTCAAAATATCAATTACTCCAAAGGGACAAAGCCACCAACCTTATCTAGTGTCCCTAATCCAAAGTATCTGTTATTACAGATTTTTAAAAAATCTGTGAAGCAGCCTTATCTTAAACCATCTACTAACCACTAGGGAGGGAAGCATCACCAGAACCTCAGCTATTCCAAAAGGATTGTCCCTAGCTATTCCCCTAGGCCTGGAAGTCAAGCTATAAAGGGACCCCTTGTGTTGTTATCACCTGTTGGCAGTCAGTGCAGTCCTCACACAACTAGAGTTGTTTTTTTTTACCCTCCAGCACGTAACAGCTGCATTTTGTTCCGTTTGCAGTTTCTGGATAGTAGCTCTACCCCAGAATAGCACTGAAGGTTTCGTCTCCTTTTGCCCAGGTGTCTCATTCCAGGAAGAGCTCCACCTGCCCACCTACCTACCCACAACACCTGTGAAAGTAGAACTTCCAAGCCACACCGTTTAGATAGTCCTCGACTTATAGCAGTTCGTTTAGTGACTGTTCAAAGATGCAAGCATTGAAAAATAGCGACTTGAGACCATTTTCACACGATCATTGCAGCATCCCCATGGTCACGTGATCAAAATTCAGATGGTGAGCAACTGATTCGTGTTTATGACGGCTGCAGTGTCCCGGGGTCGCGTGATCCCCTTTTGCGTCCTTCTGACAAGCAAAGTCAACAGGGGAAGCCTGGTTCACTTAGCAACCGTGTTACCAGCTTTAGCAATTGCTGCGATTCATTTAATAACTGTGGCAAGAAAGGTCGTAAAATTGGGCAAAACCCATACTTAACCACTCTTGCTTAGCAACTGAAATTTTGGACTCAGTTATGGTCGTAAGCTGAGGACTGCTCGTATTCCTCCAGGGAGGGTGCCACCCCATTCAGAGTCACAACTGGAGCCGAGAGTGAATTCAGCCACTTCTTCCTAATCCAATGCGTTGACAGAACTTCCGTTGCATCAGTAACTCAACGTAGGGTGGAGCTATATGAATGTCAGCAATACACCAAGATCATACCCTAAATCATCAGTCGGACTGATTTTATGCAGATGTTGAAATACTAGGGAAAATAAACTATGCAACTATCTGGTTGATTTTTTTTTCCCCTTCCACCCATCCAAGGCAACTTCCGTTTCAGGAAGTGAAAATGCTGTAGCATATTCTCAACCTTTACAAGCAGCCCAGAAGAATACATTGAACGATGGAATTAAAAGCTAAAAACTCAAAAGTGGCAATGCTCAGGCTTCTACTGTACTTCCGAAATGGACCCTATTGTAAGATGTTGGGTGAGTCATCTCTTCAGATCCTGCCTTGGGCAAATTTGAACAACACCATCTGCTCAAAAGAAGTCCACAGAACGATATTCCTGCTGATCCTTTTCCAAAAGAGAGCAAGCAGCTCTAAACTAGGTTTCTGGGGCATAATCTCCCAAAGTAATCAAGAGAGAGAAATCTTGATTCTTGCTACTCTTACACTCTTACTGCCATGGTGTAGGTTCAGTCATGAGCTTCTATCCACATTTGGTCAAGTTCGTTTCTAACTTCTCTCAACTAGTGCTCCATCACCGCTGTATTTTCGGGAGCTCCTTGGTAAACCAAGGCTTGGTGAACAGAGAAGTCACCAATAAAGGAGAATATTTGTAGCTCGGTTGAAATGAGTCCTTGATGCTCTCTGAGCTTGGTTGTTCTCTTGCAGATGTTGCATTACGCAAACTAGGTAACATCATCAGTGCTAGTCCAAGTCTTATGTGGACTAGAAAGTGATCTAAGTATGGCAATGGATGAATGACAGCGCCCTCCATCATCAGATCAAATGCCATTCACTCAAGATTAAAAATTGGCTTTGGTGTACTCATCTAGTTGCTGCTAGCCATCCTGCTGAATTGTAAACAAGATGTTGCTTTTTCACACCAAAGGTCTGTCTAATCCCACATCCTAGAGAGGTTTTCAAATATAGATTGGACAACCATTTGACTGGGATGATATAAGGTCTGCCTTGAGCAGGGGGTTGGACTAGAAGACCTCTGAGATCCCTTCCAATCCTGTTATTGTATGTTCCTTCTCTCTGTGCTTTATTCTATGTTTTAAGACTTATACAGGAAAACAAGAAGAAACCTGATGTTACATATAGGGAACGGTTGCTGGAATTGGGTATGTGTAGTTTAATGAAGAGAAGGGTGAGGGGTGACATGATAGCAGTGTTCCAATATCTCAGGGGCTGCCCCAAAGAAGAGGGAGCCAAGCTATTCTCCAAAGCACCTGAAAGCAGGACAAGAAGCAATGGATGGAAACTAGTCAAGGAGAGAAGCAACCTAGAACTAAGGAGAAACTTCCTGACAGAACAATTAACCAGTGGAACAACCTGCCTCCAGAAGCTGTGAATGCTCCAACACTGGAGGTTTTTTAAGAAGAGAGTGGACAGCCATTTGCCTGAAATGGTATAGGGTTTCCTGCCTGAGCAGGGGGTTGGACTAGATGACCTCCAAGGTCCCTTCCAACTTATTATTATTACACCCTTCTATTAGCTGCCTTGAAGCAGTAGGTGTGAGCTTAAATGGACTCCAGAAGATGGTAGAGGACAGGAAGGCCTGGAGGAGCATTGTCCATAGGGTCGCGATGGGTCGGACACGACTTCGCAACTAACAACAACATTAGCTGCCTAGAAAATAATTTTCCAAGTTACTGTCTTTGAATCTGGAGGTACCATAAATATTTTGCAAGATTGCCATAATTTGTCCAGTTGAACCTGCATGAAAACGCAGATGATCTGCATTTTTTTTCTGCCCCTTTTTTTTTACTCCGTGTTCATGGCATATAGATGCAGAGATCAGTTTCTAGTGGATGAAATACCCCTGGGGATTATTGCAAATAATATAAAGCAAGTTATTTTGATCTGATCCAAGTGGAAATTTACAGGCAGCAACAGGGTATAAGGCTTCCTTAATTCTCAAGGAGCCATTATGATAATTTATGAGCCAAAGGCATAAGAGATGCACCAAGGAAGCTATTAAAAATAAGTAGGTCTAGAACTATTGTCATATGCTGCATATATAGGGAGGATATCAAAGGAGGATGCCTTTGATATCCTGATACTTACATGCTTTAAGCTTGTAATCAGCCATATACATCTAATACATAAATCTTATTAGAAGATAACAAGTGATTTTGCACTATAAAAGACAAGACACGAAAAAGGGCTGGGTGACTTTGGGCCAGTCACTCTTCTCAGCCCATCCCACCTCATAGATTTGTTATGCGGGGAGGGGGATAGATTATATATATTAAAAGTTGAGATCTTACATATTATTTAAACCAGGGGCCTTCAAACTTGGCCCTTTGATGACTTGTGGACTACAACTCCCAGAATTCCTCAGCCAGCAAGCCCGGCTGAGGAATTCTGGGAGTTGAGGTCCACAAGTCGGCCAAGTTTAAAGACCCCTGCAATACATAAATATATAAATAAATCTGCCACCCTTGCATGAATGCAAAAACTCTAATTAGAGTCTAATTGGTTTCTGTCATTTGGGCCTCAGAAAGACCACAGCTGAATCCAGCTTCCAAGTTGTTTTTAAAAATCCCGGTAATAGCGCCCTGAATCTTTTCCAGAATTAGCATTCCGGTGCTTGAGATTATACAAACGGTCAATAAAAAAAATCCTTATCCCATTTGTTATGATTACTTATGGACCATACAAATGGTCAATTTAAAAAAAATCCTTATCCCATTCGTTATTACTTTGGACCATACAAATGGTCAATTAAAAAAATATCCTTATCCCATTCGTTATGATTACTTTTCCATTAAGATAATATTGTCTTAAAGAAAAATCGCAGTGGTTAAAAAAAAACACAACTCAATACCGCCAAACAGTTAACTCTACCTAAACTTCTTTGGCGAGGTCCCGCATGCGCATCACGTCCTTTCCTAACTGTGGGCGGAAGTGATCGCTTCGAAGCTCGAGGGAGGGGAGGGGAAAAAAACACACACAGGGAAAATCGTCATTCTCGTGCGGCCGGAACTGGCGGTTCTCGCGATATCAAGAGCAGGTCGCGCGAGAGTTCGGCCTTTTCTCGGAGAAGACTGCGGCTAAGATGGTGCGTATAATTTTGAGAGGGTTTCGCTCGGGCTTTGAAATCTGCATCCATCCGACGGCAGAGAGAGGAAGGGCGGCCTTTGGGTCGCTTTAGGTCGTGAGAAAGGGATGAGAAGGGACGGGAAGGAAGGAGAACTGGGGGATAAAATGAAGAGAGATTAGCCAAAAGCCGAAGGAATGGCTGGCGAGCATTACGTGGGGCCCAGAACTAGCATCTCCTGCCAGAAACGCCCTTTGCCTTTGCGGCTGTCATAAAAAGCCTCAGAACAGGATGTCCTTCCAAAACCTCGCTCCCTGTTATAGGGGGAATCTGGAAAAAGCGTAAGAAAAAGAAAAAAGCGTTATCAGAGTTTTCCCAAAGCCAGAAAGGAAGGTGAAGGTTGCCATAAATAAATAAATAAATAAATGCTCCCAACGCACGCAGTTTGGATTTGATTCCTTGGGGCATTTTAATAGCATTTTTTTATTACTTGAATTCGCCTCTTGCCGACGGCCCACAGAGAAGGGGGGAAGGGAAGGTGTAGCAAGGGTGTGTGTGTGTGTGTGTGTGTAATAATAATAATAATGATAATCATTTGCAATAATCCCCAGGGGTATTTCATCCACTAGAAACTGATCTCTGCATCTATATGCCATGAACACGGAGTAAAAAAAAAGGGGCAGAAAAAAAATAAAGATCATTGCGTTTTCATGCAGGTTCAACTGGACAAATTATGGCAGTCTTGCAAAATATTTATGGTACCTCCAGATTCAAAGACAGAGTAACTTGGAAAATTATTTTCTAGGCAGCTAATAGAAGGGTGTAATAATAATAATAATAATAAGTTGGAAGGGACCTTGGAGGTCATCTAGTCCAACCCCCTGCTCAGGCAGGAAACCCTACACCATTTCAGGCAAATGGCTGTCCAGTCTCTTCTTAAAAACCTCCAGTGTTGGAGCATTCGCCGCTTCTGGAGGCAGGTTGTTCCACCGGTTAATTGTTCTAACTGTCAGGAAGTTTCTCCTTAGTTCTAGGTTGTGTGTGTGTGTGTGAGTCTGCCTGGCCGCGCCTTCTGAATTTTTTTCTTTTGGGGTGTCCATCCCACGGATCCGTCTGCATTTTGAGGGCAGTCCCACGCATTTTGTGGATTTCCTTCCCGATTGGAAATAATAAAGGAGGGGGGAAATAGCATTCACGGTGGTGGTTTTTTGGGGAAGCGGGTGGGAGTGGTGCAAGAATGTGGATCCATTGGAGTGATGTGAGAGCATGGCCTGTGTGCTTTTGGAGGGCAGAAGGATAAAAGTGGGCAGTTTCATGGCTGAGGATCTGAACGCCTGTAGGATCTCCTTATCCCAATAACATTTGTACATGTGTGGGTACACACACACCCAACATTAAGTGGGCCCATTTCATGCTCCCTCTCAAGGACCACCAATTTCAGGAATCTTCTCAATTGCAGAATACCAGAGTTGGAAGGGACCTTGGAGGTCTCCTAGTCCAACCCCCTGCTCAAGTAAGGTAACGGTAAAGGTTCCCCCCGCACATGCGTGCTAGTCGTTTCCGACTCTAGGGGCCGGTGCTCATCTCCGTTTCAAAGCCGAAGAGCCAGCGCTTGTCCGAGGACATCTCCATGGTCAAGTGGCCGGCATGACTAGGCACCAAAGGTGCACGGAATGCTCAAGTAGGACCCCCTATACCAGGGGTCTTCAAACTTGACCCTTTTATGACTTGTGGACTTCAGCATGCTGGCTGAGGAATTCTGGGAGTTGAAGTCCACAAGCCATTAAAGGGCCAAGTTTGAAGACCCCTGCCCTATACCATTCCAGACAAATGGCTGTCCAATTTCTGTTTAAAAACCTCCTTAAAACTTCTGGTGGCAGGCCGTTCCATTGATTAATTGTTCTCACTGACAGGAAATTTCTCCCTAGTTGTAAATTGCATCTCTCTTGGATAATCTTCCACCCATTACTTCTTCTCCTGCCCTCAAGTGCTTTGGAGAATAAGGTGACCCACCTTCTCTCTATGACAGCCCTTCAAATATCGGAAGAGTCTTACCATGTTATCCCTAGCTCTTCCCTTCATTAGGCCAGACATACCCAGTTCCTGCAACTGTTCTTCATATGTTTTAGCCTTCAGACCATAGTCATTTTGTTGTTGTTCTCTGCACTCTATCTAGAATATTACAATATTCTTTTCTTACAGGATTCTTTGTCAAATTGTATGCTGCCTTAAGAGCAGAGTGACTCTAGGTAACTTACAAGTAGGCATTTATACAAAGTAGTTTGCCCTTAGAGATCCAAATGGCCTTCCCTTCCTGGCTTGTAGGAAGTCCGTTAAAAGAACTCTTCCATCAGCCCCAGAGGCCACAATGTTATCACTGCTCCCTCTGATGAAGAATAGTACTTTAATTTTGGGTCCACTTAGTACTGCAGAGGTCTTCACACTTGGCCCTTTTATGACTTTTATGCACTTCAACTCCCAGAATCCCTCAGCCAGCATGCCTGTAGTAGTGTAAGTATCTTTTTCTCCCCACCCCTCCCTTTCCCCACCTTACTGTTTTATTCTTTCTTTATTATTATTTATGCGGAGTTGTTTATCTGAATTTACAATAAATGGGAATTATGTGCCACTGATACCTTTCCAGGTTTGGAGAGATTAATTATCTGTAAATAAATAGGATCGTGGCTGTTAGGCACCAATGGTTTAAGAAAAAAAGTAATGTTACAGTCTGCAATCAACAATAAAACTGAACTGAATTGAAATTGAATGGGGAAAGTACACGATAGCTTTGCCATTGCTAATTTGAGCACCACAGTTGGACAGGCATAACAGCTAATCAGAAAATAATACGGAAGTTGATTACATAGGTAGCCATGAAAGTGGCTATTTAGTTGAGGAATAGCAAAGGATGACAGAGATGAGGGATATAGAATTATGAGCACAGTTGGGACCAGAACTTACGTTGCTATGTGATAGGACAGGGGTCTTCAACCTAGGTCCTTTTATGACTTGTGGACTTCAACTCCCAGAATTCCTCAGCCAGTGTGCCCTGTGATAGGACATCAAGTGAGTCATGCCTGATTTTTATTGCCACAGTCGTTAAGTAGATCATGCAGTCTATAAGCAAAGCCAGTTTCCTCCATTGACTTTTTTGTTAAAAACCCCCAAGAACTGGATGATCATGTTAACATAGAACGCTGCCTGCAATCATCGTAAATACATGCTAGTTGCCAAGTGTCCAAATTTGGTTCATGTGACCAGAGGGATGCTGTGGCAGATGTAGGTATGAGGGCCAGTCATAAGTCACTTTTTTCAGCACTGTCATAACAAGTAGTTAAATGGTTGTAAATCAGGATTATCTGTGGACAGGTTGGTAGTGAGGTGCAGGTAGGGAAGGCTGATGGCCAGATAATGGGCTCACAGAATTAGAGAATAACAGTTTGAAGGGACCTTGATATTCTAGCCCAGGGGTCCCCAACCCCCAGTCCATGGACCAATACTGGGCCGTGGCATGCCAGCAGCCGGGCCGCACAAACAAGCAAACCCCCATCTGCGGGATGCAGGCAACACAGAAAATCATGCACCCTCCGGTCCGCAGAAAAACACTCTGGAACCAGTCGCTGGTGCCCAAAAGATTGAGGACCTGTGTTCTAGCCCAACCCCCTACTCAAGCAGGAAGCCTTATACCATTTCAGACATGACTGTCCAGTCTCTTCTTTAAATCCTCCAGTATTGGAGCATTCACTACTTCTGGAGGCAGGTTGTTCCACTGGTTAATTGTTCTCCCTGTCAGGAAGTTTCTCCTTAGTTCCAGGATGCTTCTCTCTTTGGTTAGTTTCCATCCAATGCTTCTTGACCTGCCTTTGGGTGCTCTGGAGAATAGCTTGACTCCCTCTTCTTTGGGGCAGCACCTGAGATACTGGAAGACTGCTATCCTGTCCCCCCTGGTCCTTCTCTTCATTAAACTAGACATCCCCAATTCCTGCAACCGTTCTTCGTATGTTTTAGCCTCCAATCCCACGAAGCATGATTAGCCATGATTTCTTACTCTGAATACCTTTCTAGTTTGAATAAATCGCACTTGGCTGAAGTCAGAGAATTTATTAAATCATAAGTCCCATAAATAATAGGTTGGCGTTAAAAACAAAGAGGTCCAGTTCACCTTACTGCTTCGCCGTATCTCAAGATGCGATTGTCCTGTGTTGTTTCTCTTTCTGCAACAGGCGGAAGTGGAGCAGAAAAAGAAGCGAACCTTCAGGAAATTCACCTACCGAGGTGTCGACCTGGACCAGCTCCTTGACATGTCTTAGTAAGATCTCTCTTCTCTCGTTTAACCGCCTCTGTTCCTTTGCTTCAGATTCGGCAGCCGGCAGAATGAAGGTTCAGTCTGAACCTGTTTAGCGATAGGATTGGGGCTTTAAAAGGTAGACCTGTTCCAGAAGTAGAACTCTGGAGCACAATCTGGATAAGAAGACTTTCGGAAAATCTTGAATCGGAAGTCGATTGGGGTGGCTGGATTGGAGAGAAAGATGCTCGTTGCGTTATTGATGGCGTTATTTTTTTTTAAGTCTCACGGACAATTTAGGATGAATGGTGGCTCTCCATGTAAAGAGTGGGAAGCATTGACGCTGATCCTGTCAGGTGCAAAGGATCAGGACCATATGTTAAGTTGTGTATTGCTATATAAGCCTTATACGCAAGAATCTGGTGGGCTAAAGTTAAAATCTGCATTGGCACTAGATAAGGGTGAAGGCCACAGGGTAAGCAACCTCGGCTCTTTTATGACTCGTGGACTTCAACTCCCAGAATTCCTGAGCCAGCCATGCTGAGGGGAAAGGGAGAGGTTTCCAAGCTGAACCATGCTGGCTCAGGAATTCTGGGAGTTGAAGTCCACGAGTCATAAAAGAGCTGAGGTTGCTTACCCCTGGTCAAGGGAATTCAAGGGGGCAGCTGGACTCGGATTGCTTGTGGCAATGTAAGGACTCTTAAGCTGATGACATACTTAACGCCATCCCCACCTGTGCCTGCTCTGCTCCTACAGATCCTTCCCCTTCTAGGATTTGGATCTCCTTCCGAGATCCACCCGATTTCCAATGGGAAACCCTTTTCGCCTTCCCGCAGGGACCCTTGGCTCATTCGCCTTGGGTTGCAGGCGTCACTTTTGACCTGATCGGACCTCTCTCCTCCTTTCCAGCGAGCAGCTGATGCAGTTGTACAGTGCCCGCCAGCGCCGGAGGCTGAATCGCGGCCTGCGCCGCAAGCAGCACTCGCTGCTCAAGCGTCTCCGCAAGGCCAAGAAGGATGCGCCACCCATGGAAAAGCCGGAAGTGGTGAAGACCCATTTGCGTGACATGATCATTCTTCCGGAGATGGTAGGCAGCATGGTGGGCGTGTACAACGGGAAGACCTTCAACCAAGTGGAAATAAAGGTGAGGAATTGGGCTGGGAGGGGAGGCAGAGATCCATTTTAGACGCCCCAAGTGACCACGTTTCTGCAGATAAGACCGTGGTGGCAAACCTATGGCACGCGTGGCCACGGGTGGCACACAGAGCCTTCTCTGTGGGCATGAGCACCGTCGCCCCACTCCTAGGCCTTCAGCTGGGTTTTATAAAACCTTTTCGGTTTAGGGCTCTGCCGCCATGTGCAGGAGAAAAAAAATTCGTTCAATCAAATCAATTTCAACTTCTCGCGGGGGAAAAAAAAGATCTCGCACAGTTGGAATTGATTGATTGAACTTTTTAGTCCCACCCAGTCTGCCGTTACCACTGCAGCCGCGCCCACCCAATGGGCCACACCCACCCGGCACCCGACGATACATAAGTGGGTTTTGGGTTGCAGTTTGGGCACTTGGTCTTTAAAAGGTTCGCCATCACTGAGATAAGACAAGCAGTTGATCAAAGAACACAATTCCTTAACCCCTGTTGGAAGTGGGACATCAATTGTGGCTGGGATTAGACCACCGTGGCCAACCTGGCAACTTTTAAGTCTTGCAGGCTACAGCTCCCAGAAATCCCAAGCCAGGATGGCGGGTTGGGGAATTCCGAAGTCCACAGCTCTTAAAAACTTGCCAGATTTGGACATCCAAGATTAGACTTTGAACCTTTATATGAGCAAGGAAAAGGGAGAAGTTACGTTAAGACAAAATTAGGTTTGAAATTATCTGGCAGCTGCACCAAATCCTGAAAGGACAGGATGCCTGATTTAATCCATTTTTGTTCAACATGGATTGCTTCAGTTGTCAACTGAGCGTCTTACAATCCCACTATCTATATAAACAAGAATAAGGAGTACATCAGCAAGATTTAACAAGTTTGCTGTCATCATTGCAACTGTTGAAATGTATCCATCGGATCATAAAAGCAAATAAGAAATTCATAGTTTGTCATATTTGAATGCCATAATTTCCCTCCAAATTCATCACCTGTGTTGCAAAACCACCTTTGCCAATAAATCTTGGGAATATTGTGAGGCAGTTTCTCTTTTTATATAAAGGTAGTCCTCAATTTATGACAATTCGGCTCAAAATTTCTGTTGCTAAGCGAGACGGTTGTTGGGTTTTGCCCCATTTTGCAACTTTTCTTGCCACAGTTGTTAAGTAAATTACTGCATTTGTTAATAACACAGTTGTTAAGTAACAGATTGTCACTTAACGATTATTAAGTGAATTTGGCTTCCCCATTGACTTTGCTTGTCAAAAAGTCTCAAAAAGTGACCATGGGACAGTGCAACCGTCATTAATATGAACCAGTTGCCAATCATCTGAATTTTGATCAGGTGACCATGGGGATGCTGCAGCAGTTATGAAAACTGGTCATAAGTTGTTTTTTTCAGTGCCATTATAACTTTGGACACTAAATAAATGATTGTAAGTTGAGGATTATCTGTGCTTTATTCTGAAGCTGATGAGTTTTTTGCATTAACAAAAAAAAGTGCTTTGGCATTCCTTTTGTATCCCTAATGCAAATTTGCTACCTGATTTATAAAACTGCTTTTCTCCATCTTCTTGAAAGACTCACCTTTCCATTCCTTTCCATTATGTGTTTCTTGGAAACAATATGCTTTTTTTCCACCCTCTTTCAGCCTGAAATGATCGGCCACTATCTGGGAGAATTTTCCATCACATACAAGCCTGTGAAACATGGTCGACCTGGGATCGGGGCTACCCACTCATCTCGGTTCATTCCTCTAAAATAAGAGCGTTTTGGGGAAGGGTATTTTTATGTGTAAATAAAAACATTTCCCAAACAGCTGGCTGGTCTATATCTTCACCTCAGTCATGCTTTTGAGTTTGTGGGATTTACAGTTCGTTATGTAGCAGGTAAGAGGACGAGAACCATAATATAACATGATTTTTTTTTCTCCATGGGGGAAGGAATGTAGTCAAATAAGACTTAATTTTCCTTCTACAAACAGAGAAGGCTGCCTGTTTGTCTACTCAGTAGCAGCTTCATGAGAAGGAGGGCTGTTTGTACAGCTGTTTGGTCACGCTTATATGTGGGCTTGTGCTACCAAAGTTCAGACCTATGGATAGCCCTTGATTTTTGACTGATTAGACCCTGGCATTTCCATCTTAAGTCATGACTGTAGGCTGAAGCGCCTACGTGACTGGCCCCGATTTTACAATTTTTTTTGTAACATTTAAGTCAGGGGTCTTCAAACTTGGCCCTTTTATGAGTTGTGGACTTCAACTCCCAGACTTATCTGGCTGAGGAATTCTGGGAGTTGAAGTCCACAAGTCATAAAAGGGCCCAAGTTTGAAGACCCCTGGCATAAATCATGGTCACATGACTGGAACCTTGCAATACACCATAAGATTTGTATGAACTGAACACCAAATTCCTCATCTGGATCTGGTTGTATTAACAACAGATTTGCAGGGAGTTCTTGACAAGTGGGACCAGAATTTTCTTTTCCTAAGCAAGACTGTTAGACGCAAATAGGGTGTGTGAGTTGCGTCCCATTTTATGACTTTTTTTGTCATTGTTAAGCAAATCACTGCATTTGTTAAGTGAATCGTGCAGTCATTAAAATAAGGTTTTCCACCATTGACTTTTCTTGTTGAAAGCTGGCTGGGAAGGTCACAAACGGTGATCACATGACCGTGGGGACGCTGCAACCACTGAAATACATGCCTGAACTTTGATCATGTGATGCTGAAATAGTTTAAACGTGAGGATCTATTTATGAGACCATTTTTTCAGCACCCTTGTAATTTTGAACGGTTACTAAGCAAATGATTGCAATTCAAGGATTACCTATAATGCAGATTTCTGGCAGAGTTTGGGCAGAAATGAAGCTTCTTGGATGAGAAGCAAAACAGCTTCAAAGAAAAAGTCAGTCTGTTTTTTGACAAAGGACCTTTGGGACAACCGTGGCCTGGATGACTGAGAATCTCCATAGACCCTAAGCCAGGATCTGATTTTCTCTGCACGAACCCAGCTGTCCATTTTAGGGCAAAGCCTTTGTTAAGTTTTATTAAGTGTGCTCCAGCTGCCCAAAAAGCCAATGCAGTGCTAGGCTGCATTACAGAGGGATAGAATCAAGGTTACGTGAATTATTAATACCACTTTACAATGCCTTGGGAAGGCCACACTTGGAATACTGCATCCAGTTTTGGTCACCATGATGTAAAAAAGATGTTGAGACTAGAAAGAGTGCAGAGAAGAGCAACAAAGATGATCGGGACTGGAGGCTAAAACATAAAGAACGGTTGCTGGAATTCGGTATGTCTAATGAAAAAAAGGACAAGGGGTCGCCACAAAGAAGAGGGAGTCAAGCTATTCTCCAAAGCCCCTGAAGGCAGGACAAGAAGCAACAGATGGAAACTAATCAAGGAGAGAAGCAACCTAGAACTAAGGAGAAACTTCCTAACAGAACAATTAACCAGTGGAGCAACCTGTCTCCAGAAGCTGTGAATGCTCCAACACTGGATGTTTTTAAGAAGAGACTGGACAGCCATTTGTCTGAAATGGTATAGGTGTAGGGTCTCCTGCCTGAGCAGAGGGTTGGACTAGATTAGTCATCTGGACAGGGCATTTAAAATCCTGCCTGGGTAAACCCACAGGCACTTTGATGGGGACGAAGCACCACAAAGTCCTGGTCTTTCAGCATGTTCTCCAACTTCCCTCGCAAGGCACCTTGTGCAGATAGTCCTCAACTTAACAACCATTCTTTTCTACCAACCGTTAACGGTGGCTCTGACAAAAGTGACTTAAGAACTGTACTTCTGCCCACTGCAGCTTCCCCCCACCCCATGGCCACCATCAGATTTCAGACTCTTTGACAACCGGCGTGTATTTAGCATGCAGCATCCTGGGGTCCGGTGGTCATCATTTGAGCTCTTCCTTTCCGGCTTCCGACAAGCAAAATCAATGGGGGAAGCTGGATTCACTTAACAACCACAGCAAAAAAAAGTTGTAAAATGGAGCACGACCAGTGGTGGGATTAAAATATGTGAACAACCATTCTGGGCCTGGGCAACAAAAAATTAACACTCGGTTGTGCCAAAGTGGTGCGAACTAGCTGAATCTCACCACTGGATGGATGGATACATACATACAGTGATGGGAATCAAATATGTGAACCACTGGTTCTCTGTGTGGATGCCACTTCTGGAAGTCCGTTCTGGGCCTGGGCAACAAAACATTAACTACCGGTTCGGCTGAATCCCACCACTGGATGGATTGATAGATAGATAGATACAGTGATGGGGTTCAAATATGTGAACCACTGGTTCTCTGTGTGGATGCCACTTCCATTCTGGGCCTGGGCAACAAAAAATTATCCACCAGTTCTGCCGAAGTGATGCGAACCGGCTGAATCCCACCACTGAGCACGACTCACTTAACTGCAGTGCTAAAAAACCAAATTCTGGTCCCAGTCCTGGTTGTAAGTTGAGGACTACTTGTAGATGATCTCCAGACCAGACGTAGAGGTGAAGATGAAGACTCCCAAATAATCAGACCCCCCTTAAACTGGAACCCTGTTGTAAGATCTCTTCCACGTAAGGTCACCTTTGAAGGGCGGCGAGCACATTGAACTAAGAAGAGGCTTTCCCATTAGCGGCATTTTGCAGGACGAGAAGGTGGTTTGAAGCATTTCCCTGATGGCAAGACACACGGCAATGGCAGCCACTGAGATAGAAGCCCAGGATGTGCCAGCTATCAAGAGGCCGAATGCCTCCATTCGGCTGGCCCCCTGGATCGTACACCACGTGGCTTCAGGACAAGACACAGAAGGGGGGAAATCGAGCGTCTCTGGATAGTGGCCGTAGAGGCTGTGGAAGGTCATCACAAAGAGGCCCTCCAGGAGAGTCTTGGCCAAGAGGTTGGCCAAATGCAACCTGAGCTTTAGGCCAGGGCTCCAGGGCTGACTCTGCCCACCGAGGCCCTTGCCCTGGACGTCCCGGGCGGGAAACAGGAACACACAAGCTAAGCCGTGGGTGAGGAGACTGGCTGTCTGCAACAGGAAGAGGTTGAGAGGAGAGATGGGAAAGGCTTCATCCCAACAAGCAAGCAGGCAGCTCGGCTGGGTAGAATTGCACAGCAGGTCAGCCGACTCGTCCCGCCAAACCGTTGCAGCTCCTAAGATCAGGAATCCCAGACGGAAAACGGCGAGACCGGCCAGGCTGGCTCGGCACAGCCCTGGTGCTTGATCGCCGGTGCCACTAAGCAGAGTGGTGATTGCTTCTTTCTCCATCATGGCTTTTGGCTGCAATAAAATGTTGCATACTGTGATTGCTCACATTCCTTTTAAGATTCATAGAAGTTGGTCCCCAGATGGGCCCAGTATGTAATCTGGGGGATTCTCCTGGACTTGAGACTGCTGCTTGAGAAGCAGCTGGCAGTGGTGGTCAGGAGAGCCTTTACGCAACTGTGGCTTGTGCATCAGTTACACCCTGCTCACAGTCGTCCACGCCCCAGTCACCTCGTCTCAGCTACCATAAACACACTCCATATGGGGCTGCCTTCGAAAAATATCCAGTAGCTTCAATTGATTCAAGGTGCAGTGGGCTGCATGATGTTGCACAAGTCTAGATTTGCACATGTGAGGGAGCTGCATTGGTTGCACACATGCTTCCAGTCCAGTTCCAGGTGCTGGTTGTCACCTGTAAAGCCCTATATATCAGGCGTAGGCAACCTTGGCTCTTTTATGACTCGTGGACTTCAACTCCCAGAATTCCTGAGCCAACATGGCTCAACTTGGAAACCCCCTTTCCCCTCAGCCTGGCTGGCTCAGGAATTCTGGGAGTTGAAGTCCACGAGTCATAAAATAGCTAAGGTTGCCTACCCCTGCCCTATGTGGCCAGGGCCGAGATTATTTGAAGGACCATCTTTTCCCAGTGATATCTACCCAACCCACCTGAGCAAGGAAGCATGATATGTTACGGCAGGGGTGTCAAACTCAATTTCATTGAGGGCCGCATCAGCATTGTGGTTGCCCTCAGGGGGCCGGGTGGGTATTTATTTATTTATTTAATTAAATTTTTATACCGCCCTATTCCTGAAGGACTCAGGGCGGTTTACAGGGCAGCATAAAATACAATATAAAAATAGTATAAATTAAAATAGATTAAATTACTTAAGCCCAACAATTAAAACAATATGGCCAGGGTGGGTATGGCCAGGGTGGGTGTGGCCTACTGGGTGGGCGTGGCTAGAGTGCGTATGGCCTACTGGGTGGGCGTGGCCAGCTCTACATCGTTCGCATCAAGGGTGCCTATGGGGGCCTGGGCAGGAGTGGGACAGATCTGAGGGTCTCTGGCAGAAGGAGGGTCTCTGGGCCAGGGCCAAGGCAGTGGAGGCCGTTCCCTCACTGTTTCCAGGATGGCTTCGCGGGCCACATGAAACCACTTTGTGGGCCGGATCCGGGCCTTGTGTTTGACATGTCTGTGTTACGGGTCCCTACCCTAAGTAGGGGCTACAGGGGTCTTCAAACTTGGCCCTTTTATGACTTGTGGACTTCAACTCCCAGAATTCTGGTTGAGGAATTTTGGGAGTTGAAGTCCACAAGTCATTAAAGGGCCAAGTTTGAAGATCCCTGATCTAGTAGGACCAAGAAGGGCCTTCTCATGGCTGACTCGCCACGCGCCCCTGCTCGCAACCAAACAATAGAAAGGGGGGGGGAGAGGGAAAATATTGGAATGCAAGGGGGGCTTGGGAGGGAGCCCAGGACAGTCCCAACACCCCAACACTGAAGAAACCCCTCGAACTGCTCAGAACGTTCCCAAAACAAAATGAATGCTATTGACTGGTGGACAATGAACTGTGGGGCACTCCAGGAGAAAAAGGGGATTTTGCCTCTGCTGGTTTTTGTGCGAAAACTAGAACCGGCTCTGCTACTTCTGTGCCTATGTGGAATTATCAATAAAGTTACATTCTTGGCAAAAACACCGTCCCAGGAGTTTCTTTTGCTGCATTTACCAGCGGAATGGTTGACAGGTCTTCTCTGTGCTGGCTCCATCCCTCTGGAACATCTTCCTACGAAGATAAGGTTGACTTCAACCTTGACACTCTTTCTAAATGCCCTGAAGACCTGGTTTTGTCAGCAGGCCTGGGAACACCAGGTTGATAGGGAACCCATCAAGTGGTGGGTTTGATGGCAATTTGGGGGGTGGGGGGTGGGGGTGGGGGTCTTGTATTTGGTTATTTTATTTCTGTAGGCCTCCCAGAGTCACCATGAGTGACTTGGGCAGCCCATATAAATTTTCAGAATGAATAAAAAGTTGCTCTCGGCTGCCTTTTAAAGTAAAGTAGACTCCAGGCTTAAAGTTAGTTAGCCAGGAGCTTAAAATGCTGTCAAAAATATCCTTGAGTTGATCCAATTCACTTTTAGACCTTGATGTCTATGTAGATTCTCAACCCTACAAGCCACGGTTGTCCCAAAGATGCTTCTCCAAAAGGCAGCTGAACTTGCTTGGTTTTTCCTTTGAAAACGTTTCACTTCTCATCCAAGAAGCTTCTTCAGTTCATTCAACTGAAGAAGCTTCTTGGATGAGAAGTGAAACGTTTTCAAAGGAAAAACTAAGCAAGTTCAGCTGCCTTTTGGAGAAGCACCTTCGGGATCGCCTTTTTTGGCTTCTGGGAAGGCACCTTTGGGAGTTTCAGGCCATGAGCGCATGAGGACCCAGATTGTTGGGGGCAATTAAGCTGACTTTGTAATAATGCCGCTTGGGGGTGTGTGTGAAAGCCCTAATAAGCAGGCATATACATAGAATGAAGGCTACTGCTAAGCTTGTAAGCCGCCCTGAGTCTTCGGAGAAGGGCGGGATATAAATGGAATTTAAAAAAAAACACACCACACTAGCTGGCCGTGTTTAGCTGATCTTGGATAATCTCTCCAAGTGAAATGTTTAGTTTAATGAAGAGGAGGGCAAGGGGGTGACATGATAGCAGTGTTCCAATATCTCGGGCTGTCCCAAAAAAGAGGAAGTCAAGCTATTCTCCACAGCGCCTGACGGCAGGACAAAAAGCAACGAATGGAAACTTATCAAGGAGAGAAGCAACCTAGAACTAAGGAGAAACTTCCTGACAGTTAGAACAATTAACCAGGGGAACAACCTGCCTCCAGAAGTGGTGAATGCTCCAACACTGGAGGTTTTTAAGAAGAGACTGGTCAGCCATTTGTCTGAAATGGTATAGGGTTTCCTGCCTGAGCAGGGGGTTCGACTAGATAACCTCCAAGGTCCCTTCCAACTTTATTATTATTATTATTAGTAGTAGTAGTAGTAGTAGTAGTTAAGCCAAGCTGAACCTGGTTAATCTGTATATGGTGAACACCAGAGCAGCGGACTAGCTAAGAAGCCGAAAAACATTCTTGAAGAAGGCCAAGGCAAACCACCTCTGTGCTGTTGGCATGGGAACTGCAGTGTAATGAGCAGGAGTTAAGCTTGGCTCAAGGGACAGAGTTATATTCAGACATCACACTAAGGTATTGTTCACCGAATAAGCCGCAATTGACTGGGTTCACACAATGCAAGGCTGAGGATGGGTGGTCTGTGAACTTCTTCCTGCTTTATTTTCAGAGCTCCTGGAGGGCTCTGAAAGATCAGATCTTCTGGGATGTATTCACTCAAACTTGTTGGAAGCCATTACGTGATAAATCTCCTGTAAGACTGTAACATCGCAACATCTTAATTTTGAATTTGAAATGGAAACCCTTCCAAAACATTTGCCACCCCAGTGCTGTGCCGTGAACCCAATGCTGCATTTGGTTAACACAGCCCAAATAATAAAAGAATATGTCCTTTAGCACCATGTGGGAATTGATTCTGAAAATACAGTAGTAACACACCAGTAAGGCAACCCTGCCAAAAAGTAAGAAGAGTCTAAGAATTATATGTCTGATGGATTTGTGTGTCTCAATCCTGTAAGCTGTTCAGACTCACTCATGTGAAATGGGTTACTATATATCACACATATGTTTGTGTGTGTGTATACAGGTAGTGCTCAACTTAAGACCACAATTGAGCCCAAAATTTCTGTCCCTAAGTGAGACATCTGTTAAATGAGTTTTGCCCCATTTTATCTTTCTTGCCAGAATTGTTAAGTGAATCACTGCAGCTGCCAAAAAAGCCAACACAGTGCTAGCCTGCATTAACAGAGGGATAGAATCAAGATCATGTGAAGTTTAATACTACTTTACAATGCCTTGGTAAGGCCACACTTGGAATACTGCATCCAGCTTTGGTCGCCACGATGTAAAAAAGATGTTGAAATTCTAGAAAGAGTACAGAGAAGAGCAACAAAGATGATCAGGGGACTGGAAGCTAAAACATATAGGGAACAGTTGCTGGGATTGGGTATGTGTAGTTTAACGAAGAAAAGGGTGAGGGGTGACATGATAGCGGTGTTCCAATATCTCAGGGGCTGCCCCAAAGAAGAGGGAGTCAAGCTATTCTGCAAAGCGCCTGAAGGCAGGACAAGAAGCAACGGATGGAAACTAATCAAGGAGAGAAGCAACCTGGAACTAAGGAGAAACTTCCTGACAGAAATATTAACCAGTGAAACAACCTGCCTCCAGAAGCTGTGAATGCTCCAACACTGGATGTTTTTAAGAAGAGACTGGACAGCCATTTGTCTCAAATGGAATAACGGGGTTGGACTAGAAGCCCTCAAAGTTCCCTTCAACTCTATTAATCTGTTATTCTATAATTGTTAAGTTAGTAACCCGGTTGTTAAGTGAATCTGGCTTCCCCATTGACTTTGCTTGTCAGAAAGATACAAAAGGGGATCACATGACCCCAGGACACTGCAACCGTCATAAATATAAATCGGTTGCCAAGTGTCTGAATTGTGATCACATGACCAGGGGAATGCCACAATGATTGCAAGTGTGAAAACTGGTCATAAGTCACTTTTTTCAATGGCATTGTAACTTTGAACAGTCACTAAACTGTTGTAAGTCGAGGACTACCTTTACACGCATCATGCATATGCACATGTACACATAGATCCATATAAGTAGCCCCTGATTTGCAATCATTCATTTAATGACTCTTCAAAGTTAGGACACTGCTCGAAAGAGTGACTTACGCCTGGTCCTCACACAACCGTTGCAGAGTTCCCACAGTCGCGCGGTCAGATTTGTGATGCTTGGCTACCAGCGTGTATTTACAACAGTTGCAGCCTCCCGGGGTTATGTGACTGCCCTGTGTGACCTTCCCAGCCAGCTTCTGACCAGTGAAGTCAATGGGGGAAGCTAGATTTGCTTAATGTCCGCATGATTCACTTAACAACCGTAGTGATTCACCTAACAATTGTGGCAAAGAAGGTCATAAAATAGGGTGTGACTTCACTGTCTCAGCAACAGGAGTTCCGGTCTTAATTGTGGTCATAAATTGAGAACTAGCTGTATACACACCCAAACTTACCTTCAGTTGTTTAGATGCCTTTCAGTCTTGGTCACCCCTGAACTTGCTTATCCTGACAGTGAGGACAATCAACCAGTGGAATGGCTTGCCTCCAGAAATTGTGGGCGCTCCATCACTGGAGATTTTTAAGGAGAGACTGGACAGTCACTTTTCTGAGATGGTATAGGTTCTCCTGCTTGGGCAGGGGGCTGGACTAGAAGACCTCTTAAGGTCCCTTCCAGCTCCATTCTATTCTATTCTATTCTATTCTATTCTATTCTATTCTATTCTATTCTATTCTAGTCCAGTCAAGTCAAGTCCAGTCCATATTTTCTATTCTACTATACTCCTGTTCTGTTCCGTTCCATATATTCTATTCTATTCTATTCTATTCTATTCTATTCTATTCTATTCTATTCTATTCTATTCTATTCTATTCTAGTCTAGTCTAGTCTAGTCTAGTCTAGTCTAGTCTAGTCTAGTCTAGTCTAGTCTAGTCCAGTCCAGTTAAGTTCAGTCCATATTTTCTATTCTACTATACTCCTGTTCTGTTCCGTTCCATATATTCTATTCTATTCTATTCTAGTCTAGTCTATTCTAGTCTAGTCTAGTCTAGTCTAGTCTAGTCTAGTCTAGTCTAGTCTAGTCTAGTCTAGTCTAGTCCAGTCCAGTCCAGTCCAGTCCAGTTAAGTCCAGTCCATATTTTCTATTCTACTATACTCCTGTTCTGTTCTGTTCCATATATTCTAGTCTAGTCTAGTCTAGTCTAGTCTAGTCTAGTCTAGTCTAGTCTAGTCTAGTCTAGTCTAGTCTAGTCTAGTCTAGTCTAGTCTAGTCTAGTCTAGTCTAGTCTAGTCCAGTCCAGTCCAGTCCAGTCCAGTTAAGTCCAGTCCATATTTTCTATTCTACTATACTCCTGTTCTGTTCCGTTCCATATATTCTATTCTATTCTATTCTATTCTATTCTATTCTATTCTATTCTATTCTATTCTATTCTATTCTATTCTATTCTAGTCCAGTCCAGTCCAGTCCAGTCAAGTCCAGTCCATATTTTCTATTCTACTATACTCCTGTTCTGTTCCGTTCCATATATTCTAGTCTAGTCTAGTCTAGTCTAGTCTAGTCCAGTCCAGTCCAGTCCAGTCCAGTCCAGTCCAGTCCAGTTAAGCCCAGTCCATATTTTCTATTCTACTATACTCCTGTTCCGTTCCATATATTCTATTCTATTCTATTCTATTCTATTCTATTCTATTCTATTCTATTCTATTCTATTCTATTCTATTCTATTCTATTCTATTCTATTCTATTCTATTCTATTCTATTCTATTCTATGCTTATCAAATTAGCCAGGTGAGTTTTTATGAAACAGTACCTAAATCATGGTTTAGAGTGAAAGGAACTCTTACAGCTTTAGGGACATTCTGAATTTTATAAACACTTCTGGAAGCTCTTTAGGAGTGGGTGGTGAACAACAAGCCGAGATAGAATTCCACCTAATAAATGGTGATTAACAGTTGGAATTGAGGTAGTCACATCCGTATTAAAAGGACAAATTATAATAACAGTTGCTAAAAATATTTTTCCAAGAGAGTTGATATATTTAAATGCGCAGTGGGCTGTAATTGTGATATTCATAAATTTCAATGACATTTTCCACGCCATCCCATAATTTAAATCCACCTGTTTCAATCTGGTAACCTCAGAGGTATGCAAATCCTAAATTAAGCAAGTTACCTCAATCCTAAATTAAGCAAATCGTAACTTAGATGGGATTCGGGACTATTAGTCTGGTTCCAGGCTGAAGAAATTTGATCTACATAACATTGAGGGAATTACTTTTCTTGGTTATACTCTGAGATGGGTTGGCAATGCCTGGTTTTAATTTACTTCAAGATCCCAGGGCCTTCTTTTGAGCACAATCCTTTGGCAGGACTAGAAGCTTCAAACTAGAGTATTAATCACAACTTCCAAGAAGCAAGCTGGAGCCAACTGTATTAACTGACAGAAGGAATTTCCTTCATCGCCCTATTTTTAACAAAAGAGTTAACTCTTTTCCTAAGTTTCAAGACGCAGAAACCAACTGTTGCTCTAAGGCAGGGGTGTCCAACCTTGGTGACTTTAAGACCTGTGGACTTCAGCTCCCAGAATTCCCCAGCCAGCATGGCTGGCTGGGGAATTCTGGGAGTTGAAGTCCACAGGTTTTGTAGGTAAGACAAAAGGATAGGGAACTTGCATTTTTATTGCAAGAAATGAAGAGTCTCCTAGGCAAATTTTATCATCAGCATTATTATTTTTATTCCTCTCCCTGGACGCCCCCCCATCCCCAAAAAGCAGGATTGAGGTGGCTTTCAGATCCCTACCAAAAAAAAAATAAGTCTGCATGCCTCAGCCGAATCCCAAACCATGCAACATGAGACTGCATTTCCAGCACACTCACCTCGCCCAGATATAATCTCCAGGTCTGTTCTATAGATGTCAGATTTGGGGGTGGGTGGGGGGGAGGAATGATCCAGATCTCCTGAACAAATGGGTGCCTGTCAAGATCCTTCCTCTTCTGAAGGACAGCAAGAAGAAAACAGGAAGTGCTTTCCTTCTGGGGTATATTTTGATATAAATAAAGCTCAGGGCAGAGATTCCAGTTTGGATCAAGTTGGAGCAGGTCACACCAGGAAAGGGAGGAAAAGGTGGGGGAAGGAAAGGGGGGGGAATTTAAAGCACCCCATGATGCAAGGTATGAATTGGGTTATCTGGATAGCTCCATTCACCTTCCGGGTGAAATTCAAGGTGCTGGTGATGACATACAAAGCCCTACATGGCGTGGGTCCGGATTACCTACGGGAGCACCTACTGCCAGCGTCAACACCCCTCCGTCCTGTGCGCTCCCACAGAGAGGGCCTCCTCAGGGTGCCACCGGTCAGAGAATGCCGGCTGGTGACCCCCAGGGGGAGAGCATTCTCGGTGGGTGCGCCAATCCTTTGGAACCGCTTACCAGCTGAAATCCGGATGGCCCCCGACCTTCGCTCCTTCCGGCGTGATCTAAAATCTTATCTATTCCAACAAGCCGGCCTGGCCTGATGGATTTGGGTTTTACAATTTTCTTACTCTGTTGCTTTATTGTATTTTCTTACTTTATTGCTCTGTACACCGCCCTGAGTCCTCCGGGAGAAGGACGGTATATAAAACAAACAAATAAATAAATAAATAAATAAATAAATTTGATTTCTAATGTCCATTATCTGTAGCTTTCTTGGCCTAGAATTTGAAGATTATTTACTTATTACTGAGTTTATCGTCCGGGGTTCAGTTTATACAAACCCTTCAAGGCAGCTTTAAAAAAAATTAAAAGTCCAGCCCATCTTCTTTTCGTCTCATTAACCTGCAGAGCAAGAAAGGAAAAAGAGAGAGAGAGAGAGAAAGAAGAAAGAAAAAGAAGGAAAGAAGAGGGGGAAAGGAAAGGAGGAGGGGACCTCATCGAAGTAAAACAAATAACACTAAAAATGCCAACATTAAATCATTTTTTTAATAAAAAAAATTGTATCACAAACAATCTAAAAGACACCCATACCCAAGAAGAGATCATTATTTATTTATTTATTTTATTTAACTTAATTTAAAAGGCTGGGAAGCAGCAGATGATGAGTTCAAGTCCCACCTTAACCATGAAAGCCGGTTGTGTGACTTTGCGCCAGTCCCTCCCTCTCTCTCCCTGCACAACCCACCTCACAGGGTTGTTGTTACTGTGGGGAAAACAAGGAGGAAGAAGGTGCGTTGGATATGTTCGCCCACCTTGAATTCTTTGTCAAAATAATAAAGGCAGGATGCGAATCAATCAATCAATCAATCAATCAATCAATCAATCAATCAATAAAACACAGGTACAGCCACCCATTTTTAAACCACAGGGCGGCTCCCAACAGCAGAAGCTCATCTGGCTGAAGGACTAAAAATTGCTGTTGAGAGGACCAAGAGCTTCAGAACTGGGGTGCTGCCTTGAAGTGGCCTTAAAGCTGCCACTGCACCCCACTTCCCTATAAGCCCCCAACACACCCTTCCTTCCCCCTTCAAGAAGAGACTAGGCAATCACCTGTCTGAGATGGTAGGGGTCCTCCTGCTTGAGCAGGGGGCTGGACTAGAAGACCTCCAGGGTCCCTTCCAGCTTCTATTCTATTCTATTCTATTCTATTCTATTCTATTCTATTCTATTCTATTCTATTCTATTCTATTCTATTCTATTCTATTCTATTCTATTCTATTCTTTCATTCCAATTTCTATTCTAATTCTTTCATTCCAATTTCTATTCTATTCTATTCTATTCTATTCTATTCTATTCTATTCTATTCTATTCTATTCTATTCTATTCTATTCTATTCTATTCTATTCTATTCTATTCTAATTCTTTCATTCCAATTTCTATTCTATTCTATTCTATTCTATTCTATTCTATTCTATTCTATTCTATTCTATTCTATTCTAATTCTTTCATTCCAATTTCTATTCTATTCTATTCTATTCTATTCTATTCTATTCTATTCTATTCTATTCTATTCTATTCTATTCTATTCTATTCTTTCATTCCAATTTCTATTCTATTCTATTCTATTCTATTCTATTCTATTCTATTCTATTCTATTCTATTCTATTCTATTCTATTCTATTCTATTCTATTCTATTCTATTCTATTCTATTCTTTCATTCCAATTTCTATTCTAATTCTTTCATTCCAATTTCTATTCTATTCTATTCTATTCTATTCTATTCTATTCTATTCTATTCTATTCTATTCTATTCTATTCTATTCTAATTCTTTCATTCCAATTTCTATTCTATTCTATTCTATTCTATTCTATTCTATTCTATTCTATTCTATTCTATTCTATTCTTTCATTCCAATTTCTATTCTATTCTATTCTATTCTATTCTATTCTATTCTATTCTATTCTATTCTATTCTATTCAATTCTATTCTATTCTATTCTATTCTATTCTATTCTATTCTATTCTATTCTATTCTATTCTATTCTATTCTATTCTATTCTATTCTATTCTATTCTATTCCCCGATTTTAGGGCCACAGATGGGTAGGTTTAGGAGTATTTGTGTGTTGGGGGGGGACCCTGTCTTCAAAATACTCATCTCCTGGCTCTTTCATTGTGAATACAGCTCTCCAGCTTCAAACTCCATATTTCTGGGGTTCCCGATGCAAACCGCCCCACCCCGCAAAGAAGACCAGGCACACCTACAAAGTGTAAAAGATTATGTCAGCTCCTTTCTATTCGATCAGATTGGCCCAGTTGAGCCCTACCCCGCCCCCCCCCCCACTCAGTGTGGCATCTCTCTCCCCTCCTCCGAGCAACCCGCCAGGTGCTCCCCACTGCCCCCTGGTGCTCCCAGTCCTGCACTGCAACGTTTTTCCTCCCTCTCCGGAAAGCCAAGCCCATCTCAGCAAGACAGGCAGAGACAGGAGAAGGATGCGGTGGACTACATGGGTCTGCTCTGGCTCCTCTCCTTTCTGCATTCCACCTTCTTCGCAGATGAGGTAAGACCCTCTCTGGACTTTGATATATATATATATAGATAGATAGATAGATAGATATATTTTTTTGGGGGGGCCTTTGCAGGCTGGAGACAATGCAGCAGGCTGGGGGGGGGGGGGAAGGAGAGAAAAACAGATGCAGAATGGAAGGGGCTGCTTTTCCAGCCTTGCCCCCAACCCCCATGCCAGCCAGTGCCAACCTGAGCAGCATATTAAAAAAGAGACTGACGACTCACTCCAGGGCTGGATGTGACATGACAGGGACCCAGAGGGGGGAGGGGGTGCCAGAGAATAAATTAGGAAGGGGGAGGGGGGTGTCAATCAATCCTGGGGAAAACCAGACTGGCGTTCCCTTTTTAAAGGTCCACGTTGCGGTTTCGAAGAGCCACGGCTGGGCAAATAGCGTTGTCTCTTCCTCTTGTTGCGTTGATGGTGCTATCGAATCTCTCTCTGCGTTGTGTGCTCTGTGTCTGTGTGTGCTCTGTGCAGGGGTATCCGTTCTCCCCCCTCCCCCCGGTTGCGAGCGAGGGTCGCACACCATTTCGGCTCTGGCTGGCCAGCGATGGGAAGGATTGCCAAGGGTGTGTAGTTCAATATTCGGTGTTGCCGTTGGCAGTGGTCTGTCCGGCAGAGAGGGGGACGCGCTGTATGGATCCAGTCCCAAAGGGTGCCATCTTCCCCATCCCCACCCCATCCTCACCTCCCCAAAGCTTAACTGGCTGGCAAAGGTTCATGGGAGATGCCACCTAGACGGGCAAATGCCGCCCTTCAGCGGGGCCTATTAGGAGGTGGGTTGGCCAAATGCTGCCCAAACAGGGGAAACGATGCCGTCTTCTCGGATTGCAAGCAAAACAGGTCATCTCTCTCCGTCCCGATGGCTGGCAGCCAGGTGGTTTGGAAGGAGTGTGCCAAGCCGAGCCGAAAGAAGGCGGTGACCTTCCCTTGTCATTTGCTCCATTCTCCAGCATTCCGAGGTAGACTGCCTCTCGCTTTGGAGGGTCCATTTAATTTCCCGGATGAACTTCCCATTTTGGACCTGGGTAACTGCTTAAAAAAGGAAGGGTAACGGGCCTTTTGCCCTCAGTGGCACGCTGCTTCAGCTGGAGAACAAGAAGGTCGTTCAGGTGTATTTTATCAAAAACATCCCAACGTCATGCGGTCATTTCCACGGGGTCTGCCTTTTTCTTTGTCCTGCCTTGGCAAAGTAAGAGGCCAAAAGTAGACAGGCTGTGCTTCTCCTTGTCTCAGGGTGCCAACTGGCTGCCAAGTGCTTTCTGAGAAACCCCGTGCGCTGCACTGGATGCTGTGTTATGGTCTGGACGCTAAAAAATTTATGTTGCATCTTCAGAGTAGTAAGGTTACTCAAGCTGCGCCAGGCTTTTGGGCACAAGATATGCCAGGCATCAGTTTCCTAGGAGAAAATATTGGCAATGTCCCATTTCTGAGCAGCAAAAGGGTTCTGACGCTGCTGTGTCGTTCCCGTCTTCTGGAACAGCCTCTCCGAAAGTGGAGTCCTCTCCATCATTAATAGCCTTCCAAAGAGTACAGGCAGTCCTCGACTTACAACATTTCACTTAGTGACCGTTCAAAGTCACAACATCACTGAAAACGGTGACTTATGACCTTTGCGCTTTTTCACCATTGCAGCATTCCCCGTGGTCACGTGCTCAAAATTCAGATGCTTGGCGATAGATTCGTATTTATGACGGTTGCAATATTCCTGGGGTCATGGGATCCCCTTTATGCACCTTCTGACAAACAAAGTCAATGGGGAAGCCAGATTCACTTAATAACCAAGTTACTAACTTGACAACTGCAGTGATTCACTTAACAACAGTGGCAAGGAAGGTCGTAAAATGGGGCAAAACTCATTTAACAAATTTCTCACGTAGCCACATAAACTTTGGGCTCAATTTGTGGTCGTAAGTTGGGGACTACGAGTTAAAAAAGAGCTACAGGTAGCCCTTGACTTTCAATGCTTCGTTTAGTGACTGTTCTAAATTACAGCTGCACTGAAAAAAGTGACTGATAACCAGTTTTCATACTTAAATGGCCACTGCAGCATTGCATGGTCGAGTGTTCAAAATTCAGATGCTTGGCAACTGACTCATATTTATGACGGTTGCAGTGATCCCCTTTTGCGGCCTTTTGGCAAGCAAAGTCAATAGGGAAGCCGGATTCACTTACCAACTGTGTTACTAGCTTCACAACTGCAGGGCTTCAATTAACAACTGAGGCAAGAAAGGTTATAAAACAAAACTCACTTAAACAACTGTCTTGCTTAGCAACAGAACTTTTGGGCTCAGGTATGATTGTAAGTTGAAGACTGCCTGTGGTGCAAAGGGCTTGAGAGTAAACAAAAGGATTGTGTGGTGTGTTTTTTCATCTTTAAGTTATTTAATGTTTAACTTGCCGGGGATTGATTATTATATTGTCTTTTGTAATGGCTGAGAGAATTTAATATTAAGAGAGTAAGTTATAAATTTAGTACTACCAAATGTTCAATATAGTTTTCAGCCATTATGTAACAATATTAATACACTGTGTAGTAGGCCAGATTCATTACACACCCACACGCCTACTTGGTGTGTGTATGGGGGGGGGAACTGAGATGAAGAGAATTGTGTGATCTGAAGGGAGATCTGAAATGGGGGGGGATTTCTTGGCTGGTGATATTCCTGGGTGCCAAATTAAAGATGCTTTCCCCCTGCATTGTATTTGCAGTATGGCCTAAATCAGGGGTCTTCACACTTGGCCCTTTGATGACTTGTGGACTTCAACTCCCAGAATTCCTCAGCCAGGCATGCTGGCTAAGGAATTCTGGCAGTTGAAGTCCACAAGTCATCAAAGGGCCAAGTTTGAAGACCCCTGGCTTAAATCAATGTTTTTTCAAACTTGCCAACTTCCACCTGGATGGACTTCAACTCCCAGAATTCCCCAGGGCTAGAAGTTGAAGTCCACCTGTCTTAAAGTTGCCAAGGTTGAAACGCACTGGCCTGAATGAATTTCTTAGTAAATTCTGCAAACTGCTGTGCATAGAAAAAAGAATAGAAAATTCTTCCTCTTGTGATTATGTCTGGATGTTCTTCGGCATGGATGAAGCTGTTGTGAAGATTCTCCAGCTACAAGGAGTTATTGGGTTGTTGAGATGTTTGTACATGTCCTTAATTTTCCAATTTTGTGGAAATTGCATTTGCCCCAATCTTTTTGGGTTTAAATGTTTTGTAAACTTGTAGTCTCTCCTTGGTAACTGTGAATTAGGCATCCATTTTTGTGTGACTTTTCATTTATGCTTTAGCTTAATGCAGGGGTAGGCAACCTTGGCTCTTTTATGACTCATGGACTTCAACTCCCAGAATTCCTGAGCCAGCATGGCTAAGCATGGAAACATCTCCCTTTCCCCTCAGCATGGCTGGCTCAGGAATTCTGGGAGTTGAAGTCATAAAAGAGCCAAGGTTGCCTATCCTTGGCTTAGTGCCTTCTTTCAACATATCTACTTAATTTTTGGGGTCTCTAATGAATGTAACTTTCCAGTTTAGCCCATAGCTAAAGTGGCTAGTCTCCCATCCAATTATTGATGAGTTGTGACTCTGCTTAACTTCCAAATTCGGATGCTGTCACTGTTGTGACTAGGTATCAAGCGAGTAGGTATCTGAATAAATCTTAATATTTACACAACAATACAGGCCTCTTTCTTAATCTTCATGGGATGAATATGTGGTCCCATTGTGATTCTGATTTGTGACTTTCTAATGAACAGCTCAGTCCTTTAGCTATGTGCTGTATCAGATCACTTTGGAAAGTGCTATTTAGAGCCAGTTTGGTCTAGTGGTGAAGGCACTAGGCTAGAAACCAGGAGATGGTGAGTTCTAGTCCCGCCTTAGGCATGAGAGTTGGCTGGGTGACTTTGGGCCAATCACCAGGAGACTTTGAGTTCTAGTCCCGCCTCAGGCATGAGAACTAGCTGGATGACTTTGGGCCAATCACCAGGGGACTGAGAGTTCTAATCCCACCTTAGACATGAAAGCCAGCTGGGTGACTTTTGGCCAATCATTCTCTCTTAGCCTAATCCACCTCACAGGGTTGTTGTTGGGATATAGGAGGAGGAAAGGATTATTAGGTATGTTCACCACCTCAAGTTATTTATAAAAATATTAAAGGTGGGATATAAATAAAATAAATAAATGGTGAACTTGGTTCCCCCTGCATTTACTCAAATAGCTGGCATTCTGTTCAGTAATTTGCAACTAGCCTTTGCACTTATTTGCACATAGTTTCTACACACTTTGGACCTGAAATTCATCCAGCTCTTACTAAAGAGAAAAGAGTCACCAGGATTGATAAAAATGTTATAAAAAGATTTGTCAAAACAGGCAGGCCTTCAATTGACAGTTTCAGCATCCATGGGTCCCCTTTTGTGACCTCCTGACAAGCAACGTCAATGGGGCAAGCCAGATTCACTTAGCAACCGTGTTACCAACTTAACAATTGCAGTGATTCACTTAACAATTAAGTGATAAGTGACGTCATAAAGTGGGGCAAATTTTACTTAACAAATGTTTCGCTTAGCAACAGAAACGTTGGGTTCCATTGTAGTCGTAAGTCAAGGATGACCTGTTAAAAAAGCTTGCCAGGTAGCTCTGCTGATTTATTTTTTTTTCCTTTTCTTATTGTCTTTCCTTTTCCCAGATATTGACAGATCGATGTTCATACTAGTGTATTTGGCTCTTGTCTTTATCATCTCTATTCACCCTCTGCAGGTTTTCCTGAATCCCATCTGGCAGCACAGAAAAAGCTAAGCTAGGGATAAACCCAGGGTAGCAGTCAGTCGGGTTGCCATGGTGACCCTGCTCTCTCTTGATTGGCCGACGGGGCATCTTTGCCGTTCAGCATCTTCCTTTGATGTAGACCCGTGTGTGAAGAGCATTGCTGGGAGGGAAAGGCTATAGATTTCTCTGGTGTCCAGAATTTTATTGACCTTAGTTGGAAAAAGTCAAACTGAGATATTTTATTTATGTATTTATGCATTTGTTCATTTTGTTTATTGCCAAATCAATATGGTGGGATTAACAAAAGCCCAACAAAAACATCCCTGAAGAGATAAAATGTCCACAAAAAGACAAATCACATAAAAGAAATTACTCATCGAAATGCAAAAATGCAACAGTCACAGAGTTGAGTTTTAAGATGAGAGGGCGGCCGTACAAATATTTTAAATAAATAAAATTAAGCAATGCAATACAACTCGGCCTACAACCATTTGTTTAGTGACTGTTCAAAGTTATAACGGCCCTGAAAAAAGTGACTTACAGCCAGTTCTCACGCACACAACCAATGCAGCATCTCCACGGTCATGTGATCCCCATTTGCAATCTTCTCAGTGGCCTTCCAGCAAGCAAAGTCAACAGAGGAAGCTGGATCCATGTAATGATTGCATGATTCACTTGCCACGGTAGTGATTCCTTAACAATCGCGGCAACAAAGGTTATGAAATTGGGCTCAACCGTGTCGCTTAACAACAGAAATTATGGTCTCAGTTGTGGCTGGAAATTGAGGGCCTATCTGTCATGATGAATGAAATTAACAATAATAATAAGGAAAAGTACAGGCACTCCTCAATTTACAACTTTCATTGAGCTTGGCAATTATAATTGTAAGTTGTGATGGTTCGTAAAGCAGGTCCTCGTGTGACCAACCCAATTTTACCACCTTTTCTTGCGTCAGTGAAGACCACCGTCCAACAAAGATGTTGGGAATCAGAGTCAAACGATGGTGGGATGCTGCAAACAGCCTTAAATGTGGGCTGTTTGCTGAATGCCCAAAATATGATCACGTGACCAGGAGGGGCGGGCAGCAGCCATGGGAACTTCAGCACCAGGTAAATACTGTTGTGGTGGTGCAGGGGGTTAGAAGGAAGTATTGCGGGCTAATTCTTCCCACAGTCTGGAGTTCGATCCTGACCGACTCAAGGTTGACTCAGCCTTCCATCCTTCCGAGGTCGGTAAAATGAGGACCCAGATTGTTGGGGTTGGGGGGGCGGTCAATAGGCTGACTCTGTAAAACTGCTTAGAGAGGGCTGTAAAGCACCACGAAGCGGTATATAAGTCTAAGTGCTGTCGCTCCCTTTTGTAAGGTCTGTTGGATCTTCAAACGGTTGCTAAGCAACGGGTCGTAACTTGAGGACTACCTGCTGCTGAGGTAAAAACCACAGCCGAGCCCCATATTAAAATGGGAATAAACACAGATCGTTAAGTCCCCTGTGAGTAAAATCGAAGTAAAGTCTGAAAAGTAAAGCAAGGTTTGAAAGGGTCCGTCACCCACCGCGGATAACACCCAACCCCACCCGAGGACACCTGGGGGGGGGTGGAGCCCCGTCTCGTCCCCAGAGACGCTCCCTTTGAGCGGCCCTCAGTTTGGCAGGAGCTCAGGTGGCCTTCAGGAAAGCGGAAGGGAGGCCGGAGTGGGGCATGAGGGGGGAAGGGGGGGGGCGTCTAGGGGCTCCTTTGTTTGGGCTGGTTGGGTTTTCTCTTTCCCGTTCTCCTTTCATCTCCCCCCCCCCCCGACTCGGATGAAATTTCAGTCAGCAGAGAGCGTCAAGAAGAGCTTGTTTGCTTAATAGCCTTTGGGGGCCGCAGACGGGAGACTGGGAAGCCAAACACTACTCTAGCGGCCCTTTCTTTCTTCTCTCTCTCCCCAATTCCCTTTTCTGCTCAGGTTTCTTCCCTTTCTTTTTCTCTCCTTCTTTTCTTTCTCCTTCCTTCCTTCCTTTGTCTTCCCTCCCTTTCTTCCTTTCTCTTTTCTTTCTTTTTCTTCCTTCCTTTCTCCTCCCTTACTTCTTTCCCTCCCTCTTCTTTCTTTCTTTCCTTCCTTCATTTCTTTTCTCTTTCTTTCTTTCTTTCTTTTTTTCTTCCTTCCTTCCTTCCTTTCTCCTCCCTCCTTTCCCTCCGTCTTCTTTCTTTCCTTCCTTTCTTCTTTTCTCTCTTTCTTTCTTTTTTCTTCCTTCCTTCCTTTCTCCTCCCTTCATTCTTTCCCTCCCTCTTCTTTCTTTCTTTCCTTCCTTCCTTCCTTCCTTCCTTTTCTCTTCTTTCTTTCTTTTTTTCTTCCTTCCTTCCTTCCTTCTTTCCCTCCTCTTCTTTCTTTCCTTCCTTCCTTTCTCTTCTTTCTTTTTTCTTCCTTCCTTCCTTTCTCCTCCCTTCATTCTTTCCCTCCCTTTTTTCCTTCCTTCCTTCCTTTTTTCTTTCTTTCTTTCTTTCTTTCTTTCTTTCTTCCCTTCCCTTCCTTTTTCCTTTCTCTCTTTTTCATTTTTCCTCCATCCCTCCTTCTCTTCATTCCTCTTTCCGATCCTCCTTTCTCTCTTTCTCTTTCTCCTTTCTCCTTTTCTCCTTTTTTAAAAAAAACATACAACCTCTCCTTTCTTACTTCGATATTATCAGTATTTCGGTTTATCCCTCTTCTGCTTTAGATTTCTCTTTTTCCTTCATCTGATGTATTAGATTTCCACTACCTGCATCCTTTCCATTTAATGTGAAAATGAGTAGCTTTTCTTTAATTTCATTGTTGTGAGCTTTGCCTCATTAATCCACTTTTAATTAAATCAATTATACCCTTTTGTACTTTTTATAAACTCAGTATCCAACAATTAATGGTTGTAATTGCATTATTTCCTTATTTTATTATTGTAAACCACCTAGAATTAGGATCAAAAATTAAAATAATTCAACAACTAAATAAGGTAGTAGGTTGTAAAATTAAAAACCGGCTAACAAAATTAGCCAGATCCTAAATTGATTATTTATTCAATCTGCCTTCTATAGTCATGGATAATTTTGTTGTACATTACCACAGAACTAACAAAATGACTTACTGTAGGTCATCTGAAAAATCAAGAAATTTACTGAGCAGAGGGCTTTCAAGAAATACACCGAGCTGCTATAGTCTAGAAGAGCTTTTGGGTGATAACTGGACCAGTTTGGTCTCGTTTGGTTTAGAGGTTAAGGCCCCTGGCTAGAAAGTAGGAGGTGGTGAGTTCTAGTCCTGCCTTAGACATGAAAGCCATCTGGGTGACCTTGGGCTAGGCCCTCTCTCTCTCTGTTCAACCTGCCTCACAGGGTTGTTGTGAGGAAAGTAGGAGGAAGGTGTGTTGGATATGTTGGCTGCCTTGAATTACTTGTAAAAATAATAAAGGCAAGATACAAATAAAGATAGATAGATAGATAGATATGCTTTTGTCTTTAAGGTGCCCTAAGAGCTTCTTTGTTTTTTCCCCAAGAAGCCTTTTCTCTGCCTCTCTAGGACAAAGAAACATGGTGAGCAATAAAAAAATAGAAATGATTGTTCTTCCAGATCAGCAATCCCTCAAAAAATCTGGGCTGATATCTAAAACCTATTTAACCTGCTCAGCGGACCGGCTTTCCAACTAGGAATTTCATTCTCATTTCTAATCTCAGCAGGGGGAATTGGAAACACAGATGCCCCCATTGCTGGCAGCAAAGACAGAGAAGAAATGTGAGATTTAGTTGTAATGTGGATGACTCTCCAAGCCTGGATGCTTGTTCAGATATGATTTTAATCGTTTGCAAATAAGCAACTGAGCTGCACCATCTGATTCCTAGGAAGACCTTCTGGTGAGACACATTAAAGGCCACCTAGCTCAGAGTTTTCTCTCTCCATGTGTGTATTTACTAGGGCTTTGAGTGTGCCAAGGGAATCCATGTGTAAAACTGTGACTCATAGCAGGTGGAACTGTCTTAATCCCACAGTGGCGATACTTAAATGCAATCTCCATACTTGTATTCTAATACAGGGGTCCTCAACCTTGGCAGCTTTAAGACCTGGGGACTTCAACTCCCAGGATTCCTCAGCCAAGTCTTAAAATTGCCAAGGTTGAGGTTGTTGTTGTTAGTTGCGAAGTCGTGTCCGACCCATCGTGACCCCATGGACAACGTTCCTCCAGGCCTTCCTGTCCTCTGCCATCTTCTGGAGTCCATTTAAAGAAGATTGAGGACCATTAGAACTAGAAATGCTGGTGAGCACCACAATATCTGGACTTGGGACCGCCGCTGTCCCAGGTGCTGAAATGGCAGCCGAGACCTTTTGAAATCTAGGACGAGCTCAGGGGCCGTTCCCAATTTTTTTTATAAGCTCAAAGGTACATCAACATTACAAATCTTAACCGAAGCAGGTGAGATTTCCAAAACACTCAACTGCTCACTCTGAGGACTAGATGCAGCTGAGCCTATACAAGTCGCCTTCCTCTCCAGATTTGTGAATTTGATTGAAATTTGAGTTCCTTTACAGGGTCCTCGCTAGCCAAGACGTTAGACAGAACCCACAAAAACCAAGTAAGATTGGATGGAGAATTCAAGTTAGGCTCAAAGATCAAAACACTTTCCACATGGAATCTTGGTGGGAGTGATTTTATGTGTCCTTCCTTCCACCTATCCTCCCTCCCTCCCTCCCTTCCTCTCTCTCCCTCCCTCCCTCCCCTCTTTACCTCCCTCCTTTCTTCCTTCCCTCCTTCACCTCCCTTCCTTCCTCCCTCGTTCCCCCTTGGTCTCTTGTTTGTTCCCTTCCTTCCCTCCTCCCTCCCTCCTCCCTCCCTCCCTTATTTCCTCCCTCTCTCCCCTCCCTTCCTCCCTCATTCCCCCTTCCTCTCGTTTCCTTCCTCTTGTTTCCTTCCTTCCTTCCTTCCTTCCTTCCTTTCTCCCTCCCTCCCTCCCTCCCTCCCTCCCTCCCTCCCTCCATTCTTCCTTCCTAAAATGAGTCTCAGCATAAACGAAACCTGCTCAACCTTGTCAGGTCTGGGAAGCTAAGCAGGGTTGTGCCTGGCTACCATTTGTATGAGAGATGTCCATGGAATATCAGGGCTGTAAGTTAGACAAGGATGTCCAAGTCACTCCTCCTGCAAGAAGCAAAGCGGGGCACACATCCCATCCAAACAGTTCCCAAGAAAACTTCATGCCAGAATCGTTCATTCATTAATTCGTATGAATCAGTTCAAAAGCACCTTTTCAGCATTCAGGGCAATACTTCAGATTCAAAGGTACAAGTTGCTAAGCATATCCTTAGGGTTGTGTACTGGGTTTCTTGCAAGCAGGAGGCGAGATGAGAGGGTTCAAACAGGAACATTGCTTTATTGTAGAACAGCTACGCAGCTACTTATACTGCTGGCCACTAGGCGGCGGCCAACAGGTTTGAAAGAGCCTATTGCCACCCCAGAGCCAACCAATGGTCGTCCTGGAGACTGCATGTCTGGGAAGCCAGCAACCATTACACAGACTCCCTGATTAAGCAATCTCAAGCAGCATTCAAAAACAGTTGGAACTGGAACAACTGGAAACAGTTCAAGTAAATGGGCCCAATACATTACACTTAGCATCCATTGAAATCCCATTAAAGTAAGGCCACCTTTTCTAGGACCGCACAGCAGCAGTGAAAGGGGCTTGCACTATCCCAGAAAAATAAGCAACCGATTTAAAGAGTTGCACACAAGGGTTTCGTGAATGTAGTAGTAGACTTTATTGTCATTTCAACAATATACAGTACAGTACACAGTGAAACAAAACAACGTTTCCCCAGGACCAAGGTGCTACATCAGACGACACGAATCAAAAAAGAACAGAACACAAACTACACATAACTCTAAACTAAAAACTTTTTTTAAAAAACTACAAATACAAGTGTTTATAGTTCCAGTTTCTTCGTGTTGACAATTCTAATGGCTTGTAGGAAGGAACTGTTACACAATCTGGATGGCCGAGCCCGAATGCTCCTGTACCTCTTTCCGGATGGCAAAAGAGTGAAGAGTGTGTATGAGGGGTGTGTGTAATCAGCCACAATGTTTCTGGCTTTACGGATGGACGCAACGTGTGATGTAAATATCCATGATGGAGGGAAGAGCAACCCCGATGATCTTCTCTGCCATCCTCACTATTCGCTAGTAGGGTTTTGCGATCCGAAACGGTGCAGTTTCCAAACCAGGCAGTAATGCAACTGCTCAGGGTGCTCTCGATGGTCCCTCTGTAGAAGATTGTGAGGATGTGTGGTGGAAGCTGTGAGTTTCCTCAGAAAGTTAAGTCCTTGTTTTTGTAGGCATCCTTTTGCTCTTGAAATCCCAAAATCCAGACAACCTTTGCGTCCTAAAGCTTTAGGAGCTGGGGGGGGGGGGAAAGGCTACAGATTCAAATCCCAACTGACAAATAAACCGAAGCTCAGTATTTGCAAAGTACTTTACTTGCACCAGTTTCGTCTACCATGAGGTAGAATCCTTCAGGCATGGCTTTGTTTATACTGCCCAAAGATTTAATTGCATGTTTTTTTAAAAAAAAATGCTGCTATTTCCTCCTGCTTTAAAAAAAAGTGAAATTTTCAGGTGATCTGGAAAAAAAGTTCCTGTTAGAGGTTTGGAGTGGGAAGTGGATTAGGCCAAATGTTTCAGCCACCCCCAGCTTGCTTTCATTCTCTAGGGCCTAATTAAAGTCTGATTACTTTAATTACTTCCAGTAATTCTATACTGCTTTTCAACTGAAAATCTACAGGGAGTCCTTGACGTACAACTGTTTGTTTAGTGACCATTTCAAGTTACAATGGCACGGGAAAAAGTGTCATATGACTATTTTTCACATGACCGTTGCAGCACCCTATGGTCACATGATCAAAATTCGAATGCTTGGCAACTCGTATTTATGACGGTCGCCATGTCCTGGGGTCATGTGATCCCCTTTTAAGACCTACTGACAAGCAAAGTCAACGGGGAAGCCAGATTCACTTAACAACCGTGTTACTAGCTTAACTGCAGTAATTCACTTAACAGTTATGACAAGAAAGGTCATAAAAATGGAGCAAAGCTCACTTAACAACTGTTTTGCTTAGCAACAGAAATGTTGGGCTCAGTTGTGGTCCTAGGCCACAGGTCTGCAACCCGTGGCTCCGGAGCCGCATGCGGCTCTTTCAGCCGTCTCCTGCGGCTCCCAGTCCTCTGCCATGTGTAGTCCAAAAATAAAAATAAAAGTGGGACTAAAAAAGTTCAACCAATCAATTCAAATATGCAGGGTAGGTGCATATCTTGCCTTGGCTCCACTCTTCAGTCAAACCCTGTTCTGCGCATGTGCGCATGTGCACACATGTGCACACATTTTTTTGTGGCTCCCAGTTTTTCCTTTTGTGAGGGAACCGGTTCTGAGTGGCTCTTTCACTGTTTCAGGTTGCTGACCCTTGTCCTAGGCCAAAGCTTACCTTGAATGTTAGATCTTACCAGGTCAATATATTGTTTGTATTTTAATATTTTGTTCTACACTGCCAGAATCCCTCTGAGGGAGATGGACAGTTCAGAAATGGGGAAAAATACAGGAAATAAAAATTTGAAAATGTAACAGTAGACCTCAGCAGGATAATATATCTGAAAATAAAATAGCAGTCCTCAGCAGAATCATATATTTGAGCGAGAGACGGCTGGAGCTGCAGGGCTGTCAGGGCTCAGCGAAAGCGCCAGGGTCCACGCTTCTTCAGGGCTGTCAGGGCTCAGCCAAAGTGCCAGGATCAGGGCCAGGCTCCAGCTGGAGCTCAGCGCTGATCCTGGTGCTTCTGAGCCCAGAAGAAGCACCGATCAGCTGGAATGTTGCAGCATCTCCAGGGTCTTGTGATTTACATTCAGATTCTTGGCAACTGATTCCTATTTATGACAGTCTCAGTGTCCCAGGGTCATGTGAAGTGACCAAAGCCTGTGTTGCAACCACCCAGCAGAGTGGGGGAATAAAAACCAAACATCCACCCCCACCCCACCCCCACTGCTGATCCTCAACCGAAATGCTCACAACAATGAAAACCTCAGACAGGAGGAAGAGCGCCGCCGGGTGGGCAGGCAGGTGTCTTGCTCGGCTGTGGCGTAGGGGGCACTTTTTTCAGTGCCATTGTAACTTCAAACCGTCTCTAAGCGAACTGTTGTAAGTCGAGGACTTCCTGAGCTTCGTCACTTTTTTCCTTTTTTTTTTTTTGGTCATCAAGTTTTTGACACCTTGCTAGGTGACTGGTGGTACTCGGATGTTGCCAGATCCTAAAAGTGGTACAATGGGTTAAAAGGTTGAAAAGCCCTTCATTAATCTATGGAGATCTCTAAGGATTTTCAGGTGTATCTGGCAAAAAAACACAAAAAACCCCACCCATTGCAGACAATGGATTTGCTTAACAATCATGACTTTCACTTAGCAATTAGGGCATTCGTTTAACAACCATGGTGTTTGCTTAATGACCATGGTGTTCACTTTATGACCCCAGCATTTGCAAAACAGGTTGTAAAATTGGGTGTGGTCACACAGTGACCCGCTTAACAACTCTAATTCCAGGCTCAGTTATAATCGTATTGTAAGTCGAGCACTATCGGTAGACATGTCCATGGAGATTCTCAGTCATCCAGGTCAAGAGGCAGCTGGACTTTCTTTGTTTTTCTTTGAAGACGTCAGTGGCGTAGCGTGGGGGGTGCAGGGGGGGCGGGCCGCACCGGGCGCAACATCTGGGGGGGCGCGCTCGCACTGAGCTGCTCAGGGAGCCCCAAGGGCTGCACAGAGTCGGCTTGGCTCCGCTCTCGAGGTGCTCTTTCTTGCAAAGCGAAACGAGTCCGGCAGGTGAGATGGGCGGCCACATAAACTGAATAAAATAAATAGAAGCGCCCAACTCTCCGCCCAGGCTCAGGCCAACCGCAAGCGCCCCGCAGGCGCCCTGGCAGGCTTGGCCGAGCGAAGACGGACCCGCCGGCCGGCTGGCCTAGCTTCGTGCGCATGCGTGGCTTTATTTAGCGAGGCTCACGTGCGAGCTTGAATGCAGCGGCTCTTGCAGGTCAGAGCCCCACCCAGCCGCCCTCGAGAGGGACCCGGAAGCATCCCGCATGCACGCGACTCTTCTTGGAAAGTCTACGCCGCTGCGGGGCACGTCTTTTCGGCGGTGCCATGACGTCACCGGGTTAGGGGGCGCAAATTGCCCCGGGTGCTGACAACCCACGCTACGCCACTGGAAGACGTAGATAAATCCTTCCATTCCCCACCATCCAGGCAGAGTTGAAGAAGCTTCTTGGAGGAGAAGCAAAATGCCTTCAAAGAAAAGTTTCGGTTTGAACGGCCGAAGGGCGAATTGTGCCGAGGGCTGGTGTAGTGTGTAGTTTTCTAGTGTGTATAATAAAAGTTCTGTATCTGCGAGTGTCAGTCATTGATAACCAAACGGAGGTTATAAACATATAAAGAATGGTTGCTGGAATTGGGTATGTCCAGTTTAATGAAGAGAAGGACTAGGGGTGACATGATAGCAGTGTTCCAGTATCTCAGGGGCTTCCCCAAAGAAGAGGGACTCAAGCTATTCTCCAAAGCGCCTGAAGGCAGGACAAGAAGCAACGGATGGAAACTAATCAAGGAGAGAAGCAACCTAGAACTAAGGAGAAATTCGCTGACAGTGAGAACAATTAATCAGTGGAACAACTTGCCTCCAGAAGTTGTGGGTGCTCCAACACTAGAAGTTTTTAAGAAGAGACTGGACAACCATTTGTCTGAAATGGTATAGGGCAGGGGTAGGCAACCTTGGCTCTTTTATGACTGATGGACTTCAACTCCCAGAATTCCTCAGTCAGCTGTGCTGGCTCAGGAATTCTGAGAGTTGAAGTCCATGAGTCATAAAAGAGCCAAGGTTGCCTACCCCTGGTATAGGGTTTCCTGCCTGAGCAGGGGGTTGGAGTAGATGACCTCCAACTCTATTACTATTACTAAAAACAAGAAAGTCCAGTTGACTCTTGAAAAAGCACCTTTGGGACTTTCTGAAGACATATAAATGGCTGAGTTCTTATTCCAACCCACTGCATGTAGAACTGGAAACAGGATTAAATTTTACAGTACAGTGGAACTCTGATATCAAAAGATCTGAGTTATTGCTTTCATTGAGAAATTGACCAAGGAATTAAAGATGCAAAGATTCCTGATAATGCAATCAACAACATTCATGAGACAAAACGAAATTTGATTAATTTTCATGCCTTGATAGAATCACGGGGCTTCATCACTAAGCCCTGGCGCTCCTTCGGAGAGGTGGAGTCGGTTCATTCAAAGAGTCAAACATTAAAAAAAAAATCAAACCAAGAATGTCTTGTTTTTGGTTCCTTTCTAGCTGGCACAGTGGTTTTGTGGTAAATAATAACCTCAGAAGGAATTAAAAAATAATTTTTTGAATTCATATAGCCAAGAGACATGAAGTGGCCATAATCTGTGTATTTACGTATGAACTTTAATATATATTTTAAATAATGTTTCTATGTTATATAGATTATTGCTATTTATAATCATCCAGTAACTGAGGTTCTGTCAGTGGTGCATGATCAATTCTTTTAATTTTTCTGGTTTTCAGCAAAATTGTGCCCATAGCAAACCAGAGATCATTTAATTTGTTGTTGTTAGTTGCGAAGTCATGTACGACCCATCGTGACCCCATGGACAACGTACCTCCAGGGCTTTCCTGTCCTCTACCATCTTTGGGAGTCCCTTTAAGCCCACGCTTCCTGCTTCAGCGACTCCATCCAGCCACCTCATTCTCTGTTGTCCCCTTCTTCTCTTGCCCTCAATCTTTCCCAGCATTAGGCTCTTCTCCAGTGAGTCCTTCCTTCTCATTAGGTGGCCAAAGTATTTGAATCATTTAATAGCTGCAGCATTTGTTTATCGATCACTGCAAAAATAGTTGTACAATCGGATTGGTGACATGAAGCTCCGTTATGGTTGTATGTTGAGGACGACAGTCCTCAACGTATGTGTAAAGTCGTGTGCTTCACATAGAGATGGACACAGAGCTGGGGTAAAGATGAGTTTATTCTGAACAGAACGAACTGGGGAAACAGGGAAGCCTGGCGTCTATTTGTACCTGCCCAGGTGGATGGCATCCAATCAGTTCAAACCTGGGCTTTCTGCCAGTGCAGGTGACAATGGGTGTAGATCCTGGCTTCCCACCAGGCTGACCATGCCTGGGGCTGTCAACAGCTTAACTCATTAGGCTTATCCTGCGTGAGCAGTTATCGCCCGGAGCTGTCCAACCCCTCTGCTGATCTGCACCATCAGCCTCCTGCTGTGCTGTCCTTTGTGTATGCTGGGAGGCATACACTGCAGTATGACCCCAGCTGAGCTCAAGATTTCTGTTTTTAAGCAAGGCATTTCTTAAGTGAGTTTTGCCCCGTTTTATAACCTTTCTTGCCACAGTTGTTAATTGAATCACTGCAGTTGTGAAGTTAGCAGCAAGGTTGTTAAGTGAATCTGGCTTCCTCACTGACTTGGTTCATCAGAAGGTCACAAAAGAGGATCACATGACCCTGGGACACGGCAACCGTAGTAAATATGAACCAGCTGCCAAGCCTTTGAATTTTGATCACGTGGCCATGGGGATGCTGCAAAGGTGGTAACTGTGAAAAACAGTCACAACTCACTTATTTCAGTACCATTGTAACTTTGAATGGTCACTAAATGAACTGTAGTAAGTTGTGGACTACCTGTGTCATTAAGTCAGTGTCAGCTCTTTGCAATCACATAGACTGATCTTCTCCAGGATTATCTGTGTCCAGCCTGGTTCTGCAACCATACTCAGATCCATCCACCCTGCTGCTGATTCTCCTCTTCTCTTTCCTTCCATTTTCCCATCATTAATGTCTTCTATAGAATAGAACAGAATAGAATAAAATAACAGAGTTGGAAGGGACCTTGGAGGCCTTCTAGTCCAGCCCCCTGCTCAGGCCAGAAACCCTATACCATTTCAGACAAATGGATGTCCAGTCTCTTCTTAAAAACTTCCAGTGTTGGAGCGTTCACAGCTTCTGGAGGCAGGTTGTTCCACTGATTAAGTGTTCTGTCAGGAAATTTCTCCTTAGTTCCAGGTTGCTTCTCTCTTTGGTTAGCTTCCATCCGTTGCTTCTTGTCCTTCCTTCAGGTGCTTTGGAGAATAGCTTGACTCCCTCTTTTTTGGGGCAGCCCCTGAGATACTGGAACACTGCTATCATATCCCCCCTCGTCCTTCTCTTCATTAAACTAGACATATCCAATTCCAGCAACCGTTCCTTTTATGTTTTAGCCTCCAGACCCCTGATCATCTTTATTGCTCTCTTTCTAGTGTCTCAACATCTTTTTACATCATGGTGACCAAAACTGGATGGAGTATTCCACGTGTGGCCTTACCAAGAGATGATAAAGTGGCATTAACACTTCACATAATCTTGATTCTATCCCTCTGTTAGTAGCAGTCTAGGTCTTTGAATAACACATCCCAAATACGATCATTTGAGCAGTATCACTTGTCCCTTGAGTGAGAACCCTGATTACTTTGTTTCATGACCCAGCAGTTTCTTTCTTGGCTGTGCACAGGATTCTCAAGAGACTTATCCAACACCCAAGTTCAAAAGCATCCATCCTCTTTCTGTCTCACACTTTTTTCAAAGTCCAACTTTGGCTTTCAAAGAAGGTCAAAAGGGAAAACACACACACACACACACACACACACACATTGTTTTAGCAGTGGCTGATGTAGTCAAGATTATGCACAGCTGGTTAAACACTGCATTAATCAGATCCCAATAGCAATCTGGAAGCCCCCCTCCTTTTTGAATTCATGTTGAACTAATTGGTTTTTTTCCAGATCATCTCCCAAGGTGGGGGGGTGGGGGGAGCATTTTGTGGACTTTTTAAGAATCTGCAGGCAGAGCACAAAGAAATTCAAGTAGTCCTTATGAGTTGGGACTGCAGTTGAGCCCAAGATTTTTGTCACTAAGCAAAGCAGTTGTTAAGTGAGTTTGCCCCATTGTACAACCTTCCTTTTTTTTTGCCGCACACAGTTGTTAAGCAAATCACTGCAGTTTGTTAAGTGAATCCTGAAGCCATTAATTGAACCTAGTTTTCCCCTACTGACTTTGCAGCCAGCTGCTAAGCGTCTGGATTTCGATCCTATGACACTGGGGATGCTGCAAAGGTCATAACGGTGAAAAACGCTCACAAGTCACGTTGTTCGGTGACGTTGTAACTTTGAACGGTTGCTAAATGACCTCTTGTAAGTTGAGGACTACCTATAGTTCCATCCCTGCTCCAAAATTGCCCCATAGAAGCTGGGGTCCCAAAAGCACTTCCAGTTTACCTCAGCAGCATGGCGTTTATTCTTATAAGTAAGCTCATCAAGAGACGGAAAAACAATGGGGTGAAGATCCCTGTGAGGAGGGGGAGAAAGGAAAGTGTGTGTGGGGGGGTGTAGGAACCCTCCCCTCCCATTACTTTTATCTACCAATTTCTTGGAAACAATTGGCCAACACTGTGGTTACCCAAGAGAAGAATCTGGGCTTTCATTGGTTGGCCGCATTAGCCTTCTGACACTTTTTCCTCTGCCCTCCCCCTCGCTCTCTCCTTTTATGCTGATTTATTCATCCTAAAGGACTGGGCCCCGGGGGTGTGCTTGGCTCCTGCAAAATGAATGGGCGCATCAAGGGATGAACCAGCTGTTTTGCTTCCAAGGGGAAGGAAAAGGCGAAAAGAAGAGATTTATTAGGGAATTGGAGATTGTTTTAGATGTTCAAGGGAAAGATCACCACCTTGCATGCATGGGTAACCTGGCTCACCTCGGGCAGGGTATATGGAGCCATAGACAGATAAATGCGATGGGGGTTGGGGAGAGGCAATGGAGCTGCCTGGCTGGGCTTTGTATTAATCAGATTTGGCTAAAACCAGCTTTTGCTTCTTCGTGGCTGATCCTCAAACCAATCTGAGTCAGAAAACACACAAATAAGTTTTCTGTTCCTTCTGAAGAGGAGGTGGTCCCAATTAGTGGCTTATAAAACTGTAAGCAGCATGGGGAGGGGGTGGAAACAGAAAAGCATTTTTCCTTTTTTCCTGTCGAATTATTTTGATTTTTTTCCCCCAATCCTGCTTTTATTATTTTTATAAATAACTCAAGGCAGCGAATATACCTAATATTCCTTTCTCCTCCTGTTTTCCCCACAATAACAACAACCCTGTGTGGCGGGTTGCATTGAAAGAGAGAGGGGTTGGCTCAAGGTCACCCAAACTGTCTTACGTGCCTAAGGCAGGACTAGAACTCACCATCTCCTCTTGAGTGGTCCAAAGTCACCAAGCCACCTTTCACGCTTAAGGCAAGATTAGAACTCGCAATCTCCCCTCGATTGGTCCAAAGTCAGCCAGCTGGGTTTCATGCCTGAGGCAAGACTAGAACTCACCATCTCCTGGTGATTGGACCCAAACTCACACAACTAGCTTTCATGCCTACAGTGGGACTAGAACTCACCGTCTCCTGGTTTCCAGCCTGGTGCCTTAACTGTGACCAAACTCTGTCTCCTGGAGTTCTTCTCCGTTTCATTAACAGCAGAATAAAAGAATCCCCATTCTCCCAAAATGATTTTGCCTTTTTATGCACAATGGACTTTCTAACTTATACAACTTAGTGTCACAACCCTTGGCAAGGGCAGGTGTTGGCATACTTTGAGATGAAAAGCCACTATTAGGTCTGATTCTCAGGGAAATGTGCATAAGAAGCATTGCTAGATGGGTTCCCCCCCCCAATATATTATGCACAGACCCCACAGGTTGTCTCAAAACTCAAGACAGCATATAGAGCAGAGGTCCCCAACCTTTTCGGCACCAGGAACCAGTTGCGTGGAGAAAGGTTTTTCCATGGACAAGAGAGTGTGTGGACACTAAGTTGATGTTGAATTTAATTACGGCAGCAAGACTTTTAGTAGGGCAATATTGGAAGAAGGAAGAACTGCCAACTATAGAAGAATGGACTCTAAAAGTTTCTAACCTGGCGGAAATGGCAACCATTTCAGCGTATTTGAAAGACCATTCGCAACAGAGATACATTGTGGAGTGGAAAAAATGGATTGATTACATCCAGAATAAATATGGGACTAAAAAGTTTCATTTAGCATTTGAATAAGTATTGATGTGATATTTATATTGCTTGTAGTCATTTTACAAGAGTTAAAGTGCGATAGACTTAATAACTTATTGTCGTTAGCATATGGTAGATTATGATTGTTTTTACTTTTATACCTTGTATTTAGCTCTGGGAAGTCGGGGAGGGGGGAAGGGGAGGGAGGGAGGGTTGGGGTGGGTTGGGAAGGGGTGGGTGGGTTGGGAGGGGTTTTGTTTTGTTAAAGATAAAATGTACTGAAAAACTTTTAAATAAAAAAAAAGAGAGTGTGTGGTTTTGTGTGCTGCCTGCATCCCACAGATGGGGCTTTGCTTGTATGTTGTATGTTGCTGGCATGCCACGGCCCAGTACTGGTCCACGGACCGGGGGTTGGGGACCTCAGATATAGAGCAAAGGTGTCTAATATTGCAAACTTTCAAGACTTGTGGACTTCAACTCCCAGAATTCCTCAGCCAGCCAGGGCTTCTGGGAGTTGAAGTCCACAGGTCTTAAAGTTTCCAAGGTTGGACACCCTTCTGCTACGGAAAGCATCTCCCCTCACTCCCAAATTGTAAAGTTCAAAAATCAACGAGTGGAGACTTAAAGATGGCGCTTCTGAGTCCCATCCAAAGCCATAATGGAGGTAGTCCTCAACTTATGACCACAACTGAGACAGGAAAATTCATCTAGCATCATGCAGTTGTTAAGCAAAACATCCACATAACCACAACCTGCAACTTGCAACCTTACCTGCTGGCTCCCCCATCGCCTTTGCTTGTCAGAAGGTGGCAAAAGTGGTCACAGGAGGCCAGGAAGCTGCAGCCGTCATAAAGATGAACCCGTTGCCCAAGCATACAGATTTTGATCATGTGACCATGGGGAGGCTGCAACAGTTGTATGAAAAACAGTCATAAGTCACTTTTCCCCCCAGGGCTGTTGTAACTTGGAACGGTCGCTAAGTGAGCCGTTGTAAGTCGAGGACTACTTGTGTCAGTTTGTTGAGGGCTGTCTTTATGGGATTGTTACAAGGAATATGCCAGCAACCGGTCCACACAAACAAGCAAAGCCCCATCCGCGGGATGCAGGCAGCACACAAAACCACGTACCCTCCTGTCCACGGAAAAACCTCTCTCCACGGAACCGGTCCCTGGTGCCCCAAAGGTTGGGGACCACTGGTCTAGTGAAGGATGCTTGCTCGGAGAGGACCAATCGGGATGGTTGGTACATTCCTGCTCTTTTAATGGGATTCCCAAGGACAGGACGGCTTTGCCCTAAGGCTGAGCAGACATTAGCCTAGGGGCATCAAAGCTTGAAGGGTGCCGACGACGCTGCCCGTCCTTCCAAATCTTTCTAAAAATGCAAATCTTAATTGCTGGGAGAGGGCAACATCAGTCAATGTGGCCCAGAGTGCCATGTGCCCTTCAGCTGACGCTGCCCAAGGATACTGTCAGAAACGAACAGTTACTTTGATAATGCAGTATCACAGCTATGAGCTTGATTAAGTACACTTAGGTTGTGAGGACTCGCAAACACCCTTCCTCCCTCCCTCTCCTTCCTTCCTTCCTTTCCTTCCTTCTTCTCTGCCTCTCCTTCCTTCCTTCCTTCCTTCTCCTCTCCTTCTTCTTTCCTCCCTCCCTCCCTCCTTCTCTCCCTCTCCTTCTTTCCTTCCTTCCTTCTTCTCTCCTTTTCCTTCCTTCCTTCCTTCCTTCTTCTCCACCTCTCCTTCCTTCTTTTCTCCGTCCTTCCTTATTTTCTCCCTGTCCTTCCTTCTTTCCTTCCTTCTTCTCTTCCCTTCCTTCCTTCCTTCCTTCCCACCCACAAGAGAATTAAGTCCAGCCCACCTTGAGTTCCATTGACTCTTACCTACTGCCAATTTGCTTTATTATTTATTTATTTATTTTAATTCCATTTATATCCTGCCCTTCTCCGAAGACTCAGGGCGGCTTACAAGCTTAGCAGTAGCCTTCATTCTTTATATATGCCTGCTTATTAGGGCTTTCACACACACCCCAAGCGGCATTATTACAAAGTCAGCTTAATTGCCCCCAACAATCTGGGTCCTCATTTTACCTACCTCGGAAGGATGGAAGGCTGAGTCAACCTTGAGCCTGGTGGGATGCGAACCTGCACTAATTGCAGGCAGCTGGTGTTACTTAAGGAGGCATTAGCCCACTGCTCCACCAAGGCTTTAACCATTAGTAGGTCAGATTCTTGTAGATAGCTTAAGCTTGCAATAAATCTTGATATACATTTGAACTGCCTGGGTTCCCTGATTTCCTTGGCACTTGACACTCCCCAGGTTTTGACCTAATTCCTTTTTACTATTCGTAATGAAAATGCTTTTTAACTCCCAGCTGTTTTGTTCCATTACCCATCTGTTATGAGAAGGGCTTCCAGGCGAAGATGAACAAGAACTCTTATCTTAGAACTCTTTTCTGGCACTTCCGCATTCATTATTTAGGTATTTATCTGCCTCTCTTCAATATACAGGTAGTCCTCCACTTACGACAACAATTGAGCCCCAAATGTGTGTGGCTAAGCGAGACAGTTCTTAAGTGAATTTTGCCCCATTTAGGCCTTTTCTTGCCAGGGTTGTTAAGTGAATCACTGCAATTCTTAAATTAGTAACACAACTGTTAAGTGAATCTGGCTTCCCCGTTGACTTTGCTTGTCAGAAGATCGCAAAAGGTGATCACGTGACCCCAGGACACAGGACACAGGACCAGTCATAACAGTCATACTGGGCATTATAGTTAATTGTTTTTTAACTTTTGTATTCTGTTTTTATATTTATTGCCCTGTACACTGCCCTGAGTCCTTCGGGAGAAGGGCGGTATAAAAATATAATAAATAATAATAAATAATAATAAATATGAGTCAGTTTTCAAGCATCTGAATTTCTGATCACATTGGCCACAGAGATGCTGCAACGGTCATAAGTACGAAAGTGGTCATAAATCACTTTTTTCAGCGCCGTCGTAACTTTGAATGGTCACTAAACAAACTGTTGTAAATTGAGGACTATCTGTAAAAGTATTTTGGGGGTGGCTTATGACATTGTCCTAAAACCCTATAATCTTATGCCGACAAACTGGATAAAAACACCAGCAGTTTAACAAGGCATTGTCAGCCAAAGAAGACCCAGGACGTTAAATAAGTTATTAAAAGAACGAGAAGGCAGCCTTTTCGTGGAGATTCTCTATCATCCAGGTCATGGTTGTCCCAAAGGTGATTTCTAAAAGGCAAATGGACTTATTTGGGTTTTTTTGATGTTTGTTTGCTTCCCCACCTTCATTTCTGAACTGAACTGAAGAAGCTTCTTGGACGAGAAGCGAAAGAATTTCAAGGGGAAAAAACCCCCAAGAAAGTCAGGTTTTTTTTTTGGAGAAACACCTTTAGGACAACAAGGCAGCAGAAACAAAACTGTAGAATGAGGCGCATTTTTATTTATTTATTATTTATTTTAATCCCATTTATATCCCGCCCTTCTTCGAAGACTCAGGGCAGCTTACAATTTAAGCACAAACCAATGTGCTTAGCAATAGCCTTCATTCTATGTACATGCCTACTTATTAGGGCTTTCTCCCCCCACCCCCAAGCGGCATTTTTACAAAGTCAGCTTACTGCCCCCCCCAAGGGGACCTACCTCGGAAGGATGGAAGGCTGAGTCAACCTTGAGCCTGGTGGGACTCGAACCTGCACTAATTGCAGGCAGCTGGTGTTACTTAAGGAGGCATTAGCCCACTGCTCCACCAAGGCATGATGAAGCTTCTTGCCACATCAAAAAAAAATGTATCAAAAGTTTGGGGAACAGAGATACTGTCATCTGAGGTTGGAAAGGTGATGCCCAAGGTATAAGCATTGCAGACGCTGAGGCTGTCCCCCCAAAAAATTTAACTTACAGACCATGAAACGTGACCACCAATGTTGGGCAAAACTCAGTGGCAGGACCCAGATGTCATGGTTCCGACTAATGAAAGACTTCAAAGAATCTTCAGGCAAAAGAGGAAAAAGAAGAAAAAGCTGCCTCTTATATTGTCAAAGCAAAAACATTCAATGTTTGCAGCGTTGACACCTGAGTTGCCAGCAGGAAATCTTGGATCCTAATAATGTTTCTAAGCAGACCTGGGAAAAATTTTCTCTCCAAAATTTTGAAGAGTCAACATTGATCAAGGTAGAACAACCTGACTCTAAAAAAGGCAACTGTGGGGGGGGGGAGTCTTCTGCGTGGAAAGACATCTGTCTTGTACAGTGAAATTCCTAGATTCTGCTTCTAACATCTCCCAATACAGCTGGGCAACCTCTGCCAATGTCTTTTTTACATACAGGTAGTCCTCGACTTACGACAACTCGGAGCAAAATTTCCACAGCTAAGCAAGGCAGTATTTAAATCAGCCGTGCCCAATTTTAGGACCTTTTTTTGCCATGGTTTTTAAGCAAATTATTGCAGTCGTTAAGTGAATCATGCCATTGTTAAGTGAATCTGGCAGTTGTTAAGCCAATCCGTTCCCCCCCCCGCACATTGCTTGTCAGAAGCCCTGTGGGAAATCACAAATGGTGGTCATGCAACGGTCATACATGCCAGTTGCCAAGCACCCAAATTGTCATCATGTGTTCGTCAGGATGTAGCGACAGTCATAATTGTGAGGAAAGGGTATAAGCAGTGGTGGGATTCTATCTATCTATCTATCTATCCATCCATCCATCCATCCATCCAGCGGTGGGATTCAGCCAGTTCGTAGCACTTCAGCAGAACTGGTAGCTAATTTTTTGTTGCCCAGGTCCAGAATGGACATCCACGCAGAGAATCAGTTGTTTACATATTTGAATCACTCTATCTATCTATCTATCTATCTATCTATCTATCTATCTATCTATCTATCTATCTATCTATCTATCTATCTATCCATCCATCCATCCATCCATCCATCCAGTGGTGGGATTCAGCCGGTTCACACCACTTCAGCAGAACCAGTAGCTAATTTTTTGTTGCCCAGGCCCAGAATGGACATCCACACAGAGAATCAGTTGTTTACATATTTGAATCTCATCAATCTATCTATCTATCTATCTATCTATCTATCTATCTATCTATCTATCATCTATCTATCCATCCATCCATCCATCCATCCATCCATCCACCCATCCAGTGGTGGGATTCAGCTGGTTCATTTCCTCTATTTTCTCAGTAGGAAGCCCTGCCTTCTTTCAGGACTCAATTGCAGAAGGCTGCGGTTGCCCCCTGGCATGGAAGGCGTGGGATCCAATCAGCTGCTCTGGAGCGCCTGAGTAGAGAAAGCCAGCCGTGATGCTCTCCTGTGAGATTCCTGACTAGCAAAGGGAGGGGGGAACAGCACACGCACGTGTGTGTGTGTGTGTGTGTGTGTGTGTGTGTGCGCGCGTGCCCATGCAAAGCTATGCCGTCGATCTTTCCAGTCACATGACCTGTCATTTGCAATCGGGGACCCTGAAAAGGAGGAACCCACATGCATGGGAATGCTTTTTTTTCCCTTCCCACCTTAGTACAAATATCAAATGGAACAATAAGTCATTGATATACTGTATATATGTAAATATATTAAAGGATGGGCAGAGGTGCAGGCCTCCGCTCGGAAAAGGCACGGGAATGAAACTGCTGGATAAGGCAGCAGGAGAGCAGCATCAGGAAGATCAAAGCTAGATGCAATCACATGCAGAATTGGTGACCTGGAGGTTGTCTCTTGTGAGCTGAGTGCCCTGAAGATTCCCCTAACCTTGGTGAATCTGGCTTGCTTGCTTGCTAAGGAACAGGTGAGTCGGCTTGTTCGGCATCTTCCCTTTGTAATCGGGTGGCGGTGGGCAAAAAACGGGGCCAGCAGAGATAATCAAAAAGGATCCACTAGACTGTAGGGAAAAACAGGGAGGGAAAAATTGCAAAGGCATTAGTAGAAACCTCCACCGCCGTCCCTGCGATTTCTTAAAGCAGGGAGGGGGGGAACTGGAGAAGGAGTTTGCTGCTAGACAAAGAGATGAAAGAGGAACGAGAGACAAAAGAGTGGGATTGTGGAGCCCGAAATGAAGTGGAGAAAGACGATGGACTGCAAAGACCAGAAACGGCTCCAGAAGAAGGAACAATGGCCCGTTTACTAAATTAGCGGTTCCCCCCTCCCAGCTCAGATGCCTTGGTCCTTTTAAGGAAAAGAACACATTTTGTACAGGAGTTTTATTCATTCCGAGTCAATGGACCAATAGAAAGGTTTCCGTAATGAAAGAGCGGTATTATTCCCGCTCTTGGGATCTGTCCAGGGTTTGGCAGGAGAAGCTGGATTTCTGGTATTCGGTGGGTTCCTGAGGCCGAGTCCTTGACCCTGGACCAAAAGGGGACAAGAGGATGGGTCGGTTGTGGCATTGCAAGGATTGACGTGTGAATGAATGAACCCTTCTCTTGTTCACGCCCGTTTCCTTGGGGATGCTGAAAAGTGGTGGGTTTGGTCCAAGGAGACACTTTGTCCTGAGCAGAGATTGTAGAACAGAGACGCCACATCTGCGTTGTTTGGAAGAAAGGAGGAATATAACGGCTCACACTCTGTCACCTCTTGATTGGATTACCGTAATAAGCCCTACGCGGGGCTACACTTGAAGACCATTTGGGAACTGCAGCCGATCGAATTGCAAAGAACAGTCAGTGATGGGTGTGTCGTAGTGTGTGCATGTGTCTCTGTTGCTTTGTGAGTGCACTGGCTGCCACTTGACTTGACCCGTGACCTCTCGTATAGACTACTGCAATGCTCTGTACATGGGGCTGCCCTTGAGGACCACTCGGAGGCTCCAGCTGGTGCAGAATGCGGCCGCGCGAGTTGTGATGGGGGTCTCCCGATACTCCCATGTAACACCTCTACTCTGCGAGCTGCGTTGGCTTCCAGTTGCCCTCCGGGTGATATTCAAGGTGCTGGTGATGACCTATAAAGCCCTAAATGGCATGGGTCCGGGTTACTTACGGGAGCACCTGCTGCCGGCGTCAACTTCCCTTCGTCCTGTGCGCTCCCACAGAGAGGGCCTCCTCAGGGTGCCGCCGGTCAGAGAATGTCGACTGGCGTCCCCCAGGGGGAAGGCGTTCTCTGTGGGCACGCCAGACCTTTGGAACCGCTTACCGGTTGAGCTCTGGATGGCTCCCGACCTTCGCTCCTTCCGCCGTGATCTGAAAACTTACCTATTTGAACAAGCCGGCCTGGTCTAATAGGTTTGGGGTATTTTAATTAGTAATTTTTAATTATTTATTGTAATGGGCTAGTTCTATTTAATCTTATTTTTAACTTTTGTATATTGTATTTTTATTGCCCTGTACACCGCCCTGAGTCCTTCGGGAGAAGGGCGGTATAGAAATTAAATTAATAAATTAATAAATAATAAATAAATAATATTTCCACTTGGGTGCAATGCGAGGTGATGGTTCCAATCTCTGTAGCTTAGGGTTGAACTGTGGGGTCCTTGATGCTCTCTGAACTTGGTGGTTTCCTTCCAAACAGTTCATTAACCAACTAGGTAACATCATCAGTGCTAGACAGTATAGGTTATCATCTATAAAGCGCTGCATGCAACCAGCTTAGTTGCTTGATGGACCACCTGTCTCCAGATGTTTCCATCTGTCCAGTTAGGTCACATCCTATCTATTAAGCACTGTCATCTTCCAGGGCTCAGGAAGTGGGCCTTTCCCCCACGATCACGTGATCAACATTCAGATGCTTGGCAACTGGTTCGTATTTATGACGGTTGCAGTGTCCCGGGGTCATGTGATCTCCTTTTGTAACCTTCTGACAAGCAAAGGCAATGGGGGAAGCCAGATTCACTTAACAACCTTAGTCTTAACTAGGCAACTGCAGCGATTCACTTAACAACTGTGGCAAGAAATTTCGTAAAATGGGACAAAACTCACTTCACAAACGTCTCGCTTTAACAGCAGAAATTTTGGGCTCAGTTGTGGTCGTAAGTCAAGGACTACCTGTACAGAAATATAATGGGAGCACTGAAAGCAGGAGTTTCCAAACTTGAGCAACTTTAAGACTTGTGGACTTCAACTCCCAGAATTCCTCAGCCAGAATGAACCAAGGTTGGATACCCCGGGCTATCACAGCAGAGTTAACGGAGTCTTGCAGCTGCACTTCCTATAACCAGTTGTCGGGTAAAGCTTTTTCCCTCTTCTGTAATTAAAATTGAAACTTCTCTGGTGCCTGGAAGCATTTTATTTTTTACTTATTAATGTATTCAGTTACTTATTAATGTATTCAGTTTCTATAGCCCGTTGTCCCAATCATTGATTCTGGGTAGCATACAATTCCCAAAGTACAAAACAAAACTAATAAAAATCATTTTAAAAACAATAAAAATTCTACTTGCATCCAACTTGGAAGAGCTAGACTAGATCAGAGCAAAAGTCCACTTTAAACAGCTGGCCCGGCAACAGAATAACAGAACTGGAAGGGACTTTGGAGGTCTTCTAGTCCAACCCCCTATTTAAGCAGAAGACCCTATAGGATTCCAGACAAATGGTTGTCCAATCTTTTCCCAAAAATCTCCAGTGATGAAGCACCCACAACTTTTGGAGGCAAGGCAGATTGTGTGCCATCAAGTCATTGTCACCTCTTAATGCCCATAGAGGAAGGGACGCGGTGGCTCAGTGGGTTAGGACGCTGAGCTTGTCGATCAGATGGTCGGCAGTTTGGCGGGTCGAATCCCGAGTGCCGCGTAACAGAGTGAGCGCCTGTTACTCGTCCCAGCTTCTGCCAACCTAGCAGTTCGAAAGCACGTAAGAAAAATGCAAGTAGAAAAATAGGGACCACTACGGTGGGAAGGTAACAGCGTTCCGTGCGCCTTTGGCGTCTAGTCATGCCGGCCACATGACCACGGAGACGTCCTCGGACAAGCGCTGGCTCTTTGGCTTTGAAACGGAGTCGGAAATGACTAGCACGCATGTGCGGGGGAACCTTTACCTTTACCTTTAATGCCCATATAAATAGACCTTTTCCATGATGATCAATCCCTAACTTGTCCTTACAGGTCTTCCAATCCTGCACTCATCACTGCTGTATTTGTGTCCATCCACCTTGCTGCTGGCCATCCTCTTCTTCTTTTTCCTCCCACCTGTTGTGATTCAGGGTCAGCCTGTGGGTTCGGCAGTTGGGTCGGATGATTCAGAGGAGGAGGAGGGGGGTGTTGGAGAGCTTGCTGAGAATAATATTGAGGCTCCACAGAGCCCTCAGCCAGGCCCCTCCCACCTGTGAGCCTGACAGCGTGGATGAAGATGACCCACAGCTGGCCCTGTTCAAGGACACCCGACGCAGGAGGCAGTCAATCAGGAGTAAACAGAGGAAGGCAATGGGGCACCTCGGAAGGAGGCAGTGAGAAGCCACGCCCTGAACTGTTTAAAAGGGGAATGCATGGGAGGGCTGGTTTGCTGAAGGCAACCGTTTGAATAGCTCCTGTTTCATGGTTCGTGTTTGCTCTCTTTGCTCTGTTTATGTTTTTATGTTAATAAATTTGGCAGGCTTAGTTCCAGCCTCTTGCCTTCTTGTAAAAGAGGTTGTCCCTGCCTTATCTGCAGGGCCGGTAGTAGGCTGGTACAGAACACCACCTTTCTCAAGTGGAGCTGTTGCATCAGGTGTCCCAAGTAGGATTATTTGAGCTTGGTCATCAGGGCATCAAGTGGATTGATTGACCTGGGTAATCTATTGGTTTGGGGGGGTTTTTTTGGCTCGCCTCAGTATTTTCAGGAATCTTCTCCAACACCAGCATGCAAAGGTGTTTTAGTACTCTTCTATCCTGCTTCATCAACAGGGCTCCTGAAGTACAGGTAGTCCTCAACTTACGAACACAACTGAGCCCAAGATTTCGGTTGCTGAGGGAGACAGTCATTAAGCCAGTCTTGCCTCATGTCACGACCTTTTCTTGCCAGAGTTGTTCAGTGAATCACTGCGGTTATTGAATTAGTTACACATTGGTTAAGTGAATCTGGCTTCCCCATTGACTTTGCTTGTCAGACGGTTGCAAAAGGGGATCATGTGACCCCAGGAACGCTGCAACCATCATAAATGCGAGTCAGTTGCCAAGTATCTGAATATTGGGGATGCTGCAGTAGGCATAAGTGTGAAAAATGGTCACTTTTTTCAATGGCATTGTAATATCGAATGGTCACTAAATGAACCCTTGTAAGTTGAGGACTACCTGTATTCAAAAGTAGGAGAAGGGAGCATCTAATTCTTTTGTGATCAGCTGCTTCTCAAGCCATTTACTCAACTGGTATCTATGCCTGTCTGAGCTTGGAAGCTAAACAGGGTTGGCCTTGGCTAAGAGTTGGATGGGAGACCACGATCAACTTCTGGGAAGTTGAAAAGATACCCCAGAAGAAGACAGAGACAAACTACTTCCATGAGTCCATGAAATTAATAACTAATAATTCCATGAAATTATTAGAAGTTGAACTTAGTTTGAAAACAAAACAAAACATCTCTTTCTTCCAACTTAAGTGATTAACATAAATGGCCTGTTATCAGACAAGCCCATTTAAGTTGCTATAAGCAGTCCTTGACTTACGACCACGATCGGCACTAGAATTTCTATTGCTAAGCAAAGCATTAGTTACGTATGTGAGTTGCGCCTGATTTTACAACCTTTTTGTGCCAAGGTGTTGAAGGAAAAGTCTTCATCATGGTTTAGTCAGAAATCTTTATACTGTACCGGTCAAATGGTTGTCCAATCTTCTTGAAAACCCACAACTCTGGGAGGCAAGCTGTTCCACTGATTAATCATTGTTACTGTCAGGAAATTCCTCCTTATTTCTAGGTTGGATGTGTCTTTGAAAGGTTTCCACCCGTTGCTTCCTGTCCCGCCCTCTGGTGTTTCTGGTGAACAAGTCAATCCCCTCTTCTCTGTGACAGCCGAAGACAGCTATCATGTCTCCCCTGGATCTTCTCTTCATTAGGCTAAACCAGGGGTCTTCCAACTTGGCAACTTTAAGACTTGTGGACTTCAGAATTCTGGGAGTTGAAGTCCACAAGTCTTAAAAGTTGCCAAGTTGGAAGACCCCTGGGCTAAACATACCTAGTTCCCTTAGCCATTCATCGTATGATGTCTCCTATCTTCTTTTCTTCTCCAGGCAATGGAAGAGCTGAAAATGTCTGGATCCATTGCGTCCTACGACCAACTGGTGAAGCAGGTGGAGGCGCTGAAGAAAGAGAACACCCACCTCCGTCAGGAGTTGGAAGACAACTCCAACCATCTCTCCAAGCTAGAAAATGAGACTTCAGATATGAAGGTGAGGACCTCTCTCTCTTTATCAGCACTGATCCGGTGGTTTGTTTGTTTTTTTGTTTTTTTCCTAGTTGTGAAAATGTTGCTTTTCTATGTGACAGGTTGTCCTCGATTTACGACTACAGTTGAACGCAAAATTGATGTTGCTAAGTGAAACATGAGTCTTGCTCCATGTTACGACTTTTCTTGCTGCCGCTCTTGAGTGAATCGTTGCCATTGTTAAGTTAGTAATGTGGTTGTTAAGTGAATCTGGCTTCCCCGTGGACTTTGCTTGTCAGAGGTCTGCAAAAGGGGATCACATGACAGCAACGGTCATAAGTGTGAACAAGATGCCAAGCATGTTGATCACGGGATCACGGGGATGCTGCAAAGGTTGTAATTGTGAAAAACGCTCATAAGTCACTTTTTCCAGTGCCGTTGTAACTTTGAATTGGCATAAACAAAGTGTTGTAATTTGAGGACTACCTGTATTTATTTCTGATCATCTTGATGTCTCTCCAAATTCTGTTAAGCATCCTTTCCAAAATTAACACTTTACACCAGGGGTCTTCAAACATGGCCCTTTTATGACTTGTGGACTTCAACTACCAGAATTCCTCAGCCAGACATGCCTGAGGCTGGGATTTGTAGTCCCTGAGTCAAGGATATCTGATCTTAATGTTGAATTGCAGAGAAGATGGGTCTTGTCTCTTGCTACCCAAATGTACCTGGACACATTGTGAGCACAATCTGTGTGAACTTTTACGACTGCTACTTAGAAATATCCATTATTATTGTGGTTGGTTGCACAGTCAGCCAGATGTTCAGAGCAGTTTTGGCATTTTTATCCACCCATTGAGTCCTTCCCCAGGGTTAGGATAGACAGATGTTGTTTGTTGGTGTTATAAGTATCATCACAGGATGTGAGCTCTTCCAAGTATTATTGTTGTTACTGTTATTACTATTAGTCAATTTAATATAGCAACCCACTCCATGAGATATATTTGCTATATATTTGGATATGTTTAATTGACCAGCTTTAGGTGAGTTTGTGTTTTGATGCTTGATTTCCTTCTATATGAGACACAAAGCAATATTCCCATTCTTCCTTTCTTGGCTCATCTTCTGCTTGAGAGTTTCCTAATTAGAGTTTATGACCATATTTTGCGGTTGGTTTAGTTATCTTAATTCATCATATTTTCTGCAATTGGATAGGCGGGCTAGCTGATCTTCTGGCTTTGAACACAAACGTGAAAGGCTAGAGTGGCTGCTAAATGAGGCTGCTCTAGCCACAAAGTCTTTGTTGCTCCAGTTATTGTAATACAAGTATAAAATGATTTTAGAAAATGAAGTTTGAAACTCTCAATGGGAAATGTTGCCTCTGGTCTCAAAAGCGTATACATTTAACGCATAGCTGACAATGGCATCTCTGAAGAGAATACTGGGAGTTGAAGTCCACAGGCAGGCCAGTGAACAACCTTCTATTCTAACCACTGCTACAATCTCTTGAAACACTGATGATTAAGTATGGATATTACAACAAAATACAATGAGGGGTTTTTCCCCCTCCCAATTACCCAATAGTTTTTTTTAATGACAAAAGATGTGGGTAGAAAGATATCACAATCACTAGAACGCCCTAAGCAGCTCAGGTAGACTTATTAAAGAATAAATCTCAACAACCGAGAAGCCTAGGATTTAAGATGATCTGTGCGATACAGGAATGTTCTTTCTGCAGGAGAAAAAAAGAACACAACAACAAATCCATTTTACTTCCTTCATTATTCATCCGTAAAAGCTTAATTTACGTTTACCGATCTATCATTGTTGCAGAATCAAGAGACTCAGACCCCGGAATCAAAAGAAGTTTGTTTTATTTTGCACAAAAGGTTCAGAGCAAAAAGCAATGTCAATGTCTGAACCCATTTTCAGGGGAAAGCAAGTGCATATATAGTCTTCAAAAGTAGCAAAACACGGAAATGTAACTTATGAGCATTGATTGGTTGCTTGAATTACAGCCCCCAACTCCCCCTTGTTGCTATGCTGAATTAAGCTAAATATCTTGCAACCTTTTCTGATCGAGGTCACAGGTTCCTTGTAGAAGCGCTTAAGTTTCCGGCACCATGTTTGTGGTTAGCTACAAACGAGACATATGTGGTTAGATGTATCACAGCTCTATGCTTGACTAAATAGGTGTGAGAAACAGATGAACTCGTGGTTTGGCATTTTCCATTTCCTTGTTCTTTTCTAACTAATACACACATTTTCTCTATGTCTCACTTTTATGTCCTGCCTTCACTTTATGTCTTGTCTCACTTTATGTCCTGCCTCATCATGACAACAACTCTATTACAGTTTGATTGCCAACTCTTTATGAGGAACAAACTGCTGCTTTTCCTAATTCTACTGCGTTTTCTTAGTAAAACTAACGCTACACAGACTATACCTATACTGTATATTAATATACTGTACATAAAGTATGTACAGATAGACCAGGGACGCGGTGGCTCAGTGGGTTAGGACGCTGAGCTTGTCGATCAGAAGGTCGGCAGTTTGGCGGGTCGAATCCCGAGTGCCGCGTAACAGTGAGCGCCTGTTACTCGTCCCAGCTTCTGCCAACCTAGCAGTTCAAAAGCACGTAAAAATGCAAGTAGAAAAATAGGTACCACTACGGTGGGAAGGTGACAGCGTTCCGTGTGCCTTTGGCGTCTAGTCATGCCAGCCACATGACCACGGAGACGTCCTCGGACAAGCGCTGGCTCTTTGGCTTTGAAACAGAGATGAGCACCGGCACCTAGAGTCGGAAACGACTAGCACGCATGTGCGGGGGAACCTTTACCTTTACAGATAGACCTCCATTTATGACTGTAATAGAGCCTGCCCGTTATGATCATTAGTTGTGATGGTTGGAAAGCAAGTCACTATGTGACTAGACTCTTTCTTATGACCCTTTTTTGCAGCAGTCTTTAAGTGAAGGTAGTGATTATAAGGGGAACGCCATGGTAATAAAGCAAACACCCATTGTTTGCTATGGGCCCTATTTGTTTATTTATTTGTATCCCGCTTTGTTATTTTTACAAATAATTCAAGGTGGTGAACATATCCAACACACTTTCCTCCTATCTTCCCCACAACAACCCTGTGAGGTGGGTTGGGCTGAGAGAGAGTGACTGCCCAAAGTCACCCAGCTGGATTTCATGCCTAAAGAAGGACTAGAACATGACTGCATTTTATGCTAACCAGCACTTATGTCCAGTTTTTGGCAAAAACATGTCCATAGCTAACTTAGTTCACTTAATGACCATGGCACTTACTTAACAACAACTGCAAAAAGGTCATAAAATGGATCAATCATGTGGCCGACCTGTTTAATGATCTTCACAACTCACAACCATGATGGGCAAGCTACATCAGGGGTCTTCAACCTTGGCAACTTTAAGACTTGAGGACTTCAGCTCCCACAATTCCTCAGCCAGCAAAGCTGGCTGAGGAATTCTAGCAGTTGAAATCCACAAGTCTTAAAGTTGCCAAGGTTGAGGACCCCTGAGCTACATTACGGTCATTAGTCAAGGACTACATGTAATCTATTCTATCTAATCAGCAAAACCAAAAATCACAAGTTCATTTTTATGCAAAAAGTCCAAAAAAAGCTTCCAGTCACCAATAAATGTAGATCAGCAGCTCGACTTGCACGAGTGGCGGGCCAGCGCATATGCACCGCAAGCTGTATGCACATGCATGTCTGCTGGCCCATCGCTCCTTCTGCCCAGTTGTAATGAGCCACAGCCCAGGTGTTGGGGATCCCTTATGTAGATAATATCTTATCTCGAATCCAAGAAGTAAATTTATCCTTTTTCAGCAAAATTTGCCAATCCTTCTGCCACAGTGGGTAGTGTCAAATCTTTCCATCTATGTGCATATAGTAAGCTTGATGCATCATATACTGAAATAATCTTCCATAGGTTTTTTCTAACTGTTTAGCTATTAATCCTAACAGGAAAAATTCTGTCTTCAGCTGAATACTGGTAGTCCTTGAGCCCAGGTTTTCTGTTGCTAAACAAGGTGTTAAGTGAATTTTGCCCCTTTTTACAACCTTTGTTGCCACAGTTGTTAAGTGAATCACTGCAACTGTCGTTAGTAATACAATTGTAAAGTAATTCTGGCTTCCCCATTGACTTTGCTTGTCAGAAGGTCGCAAAAGGTAACACTGCAATCTTCATGAATACAGTTTCCAGGCATCCAAATTTTGATCACTTGGCCACAGGCATGTTGCAACAGTCATAAATATGAAAAACAATCAAAAGTCACTTTCTTGGTGCCGTTGTAACTTCAAGTGGTCACTAAACAAATGGTTGTAAATTAAGGACTACCTCTGTGGATCTTTAAAATCCTCTATACCTATTAGCCACCCAGCTCCAACAGAATCTGGCTGATCAGTTATTGTCAGAAAGAGAATGGAAGATTAGCCAAACCTTTTGTATGACCAAAATCCAATCTATATATGAAAACATTATACCAGTGTTTCTCCACCTCAGCAACTTTAAGATGGGCGGACTTCAACTCCCAAAATCCCCCAGCCAGCCATGCTGGCAGGGGAATTCTGGGAGTTGAAGTCCACCCATCTTAAAGTGCTGAGGTGGAGAAACACTGCATTAGACCTTCCAGGAATGACTGTCTCGGCCTGCCTTGATACAATCAATTGACTAATCAACACATTAATTAATACTGTAGCCCAGCAAATCAGAACTTTAACCCGGGACACTGAATTTTGCAACTTTATTATTAACACGTCTTGCTCCTCAAGGAAAGCTGGGGTGTTACTTCTATTTCAGGGATACGAAATGCTTCCAGATATACTTCTATAGTATGTCAGAACGTACATGCAATTTGTTGGGGATGAGTAACAAGTGGATAAGACCTGTTAGGTTCATGCTGCGGTGGCTCCCTCACCATGTTTTGATTTAAATGAATAAAAACAGCTTAAAACAGCCACCATATGCAATCACGCAGAGCAGAGGATAATAGAGATCTTGCCCACATTTAAGGATTATCTCATCACGAGAGTGTAAGCTGTACAGAGAATGAGGACAAAAAGCTCTCTGAGGTTTATTTGGATCACTTTCTTGTTCTCACTTTATTTTTAATTCTTCCTTCTTCCCCAGGTGGTTTTGAAGCATCTGCAGGGCAAATTGGAACAGGAGGCCAAAGTCATGGTGTCTTCAGGACAAATGGAGGTTTTAGACCAGTTAAAAGGTGAGTGAGAGGTTTACTGTATATCCGAAAGCAGGGGTCTTCAAACTTGACCCTTTTATGACTTCAAGTTATCAAACAATTCACTACAGATGTTAAGTGAATCTTGAGGCCACTGAGCAAATCTGGCCTCTCCCGTTGACTCTGTTTGTCTGAAATCAGCTGGGAAGATTATAAATCAGGGGTGTTCAAACTCGGCCCTTTTATGACTCATGGACTTCAACTTCCAGAATTCCTCAGCCAGGCACACGTGCCTGGCTGAGGAATTCTGGGAGTTGAAGTCCATGAGTCATAAAAGGGCCGAGTTTGAACACCCCTGCTATAAATGATGATTATGTGAGCCCAGGACACTGCAACTGTCATAAATATGAGCCGGTTGCCGAGCAACCATTACCCTGGGGAAGCAGCAGTGGTCGTTAAGTGCGAAAACTGGTCCCAAGTCACTTTTTCCCCATGTTGTTGTAACTTTGAATGGTCACTCAATGAACGGCTGTAGGTCGAGGACTACCTGTTTCCTGGAGCTGGGAGAAAGGTGTCTGGCGGCCTAAGCTGTCCTCATGGCGTCCTTTCACCTTCCCTGTTCCTTCAGCCCTACAGATGGACATCTCCAGTTTGTACAGCTTGAAATTCCACCCTCCGGCCCTGCTTCCCGAGCCGGTCTGCCAGGATCAGAGTCCGGAGCAGAGCTTGTCCCATTCAGCCCGTCTCCAAAGGAAGGACAGCATGGGAGACGTGGGTCGGGCCACCATCCGTCTCTTGGAGGAGCTGGACAGGGAGAGGTGAAGTTGTTGAAAGTCTTTGTGTGTTTGTGTGTGTGTGTGTGGGGGGGGGGGGACATGGATGAACATCCTGCTCATATTCCTCTTCCTCTTCCGGATGGTTTCTTCATGAATTCAAGTGGAGCCCATCCATCTTCCTTCTGAGGTGTGGCGAGGCTCCAGTTGGACGCCACGTGCTGAGGGAAAGAACTTCCCGTTTCTTCTCAGTTTCAGATTTTCTCGTTTTTTTCCCCTCCCCCGCTTCGGCAGAATTCATATTTGCTTGTGTCTGAAGTGATGCAGACTCCCTTCTCCTTTTTTTCTTCCTTCCTTCCTTCCTTCCTTCCCTCCCTCCCTCTCTTCTTGTCTTCCAACGTGCAATTGTAAGCTATCTTTCCTTCCTCTCAGCCTCCTTGTGACTTTCATTCCTTCCTTCCTTCTTTCCTCCCTCCCTCCCCCTCCTTTCCTTCCTTCCCTTTTTATTTCTATCTGTCCTTCCTTCCTCTTGTTTTACCTCTCCTTTTCTTCCTTCCCTTTTTCCTTCCTTCCTTCCCTTTTTATTTCTATCTCTCCTTCCTTCGTCTTGCTTTACCTCTCTTCTTCCTTCCCTTTTTCCTTCCTTCCTTCCCTTTTTATTTCTATCTCTCCTTCCTTCGTTTTACCTCTCCTTTTCTTCCTTCCCTTTTTCCTTCCTTCCTTCCCTTTTTTATTTCTATCCCTTCCTCGTTTTACCTCCTTTTTTTTCCTTTCCTTTTTTTCCTCCCTCCCTCCCTCCCTCCCTCCCTCCCTCCCTTCCTTCCTTCCTTCCTTCCTTCCTTCCTTCCTTCCTTCCTTCCTTCCTTCTCTGATTGCCATCTTTCCTTCCTCTCAGATGTTTTCTGTTGAGTGAGATTGAAAAGGAGGAAAAGGAGAAACTCTGGTATTACACTCAACTGCAAAGTCTCTCTAAGCGGCTGGATGACCTGCCCCATGTGGAGACGGTGAGCTTCCAGGCTGGATGGTGGCAGGACAGACTCCAGGACAGGGACATTTTCCTAAGTGTGTCTCAGCTACATCTTCAACACCCCCTTATCTCAAATTCAGGCCCTTAAATTTTGGGGAGACCAGGAAGGAAGGGAGATAAGCAGAGGGCCCCGCTCTTACCTACCTCTTTTCTGCCTCCCCCAACCACCCACCCCCGCCAGTTCTCAATGCAGATGGACCTGATCCGTCAGCAGCTAGAATTTGAAGCCCAGCACATCCGGACACTCATGGAGGAGCGCTTCGGAACGACCGATGAAATGGTACAAAGAGCTCAGGTAAGAAGCAGGAGGAGCAGAAGCAGGAGGGGAAGAGGAGGGAGAGGGGGAGCAGGAGCAGGAGCAGGAGGGGGAGCAGAAGCAGCAGGAGAGGGAGCAGGAGGGGAAGAGGAGCAGGAGGGGGAGCGGGAGGGGCAGGAGGAGAGGAAGAAGAGGGGGAGGGAGAGGGAGCAGGAGAACAGGAGGAGCAGGAGGAGAGGGAGCAGGAGGGGAAGAGGAGGGGAGGGGGAGCAGGAGAAGAGGAGCAGGAGGGGAGCAGGAGGGGAAGAAGAGGGGGAGGGGAGAGGGAGCAGGGGAAGAGGAGCAGGAGCGGGAGGAGGAGAGGGAGGAGGAGGGGAAGAGGAGGGGCGAGCAGGAGGAGGAGAGGAGCAGGAGGAGGAGTGGGAGCAGGAGGGGAAGAGGAGGAGTGGAGTGGAAGCAGGAGGGGAAGAAGAGGAGCAGGAGGAGGGGGAGCAGAAGAGGAAGAGGAGGGGGAGAGGGAGCAGGAGCAGAGGAGGGAGAGGAGGAGGGGAAGAGGAGGAGGAGAGGGGGAGCAGGAGGGGAAGAGAAGGGGGGAGCAGGAGGAGGAGAGAAGGAGCAGGAGGAGGAGAGGGAGCAGGAGGGGAAGAGGAGGAGGACTGGAGGGGAAGCAGGAGGGGAAGAAGAGCAGGAGGAGGGGGAGCAGGAGAGGAAGAGGAGGGGGAGCGGGAGCAGGAGCAAGAGGGAGAGGAGAAGAGGAGGAGGGGAGGGGGAGCAGGAGGGGAAGAAGAGGAGCAGGAGGAGGGGGAGCAGGATGCTACATTTTTTATTTTAAAACTTGCAGATCCGGGCATCTCGTCTGGAACAGATTGACAAAGAGCTGATGGAAGCTCAGGATAAAGTGCAGCCTTCGGAACAGCCGGTAAGAAGCCAGCAAGATGCCAGACCAGTGTTTCCAACACTGGCAGCTTCAGATGTGTGGACTCCAACTCCCAGAATTCCCTAGACAGCCCCTCCTGGCTCAGGAATTCTGGGAGTTGGAGTCCACGCAGCTGAAAGCTGACAAGGTTGAGAAACAGTATTCTAGACTGTGGTATCTGCAAGGCTGGGTCAAAATTCAAGATGCCTTTGCATGATGGTAGCCTTGTCTCTTTTATGTGGGTGAAAAAGGGATCAGGGCTTGACTGTGTGATTGCAGCTGGCATCTTGATTTTTCACACACACACACGCACACACACACACACACACACACACACACCAAAAAAGTGGAAGAAGGATAAATTTCACCCAATATCTTCTGTACCTACACTAATAGCTGTTCTTTAGAGAGGGCAATTCCAGGAAAGAAAGGAAGAATTATATAATTATTGCATAATTATGCTTGTCTGTCTCAGTTGCCTGAAATAAAATAGGCAGAAGGAGGAAAATGTAATTGCTTATTTTTGGAACACTGCTAGCATTGTTTTTCTTCGTTTAAAGTACTTACTGAACTCCAGGTGGGTGTCTTTGGGTCATTCTCTCACACAGGCAGGTGGCTGTGCGGAAAGTAAGAGATAGGACTGTATTTATTTTTTATTTTTTTATTTTAATCCCATTTATATCCCGCCCTTCTCCGAAGACTCAGGGCGGCTTACAATTTAAAGCACAAATCAATGTGCTTAGCAATACAGTATGTCATCTGTCATATCTCTACAATCTCTAATCTGTCATCTATCTATCTATCTATCTATCTATCTATCTATCTATCTATCATCTATTTGTCATCTCGAATCTGTCATCTATCTGTCATCTGTCTGTCATCTGTCATCTCTATCTCTATCTTTCATCTGTCATATCTCTAGCTTATCTGTCATCTCTCTGTCATCGATCTCTCTATTTCTCTCTATCTGTAATCTGTCATCTCTCTAATCTGTCATATCTATGTCATCTCTATATCTCTAATATGTCATCTGTCATCTATCTATATCTGTCATCTATCTAATCTGTCATCTAATCTGTCATCTATATCTATCTCATTTATCATCTATCTTTCTATCTCTATCTCCCCATCTCTATTTATCTCGGGATAAAATTATTATGATTTTACTTTTGATAAGCCACTTTGTTTAGATTTTGGCCTGGAACGTCCTACAAACTCTGATGCTGTGATGGTTAAACCACACTTTATGACTTAGGATGCTTTATGACTTAGGATGCTTATAGCAAGTCATATGGATTTATTGAAAAAACCCCGATCGGACAAGGCCAAAGCTTAATACACTGTTTGAACCCGATCGGTGATGGAAAACCTTTTGGGCTGAGTTATGCAAAAGTTTGGAAAATGCCAAACTTGATTCTGCCAACATGTCACACTCTCCACCACCAATCAAAGAGAAACAATCCTATACATATTCAGTTAGTTTTAAAAATATACAGTCCAATCATATGTGCTGCTATGTATTATATAGAGAAACATCAATTGTCCAGAGGCTGTGCAAGAGCATGTACCCCATTCTCACAGGCTCTGAAAATCATGCAAGAACAGGACATGCTCTTGAAAATAGTTCTTCTTGGGTGCTCGTGATCTCTGGCATGTTACCCAAAATGTGATGTGTCACCTTTGACATGTTTGCCATAGATTCATCATCAATGAATTAGGTCAGGGGCAGGCAACCTTGGCTCTTTTGTGACTCGTGGACTTCAACTCCCAGAATTCCTGAGCCAGCCATGCTGAGGGGAAAGGGAGAGGTTTCCAAGCTGAGCCATGCTGGCTAAGGGATTCTGGGAGTTGAAGTCCACAAGTCATAAAAGAGCCAAGGTTGCCTACCCCTGAATTAGGGGGACAGGGGTGATTGTTGTTAGATCGCTCATTGGCTATTCAGTGTCCCTTCTGGAGCCTGCACAGAACAACACAGTAGTCCTTGACTTACAACCATTCGTTTAATGACCCCTTCAAAGTTACAACCGTGAAAAAAAGTGACTTATGACTATTTTTCACACTTACGACTGTTGCAGCATTCCAAAGGTCTTGTGAACCAAATTCAAGCGCTTGACAACTGTCTCATATTTGCGACAGCTGCACTGTCCTGGGGTCATGTGATCACTATTTGTGACCTTCCCAGCCGGCTTCCGACAAAGCAAAATCAATGAGGGAAAACCAGACTCACTTAATGACCATACGATTCTCTTAACAACTGCATTATTTGCTTAGCTGGCAAAAAAAAGGTCGTAAAATGAGGTGCAACTCACATACAACTGCCTCGCTTGGCAATGGAAATTTGGAGCTCAACTGAGGTCGTAAGTCGAGGACTACCTGTAATGCATGCTGTGCTTTACAAAGGGTGTCCCCGACAGGGGGGAGGGGGACAGAGATCCAAAACAAAATGATGAATTAAGGAGGGAGGCCAGGCTGGAAGGGCCAGGGTGTCGCCTTGCATGAGAATCGGGTCAGATAATGAGAGGGCAATTCCAGATTTGCTCCCCCCCCCACTCCCTCCTTTGGCCCAGAGGCACTGGAGAGTGTGGGCTTTGTGTGCATTTCCTATACAGTGACAAAGAGGCAGTTGCCATGGAGATGAAAAATAGGCCAGCCGAAGGATGGAGAGCAGTTGGTGGCCATGCCAGGGTTGGGCAGCTGGGATCTGAGGCTGCTGGGGTGGGAGAGCCAAACAGCTAGAGGACGATCTGGCTCGGGTTCAAAATTGGGCTGAGTCTGCTGTGAGATTTGTATGAAGAAGCAGGGGGGGCGGGGCGGGGGGATGGCATGGAATGGAACCCCCTGCAAATAATAATAGAACAGTCATAAAACACAAAGGCCTGCAAACAAGCAAACAGAACGACTGTGGCAAAGGAAATCAAAGATAGTAGAGGTAGTTCTCAACTTACAAGAGTTCATCATCATCATCATCATCATCATCATCATAATGTTGGAAGGGACCTTGGAGGTCATCTAGTCCAACCCACTGCTCAGGCAGGAAACCCTATACCATTTCAGACAAATGGCTGTCCAGTCTCTTCTTAAAAGTTATGGGTGCTCCAGTGTTGGAGCACCTATAACTTCTGGAGGCAGGTCGTTCCACTGGTTAATTGTTCTGTCAGGAAATTTCTCCTTAATTGCTTCTCTCTTTGATTAGTTCCCATCCGTTGCTTCTTGTCCTTGGAGAATAGCTTGACTCCATCTTCTTTGGGGCAGCCCCTGAGATACTAGAACACTGCTATCGTGTCCCCCCTCGTCCTTCTCTTCATTAAACGAGACAGATCCAATTGCAGTAGCTATTTCTTATATGTTTTAGCTCCAGTCCCCTAATTGTCTTTGTTGCTTTTCTCTGTACTCTTTCTAGAGAGTACAACAGCACGGAAAAAAGTGACTTATGATAATTTTTCACACTTATGACCATTGCAGCATCCCCATGGTCACGTGATCAAAATTACGGACACTTGGCAACTGGTTCATATTTATGATGGTTGCAATGTTCCGGGGGCACATGATCCCCTTTTGCGAACTTCTGACAAGCAAAGTCAATGGGGAAAGCCAGATTCAACCGTGTTACTAACTTAACAACTGCAGTGCTTCACTTAACAACTGTGGAAAGAAAGATCACAAAACTGGGCAAAATTCATTTAACAAACGTCTCACTTAGCAACAGAAATTTTGGGCTCAATTGTGATCATTGAGCACCCCCTGTACTTATGACCTGGTTCCAAACTTCCGACGAACACGTCCCCTCCCTGTGGTCATGTGACTGCATTTCAGGTGCTTAGCAACCATCCCGTGTATACAGCTGATTGCAGCGCCCCATATGTTCACTTGACGCTGTTTGACAACATTTTTGCCCCAAACCGACATTTACTTTTGTTACTGGCCCATCGCAAGCAATAGCTTTGCTTAATGACCACAGCATTCACTTAATAACTATGGGTTCATTTAATGACAATCATGCGTGGCTTAATGACCATTGCAAACAAAGGTCGTAAAATCAAGTAGGCCATGTGGGTCAGGGGTCCCCAACCCCCGGTCCGTGGACCAGTACTGGGCCACGGCATGCCAGCAACCGGTCCACACAAATAAGTAAAGCCCCATCCACGAGATGCAGGCAGCACACAAAACCACGCACCCTCCGGTCTGCGGAAAAACGACTCTCCACAGAATCGGTCCCTGGTGCCCAAAAGGTTGGAGACCTCTGATGTGGGTCACCCACTTTACAACTGTCATGACTTATGACCGTAATGGGTAGACTCTATTACAGTCATAAGTCGAAAACTACCTGCGTGGGAGAAAGGCCGTCTCTTACATAACTAGGCCCTGTACCAGGAATTATCCTTGCTATACAGGCAGACCTTAACTTGTGACTTCAACTGATCCCCAAATTTCCATTGCCAAGGAAGACAGTTGTTTAAGTGAGTTTTGCATCATTTTAAGCCCTTTCTTGCCACAGTTGTTAAGTGAATCACTGCGGTTGTTAAGTTAGTAACACAGCTGTTAAGTCAATCCGGCTTCCCCATTAAGTCAGAAGACCTCAAAAGGGGATCACCTGACTCCGGGACACTGCAACCGTCATAAAGACATGCCAGTTGCCAAGCCTCCAAAATTTGATCACGTGACCATGGGGATGCCGCAACCGTACTTTAAGTGTGAAAATCTTTTTTCAGTGCAAGTGTAACTTCACGAATGGTTGTAAGTTGAGGACTACAGTACCTGTACTCTTCCTAGAGTCAGCTCTGGGTTGGAGGAATGGGCCTTTGTCAAAATGACTCAGTTCCCCCCCACCCACGAGTATAAACCTAGGCCCCTGATGTATAAGGCTCAGAGGACACTGATAGCCAAATCTGGCCCTAGGTTCTGCCAACTGAGTCAGAAGGTCATTTAAAATCAGTTCATTAGGGTACCCTGATAAAGTGGGATCTCCATATGACAAAGGAGAGAACCCCGAGAGCCATCTTACACTCCTTTTTATACTTAGCAAAGAAAACGTAAGAGGAAAGTTGATGGGACAGGATAAAAATCACCTCCCCTTTGCATAGGAAATCAGTTACATGTAGTCAAACACGTTACATATTTGCATCCCATAATATCACACATGTTCATTAAAATGAGATCCGACTCAGAAGAGGCGTAAATCAGGGGTTCTTCAAACTTGGCCCTTTTATGACTTTGTGGACTTCAACTCCCAGAATTCCTCAGCCGGCCTGCCTGGCTGAGGAATTCTGGGAGTTGAAGTCCGCAAGTCATAAAAGGGTCAGGTTTGAAGACTTCTGGCGTAAATGGTAAGGGGAAAAGGTTGTTTAGAGTTCACGAAAGAGATAAACCAGACCCCAATTCGTAGGTAACAAACTTTTTCTTATCTGGAGATAGTCTCCAGCTAGTTTATCTTTTCAGCTTAGGAATGTTAAAAGCTATTCCTACATTCCAGCCTGTAATGAGCCTGGACATCATTTTAAAAGAGAGAAAATAAGTCAAATTAAAATATAAAGTAATTATCTTAGCTAACAAGTTACACAATCCATGTCATGTGCCCCTCGCCACTGATATGACAACTTCGTTCATATTTTTTAGTCCGTCCTCTGCTTGAAACTTCAGAGCCTTATTCCAAAAATAGAAGCAGGGCGGGATCAGGTGCTGCGGGTTGGGTGACCCTCTTTCAGATGTCTGGAGAGAGAGAGAGGAGTCCCCTGAGGCCATCTAGTCCAACCCCCGGTTCGTGGACCAGCACCGGGCAGCGGCATGCTAAAAACTGGGCCGCGCAAACAAGCGAAACCCCATCCGCGGGATGCAAGCAGCACATGAAACCACACCCCCTCCGGTCTGTGGAAAAAGCTCTCTCCATGGAACTAGTCCCTGGTGCCCCAAAAGGTTGGAGGGCTGCTGATCTAGCCCAACCCTTGTTAAGTTCAGGAATCTAACTGCAAACATCAAGTAAATAAATCAAGCTTGATTAAGCCACCCATGTAGAGACGCTCACTATCTCCCTCATTAACTAGCTCTCTGACTAAATGGCTCTTATTAAGATGGATGTGTTCTTTTCCCATTTGCATTTAAGAAATAATAGCTATGCATATCTAATTTTGGGATGCCTGCGATTGTGATAAGTACTTTGGGCATCTGCTGGGGAGTATGGGCCAAAGAGTCACGACATGCTGCATGCACAACAGACATAAAATAACAAACAGGGCTTCAACCCTCCATCTTAACTTTTGACACTCCCCACCCCACCCCACCCCAGGAAGCATTCCCTCCATAAATTCATCCAAATCATTCATTCATTATATTAAGAGAGCTGGCTTAGTGTAGGGGTGAAGACATCAAGTTAGAAACTGGGTGACCGTGAGTTCTAGTCCTACCTGAGGCACAAAAGCCAGCTGGGTGACTTTGGGCCAATCACCAGGAGGCTGGGTATTCTAGTCCTACCTTAGGTACAAAAGCCAGCTGGGCGACTTTGGACCAATCAGCAGGAGGCTGGGTATTTTAGTCCCACCTTAGTTATGAAAGCCAGCTGAGTGACTTTGGGCCAATTACCAGGAGACTGTGAGTTCTAGTCCCACCTGATACACAAAAGCTGGTTGAATACCTTTGGGCCAATCATCAGGAGGCTGAGAGTTTTAGTCCTGCCTTAGGTATGAAAGACAGCTGGGTGACTTTGGGCCAATCACCAGGAGGCTGTGAGTTCTAGTCCCACCTGATACACAAAAGCTGGTTGGATACCTTTGGGCCAATCATCAGGAGGCTGAGAGTTCTAGTCCTGCCTTAGGTATGAAAGACAGCTGGGTGACTTTGGGCCAATCACCAGGAGGCTGTGAGTTCTAGTCCCACCTGATACACATAAGCTGGTTGGATACCTTTGGGCCAATCATCAGGAGGCTGAGAGTTCTAGTCCTGCCTTAGGTATGAAAGACAGCTGGGTGACTTTGCGCCAATCACCAGGAGGCTGGGTATTTTAGTCCCACTTTAGGCATGAAAGTCAGCTGATTGACTTTGGGCCAATCACCAGGAGACTGTGAGTTCTAGTCCCACCTGAGACACAAAAACTAGTTGGATAACTTTGGGCCAATCATCAGGAGGCTGAGAGTTCTAGTCCTGCCTTAGGCATGAAAGACAGCTGGGTGACTTTGCGCCAATCACCAGGAGGCTGGGTATTTTAGTCCCACTTTAGGCATGAAAGTCAGCTGATTGACTTTGGGCCAATCACCAGGAGACTGTGAGTTCTAGTCCCACCTGAGACACAAAAACTAGTTGGATAACTTTGGGCCAATCATCAGGAGGCTGAGAGTTCTAGTCCTGCCTTAGGCATGAAAGACATCTGGGTGACCTTGGGCCAATCACTCTCTCTCAGCCCAGCTCACCTCACAGGATGGTTTTGTGGGGGAAATAGGAGGAGGAAGAAATATTATGTATATTACCCTCCCAGGAAATAGTCTAAAACTCTTTGGATTTGCCAAACCAAGATTAAGACCTAGCTGCACCGACGAAAACGGGCTCTGCAGATCCTGGCAGGCAGACTTCAGCTGGGTGCAAGGATGCAACTTTTATTAAACATTTCTGTGTGTTTCCCATCTGACCAACTCTTATCTTCCAGCCCTCTGGAAAACTGCCATGCACAGACGGGGATGGACGGCTCGACATCACAACACACTCAGAGGAAGGGAAGGGTCAGCTGGGCAGCAGTAAGGTACAGTATTATGTTTCGGTGGTCAAAAAAGTCAAGATGTTTTTTAAGGGCATATGCATAATAACCATGAGCTGCAGACAGCCCTCTATTGTTTTAAGGCAGGGGTCCTCAACCTTGGATGAGGAAGTCTGCTGGCTGAGGAATTCTGGGAGTTGAAGTCCACAAGTTGCCAAGGTTGAGGACCCCTGCCTTAGAACAATAGAAGGCTGCCTGCAGCTCATGGTTATTTGCATATGCCCATAAAAAACATCTTGACTTTTTCTAATCTCTCTCTCTCTCTCTCTCCTTACTCATCATGCTAAGCCCATAATGGGTGTGTTTTAAGTTGGCTTGATTGAGGCACAAAGTCATTGCAGTTTATAAACCAAGGTTAAGAGCAGGGGTGTCCAACCTTGGCAACTTTAAGACCCATGGACTTCAACTCCCAGGATTCCATAGCCAGCATGGCTGGCTGAGGAATTCTGGGAGTTGAAGTCCACAAGTCTTCAGGTTGCCAAGGTTGAGGACCCCTGTTCTAAGGCACACACATGGTTTGAATAACAGAGTTGGAAGTGATCTTAGAGCTGGTCCAACCCCCTGCTCAGGCAGGAAACTCTATACCATTTCAGACAAATGGTTGTCCAATCACTTCTTAAAAACTTCCAGTGTTGGAGCACCTACAACATCTGGAGGCAGGTTGTTCCACTGATTAATTTTTCTCACTGTCAGGAAATTTCTCCTTAATTCTAGGTTGCTTCTCTCCTTGACTAGTTTCCATCCTTTGCTTCTTGTTCTCCCTTCAGGTGCTTTGGAGAATAGGTTGTCCCCCTCTTCCTTGTGGCAACCCTTTAGATATCGGAACACTGCTATCATGTCACCCCTAGTCCTTCTTTTCATTAAACTAGACATACCCTAGGCATATTTGCGTTGTGTGACAATAAATGTGTGCAAAGTGTGATCAAAATGCAGCGCAGCCTCCACGCAAACTATTATTGATTGATTCGTTGATTTTATTTCTTATTTCTTTACCATAATCATCCATCCCACCTGTGGTGGCTTTAAGAGGCCAACAGAGAAGATAGAATCAAACAAGATCACTGTGTAAAATAAACATCCAAGTATAATCTTCATGTGAGGACATAAATCATCCCTGTTACAGTCCAAAGTTTGGCAATGAATTAATCAAAAACCAATTAACTTTCTGGCCCAAGTGCCAGGGAGAACAATCACGTCTTTAATGCCTTAGAATAGGTTAATGTGGTTGGGGTTATCTGGATTTCCATGGGGATGTGGTTCAACAGGGCAGGATCGGTGCCGTTTCACTACTAGAATTTAACCCAATCCTACTTTACAAAGTCAATTTTCCCTTTTGTGGGTGTGTTTCAACAAGCTTACAAACACAGCCAGTTTGGTGTACAGGTAGTCCTTGACATACGACTGTTCACTTAGTGACCATTCAAAGCTAAAAATAGCTCCCCAAGGCTATTTACTACCCAGATTTGAGGTTCTGACAGCCATGGTCACATGATCACATTTTGGCAACCGGCCCACCTTTACAGCCATTTGCCACAGTAAGTCATGTGACCATTACAAAGTCATGTACCCATGATTTACTGTTTTTGTGCTAGAAATCGGCATTTACATCATTTCTAGCAAGAAAAACCCCTCCCATTGCAGACAATGGATTCACTTAACCACCATGCATTCACTTTACAACTGCCACGTTCACTTAACGGCCACAGCAGAAAAGGTCATAAAATCAGGCAGATTTTGTTTGGAGTTGTTCCTGTGGCATGAACTTTGACCTGAGTCTGAGTATGCCTTTTTGGTATTCTGATGACGGTGGGTTAATTCTATTATATCCCAAAAGTCATATCCTGCTTCCCTGGGGGTGTGGTTGATGACTATGTCCTGTATTGGATTTTTTGGTGTAAGAGGGATTGTTGATTCTAGGGATGTTTGTCTTTCTAATCCCATCAACTCCAAGCTTCCAGGTGCCAGTCTTTCTGAAAGGATTATGATATCTGCATTTCTACAGAGCTGGTTTCTGCGTGGGAGAGGCAGGCTTGGGGCTATTAAGAAAACCGCATGCTTTTCTGCCTTTTTAAGATCCTTTTAAATATTTATTTGGGCGGGAGAGGGCTGACTTCCTAGAGTCAAAACAAAAGTCAAAATAATGGCCACATGGCAAATCATGGTTTCAAATACCAGATATTCGGCTTTTACATGAGTGCCATCTAGTGGCAGCATCTAAATGTGCAACTCCCTGTCTTCTCACCCTCTGTTTAAAAAAACATATTGCACCAGGTAGTCCTTGATTTATGACCATAATTGAGTCCAAACTTTCTGTTGCTAAGTGAGACAGTTTAGTGAATTTTGCCCCGTTTTATGACCTTTTTGGCCACAGTTGTGAATCACAACTGTGTGATTCACTGTGAATCAGTGAATAAGTGAATCACTGTCGCTGTTCAGTTGGTAACAGGGCTGTAAGATGAATCTGGCTTCCCCATTAACTTTGCTTGTCAGAAGGTCACAAAAGGGTATCACGTGACCCCGGGACACTGCGACCATCATAAATATGAGTAGGTTGCCAAGCATCCAAATTTTGATCATGTGACCATGGGGATGCTGCAACATCGCAAGTGTGGAAAAGGGTCATACATCACTTTTTTCAGTGCTGTTGTCACTTTGGTGACTAAATGAACTGTTGTAAGTCGAGGACTATCTGTATTGTCTAACAGAATGCAACAAGGCAGAATGAAATGAAATACAGAAGAAAAACAAACCAACCACAAGATAAAGCCACCATGGTGGCGCAGTGGTTAGAATGCAGTATTGCAAACTCTGCCCACTGCCAAGAGTTCGATCCTGACCAGCTCAAGGTTGGCTCAGCCTTCCATCCTTCTGAGGTCGCTAAAATCAGGACCCAGATTGTTGGGGGCAAGAGGCTGACTCTGTAAAACCGCTTAGAGAGGGCTGCAAAGCACGATCAAGCGGTATATAAGTCTAAGTCAGGGGTAGGCAACCTTGGCTCTTTTATGACTCGCGGACTTCAACTCCCAGAATTCCTGAGCCAGCCGTGCTGAGGGGAAAGGGAGAGGTTTCCAAGCTGAGCCATGCTGGCTCAGGAATTCTGGGAGATGAAGTCCACGAGTCATAAAAGAGCCAAGGTTGCCTACCCCTTGTCTAAGTGCTATTGCTACTGGGGGAAAAAAAATCACTGCTGTGCTAAGTGTGAATTTAAAAGCGATTTATTTCTTCTGATCCTCAGGTGGAAGTGGTCTTCTGGCTGCTTTCCATGTTGGCCACCCGAGACAAGGAAGACATGTCGCGCACACTGCTGGCCATGTCCAGTTCCCAGGAAAGCTGCCTGGCCATGCGCAAGTCGGGATGCCTCCCTCTCCTCATCCAGATTCTCCATGACTCAGATCGTGAACCAAGCGCGCCTGACAGCCCTGGAGCCGCAGGGAAGGATTGCCGCATGCGGGCCAACGCTGCCCTCCACAACATCATTTTCTCTCAGCCCGATGAAGGACAGGCCAAGAAGGAGATGCGGGTGCTACACGTGCTGGAACAAATCCGCTCCTACTCTGAGACCTGCTGGGACTGGCTCAGGATGCACAAGGAAGGGTCCAAGATCCCCGAGGGGGGAGCAGGTAGAGGGAGGATTTGGGTTAGCTATCAGCCCTTTGAGGTAGTCTAGTCAAGAAGCCCACCCAGGACTGCTAGCTCTATCTTTATTGCAAGGTTATATTAACACAGGGGTCTTCAAACTTGGCAACTTTTAAGACTTGTGGACTTCAACTGGCTGGCTGAGGAATTCTGGGAGTTGAAGTCCACAAGTCTTAAAAGTTGCCAAGTTTGAAGACCCCTGGATTAACAGAACCTTGCAAGTCTGAAAGGACGTCTCTTTTCCCTCACCTTTACAGTTCAAGGAACCGAGCAGGATCCCTTCCAAGAGATTTCCCATGCCCCTTTTCCTTCCATCTTTTTTAATTTCACATTACAGATAGTCCTCGACTTACAACCATAATTTTAATTTCATATGACAGGTAGTCCTCGACTTACGACCCTAATTGTGCCCAAAATTTAGGTCGCTACGCGAGACATTTGTTCAGTGAATTTTGCCTCATTTTATGACTTTTCTTGCCAAAGTTCTTAAGCGAATCACTGCAGTTGTTAGTAACATGGTTGTAAAGTGAATCTGGCTTCCCCGTTGACTTTCAACATTGACTGCAATGGTCCTAAGTGTGAAAAATGGTCGTAAGTCAGTCGCACTTTTCATTTCCATTGTAACTTCAAACAGTCACTAAAGTCAAGGTCTACCTGTATTGTTCGTCAATTGTTTATTTTTATTCCTTTATCCCTTCATTACTGTTACATTTTCTATCTGGTTTTTTTTCCTGTTTTATGGTTGTAAGCTGCCTAGAGTAGCCCCTTGGCAAGACAGGCCGCAAATCAGTTTAACAAATAAATAAATAAAACATGGCCCACAGCCCAACAAAACACATTTACACACACGTCTTGTGTTGATCCCTTCCTTCCAAAAGCAAGCTTGTGCTGCAAGATTAATTTCGTTTCTGTTGTTGAAACGTGGACACCGTTTTTCCTCAGAGGAACAGCAAGTTCCTCCATCCATCCCGCAGAATGACTCTCTCCATAACTTGGGAAAAGATATTCCTTTTTTTTTCAGATTTACTGCTAGAAACTTTCTGATTGCAAAGCTTTTTAATGAGATCTTTGCTGTCCAAACCTGGTTTGTAGTATTTCTGCAGGCAGCCAAGGAATGCCTTCAGTCATCCTTGTTTGTAGGAAGGGTTGAAACAGTTTTGGTTGGGCATATCTGAAGTTGCGAAGGGATGCCTCGCCGCCTGTTTCTTGGATGCTTGCCCAAGGTGGCTGATTTTACTGCGAAAGTAAATATGAGCCAGCAGTGTGCTACAGCTGCCAAAAAAGCCAACACAGTGCTAGGCTGCATTAACAGAGGAATAGAATCAAGATCATGTGAAGTATTAATACCACTTTACAATGCCTTGGTAAGGCCACACTTGGAATACTGCATCCAGTTTTGGTCACCACGATGTAAAAAAGATGTTGAGACTCTAGAAAGAGTACAGAGAAGAGCAACAAAGATGATTGGGGGACTGGAGGCTAAAACATATAAGGAACGGTTGCTGGAATTGGGTATGTCTAGTTTAATGAAGAGAAGGACAAGGGGGGACATGATAGCAGTGTTCCAATATCTCAGGGGCTGCCACAAAGAGGAGGGACTCAAGCTATTCTCCAAAGCGCCCAAAGGCAGAACAAGAAGCAATGGATGGAAACTAATCAAGGAGAGAAGCAACCTAGGAGAAACTTCCTGACAGTTAGAACAATTAACCAGTGGAACAACCTGCCTCCAGAAGCTGTGAATGCTCCAACACTGGAAGTTTTTAAGAAGAGACTGGACAGCCATTTGTCCGAAATGGTATAGGGTTTCCTGCCTGAGCAGGGGGTTGGACTAGATGACCTCTAAGGTCCCTTCCAACTTTATTATTACTATTATTATTAGTAGTAGTAGTAGTAATAGTAGTAGTGGAGAAGAAGTGGCGTAGTTAACACCATTAATGTTGATCTTTTACATTAATGAAGAAGGACAAAATACTTCTTAATTTGACAACAGCAAGGGCTAGGACTCTTGGATCACTCTGGGTTGGAAAACAATTCACTCATAGAACAGTAGAGTTGGAAGGAAACATGAAGATCATCTAGTCCAGCAGACCCCAACTGTTTGGGCACCAGGGACTGGTTCCATGGAAAGAGGTGTTTCTGCAGACTGGAGGGGACGTGGCTTCATGTGTTGTCTGCATCCCATGGATGGGGCTTTATTGTTTGCGTGGACCAGTTGCTGACATGCCACGGACCAGTGCTACTCCATGAACTGGGGGTTGGGGACCCCCGATCTAGTCCAGGGGTCCTCAACCCCTGGTCCACAGCCCGGTATCAGGCTATGGCCTGTTTGGAACCAGGCCGTGCAAGTGACGGGCGAACACACTTGTGCACGCAAGTCCATTTGTGTAGGCTGCACGTGAGGAACTATCTCCTGTACCCCTGCTCCCCCACCACCGCTGGTCCGCAAAGCCAGAAAGGCTGGGAACCACTGATCTAGTTCAGAAGTTTGCATTGTGCAATAGGACCACATATTTCACAAATTTGGCAACTTTCAACATGTCGACTGCGGCTCCCAAAATTCCACAGCCAGCAATGCTGTGGAATTCTGGGAGTTGAACTCCACATGTCTGAAAGTAGTCAAGTTTGAGAAATGCTGCTTTACATGCTCTCTACTGCTCATGAAGACTGTCCAGAGAAGTCTGTAGTTCACCTGCTGTGACTCGTCCACAATCTTCTTAGAGATGCCCCCCCCCCCACTTATTAGAGCAGCGAGAGCTCTCTTTTTTTTGGGAGGCCCTCAACCAACCTGAAAAATGTAAATACTTTGCTGGTCAAAATAATTTCCACATGAGAGTTGCTTTGATTTTTAGTCTGTTGTTTTGCTTCAGTGTTTTTTTAACAACCTAACTTTTAATGGATATTGCCCTGAGCTATTTTGGAAGGGTGGTAGAGAAAGGAAATGAACTGAATAAATAACTGCCACACTCTCCCTTTTTTGGCATAACAATGCAATGATTACATTAGACCAAGAGATAGAAACTGACCTGAGATTACGCAACAGCAGATACTCAGTTCTGTTGACTTTAAAAGTATTTCTTTAAGTGGAATATTTCTGTGCCGGCTTCCAGTTGTTAGATTTGCTAAGCGGCTTGCTAAAGGACATTTGAATAGCATTTATTCAAACCTCTCCCGATGAGGAACCAACCATTTTAAAAGAGAGCATTACCAACGTTTTTTAAAGTTTTATTGATGGCTGTATTTTGCAGTGCAGCTTTAATAAGCTCATTTCAAAATTACTGGTTTCAAAGCAACCATAATGTTCCTCTTCATGCAGGAGAGTTGATTAATATTTCAGAAGAGTCTCTCTATAATTCTCATTTGTAGCTATCATCTCTCTACTCAGTCTTCTCTTTGCATTCTTTAAACATTTTAATTCCTTTCCTCTTCATAAGCCTTTCTAGCCCGCTGGTCTAGCCAGCAACTTTTTGAGCTTGTGCCAAGTTCTTAAAATCCTACTTAAAGTGGGATTAATCATTTGGGGTATAAACCACCAGGGATGTGACTCCATTGAATTGCATCAAAAGTCAATACAATTAACGTTTTGGGTTTCTGTTCCATTCAGCCCATTCCACTTTCTTCTCTGCAGCTCCTGTTCCGATTGAGCCCCAGATCTGCCAAGCTACCTGCGCCATCATGAAGCTCTCGTTTGATGAAGAATATCGCCGTGCCATGAATGAGCTGGGTAAGTTACCTGTGGGAGCCGTGCAACCTGCCATCTCAGAAAAGTAGCAGTAGCAAAAGCACTTTTTACAGCCCTGTCTAAGCGGTTTACAGTGTCAGCATCTCGCCCCCAACAATCTGGGTCTTCGTTTTACCGAGCCTGGAAGGATGGAAGGCTGAGTCAACCTTGAGACGGTCAGGATCGAACTCCTGGCAGTGAGCAGAGGCAGCCTGCAATACAGGTAGTCCTCGTCTTACAAGCACAATTGAGCCCAGGATTTCTGTTGCTAAGTGAGACAGTTGGTAAGTGAATTTTGCCCCATTTTACAGCTTTTCTTGCCACAGTTGTTAAGCGAATCACTGCAGTTGTTAACTTAGCAACAAGGTTGTAAAGTGAACCTGGCTTCCCCACTGACTTTGCTTGTACGTAAGGGGACTGACATGACCCCAGGACACTGCAACTGTCATAAATATGAGTCAGTTGCCAAGCATCTGAATTTTGATTACGTGACCATGGGGATGCTGCAACAGTCATAGATGTGAGAAACGGTCTTAAGTCACTTTTTCAGTGTCGTCGTAACTTCAAATGGTCACTAAATGAACTGTTGCAAGTCGAGGACTACCTGTACTGCATTCTAACTACTGTGCCAGCACAGCTCCTATCCTAAGTAAGTCCAAAGACTTTGCAAGTCCAATGGCTTAAGCTTGACCACTTAAATTGCCAGTAGCAGGACCACCAAAATGGCACTTGCTTCCAAGCAAGAAGGCATTGGGGGTCCAGGTATAGACCAGTATCTGGGAACTTCACAACCCTTCATTTTGGTATTCAGATGTTCCTATTCCAAGGATGATGGTAACAACAACAACAATAAAGTTGGAAGGGACCTTGGAGGTCATCTAGCCCAACCCCCTGCTCAGGCAGGACACACAATACCATTTCAGACAAATGGCTGTCTAGTCTCTTCTTCAAAATGTCTTCATATCTAGTTTAATGTCTCCTCCAAAACATGCAGTGACTTGATGGACACATAAGATAGTATTTGACTTAAAATCTTAATTGAGCTCAGAATTACAATCTTAAGTTGTGCCAGTTGTTAAGCAGGCCATCACGTGAGCAACCCGATTTTATGACATTTTTTCGCAGTTGCTGTTAACCAAATCCATTGTCTGCAATGGGCATTTTTTTGCTGGAAATCAGAAGTAAACACCGATTTCTGCCAAAATAAATCCCTGTAAATTGTGATCATATAATGTGGGGGTGCTGCAAATGGCTGTAAATGCATGTAGGTTTTTTGAACTTGCCGTAACTTCAAACGGTTGCTAAGCAACCAGTCCTAGGTTGAGAACTGCCTGTAGAGGTGGTTCGCCATTGCCATCATCTTCCAGGCTATCCCTTAATAAATCTGACTTAAATAGATCTGATGTTCTTTAGCTTTCCAAAATCTGTCAAAATTGGCTACAAGTCCCCATTTTTTTTTATTAAAGAGTTTTACAAAAACAAAATTTTACAATATATCCCCAAGTCCCTCCCACCCCAAACCCACCCACTCCCCCCCCCCACTTCCCAGAGCTAAATACAGGATTATAGTTACAATAATCATATTCTAAATAAAAATTATGCATAATATACAATTAACCAAATTCATAATGCGCTTTAACTCTCTTTTAACATAACTACAAACAACGTACCAATAACAATATCCCACTAAAATCTACTCATTTTTGAGAGACTATGGCTACTCTAATAATAGCAGCACAGAACCTTTTGGGAGGTTGAGGTCACAAAATGGTTGCCGCTGGAGGAGGGATTGGAGTTTTCAAAATGGCTGCCACAGAGAGTGGCCTAAACCACACATTGTCAGAAGACTTCCCACAACTGAGAGCCGGTGTGGGACAGTGGTTTTGGCCTGGCTTTAGGCATGAACTCAGCTGGGTGACTTTGGATCAGCCACAGTCTCCCTGCCCTAGAAAGAAGGTATGGACATCACGTGACGTCACGAGTTTGACATGTCTGCCTTAAAGAATCTTTTATTCGAGAAACAAAGTATTGGCACTACATTACTGAAGCCCAAAACTGAATTCCCCTCCCCTGGATACAAAGTAGCAAAACACAATTCCCTCCTCCAATTAACAGTCATAAATCACATTCCCCAATTAATTTGAAGTGTGGGCTTTCTCCCCAGCTCTCCAGCCTGCCAAATCTCTATTACCTCTGGACCTAATAACCTTGGGTTCCCACAGCTGAATTATTATTGTTATGACTAGCTGGACTCTCATCCACATCCCCCCTCCCAGCATCATTTAACTTTAAAAGCAAAAGAGAAAAGATGGCTACATTTCCATCTGTTGTCAAAGCAAGAACATCCGATGTTAGCAGCATTGACACTTACAACCCTTGCAGTATCCCCATGGCCATGTGATCAAAACTCAGATGCTTGGCAGTTGACTCATATTTATGATGGTTGCAGTGCCCTGGGGTCATGTGATCATCTTTTGTGACCTTCTGACAAGCAAAGTTAGTGAGGAAGCCAGATTCACTTAACAACCGTGTCACTACCTTAAGACCTGCAGTGATTCACTTAACAACCGTGGCAAGAAAGGTTATAAAATGGGGCAAAGCTCACCTAATAAATGTCTTACTTAGCAACAGAAATTTTAGGCTTAATTGTGGTCGTAAGTTGAGGACTACCTGTAATGGAAATTCTGGTCCCAATTGTGGTTATAAGTCAAGGACTACCTATAGAGTTATCTATTTTCCATAGTATTTAATTTCTACGTCCTTTTTCTTTGCATTAAACCTGCTAAATGTGACTGGGTGAATATTAACACAATAAAAGAATAACAAGAGTTGGAAGGGACCTTGGAGGTCTTCTAGTCCAACTCCCTGCTCAGGCAGGAAACCCTATACAATTTCAGACAAATGTTTGCCCAATCTCTTCTTAAAAATCTCCAGTGGAGGCAAGCTGTTCCACTGATTAATTGTTCTCACTGTCAGGAAATGTCTCCTTAGTTCTAGGTTGCTTCTCTCCTTGGTTAGTTTCAAGGAGACTTCCAGTGTTGGAGCATTCACAACTTCTGGAGGCAAGTTGTTCCACTGATGTTGCACCCTTGGTTGTGCACTCCTGTCGGGGGCTGCATGCTCATAGTTGGTCCTGTTTTTTTCTCTTCCCCGTTTCCCTTCCCAGGTGGACTCCAGGCCATTGCTGAGCTGCTGCAAGTGGACTACGAGATGCACAGCATGACCAATGACCCCCTCAATCTGGCACTCAGGCGTTACACAGGCATGGCCTTGACCAACCTCACCTTCGGGGATGTGGTCAACAAGGTGAGATGGGACTCAAGGCAAAAAAAAAAACCCGTGAATCCGTTGATACAAGGAAGACAACCCACACAGCCAGTCAGCAATCTAGGCTATAGCAGACAAACCTATTAGAACAGGGCTTTTCAACCTTTTCACCCATTGTACCACTTTTAGGATCTGGCAACATCCGAGTACCACCAGTCACCTAGCAAGGTGTCAAAAACTTGATGACCAAAAAAAAAAAAGAAAAAAGAAAAAAGTGAAGTACAGGTAGTCCTCGACTTACAACAGTTAGCTTAGTGACTGTTTGAAGTTACAATGGCACTGAAAAAAGTGCCCGTCCCCACAAGCCACAGCCAAGCAAGACACTTGCCTGCCTGCCCAGCGGTGCTCTTCCTTCTGTCCGAGTTTTTCATTGTTGTGAGCATTTCTGTTGAGGACTGGCAGCGGGGGTGGGGTGGGGTGGGTGTTTGGTTTTTATTCCCCCCATCTGCTGGGTGGTGGCAGCAGGTTTTGGTCACTTCACAGGACCCTGGGACACTGAGACCATCATAAATATGAATCAGTTTCCAAGGATCTGAATGTAAATCACAAGACCCTGGAGATGCTGCAACATTCCAGCTGATCGGCGCTTCTTCTGGGCTCAGAAGAGCCAGGATCAGCGCCGAGCTCCAGCTGGAGCCTGGCGCTGATCCTGGCGCTTCCGCTGAGCCCTGACAGCCCTGAAGAAGCGCTGATCCTGGCGCTTCTGTTGAGCCCTGACAGCCCTGCAGCTCCAGCCATCTCTCGCTCAGGTTTGTGTGGTGCTGCCACCGGTTCAGCTCATTCCCCTCCCCTGCTACCACTTCTCTAGGATGCTCGCGTACCACCTGCCAGAACCCTTTTGAAATAAATGGATCCCTCCCACCTCCCTCCCATTTCACAATCTAACTTGTACCCCACCCTCACTTATCTGGTTTGAGATCCCGGTCAACAGTGCCGTAATTGTGAAGTTACTCAAGGTCAAGGACTGTCTCAGCAAAATACATCCGGGCCACGTCCACAGGCAAAGGTCCCATGTTCTTCAGCAATCCCCACCTAGAGAAGCAATGTCAGAGTCCTTTTTTTTTTTTGCCTGAGTTGTAAGATGTCAATTCATCCAATATTTACCTAAATAATAGATTTTTACCCAGATTTTTCCGCACAGTAGCCAGCTTCAGGAAGAACTGCTATTCTCCCATAGAGGGATTTTATTTTTTATTTTTATTTTAATTCCATTTATATCCCGCCCTTCTCCGAAGACTCAGGGCGGCTTACAAGCTTAGCAGTAGCCTTCATTCTATGTATATGCCTGCTTGTTAGGGCTTTCACACACACACCCCCAAGCGGCATTATTACAAAGTCAGCTTAATTGCCCCCAACAATCTGGGTCCTCATTTTACCTACCTGGGAAGGATGGAAGGCTGAGTCAACCTTGAGCCTGGTGGGATGCGAACCTGCACTAATTGCAGGCAGCTGGTGTTACTTAAGGAGGCATTAGCCCACTGCTCCACCAAGGCTGGATGTTTTGTTACAGGTAGTTCTCAACTTATCACCATTTGTCTGTGACCGTTCAGAGTTAAAACAGCACTGGGAAAAAATGAATGGCGACCGTTTTCATACTTATGTCCGTTGCAGCATCCCCATGGTCATGACAACTGCTCTGCCCCAGGGTCATCTGATCACTATTTGTAACCTTCCCAGCCAGCTTTCAACAAGCAAAGTCAGCGTGAGAAGCCACTTAATGACTGGATCGGTCACTTAACAACGGTGACAAGAAAGGTCGTAAAATGGGGCAAAGGCTCACTTCACAATGCTTTACGGTGGAAATTTTGAGCAGTGGTCAACTTTATGAGTGATGTATTTGCTTTATGACTGTGGCATAAAGATCATAAAATCGGTCACATGGGCACCCCGATCTACAACTATCATAACTTACAGCAGAAGGTCTGGGCCCCATTGTGGTCATAAGTTGAGGGCTAACTCTGTAACTTCTTCAGAGGAACATAAAAGCAATCCTAAATAAAACATTCATCCCTAATTGCTATTTCTTACTCTTTTCTTGCTGTTCAGGCGACGCTATGTTCACGGCAAAGGTGTATGCAAGCTATCGTGGACCAATTAGCATCTGACAGTGAGGAACTGCACCAGGTACCGTAGCTACTAGGAGACCATGGATGATCACCGAATCTGCACCCTACCTGCCCTTCTCTAGCAGGTCCAGGCCCAGATGTTTCCTTCTCTGAGCATGTAAAGAGGGCACTTTAAATAATGTCCGAAGCTGCTTTACATGACCTCAGATTCTCTGTCTGGCCCAGTGGGAAAAATAGGTGCTGAAGGTAGCTTTCACTCTGAAACACTCCTTGCTTGGAAAAATGAATGTTATTTATTAGATTTAAAGCTCACATTTTATTTAGGAGTTCAAGACCATGCTAACGCCTTCTTTTCACACAACCATAATGTTAGTTAGGGTGAAAGTGAGGAATTGGTGCAGAATCTGCTTCTAACCTAGTGTTTTTTCAACCTTGGTAGCTTTAAGAGGTGTGGACTTCAACTCCCAGTAGTCACCAGCCAGCCATGCAGCCATTTTGTGGCCTCCAGGCCACATCTGACCCTATGGCTGTCTCTGTCCAGCCCATGTGGATTACTTTTATTTTGAAGGCGACAGCTTTTTTTTTATTTAGCAATTTGTATGTTTGTCTATGGAGATTCCCAGTCATCCAGCTCATGATTGTCCCAAAGGTGCTTTTTTGAGAGGCAACTGGACTTTGTTTTTCCTTTCTTGGATGAGAAGTGAAACGTCTTCAAGGAAAAACAAAGAGAGTCCAGTTGATTCTCGGAAAAGCACCTTTGGGACATATTTGCATGCGTGCATATCTACATACCTTCACAGCCCTATTGGTTCGGTCCTCCACAACAGTCCTAGTTTCTCATGTGGCCACTTGGAAACATTAATTGCCCACCCCTTTCTTAGGTGGTATCCAGCATCCTACGCAACCTCTCATGGCGAGCCGATATGAACAGCAAGAAAGTCTTACGAGAAGTGGGCAGTGTCTCAGCGCTGATGCAGTGCGCCTTACGGGCAAGCAAGGTAAGACGGAAGAGGTAGAATTGACAGCCAACTCTGCTAAAATATGAGCACCACAATGCTTGCACAAAATGGGCAATAGCCCTCCTGGCCACAGCTCTTACCAGCTCTTCCAGCAGGAGCAACAAGCCTAGGTGGTCCCCAACCCATCAAGAGTTGAAACTGGGTCTGTCTTAGAATGAGTAGTCTTTCGAATTAACAACCTTAACTCTGTTTTATTGCCTACACCAGGATATCTCTGTATCTCTGTATCTCTGTATCTCTCTCTCTCTCTCTCTCTATCTATCTATTTATCTCAATCATATGACACGTTCACATTACATTTCAGCAAAAAGGAACACAGTTAAAATACAAAACACAAAATATACCGTATGAAATCTTAACAGGAAGATTACAAACGTATATCTAAGCTGCAAATGTGATTTTTCTTACTTCATTTGTCACAGCCAAGAATTCAGCGAAAATCTCCATTATAGGCTCTGTTTTGACACACAGTCACTTTTGGATAGTTTGTTTTTTGGCTCCACAGTCACAATGCAGTGATGGTATTTTGCCCCGCTTATAGAGGGTGTCTGCGCATCTACCGTGGCCAGAGCGAATTCAGTTCAACGTTGTCCATATCGCATGGGGCTGGAAAAATCCAGGTGGTTTTTCCAAGATGCAAGGCAAACTTTGACATTGTGGGGGGCAATTTTCTATCCTGTGTCAAAATCATCTTTTATAACTGCTTTAGCGGTAGAGATGTCTGGATCTCAACCTGTTTCGCTCCAAGCAGGCTACATTGCTCAGTGTTAGCGGTTGGGAATTATCGATAATCTTCAAATGTTCTTGAAGGAGAACCTCATTTCATCTTTTTTTCCCCCTACACTAGGAATCCACGCTGAAGAGCGTCCTGAGTGCCTTGTGGAATCTCTCAGCTCACAGCACTGAGAATAAAACCGCCATCTGCATGGTGGAAGGAGCGCTTGGCTTCCTAGTGAGCACACTCACCTTCAAGTGCCAGAGTAACTCGCTTGCCATCATTGAAAGTGGAGGTGGGATCCTAAGGAATGTCTCCAGCCTGATTGCCACCAGAGAAGATTACCGGTTAGTGATCCCCATCTTCCTCCTTGTTCCAGTAACTAACCTTTGCACCAAGAAACATCTTTCTTCACCCATCAGTACAGTGGTATCTTGGCAGTCAACTGCTTTGAAACTGAACAAATTTGGGACTCAATGCATTTTGATGTGAAAATTTTGTCCTGGTACTGATTGTTTGTTTGGTCCTCAACGCACAAGCTAGAACTTGTCGGTGTTGTCTGCCTTGTGACTCACTACATGATTCCTTATGGGGAAAAATTTGTTTAGTATTCATCATTTTTGGTACTCATTATGCCTCCCGGAACCATTTACTGATGAGTATTGAGGTACTGCTGTACATCAGTAGAGTCAAGACTAGCCCTTGCAGTCCTCAATCTCATCTCTGACCCCTTCCCAAGGTACTCTAGTCCAGGGGTCTTCAAACTTGGCCCTTTTATCACCTGTGGACTTCAACTGAGGAATTCTGGGAGTTGAAGTTCACAAGTCATAAAAGGGCCAAGTTTGAAGACCCCTGCTCTAGTCTGTCAGAAAATGAGTGGCATTATTGTCATTGAATCTCCTGGAAATCCTTATAAGGGTAGTCCTTAATTTACATCTATAATTCCATCACTAAGCAATGCAATCATTAATATGTAAATATATGCCAGTTGTCAAGCACCCGAATTTGGATCACTTGACTGTGGGGACAACTGCCGTTGTAACTTTGTTTGCTAAATGAATGGGTGTAAGTCATGGACTACCTGTATCCTTTTTCCAATTGTGGTCCATTTTCCCTTTTGGATAGCTACACATTAGATATGAAAGCTAAAACCCCACTTGTGTTGTTGTTCCCAACAATTGATATTCATCAGACTATCCCATGAATTCAGAGATCCTAAAACAGCTCCTGCCCCCTCCCCTTAAATTATATGATCCCTTGCTAGTCTGACCCTTGTGTTTTCCTCCAGGATTTGTGCTGGTTTTATCCTAACCCCAGTGTCAATCTGCTCTTTCCTAGGCAAATTCTGAGGGATCACAACTGCCTTCAAACTCTCCTCCAGCACCTCAAATCACACAGTCTGACCATCGTCAGCAACGCATGTGGCACTCTGTGGAACCTCTCTGCACGCAGCCCCAAAGACCAAGAGCTACTATGGGACCTGGGAGCGGTCAGCATGCTCCGAAATCTCGTCCACTCTAAGCACAAGATGATTGCAATGGGCAGCACCGCAGCCCTCCGGAACCTCCTTGCCAATCGGCCACTCAAGTATAAAGATGCCATGGTCATCTCACCAGGTTCTTGTATGCCCTCCCTGTATATGCGGAAACAGAAGGCCCTGGAGGCTGAATTGGATGCCCAGCACTTGGCTGAAACTTTTGACACCATGGAGAAGCAGTCAATGAAGAAGCAGAGCGTCACCAAGAAACCAATGAGGCACATGGATAGCTTGGCCAAAGACTACGCTTCTGATTCAGGCTGTTTTGATGACGATGAAGTGCCCAACGTCTCCAGCAGTACAGAGACAGGAAATGCGTCAGTTCTCTCCATGTTCCTAAATTCATCCTTCCTCCAAAGTCAAACTTTGCCAAGAAAGGTTTCCCAAAGAAGAGGCCCAGAACCGGAGAAAGATGAAAGTGGGAAGTCCACAGAGGCCAAGAAGGTCTCTCCGCTGCTCATGCCCCAGGACAATGATGTCTCTGTAGTGGCTGAGAAGTTGGCCAAGATCACTACGACGGTGGCCAAGATAGATAAGTTGGTGGAAGATATAACCACTCTCCATACCTCTTCTGATGACAGCTTCAGCCTCAGCTCTGAAGACCACTGCCTTGACTGGCATTATGGTCTGGATGAAGTCCATGAGGCCCGTGCCCAATCTTGCTCTCCATGCCGCCTCTCGGACACCAGTGGGATTATCAAGCGTGAAGGTCTGAACCGGGCTCACACCCTCTTGAGATTGAAAAATGCTTATACGAGCTTGTCCAATGACAGCCTCAACAGTGGAAGTACCAGTGATGGCTACTGCCCTAAGGAACACATGAGACCATGTACTAGAACAACCTTCCTGGACTTTAAAGACGAACTACACCGGTATCAGAAACGGCCCAGCCGTCTTGATTTGAAGAACATCTTGATGAATAGGCCAGAAAAGATGGAACTGCCTGAGAAGAAACAGCAAGAATCCAATGTGGTGGTCGAGAAACCAGAACTTCTTGAGAAAGCAAAAGCAACAAGGCTTCCACCCAATCCTGATGTTGCTGAGAAAGAATCTGAATGTAAGAAGAAAGAGGGAGGCAGAGAGCTAGATCCTGATCCCAAAGTCCATACAATCAAACTCTCCCCATCCTATCAACATGTGCCCCTCATAGAGAACAGTGCCATAGCATCTGGGACTATGGGGGTCTTGGGAACCAGCTCTTACTATCCCAGCTTATCCATGAAAACCACAGATAATCTTAACAAGGTTCCAGAGAAACTGACTGCAACAGAACCAGCGAAACAAGAACGGCTGCAGAAATACTCGGTGGAAGACACGCCAATCAGCTTCTCCCGATGCGGTTCCCTGTCTTCTATTTCCTCTGCTGACAATGTCCTAGATGGACAGAGCCATAGTGAGAACGAGATGGACACGGACTCCTCTTTAGAGATCATCGAGGTAGAAGAAGTTGAAGAAGCTCAAAAGGACGAACGAGAAGAGAAGGCAAAGCAAGAGGTGGAACCCCTCACCTCATCTTCACAACCCATTGCTATCCCCTTCCCTAAGAAAGAGAAAATGTTCCTAAGAGGAGTGTCACCTTCTCGCCACGAGGACTTGACCCCTTCCAGCTCATCTGAAAATTACATCCAGGAGACCCCTTTGGTGATGAGTCGCTGCAGTTCAGTCAGTTCGCTGGGCAGTTTTGAGAGCCCGTCCATTGCGAGCTCTATCCAAAGTGAACCCTGCAGTGAGATGATTAGTGGTACGGTCAGTCCTAGCGAGCTGCCGGATAGTCCTGGGCAAACCATGCCTCCAAGCCGCAGCAAAACACCTCTGTTTGAACTAAACAGCCAGCCAGAGAAGGAGGCCAGCCAGTTCAACATCCAGTGGGAGAACAATGTCAAGAAATTTATGGACATCACGGATTTTAAGGAGCGTTTCCAGATGCCCCAAGACCTTGACTCCATGGTCTACTTCACGGTGGAGAAACCCAATGAGAACTTTTCATGTGCCTCCAGCTTAAGCGCATTGCCCCTCCACGAGCATTATGTCCAGAAGGATGTTGAGTTGAAACTTATCCCACCATTCCCGGAAAGGAGTGGGTTGAACTTCATGACGCATGAGAAGAGAGATGATGAAAGGGTCACTGAGGGCCAAAGGAAACTGGAGCGCCTTGAGTTGACTTCCGATGAGGATATTGAAATTCTGAGGGAGTGCATCAATTCAGCTATGCCATCCCGTTTCCGGAAGATCAGGACATCTCTTGTCTCGGGCCTTCCAGGTCAAGTCCTAAACCCTCAGTCAAAGAAGTCAATGCAGGTTCCAGTCTATATGTTGGTTCCTGCCAATTCCCACTTGGGTATCCCCAAGCACAGATGGGCCACGGTCACCAGACCCAACAAGGACTACCTGGGCAATGAGGATTCCTTCACTGACTCAGCAGAAGGAACCCCCGTCAACTTCTCCAGTGCTGCTTCTTTGAGTGATGAGACCCTTCAATACCCTATGAAAGACGAGGGAGATTCCCGGCATTGCTCTGGGAAAAAAAAGGAAGTAACGGGGGCTCCAATGGGGGGGCTCAAGAGGGAGATCTGCCAGCTTGAACAAAGCAACTGCCGGATTGGGAGAATCAACTCCAGCCATTCAACACCAACCAAAATGGCCTCCTCCTCTAAGCACAAAACTGGATCGAATCACACCAGCCCTCTCCGTGCAAGCCGGGCCCAATCAGCTGAGTCCAGGAGAGGAAACATTCCCCTCAGAAATCTAGAATTGACTGTCTTGAGGCAAGGTAGCTCAACGGCAAGTTCTGAGGGCAACCGTTCCAAGAAGAAGGAGGAATCTCGGGAGAACAGCAGCCGTGACAGTGATGGAGCCTTCCCATCCTTCTGCCACACAACGCCAACCGAAGAGGCTGTCTACTGCTTCTATGAGAATGACTCCGATGACTTAGTGGAGTCAGACATGAAGAACTCACCCAAGAGAAAGCCCAACCTGGCCAGCAAAGGTCAAAAGAAAGAATGCTGGGCTAAGAAAGAACTTGAGCCAAGTTCCAGTCAGCCGCTTCATGCTAAAAACAAGATGGTGCCCCATCCCCGGAGCAACCTAATTGCAGATGAGACTCCACCGTGTTACTCTCTCAGCTCCTCCCTAAGTTCCCTGAGTGACCTTGAACTCTATGGGACTGGAGAAAAGATGCAGATGTCCAAGATCAGAGCTAACCGCCAACTGACCTTGAACTGTCGGCATGGGATGAAAGCAGCCGTGTCCAAAGGGAGGGACAGCTCTGCCAGTTCCCTCAGTTACAATTCAGACAACGATCTCCTGCAGAAGGGCACCAGTCTGAGCGGGCCCAAGAGGAGACGCCATTCAGCCAAAAGGAGGAATGCTGAGAAGGAGCAGAAGGGTCTCAAGGCCAAGGAATGGAAGCCTGAGGGGTTTCCTGATGAAATAGCTTCTGAAAGAGGTTCAGATCTGGACAGCATTGAGTGGAAAGCCATCCAGGAAGGCGCAAACTCCATTGTTACCTGGCTTCACCAAGCTGCTTCTTCCTTTGGCAACGAGACGTCCTCAGAATCTGACTCCATTTTGTCTTTTATGTCTGGCCTTTCGGCAAGCTCTGCTTTACAGATGAGTTTGGACAGAAGAGACAAGACCCGGGGCAGGAAAGGTCCCACCACTGGTACGGAGAAGAAAAACCACCTCAAATCTTTCCAAGATGGTAAGAATCTGAATGAATCAAGAGGTGCTGGCGGCAGGAATAAAGTGGAGAAAAACATAGGACAGCAGAAACCATTGAGCAACCTGCCCGTAGTTTTCCGTGGCAGGACGGTGATCTATATGCCTGAGGCAGCCAAGGAATCCCCAGTGCAGAGCTCCAGATCCACGCCAAGGAAAACAGTAGGGACCACTAAGCAGGAAATTCCTGAGAAAACTCTGAATCTCAACCAACCGAGATCAAGGAGTCTCCACCGGCCTGGGAAGATCTCAGAAATGGTGGAATTGATGTTGCCCAAAAGAAGCGCAACCCCACCTGCCAGGATGAACAGAGCACCGTCATCCGGATCCTCCAGGACATCCACGCCATCCCAACCCAACCAGAAGAAGCTCACATCACCATCGCAGCATCCCAACAGACAGACACCATCACGTGAAGCTGGAAAGACCAGTGGAAGCACCACACCTGTTGGTCCAGCCCCCAAACCAGTCCAGAAATCCCCTGTGTCTAAGCAACACAAGACCCAGAAATCACCTGTCCGCATCCCTTTTATGCAGAAGCCCGTTAAGAAGACTCTTCCGGTGAGGAACACCATGCCTACATTGGAGGAACGAGGAGGAAACAGCAGCAGTGAAATAAGGCCTAAGGTCAACGGGAAAGGTATTCTCCAGGCCAACCGCCTTAATTTGATACGCATGTCCTCAGCGAGATCCATCAGCAGTGAATCCCACCAGTCGGGCTTCCTACGGCAGCTGACATTCATCAAGGAGTCACCCAGTCTTCGCATGAGGCAACGTTCTGAGGTCTCATCTTCCCAGCCTTTGTCCTCACTCTCTCAGGGTGCCTCACCACGAAGAGGCCAGCTTGGCCTGCCTACCGTTTTCCTCTGCTCGTCCAGATGTGATGATCTCAAAGTGGACAAGCCCACTGGGTCAAGCCAACGTCCTGTCATCTCCAGGGTGTCTCTTCCCAGCCACAGTCCCTCTGCAGGGGGCCCCCCAAGGCCGCCGCGCAGGACAAGCTCAGAAAGCCCCTCCCGGCTTCCCATCAAAAACAACGATGTTACTCCGGAGCCCTTCAAGCGTTACTCCTCGTCTCCTCAAATCAACATCATCAAGAGGACCGCCAGCCCCACTTGTACTCCATCGGATGGCCCCGAGCCATTAAGTGAGAGAAAGAAGAACGAGGGGGTCTCAAAACTACCAGTGATTCCTCCAGCAGAGAAAGGAACCGAAAATCAACAGCAGCAGCAGCAGCAGCAGCAACAGCAACAGCCACAGTTACCGCAGCAACAGCAACAGCCATCGCAGCAGCAGCCACCGGAGCAGCAGGCGATGGTGAAAGGGACCTGGAAGAGGATCCGTGATGAGGATATACCCCATATTCTGAAAAGCACCCTACCTTCTACAGCGCTGCCCCTGGTTAGCGCTTGGAAGGAAGAAGAGAGTGATCAGACGCCTGAAGTTCTCCACCCGAAGACAAGTGACGCGGTGGTGCAGACAGAAGATTTCGCCACCACAAAGACTAATTCCAGCACTTCCCCTACTTTGGAGGTGCAGAAAGCCATCAAGATCCCACCTGATGGAGATGGCTTTGCTCTAGCGAAGGCCACCACCGCGTCCATCTCCTTTACTCATGAAGGGTCAGTCAGCTCTCTTGGGAATTTCCCTTCCAGCAGGCACAGCTCCCCAAGCCGGGCTGCTCGGGTGACCCCGTTTAATTACACCCCCAGCCCAATGGTGGAGCCCACAGTCAAAGAGAAGCAGGTGGAGAAAACACAAGTTTGACAACCCTCCAGCTTGGTCTGACAAACTCCTGGGATCTTCTTAGCTAGCCACCAATCTATAAAAACCAAACTTGGATGTATTCATTTTTTAAGACGTTATATTTGTCATTGTACCCCAACCATCTCCATTCTTAACAAACAAGGAGGATCGGATGAGCGTTATACTGTACACACAAGATTAGAGGCATCGCTTCTTGTGAGAGATACAAAAGACACAAAGGAACAAAATGTACAGGTAATCCTCGACTTACGACCACAATTGGGACCAAATTTCTGTTGCTAAGCAAAGCGGTTGTTAAGTGAATCGCACCTGATTATATGACCTTTTTGCCACGGTTAAACAAATCACTGAAGTTGTTAAGTGAAACGTGTGATCTTTAAGCAAATCTGGCTTCCCTCACTGACTTTGCTTGTCGGAAGCCAGCTGGGAAGGTTACAAATGATGATCACATCACACACACAAAACACACACACAACACACACACAAACACACGAGACATTGCAATCTTCACAAATGCATGCTGGTTGCCAAGCACTCAAATTCTGAGTGTCCATGGGGATGTTGCAACAGTTGTTAAATACAAGGACTGATTATACGTCACTTTTTTCAGTGCCATTGTAACTTTGAATGGTCACTAAACATTGTAAGTCGAGGACTACCTGCATTTTTTTCTTCCTTCCTTCCTTCCTTCCTTCCTTCCTTCCTTCCTTCCTTCCTCCCTCCCTCCCTCCCTCCCTCCCTTCCCTTTTGAAATGACCTTTTGGAATGAGTAGAAAAAATGAGACACCCCACCTGAAGCAACCTCTGCTGTTGGCAGGGGGGTTTACAAACTGACCTTCAGAACTATTTGAGTGGGGTCAACTGCTATACAGGAGACTTTCCCCTACATTCTTGTGCAGAGAAATGGGAATGTGAAGCAAAATTCTTTCAACCATCAAGCCCAGGACCCCAGCGCTGGGCTTCTTGTAAAAATTTGCAATGGGGCTTCTGGATATCTCACGGGTGGAGATGCTTCATGACTGCGGTCTCACCCAGCTCCAACAAATCTATTATCTGACTTTTGAAAGATCAACCCAAACTTTGAACTGGTATTTCGTTTTGGAAATTGGGATCTTCCTCCGTCATTTACAAAAGACCTGCCTGAAGCTGACCAAAGAGGCAGGTTGAATACAGCAGATATGCAAAATTGACCTGCTTCATCTGAAGACAGTTTAGTCCAGGAGTCTGCAACCTTGACAACTTTAAGACTTGTGGACTTCAGCTCCCAGAATTCCTCAGCCAGCTAGCTGAGGAATTCTGGGAGCTAAAGTCCACAAGTCTTAAAGTTGTCATGGTTGCAGACCCCTCCAACCTTCAGAATTACCCACCTTTTACGTTGCACAGGACCAGAGGCAGTCCTCGACTTAACGACCCCAACTGAGCCCAAAATTTATGTCGCTAAGCGAGACAGTTGAGTTTTGCCCCATTTTTACGACCTTTTCTTGCCACAGTCGTTAAATGGGTCGCTGCGGCATTGTTAATAACTCAGTTGTTAAATGAACCTGGCTTCCCCACTGACTTTGCTTGTCAGAAGCTCGCAAAAGGGGATCCATCCGTAGGACTCTGGGACACTGCGACCGTCGTACATGTGAGTCGGTGGCCAAGCGGCCGAATTTGGATCACGTGACCGCGGGGATGCTGCGATGGTTTGTAACTGTGAAAAATGGTCATCCGTCACTTTTTTTTCCTCAGCGGTGTTGTAACTCTGAACGATCACTTAGTGAACTTTCATTAAGTCGAGGAACGCCTGTAACGAAGAGCATGAAATGGCATTCTGAAGGGGTCCATGGCCTTCCCCTCTGAAACAGACCTCCATCTCATGTTGAGAATATTTCTAGATCGTCTTCTGCCAGATCTGCTCCCCCTTTGCTCCATCTTTGGATCCAGCCACGCAATGAAGAATCACATTGCCAAGGATCAACCCTGGATTATCATCCAACGGCTGGCCACGTTCATACATCAAAGTGTGCTCAGGATTCCCCTCCGTAACTGCCAGTTTCTCTCCCCGTGGAACTCTTCTCTTCTCCCAAGTCTATGAAGAAAATCCTTTTTGCATCAGAGGAGAACTTGACGGCGACCATTAATTAAAGTAATAAACCGCCACGCTTCGTGGAGGGCAGAGGGCGAGAGAAAAGAGAGACAGAAAACCTCAAAACTCGGCTGCATGCTTTAGATTGCAATTTGGATGTGCAGCTATTGGAAATGAGTCCTCTTGGGAACGCAAAGAGGCTGACTTCCGAGCAGACATGTCAAGAATTGCACTATTAGTCTTAATATGTGGGCATCAGTACCCCCCAATGAAAATCAAGATGTCCTCAGCTATTTATTGGGGGTGGGAAGCGGGAGGAGGGAGGGAAGGAAGGAGAGGCATTTATGCATCTATGAGGGAATATTTGGCGGGAGAAATTTATACATCAGCGAAAAAGGGAAAAAAAAATAACGACAGACAGACCTAAGAAGGAAAATGGCACCCTTGAGCTGTGAATACATGATCTGTATACTTTGCTGTGCCTCTAATTACAGCCGTTCTTTAATCTGCTAATGACTAATCTGTCTTTCTGTGAATGCTGGGCGTTTTTACGGAGGGGAGAGACACATACGGCATCTTAGCAACTTTGCATTCTATGGGCAAAACCAGATTGGTTGTTCGGGCAGCTCGGGAGATTTGGGGTGGTGGAAATGTTTGAGAGAGGTGATAAAGAGAGAGAAATAAAAATTTGCAACTTGTGGGGAGATATGTTTCTGTTGCACATCAGCGCTTTTCAATCTTGGCCACTTTAAGACCTGTGGACTTCAATTCCCAGAATTCCCCAGGCAGCATGGCTGGCTAGGGAATTCTGGGAACTGAAGTCCACCCATCCTAAAGTAGCCACAGTTGAGAAATTCTGCTTCACATATTAAACAGCACTTCCTCTTTTGCTCAATTTCTCATGTTTTAAGATACTTTCAAGAATCCTGTTAATATTCTGGCAAATTAGTCCAGAATTGTGTTTCCATAAGGTCCTTGTGTTGAGGCAGAGCAGTTGGGATTAAATCTGAAGGATTCCTTAGATGACATAAAGAGGAAATTGAAGCAGGTGCATGAGATCAAGCCCCTAAGCCATGGCATCCAGCATTCAGATCCAACCGGGAGGTTCACAAGCAAAGCATGAAGAACAAGTACTTTGATTATGGTTTCTGGCACCTGATAATTCAGAGATTTAGTGATTAATGGCCCTTGTGGAATAACCTCATTCTCTTTGGAAACTCTCCAAGGTACGTCTGTTCAGTCTCTTCACAAGTTGCTTTTGAGCACAGGATCCCGATCGCTAGGTTTATATTGCAAGATTCTTATTCTAGCATAGGATCATCTCCTTCAGTTACTTGAGAACAATATAATCAATCAGAGATACTCTATATTGCTAGGGATAAACAAGAGGATTCTTGAGGCACTTTCAGATTGTAAGATTCTTCTGGGCCTGAATTTACGTGTATAACCTTTGGGTCTGACTTGGTGAGAAATTCCCTCTTTATTCAAGTTGGTTTGTTCCTAAACCTGCAATCCTGTGGATCAGAGTTTCTCAACCATGGCAGCTTTTAGATGTTTGGACTTTAATTCCCAGAATTCCCCCCAAGCCTGTGATGGTGCTGGTTTACCTGCATAAAGATTAGCAGAGCTGAAATCCCTACCAGTAAAGAAAGTCAAAACAATCGAGATGGTGGCCACAGCTGTACATTAAAATTCCTTTTGTGTGTGTGTGTGTTGCATGTGCTTAAAAAGGGATGGCTTCTACTGCACTGTTCGGCTGCTACTGTAATATATTTATTAATTCTTTAAGAAAAAAAGAGGAAAAAAAATCTCTGTCTTCCAGTTAAACTAAGCTGGGAGCCAGAACGTTTCACGAAGGGAAACGTTCCACAATTTTCTCATTTCTGGATCAATAAAACCATAAAATCCATCCCAAATTACAATTTTTTTAATTGCCAGTGACTTCAGCTAACCAGATCTTAAGGTCACAGAAGAGAAGAAGGAAGCCTCTCTTCTGTTATTTCAACCTAAGAAAAACTATAGCACAGGGGTCTTCAAACTTGGCCCTTTTATGACTTGTGGACTTCAACTCCCAGAATTCCTCAGCCAGCGTGTCTGGCTGAGGAATTCTGGGAGTTGAAGTCCACAAGTCATAAAAGGGCCAAGTTTGAAGACCCCTGGTGTAGCATATTCTGCAGTAAGCAAAGTTGGATGGGGGGCGGGGTTGGACTTGGTGAATTCTTAGGTCCCTTCCAACATTATGACTGGGCAACCTGCAGCTCCTGAGTCCTCTTTCTTGTTACACATTAAATTCAGAGCATTAAAGGTGCCATTTCCCAACCCTTTAATTATTTCATTATTTACATACGACATTTATAACCCCCTTTTGTAACAGAAGTTCAAAGCAATTTACAGTGTTCCCTCTTCCTATTTTTACCCACCACAATAACCTTCTGGGGTAGGTTAGGCTGAGAGGGAGGGATTGCCCCAGAGTCAGCGAATGAGCTTCTGAGCTGGAGAGAGACTAGAACGCAGGACTCCCCACTCCTAGTCCCCACTAAACCTGATTGGCTCTTGGGCTAAGAGGGAAGGACCAGCGCAGTATCAGCCAATGAGCATCTGTGGCTGAGGAGAGACTAAAAATGGGGTATTCCCACTTCCAGTCTAATGTCTTCTCCCTTAGCCCACAATGGCTCTGCTCCCACACATCTTACTCTCTGCACATAGTCCTCAGCATATGACCATAATAGAACCTGCCCGTTATGGTCATAAGTCATGATGACCAATTTTATTATCTTTTGTAAGGCAGTCATTAAGCAAACACAGCTGTAAAGCCGCAACAGTCATTAAACAAATGCCAAGGTCATTAAGTGAATGCAAAGTTTGCTATGGGCAGTTTTGCCAAAGTGCCGGTTTTCAACAAAACTGTTGTAAAACTCAGTCACGTGACTGCAGGACACTGAAAACAGCCATAAATGTGGACGCACTACTGAGCATCAGAAGGGCCGTCACGTGACTATGGAGGAGGCTGGACTGTGGTAACTTCAGATCTGGGTTGTAAGTAGCCCCAAGGCAGTTCCGTCATAACTTTGAATGGTCGCTAATTGACCTTGACTTTAAGTCAAGGCCTACCTGTACAGTAGTCCTTGACTTATAACAGTTCATTTAGTGACTACTCGAAGTTACAACGGCACTGGAAAAAGTGATATATGACCATTTTTCACACTTACGACCATTGCAGCATCCCCATGGTCACGTGATCAAAATTCAGACACTTGGCAACTGACTCATATTTATGACAGTTGCAGCATCCTGGGGTCATGTGATCCCCTTTTGTGACCTTCTGACAAGCAACGTCAATGGGGAAGCCGGATTCACTTAACAGCCATCTGACTAACTTAACAACTGCTGTGATTCACTTAATCACTGTGGTAAAAAAAGGCCGTAAAATGAGGCAAAATTCACTTAACAAATGTCTCGCTTAGCAACAGAAATTTTGGGCACAATTGTGGTTGTAATTTGAGGAATACTTGTACTCTAAATTTAACCTCCAGGATAACAGTATCTGTAAAAAGTCAAATTTGACTGTTGAGATTCTTGAGATGTATTCCTTGTTGTCAGCCATTCAGCTGTGTCCGACTGTCAGCCACTCTAGGGATCAGCACTCTTTATGCTCCTCTGTCTCGCACATCTTGAGACATTACACTTTATTAAAACGAAGTTTCCTGCCAGTTGCTGGCATGCCGCAGCCCGGTACTGGTCCACAGACCAGGGGTTGCAGACCCCTGCCCTATACCATTTCAGACAAATAAAAAAACCTCCAGTGGTGAAGCACCTACATGAGCCGGGGTTAGGACGCTGAGCTTGTTGATCAGAAGGTCGGCAGTTTGGCAGGTCAAATCCCGAGTGCCGCGTAACAGAGTGAGCGCCTGTTACTCGTCCCAGCTTCTGCCAACCTAGCAGTTCGAAAGCACGTAAAAATGCAAGTAGAAAAATAGGGACCACTACGGCGGGAAGGTAACAGCGTTCCGTGTGCCTTTGGCATCTAGTCATGCCGGCCACATGACCACGGAGACATCCTCGGACAAGCGCTGGCTCTTCGGCTTTGAAACGGAGATGAGCACCGGCCCCTAGAGTCGGAAACGACTAGCACGCATGTGCGGGGGAACCTTTACCTTTACCTTTACCTTTACTGCAGCTCCTTCTGCTGACTGCCGGCTGCCAGCGGTTCTGCAGTCTGAGTCTCACCGGCTCAAGGTTGACTCAGCCTTCCATCCTTCTCAGATGGGTAAAATGAGGACCTAGATTGTTGGGGGCAATATCCTGACTCTGTAAACTGCTTAGAGAGGGCTGTAAAGCACAGTGAAGCGGTATATAAGTCTAAGTGCTCCAACACTGGAGGTTTTTAAGAAGAGACTGGACAGCCATTTGCCTGAAATGTATAGGGCAGGGATAGGCAACCTCGGCTCTTTTATGACTCATGGACTTCAACTCCCAGAATTCCTGAGCCAGTCAAGATGGCTCAGGAATTCTGGGAATTGAAGTCCATGAGTCATAAAAGAGCCGAGGTTGCCTACCCCTGGTATAGGGCTTCCTGCCTGAGCAGGGGGTTGGACTAGATGACCTCCAAGGTCCCTTCCAACTTATTATTATTATTATTTGCTATTGCTTTTATACACACACACACACACACACACACACACACATATATATATATATATATAGACACACACACACACACACACAAGCACACATACGGATCTTTGGTCATTCGGGTTTTTCCCAGCGTAGAATTGAAGGTGTAGGAGCCACGTTTCGACAGAATCCCATCCGTCATCCTCAGGCTGGTGGCTTCAGCTTCCTTCTTCTGGGAGAAGCATGTGGTAGTGGCTGTTTGTTCCTCTTTTTTATACATATACATATATACATACATTACAAATATAATATGTTGCCCACATATAATAATAATAATAATAATTAATAATTAATAATAATAATAATAATAATAATAATAATAATAATGATAATGATAATAGCAACAGTGCCAGGAGGCCATTCACTTGCTGCCGCTCTGCACAGTAGCCGAGGGCAAAGGCGCCATGGCGTTGCCCTCCTGGCTCCCTCCTTCTCGGCTGGACCAGGAAGGGTTAAATTGGAGGCGTCCGCCAGGCTCTACCACATACCTGGGCGAAAAGTTCACCTGTGCGCCGCCAGGGAGGAGGAAGTTCGCTCCGCCGTGCGGAGGGGCTCGGGGAGCTCTACGGCTCGCCTTCTGCATCCGCGCACCGGCCGGACGGTGAGTGCTTCGAGGAGGCCTAGTCCCGGACTCCCCCTCCCCTCCCGGCTCTTTCGCCGAAAGTTTCCCCCTCTCTAGCGGCGGCTGCGCTCCCCTGGGCGCATGCCTGACTAGGGCGCGGCAGCTTCCCCGTTCTCCCTTTTTAGCTCGGGAGCAACAGTCGGCTCCTGCCGAGCCCGATCCTGCAAGACCCCCGTCCCCCCCAACCCGCCACCCCCGGCTTCTGGAGAGCCCCGATTTTGGCCGAGGCCCGGGGGGCGCTGAGATGGGCGCGCACGGCTCTTCGGAGCGCCCTTTCGCCTTGGCGGGATTCTTGGCTGCGCCTCTGATACTTTCGAGGGGTGCGCATAAGCACGTCTGGGCAGGAAATCCAGAAATATGGAACAAGGATCCGGAGTCCTGATGGGCGCAGGTTCTGGATCTGGATCATCTGGAAAGCGGCCAGCCGCTTGCAGGTGCCTTGGGATTGTGTTACGCTAGCAGTCCTCGAGTGGGAACCGTGTACAAATAGAAACTGCTTGGATGGGTGTTCCCCGGCGTGGCCCCGTTGAGTTTCTTATTTAATTTTTGAGAGGAAAGAGGAGAGCGGCTGTGGCGACCTCTGCTTTTGTTTCCCTGTTTCTTTTCTTTGTTATATTTGAATTTCCAGCTCCCAGTGTTTCCTTTGTGTTACAAAACCTGCCTTAAGGAACCAGGGTGAATGCAGGTTGGGATTATCTAGCTCAGCGTTTCCCAACCTTAGGAACTTGAAGATGCGTGGACTTCAACTCCCAGAATTCCCCAGCCAGCTATGCTGGCTGGGGAATTCTGGGAGTTGAAGTCCACGCATCTTTAAGTTCCTAAGGTTGGGAAACGCTGATCTAGCTAGCAAATAGAGCGCAAAATCCTTGGGAAGCTGCTGAAACTAAAATAGACAGGGGCTAATTGGTAGCTCTGGATTTCGGGTAGAAACTCGTTTCATTTCCTGCGTGCAACAATAATCCTGTGAGGTAGGCTGACTTAAGAGGAAGTAACTAATCGGAGTCAATATCCAAAGTATTTTGGGGTGCAGTCTTGTTCTTCCCACTCCTTCAAAGCTTCATATTGACCCTCGGCTGTAATTTATTGAATAAGCCATAGTACCCTGTTTCTCAACCTTGGCAATTTTACAATGTGTGGACTTAAAACGCTCAGAATTCCCCAGCCAGCATGGAATTCTGGAAGTTGAATTTCCACGTGTCTTAAAGTTGCCAAAGTTAAAAAAAAACACTGCCATAAACGCTAGGTTTACACATCATGCTATGACCTAAATCAGATTTAACAGACCAGCTGGCTGCATATGTTACAGGAAGAGAAAAGGAAGTAAGTGGTGAAATGGTTTAATAAAACCTTCTTTAAAGGGATGGTGCTTCAACGGCAGGGCTGTGATTCACCCCTGCCCGTAAAAGCTTCGGTTGAATTGTAATTTTTAAGATCTTAGTGGGAAATTATCCAGTGCATCGGGAGCAAGTGCATAGAATTTGTTTAATTTAATCGAGTTTAAAATGAAACCAGACATTAGTTTTGGCTTCAAGGTTTTGTTGTCCAGGTCAACTTCTGGTGTCCTTTGGATGAAAAATTAAAGTCCCCTATGGGTTTAAGAGGAGGGACGCGGTGGCTCAGTGGGTTAGGACGCTGAGCTTGTCAATCAGAAGGTCGGCAGTTTGGCGGGTCGAATCCCGAGTGCCGCGTAACAGAGTGAGCGCCTGTTACTCGTCCCAGCTTCTGCCAACCTAGCAGCTCGAAAGCACATAAAAATGCAAGTAGAAAAATAGGGACCACTCTGGTGGGAAGGTAACAGCGTTCCGTGCGCCTTTGGCGTCTAGTCATGCCGGCCACATGACCACGGAGACGTCCTTGGACAAGCGCTGGCTCTTCGGCTTTGAAACGGAGATGAGCACCGGCCCCTAGAGTTGGAAACGACTAGCACGCATGTGCGGGGGGAACCTTTACCTTTACCTTTATGGGTTTAAGATAAGGAAATATCTCTCCATCTTTAGTTGGAGGAAAAACAGACTGGTTTTAGGACCAAGAGTTACAGGAAAAATAAAACTGAATGTTCTGGTCCTTTAATTTGTAAAGCGTAACCATATATGCAATAGTGAATTTCATCACCTCTAATGAGCCACTATTTATTATTCATGTATCTGTCAGAACTTATACACTGCCCTTTCTTCAGGAGCAAAGGGCAATTTGCAGGAGACTCATTAATTTATTCCCTCTGAGGTAAATTGGGTCAAGAGAAAGGGGCTGGCCCCAGGTCCCCCAAACAGCTTCCATGGCTGAGGGGGGGCATGTATGTGTGTTTCCCCACTCCTTTCCCCACTGCAGCTGATTGGCTCTTTGGGCTGAGAAGGAGGGAGTTGCCCAAAAGTCACTGAGCTTCTTAGGGGGGGGGACGACGACTAGAACTTGGTTTTTCCTGTTCCCAGTCCACTCCCTTCTCCACTACACCTGATTGGTTCTTGGTTTGAGAGGGAGGGATTGGCTCAAAGTCAGCCAATGAGCAACCATGGTTGGTGGGGCTAGAACCTGAGATTCCCCACTCCTAGTCCAGTACTTTTACTACTACTACTTGATTGACGCTTTGGGATGAGAGGGGAAGTCAGCCAATGAGCTTCTATGTCTAAAATGGACCTCCAGCCCCTTCCCTACTACACCTGATTGGCTCTTAAGCCGAGAGGGAGAGACTGTCCCATAGTCAGCCAATGAGCTTCTGGGGCTAAGTCGGGGGTGGGACTTGAACTAGCTCTCCCAACACCTAGTCCAGCATCTTCACGGTTAAGCCACTTTGGTTCTGAAGCTGAGAGAGGACGTTGTCCGGAAGTCTCCCAGGCGGCTTCCAATGGCTGTAGGGGAACAGAACTCAACTCTCCAGAAAGTCCATACCGTTGGTACTACAAAGTCCATATTGTGTGTCCACTACTCCAGCACCTTCACCAGGGCTCCACAATGGCTCCCTTTTTCTTTGTTTTTCCTGCAAAACATTTCCCCAGCCATCCCTTGGATGTTGTTCTTTGCGGAGGAGGTATTGGAGAGGAAGCGCTCAAAATCTTAAACGGATTAGAGAAGGGAAACTAATATTGTTTGCCATCATGTTTGACCTCTGTGGGATTTATCTAGGATTGCAAGCCAGCCATACCAAAGCAAAAAGTAGTTTATTTGCAGGGCGTGACTTTTGGGAAAAAGAGTTGACGTCTTGGCTGGTTTTCTGAGATTTTTCAGGGTTGCTTAACTCTGCCGAGGGCTTGTGAAATAAAAGGCAACACCACAGGAGGAGAGGGGTCAAACAAGTCAAGATGGTGGCTGCAATAATCTGATTGGCTTTTGTTTCACCCTTGAGGCCCCGGCAACCAAGTCAGGTATCAAATCAAAGCAATATGGCATACAACAGCTCATTTAGTGACCATTCAAAGTTACAATGGCACTGAAAAAAGTGATTTATATGACCATTTTCCACATTTAACAACCGTTGTAGCACCCCCTTGGTCATGAGATCAAAATTCAGATGCTTGGGAACTGACTCACGTTTATGACCATTGCAGGGTCATATGATTACCTTTTTTGCGACCTTCTTACCAGCAAAGTCAATGGGAAAACCTGATACACTTAACAACCGTGTTACTAATTTAACAGCAGCAGTGATTCAATTAACGCTGTGGCAAGAAATGTCCTAAAATGGGATAAAATTCACTGTGCTAGTGTATAGAAGCTCTTAATAATCTGGGGATGTATACGAGCTCTCCAATCCCAGGTGCAGATAGTCCTCAAGACAACATGCTGGCTGGGGAATTCTGGGAGTTGAAGTCCACAAGCCTTAAAGTTGCCGGGTTTGGTCTCTACACACTTTCCTTTTTGCATTGTGCAGCGGGAAATGGGGCTGATTTACGTGGTGCTTCAGTTTGTAAGGGACAAACAGGGCACAGAGTCAGAACTGAAGAAAAGTTCTTGTTCAGGTATAACCAGTTGTGGGAACACTGTATTTTTGTCTGTGACTTCCTGTTGCTGATTGTAACTTAACCTTTTCTCCATTTCTGAGTGTCCCTTTAAGGGTCTCTAATCATAAGCTGCCACTAGAGAACCAAATAGGTTTTGTAGGATTAATTTCACTGCATAAACCAGGGATCCTCAAACTTGGCCGCTTTATGACTTGTGGACTTCAACTCCCAGGATTGCCCAGCCATCATGACTGGCTAGGGAATTCTGGGAGTTGAAGTCCACATGTCTGAAAGTTGCATGGGCTTGAACTCCCAGAATGTTTCTCAATCTGAAAGTTACCAGGGTTTTTTTTATTTATTATTTATTTATTTATTTATTTATTTATTTATTTATTTATTTATTTATTATTTATGGGATTTATATCCCGCCCTATCTCCTGAGGGACTCAGGGCGGCTAACAACAACAAAACTTAAAGGTCTCTGTACAGTAAATTAAAAATAAAAATTTGAAATAAATTAAAATAAATTAAAGAATAGAGTTAGAATTGTAAACATAATTAAAATCCCTGTCAGTCTAGGTCAGCCAGGTGGAAAAGGAGTGTTTTGAGGCCGCGGCAAAAGGACTGGAGATCTTGGGTGTGTTTTAGACATGGCACACAGGAGTCCTCGACTTAATTATTCATTGCTACCAAAAAAACCAACAACAACAGTCGTGAAACAGCAGGACGTCACTCTTCGGTTCTTGGTCTGTACAGGTAGTCCTTGACTTACAACCATTCCTTTAGCGACCATTCAAAGTTACAACAGCACTGGAAAAAAGTGACTTATGACCAGTTTTCACACTTACGACCGTTGCAGTATCCCCAATGATCACGTGATCAAAATTCAGATGCTTGGCAACTGGTTCATAATTATGATGGTTGCAGTGTCCCGGGATCATGTGATCTCCTTTTGTGACCTTCTGACACGCAAAGTCCATGGGGAAACCAGATTCACTTTACAACCGGGTTACTAACTTAACCACTTCAGTGATTCACTTAACAACTATGGCAAGAGAAGTTGTAAAATGAGGCAAAACTCACTTAACAACTGTCTCACTTAGCAACAGAAATTTTGGGCTCAATTGTGGTCGTACGTTGAGGACTGTCTGTGATTCTTTTAATAGTGCGGAGGCTTCCACTCCACAATTGTGGGTATATTTGTGGAACTGAATGTCTGAATTCATTTAACCTGGTGACTAAATTAATCCACTTAGAAAAGTTGGTGAGGTGGTGCTTACATCGACCCATCGGCTTCCCAAATGGCCTGTTTTTGCCCCTAAACTCCCCAGAACTTCAGTGAGGTTGACACTAATTTAGCTGAGCGTGTTTTGCTAGGTTCAGGGCCACCCTTTATGCAGACACAGCCTGTGTGCGTACTTCTCTCTAGGGCTCCTTTTAAGTGGTGTGTGTATTGAACTGAATCCAAAATAGGTGCATTGAAAATAAAAGGAAACTCTTGACCATTAGAGGGAGTCCTTGACTTATGACTACACATAAGCCCAAATTTTCTCTTGCTAAGCAAAACAGTTGCTAAGTGATTTTTGGCCCATTTTTTACCATCTTTCTTGCCACAGTTGTTAAGTGAATCAGTCAAGTGTGAAAAAAGGTCATGTCGCTTTTCACAATGTGTTGTATTTTTGAATGGTCACTAAATGAATTGTTTGTAAGTCGAGGATTACCCGTATTTGCCCTAAGTGGGAAGTTAGAAACCCAGATACAGGCAGATTCAAAGGAGCAAAGAAGGAAAAATGGACTATTAAAATCAGACTCGTTTAATGAATACCGGTATATCGCATAGCGGCCAAATATTTCGTCCCAATATTGGATGCTGAGGATCAAGACGCCCTCTGCTGTTCACTCCCATATATGGCATCTCAGAGCTGGGAAAACCTACAGATAAGGCTAAAATTGCATATAAATAAATATATATTCTGCCCAGCATTGAGATGGGCAGCATATACATTTAATAATAAGACATACAAATAAAACTCTAGGATACTTATTTATTTGTTGCATATTATTTATTTATACCTTAACCTTATTATTTTTACAAATAACCTTACAAAAAACATACCCAGGACACTTTCTTCCTCCTGTTGGTTGCCCTCTTGGGAACATCCCAATAATTTAAGGGTTTGTTTCTGAGCAGAGCTTCCTCAGCATTGTCTGTTTTATTTGTGCATCTAAAGAAGGTGACAATCTAATATCGACTGTTTTAGTTGACTGATTGCATCAGATCAGTGTTTTTCAACCTTGGGAACTTGAAGAGGTGTGGACTTCAACTCCCAGCATTGTCCACAGAATGCTAGGAATTGAAGTCCATACCCAGGGGTAGGCAACCTTGGCTCTTTTATGACTCATGGACTTCAACTCCCAGGAAGTTGGCTCAGGAATTCTGGGAGTTGAAGTCCGTGAGTCATAAAAGAGCCAAGGTTGCCTACCCCTGTCCATACCTCTTCAAGTTACTGAGGTCAAAAAACACTGCATCAGATTTATCTTCTTTTTCCTCTAGAGAAGCTCGGTTAAAAGTAATTTTGTCTACTGCTTTCTTACGTGCAGAAGTTTGAAAATGGAGTTTCTCAAGAAAGGGAGTGCTTTTATTATGAATAAAGCAGTTGTAGAGCTTTCTGTACTGACTGGGGAGGTGCCTGATTACATTGGTGGCAGGGAACAATTTTTCCCCCAAGTACTTGAGATGCCGATCGCAACCCCGTTTCCAAAGGACAATCAGAATTTAAGAAGTTCTCTAGGTTTGACTTCCGCTTGCAAGAGATCGGCCATTCCTGTGGCTAGCTGGTGGCTTCCTGCAACTACAATACCCATACACCTGAAGGGCTTCAGGCTGCTTTAAGGCTAGCACAATGGCCCAACCTAGCTATTTTTAGCATTTTTGCAGTGAGGTTGTGTTTGAGATTTTGTTAAAATCTGGAGTTTACCTTTGACCTCTGCCGAGCAATTTCCACTGTTTTGTCTGTTCATCGCAGTCCAAACCTTTCGCAACAAATATTGACACTGGGTGCAGAAGGAGCAACTAGAATTATCGGCAGTTTATGAAATTCAGAGGCGCATTCAGAGGCAAGATGAGCAATTTTTCAGGGCAGAATGTTGGCTTTTGAAATCCCATTGAATGTTTTGAATTCACCTCTGGAAGCCTAATTCTAGAGAAGGGGTGTCAAACTCAATTTCATTGAGGGCCGCATCAGCATTGCAGTTGCCCTCAGGGGGCTGGGTGGGCGTGGCCTACTGGGTGGGCGTGGCTAGAGTGCGTATGGCCTACTGGGTGGGCGTGGCCAGCTCTACATCGTTCACATCAAGGGTGCCTATGGGGGCCTGGGCAGGAGTGGGACAGATCTGAGGGTCTCTGGCAGAAGGAGGGTCTCTGGGCCATGGCCAAGGCCGTGGGGGCCGTTCCCTCACTGTTTCCAGGATGGCTTCGCGGGCCGCATGAAACCACTTCGTGGGCCGGATCTGGCCCCCGGGCCTTGTGTTTGACATGTCTGTTCTAGAGGTAGAAGCTGGCCAGATAAAAGAAGGAACTTTTGAACCCACGAGCTTATATAAGACATCAGCTTAACTCTGCAGGCTTCGACATGGACACCAGGTCCGATTAAAAAAAAAATGAAAAGGATTTATCAACAAAGGCTGACTGGAGGAAAACAAGCCTCTCTCTCTCTTTTCCTATCTTTTTCTATATTGACTTTTCGTCTCTGTTTAGAGCCAGTTTGGACTAGTGGTGAAGGCACCCAGCTAGAAAGCAGAAGACTGTGTTGATATCGGGGTGGAGTGCAAGCAGTCTTCCAATCTCTCAGGGGCTGCCCCAAAGAAGAGGGAGTCAAGCTATTCTCCAAAGCGCCTGAAGGCAGGAGAAGAAGCAACGGATGGAAACTAATCTAGGAGAGAAGCAACCTAGAACTAAGGGGAGATTTCCTGACAGTGAGAAAAATTACCGGTAATCAGTGGAACAACCTGCCTCCAGAAGTGGTGGGTGCTCCATCACTGGAGGCTTTTACAAAGATGCTGTTATTCTGTTAGACACGAGAAAGAGCTGCAATCTAGACTAGAATTCTAGTCCTACCCTAGGCATGAAAGCCGGCTGGGTGACTTTGAGCCAGTCAATTTCTCTCAGCTCATGACCCCAGGCTCAGCTGACAGGCCGAGTCAATTCCTGTCACGACCAATGAATCAACACTGAGTTGATCTGTTGTTAAAAAAAGAAAAAGAAAAAAGATCCTGTACGCTGCTAAGTAAATAAATCAGTACAGTGTCCAAAAATGTACCGTGGGAATATTGGTGCTTTACGTTAATTAATTTCTTGCTGGAAACGGACCACCCTCAGAAACGAAGCATGACAGACAGCATTGCTAATGCTGGCATTAGGGATATTTTAGGGATATTTGGGGCTAAATCTCCAGGTCCCCTTCCCCACGTTCCCCCCCGCAACCAGAAGCTCACCGCAGAGGAAGCCACCACCAGTCTTAAAGCAGGCAGACCAAGGCTTGGAAACTTTTAAAAGTTTGTGTGGTTAAAGTGGTTCAGACACCAGGCTAATTCTAGTCCTGCCTTAGGCCGGAATGTCGGCTGGGTGACTTTGGGTGACTCTCTTAGCCCGTGATAATGACACCAGGCTCTGACAACAAGCCGGTCGGTCAATTCCTGTTGCAATCAACGGATCAACAGTCAATTGATCTGGGCGGGGGGGGAAAAAACAAACCAACCCCAGAATCTTATTGTTGTAGGGAAACACCAGGAAGGAAAAGAAACGGATCCCTCTTTGTGCTAGTTGTCTGATCTGGCTTCTGGGCCAGCTGCAACCAAATCTGGAGCTCAAGACTGTCCGAGGTTTTCCTTGCAGAAACCTCTGGACTTAACACAGCTTGGCAGAGAACTGGCGTGCTCTGGCCCCACCTGGAATCCGTGCGGTGAGGCTTCACCTGACCCAGGTGCCTGGGCGGGGCTTGGGAACTCGAAGGCAAGGGGTGGAGGGGAATGCAGGGGGCTGGCCCTGCTGCTCTGCCAGCCTGTTTTTCTGGGGGAAAACTCAGCTGGAGCAGGCAGAAGAAAGTCTCTCCCAGGATCTGGATGGGGTTCTGCAAGCCCGCCAGCCCCACTTGAAACTCCTTGGAGCCAGCCTGTTTTGAAGAAGATGGTGACCGGGCCGGGAAACAACTGAGCAAACATGGCTGTGAGGTTTGAGGCAAGTGAAAATGCAAAAAAAAAAAAGATGTTTGTGCATGTTTTGTCTGCCAACTGCTTTTTTTTTCCCGTGTGGCCAAAAAAAAAGAGAGGAAATATTCCTGGTGAGAAAAGTTGGCACTCAGCAATTAAATCTGGATGGTTTGATCCCACCGGCCAGGTGGGCTGATCTGGGCCCAGCACTTTGCATTGCAAAATTTGGGTGTGCAGTTGGGACTGATCTGGGGCATAAAGGTGATTCAGGCAGTTCCGAAGCACGTTTTGTGCTTCCAGGATTTGCAGCGTTAGTTTAATTCAGTTGAAAAAGGTTTCTGCAATTTTCCTTGTAAACACCCCCCCCCTCCCCAGGGCTGGGGCTGAGAAACAATGAAGGGGCGAGTGTGTTTGGGACACCGGAAGAATGCAGGTCATTGAATTGTTCACAGTCAGCGTCTTGGCATGCGTGGGGTGTGTTTTGTGTTTTGGGGTGGAATGTGGTTTCTACAATGTGGTTGAAGCACAAAAATCACATTCCCAAGAAAGAAATAGGCTGCTATGGAAGACTCAAATTCTCTTCTTCCATCCATGCTGAACTCGGGGCCTTTTTGAAATGGAAAAACATGCGGCTGGTTTCTCTTCTTCAGATCTCAGGGTCCCAGATCAGCAGGAACAGGCAGTCATTCAACAGATGTATCTCTTCCCTGGAATGGAGAGAATGCCCTGTGGGTAGGGAGTGGGGGGGTGGGGGGAAGGAGAGAGAGAGACTCCTGCTTGTAAAACTACGTGTATTGTTGCGCTGCCCTACGAGGAACAAACTCTGTTGAATTGTGGGCATTGGGAAAGTGATGGCGGCAGTCCTATTCAGATCAGGGTTAAATATTGAGATAAAGACTTTCCAGGTAGCTGTAACGTCACCAGCCTAGGAAAGCAGGTTTATCTCTGGCTGCGACAGCTCCCATTATATCGGAGGGAACTGTTTGCCTTTCTAGAGAGTTGGGTTGTGGGGCAAAGCACAAGGCCTGCCATTTTCCACATGGCCTTGACGAGCAAGGATCCTCACTGAGCTTGTGGGGTTGTGGGTCCATGACACACAAGGTTGCAGGTTCAAATCCCCCAAATGAAAAAGAGAGAGGAACCAGGAATGGAGAAGAAAGTTTAGTCTGCTGGACCTTTTGGAGAGCCTTTGCCACTTTGTGCAAGCCGTTATAAAATGGATGAGCTCTCAGAGGTCATCTAGTCCAAACCCCCCCAAGCGCTTCGTGTAAGGAATCTGCTTAATGTTTCAGACAGAGGAGTTTCCATTTGAAACTCTCCTTGGAGGAAGAGTCCAATTCTGTTTTAAGCAGAATTGTCATTGCAGAATGTAGTCCTGCCTTAGGCCTGGCAGCCGGCTGAATGACTTTGGGCCAAATGCGGAGGACGTAGTATACTTGGATTTCAGTAAGGCATTTAATAAAGTTTTTTTTAAAAAAATCCCATTTATATCCCGCCCTTCTCCAAAGACTCAGGGCGGCTTACAATCTAAGCACAAATCAATGTGCTAGCCTGCTTATTAGGGCTTTGCCCCCCCCCAAGCGGCATTATTACAAAGTCAGCTTATTGCCCCCAACAATCTGGGTCCTCATTTTACCTACCTCGGAAGGATGGAAGGCTGAGTCAACCTTGAGCCTGGTGGGACTCGAACCTGCACTAATTGCAGGCAGCTGGTGTTACTTAAGGAGGCATTAGCCCACTGCTCCACCAAGGCTGTTGACCACAACCTACCCCTTGGTAAGCTAGAATAAGGTGGAATAGACAACATCACCACCAGATGGATCTGTAGCTAGCTGGCTGGCAAACCGTACTCAACGAGTAGTCCTCAATGGCACTACATCCACATGGAGAGAAGTAAGCAGCGGGGTACCACAAGGTTCCGTCTTAGGCCCAGTACTCTTCAACATCTTCACCAGTGACTTAGATGAGGGAATTGAAGGGGAACTCATCAAATTTGCAGATGACACTGTAGCAGGAGTAGCCAACACCCCAGAAAACAAACTCAGGATCCAAAAAGATCTTGACAAACTTGAACAATGGGCCTTATCCAACAAAATGAGTTTCAATGTGGAGAAAAGCAAAGTTTTACACTTAGGCAGGAAAAACCAAAGGCACAAATACAGATTGGGCGAGACCTGGTTCAAAAACAGCAACTGAAATGGTATAGAGTTTCCTGCCTGAGCAGGGGGTTGGGCTAGATGACTTCCAAGGTCCCTTTCAACTTCTTCTTCTTCTTCTTCTTCTTCTTCTTCTTCTTCTTCTTCTTCTTCTTCTTCTTCTTCTTCTTCTTCTTCTTCTTCTTCTTCTTCTTCTTCTCATTATTATTATTATTATTATTATTATTATTATTATTATTATTATTATTATTATTATTATTATTATTATTATTATTAATCATCGCACAGTCAGCCAGATGTTCAGACTGGATTTGGCATTTTTGTCTACCTATTGAGTCCTTATCAAGGACCTGGGATAGGCAGATGTGGATGTTTGGTGGTATTACAGATATCGTCGCAGGATGGAAGCTGTTCCCAGTAAGGCTACCTTTTGCAATTGACTAATGGTGAATTTGTCAATGCCGATGATGGTGTTCAAGTGGTGCTCCAGTAGTTTTGGGATTGCACCCAAGGCGCCTGTTACTATCGGTACTACCCTTGCTTGCCTATTATTATTATTATTATTATAAAACTTATTCATTAAAATTATTATTATTATTATTATTATTGTTGTTGTTGTTGTTGTTGTTGTTGTTGTTGTTGTTATTTCCATTGTGTGCAATGGGTGGTTTGTTTGTTTGTTTTGCCAGAAATTGGAAGTAAATGGTGATTTCCAGCAGAAAATGACATAGGATCCTGCATATAGCTGCATGACGGTGGGGGTGGGTGGGGGTAGATGATGGGAATTTTGAAGTCAGATCGTAAATCGCCAAGGGGAGGTCTGTCGTAACTTCAAATAGTCACTAAGTAATTGGAGTAAATTGAGGACTACTTGTATGCTGTTGGAATACCTAAAAAGCAGACAAGAGAGACCGGTCAACATGGAGAATCCACGTGGTCATTATGAGGCAATATTGACTTGGCACATAGACAAACTCATGACATTCTCATTACTTTGATACTCGTTAGCATATTGCCAAATTCTAATTTTCTCAGCCTTTGGTATAATTTTGAAATACTCACCTAATAAATTGTTCTTGAGTCATTGCTGATGTTGCCTGTGGTGAATTGTTTCATTTGTTTGTTTCAACATAACTGTATCTATTTTGTTTTTAGCACCAATTCAGTTTTTAGGCATTGGGTTTTTAATAATATAGAGATTGTGCATTCTTGGGTAAAATTGAAGGCCAGCTAATCTTGTTTTCTGTGAGTTGAGCATGAAGCAGCCTTCATTTTATGTCTCCCTTCTGTTCTGAATAATCTCAAGTAGACTGCTTTTGCAGCTGAAAGTTCTATTTTCCCCTCATTATCCTCATTTCTGTTGGGTTTATGAGGATCAGCATCCTGTTACCCCTCTTGTTGTTGATTTTCTCTTGAGATAGACTGCCTCTGAACATAGATGTTCTTTTTGGTATTCACAATACAGGCAGTCCTCGACTTTCAACCATCTTTAGCGACCATTTTATTTTATTATTATTATTTTATTAAATTTATATACCGCCCTTCTCCCGAAGGACTCAATGAAGTTACAATGGCACCAAAAGAGTGACTTGTGATGAGTCCTCGCATTTAGGACCGTTGCAGCATCCTCCACTGTCTTGTGATCAGAATTTTGATACTTGGTAACTGGCATCTATTGACCAAATATTGCTATTTGCAATTTACCCAGCTGGCTTCCAGCAAGCAAAGTCAATGGGGAAAGCCTGATTCGCTTAATGACCATGTGATTCATTTAACAACTGCAGTGATTTGCTTAACAATTGTGGCAATTGGGTACGATTCACTTAACAACCGGCTTGCTTAGCAATGGAAATTGTGGTCCCAATTATGCTTGTAAGCCAAAGAGTAATGCAGGGGTCTTCAAACTTGACAACTTTAAGACTTGTGGACTTCAACAGGGCTGGCTGAGGAATTCTGGGAGTTGAAGTCCACAAGTCTTAAAGTTGTCAAATTTGAAGATCCTTGGAGTAATGCATATTGTGGCTGCAATTTTGCAAGTCTGCCTAAGCTCCACACCCTTGAAGATCACTGTGTTATTAGAATTCTAGTCTTACAGGACAAGAAGGAAAAAAAATAACCCAGCATTTTCTTTTAGACAGTGTGCGGAAGGTCAGTGCAGTTAAATAAGACCATATTCAAACATATTAAATGATTTTACTAGATAATTTCAGGTTTTTGTTCTTTAATTGCATAGTTCTACAGTTTGCAAACATGGAGACTTCTTTATATGAAGTCTTATTGGTTGATAAGATCACGTGCACCAAAACAGGTTGATTCTCACCCACCCACCCAAAAAAAGGCTGTGCAAAACATTTCAAACATGAAATGTTGGTAGATACCCTATTTGGAGTGCAAAGATTTTGTACAGTTGAGCAGGACCATTTTGACCCCATAATTGTATGTTCTGAGCTTGGCGTATTTCCAGGGTACAGTATTCAGTATTCTGAAATTCATTTAAATGCAGTTTTGCATTAAAATGACGCACTTATGAAATGTTGTAGTGGAATAGTTCAGTACAAAATGGTTTGCAGTTTACTTTGTACTTTACCCATTTTGTTTTGTGAGAGGACTTTCCACTAATATTCTGAATGACATGATAAATCTTACAAGCTGCTAGATAACAACAATAGAGTTGGAAGGGACCTTAGAGGTCTTCTAGTCCAACCCCCTGCTCAGGTATGAAACCCTATACCATTTCAAGCAAATGGCTGTCCAGCCTCTTCTTAAAAACTTCCAGTGTTGGAGCATTCATCACTTCTGGAGGCAGGTTGTTCCACTGATTAATTGTTCTGACTGTCAGGAAGTTTCTCCTTAGTTCTAGGTTGCTTCTCTCCTTGACTAGTTTCCATCCGTTGCTTCTTGTCCTGCTTTCAGGTGCTTTGGAGAATAGCTTGACTCCCTCTTCTTTGTGGCAGCCCCTGAGATATTGGAACACTGCTATCATGTCACCCTCGTCCTTCTCTTCATTAAACTGGACATACCCAATTCCAGCAACCGTTCTTTATATGTTTTAGCCTCCAGTCCCCTTTCTTGCTCCTCTCTGCACTCTTTCTAGAGTCTCAACATCTTTTTTAGACTCAGATTTTATTTATTTATTTTTATTTTTATTACATTTATATCCCGCCCTTCTCCGAAGACTCAGGGCGGCTTACAAGCTTAGCAGTAGCCTTCATTCTATGTATATGCCTGCTTGTTAGGGCTTTCACACACACCCCAAGCGGCATTATTATTACTTTTCCTTCCCCAGCAGAAATGGGCTTAGGCAAGGGACTTAGTGGAAGGAACCAGCCTAAAACATGGTGATTGCAAGTATGCAATTAAAGACCTGTCCCAGAAAGCCAGTTTGGTCTAATGATGAAGGCACTGGGCTAGAAAGCAGGAGACTGTGAATTCTAGTCCTGCCTTAGGCATGAAGACTGTTGGGTGACTTTGTGCCAATCATTAAGAGACAGTGAGTTGCACAATCACTTAAATATGGACAGTCACTTCAATATGAGCCAGCAGTGTGCTGCAGCTGCCAGAAAAGACAACCCAGTGCTAGGCTGCATTAACAGAGGGATAGAATCAAGATCACATGAAGTGTTAATACCACTTTACAATGCTTTGGTAAGGCCACACTTGGAATACTGCATCCAGTTTTGGTCACCACGATGTAAAAAAGATGTTGAGACTCTAGAAAGAGGGCAGAGAAGAGCAGCAAAGATGATTAGGGGACTGGAGGCTAAAACACATAAGGAACAGTTGCTGGAATTGGGTATGTCTAGTTTAATGAAGAGAAGGACTTGGGGTGACAGGATAGCAGTGTTCCAATATCTCAGGGGTTGCCGCAAAGAAGAGGGAGTCAATGTATTCTCCAACCCATCTGAAGGCAGGACAAGAAGCAACGGATGGAAACTAATCAAGGAGAGAAGCAATTTTCTGACAGTTGGAACAATTAAGCAGTGAAACGTCAGAAGTTGTGGGTGCTCCAATACCAGAAGAGATTGAACAACCATTTGTCTGAAATGATATAGGGCAGTGATGGCGAACCTTTTAGAGACCGAGTGCCCAAACTGCAACCCAAAACACCACTTATGTATCGTTAGGTGCTGGGTGGGTGTGGCCCATTGGGTGGGCGTGACCCATTGGGTGGGCGTGGCTCCAGTGGTAACGGCAGACTGGGTGGGACTAAAAAGTTCAATCAATTCCAACTTTACGAGATCTTTTTTTCCCCCCACGAGAAGTTGATTGGTTGAACTTTTTTTTTTGCACACAGTGGGGAGGCATAAAGTGGAAATGTTTTATAAAACCCGGCTGAAGGCCTAGGACTGGGGCGATGGCACGCGTGCCCACAGAGTGGGCTCTGCGTGCCACCTGTTGCACACGTGCCACCACGGATATAAGGTTTCCTGCCTGAACAGAGAGTTGGACTAGAACAGGGGTGTCAAACTGCCGGCCCACGGGCCGGAGCGTCATGGAGAAACTGCACCCATCCCATTGCCGGCAAAGGGAAAATGTTCCGATACGTCACGCGACGTCACGTGACGTCATGGGTTTGACATGTCTGGACTAGAAGAACTCTAAGGTCCCTTCCAACTCTGGTATTCTGTTCTGTTCTGTAGATTAGTTCTGGTCCCCACTTAGGCATGAAAGCTGACTGAGTGACTTTGGGCCAATCACCAGGATATGGTAAGTTCTACTCCTGCCTTAGGCATGAAAGCCGGCTGGGTAACATTGTCGGACTGATAAGAGTGATAAGCCAGTTCGACAATTCCTTTCACAACCAATGGATCAATTCGCAGTTAATCTGAAAAAAAGCAGGCCCTGTACTTGCAAGAAAAGCAGTAGGAAGAAAAATAAAATTACCGGTAATGCATTTTTTAATGCAGTAGTTCAGTGTTTCTCAAAGTGTGGGCTGAATTTTCTCTGAAGAACCAGTGAGGGATCTGCAAAATCAAAAATGTTTGCCCGCCTATGCTGAAAAATAATACCATACTAGAATCTCATCAAACAATTAGGAGAAACTATAGTGGCGGTGAACACATCAACTTTAATTTTTAATATGGTAAATTTCAATAAATTTCACCCGTACAACCAAAAGCTCTTTTAGAGTCCTCCATAATTTTTAAAAGTAGGAATGGGTCCTGAGAGAAAAAAGTTCAAGAAACAATGAATTTTTGTTTTTAAAAGGATTCTGGAAACACGGTCACAAGAAGAGGCAACACCTAGGTGACCTCAACCAATAATAATTTTTTCAAAAATATTTTGTATTTTATGTTTTTTGTATATCATTGCCACAAAGCTGAGATGGAAGTGGGGGGGGGGGCGCTCCTATAAATTCTATAAATAAATAGAGACAATCTTTCAAAGACCAAAACAATTAGAATGGGCATGGTAGACCACCAGTAAATCTAGACTGGCAATGAAGAAAATTGTAGAAGGAATAGCAGAATCTGGGGTCAGAGTCATAAGAGGGATCAGCCTAGAACCCTTATGTAGCCACAAATGAACTAAGTCCAAATCCCTCTTTAGTGCCATTGAATCTTACCTAACTGTAACCAGATGCTGATCGTTGCTTGAGAAGATTCCTCTGCATAGGCTTTTAGCAATGAATCAGTATAATTGAACCTCCACATGTGGATTTGGTCTTTCGCACCCGACACTAATATTCTAGAAGAAAGCAGCAGCAAAATCATGTTCGTATTATTTTACTGAATTATTCATAAACAATAATAAAGGTAGGATAAACATAAATATGTAAATAAATAAAAATTAGTGCCAAGACAATATTGCCAGAACTTGCACATGACTCGAGGGAGTTGTCTACTTCACACTTAGATCTCGGGATGCTAATTGGTTTGCAGGATGGGACCGGGGGTGGGGGTGGGGGGGACATCTGAAGTTTTCTTGGCATTTTGCAGCTCATCTCGGCGAAAATAGGACGCCACCAGAGAGGCTGAGCTTCTGATTGTGAATTTTTGAATTTCAAAAGCACAACAGAAGGGCACATCTCCCTTTGCATTTAATTACATTGGCAGATTTGTCTGGGGCACCTACTTGCATATGCCTTGAGAATTGTTTCCATAAATACACCACGAAAAGCTGTGCAGAATCCCTCAAGGAGTTTTCAGGGAAGTAACTGTCCTCCTCTGGCTCCTTTGCAAGAAACTGATGGTTAAAATTTGCTTCAGAGGGAAGATGACCTACTTTTCCTTTCCTTAAAATATTTCGGTGTCACGTTTCTGCTGCAAAATACTGATGAAGACTTTTGTTGAAGGAAAAGTCTTCATCAATACCATCCAGTCCTTAAACTTAAAAAAAGGAGGACAGGAAAATCATATTCAAGGTCACCTCTGAAATTGTTTTTTTTTTGTATTTTTTTCAAAGCCGCAACAGAAGGTGCTGTGTAGTTGCAAAAGGCATCAGTGGGTTGTTGAAAAGCTTTGGAGAATGAAACGGTGATCAAAACTGTAAATCTTCATGTGTCTACGACAATGCTTTTAAACTTTGGCAACTTTAAGATGTGTGGACTTCAACTCCCAGAATTCCCCTGCCAGCCTTATTTGCTTAAGTAGAAGCTGTACAACTGATTGATTCGTCATCTGAGATGAGCAGCAATAGAAATTAAATAAATAAAAACAAGGAAAAACAGGCTGCCAATGGTTCTCCATTGCTGGAGATTTTAAGAAGAACATGGATGGCCATCTTTCAAGGCTGGATTAAGTCAAGGTTTCCCAACCTTGGTAATATGCTGGGTGGGGAATTCTGTGAATTGAAGTCCATAAGTCTTAAAAGCCGCCATGTTTGGGAAACCCTGAATTAAGCGGTTAGTGCACATGGCTGAGGCTGGATTAAATCAGTGTTTATTAAAATGGCAGCGGTGCCTATGAAAACCTAATAAATATTCTTACATTTCTCAGTTTTAATTTCTCAGTCAATATTGACAGACATCACTCACGTAAAGCAAAGCTCTTTGAGATCCTCAATCATTCTTAACTTAGCATGTATGATACTGGGTTCCCCTCCACTTCCAGAATTCTGGGATTTTTCAATATTTTTTCCCCTTTTGGTGCTCTTCTAGGTCGCAGAGATGGAGGAAATGACCATTTGGGAGCAGTATACCATTACATTGAATAGGGTAAGTAGAAGCACTGTAGCAACCACCATAAGCATCGAATAAATAGTAATAATTTAATGCTGCAGGTGTTTTATACTTCCATAGTTCCTTGTTTGAAATGTTAGTTTCCATATTAATATTTTTTTCTTTTGTTTTTGTATCTGCGATATTCCTAGAGTAGATTTTACTTTTTTATTTTAATGCGGAATAAATGGACTCATTATTAAATTAATATTATTTTGTTATATATTGATTGTATTTAGAAAGCGTTCATTACCTATGGAGATTCTCAGTCATCCAAGTCATGGTTGTCCCAAAGGTGATTTTTCAAAAGGCAACTGGACTTCATTTTTCCTTCAAGGCGTTTTGCTTCTCATCCAAGAAGCTTCTTCAGTTCTGACTGTCAGAAGTGATGAAGCTTCTTGGATGAGAAGTGAAACGTGTGCAAGGAAACACAAAGTCCAGCTGCCTTTTGCAAAAGCACCTTTGGGACAAAGCGCTCATTAGAATTTGTGGATTTACTGGCATTTACTAAGTCCTTGAGTTAATCTCAGTAAATAAATAATAGAACAAAAGAAATAGAAGAGAATATTTGTAGCTCAGGGTTAAACTGCGGTGTCCTTGGTGCTCTGTGAGCTTCATAGTTTTCTTGCAGACATTTCATTACCACATTAGGTAACATCATCAGTGCTAATAGAAAATGCTCAGAGCAAACCCCACTTCCTATTAGCATTGAACAACCTGCTGTGAACGCTCCAACACTTGAAGTTTTTAAGAAGAGACTGGACAGCCATTTGTCTGAAATGGTATAGGGTTTCCTGCCTGAGCAGGGGGCTGGACTAGAAGACCTCCAAGGTTCCTTCCAACTCTATTATTGTTGTTGTTGTTGTTGTTGTTTCGTTACCTAGTTTGGTAATGAAACATCTGCAAGAAAACCACCAAGCTCACAGAGCACTAAGGACCCCACAAAAGAAAATTTGCATTTATTTCTTATATCTGTTGTTATATCCTTATACCTTCTTCCTTCGCCTTTGGGTAATTTTCTCTATTTTCTTGCAATAAGAAATGCAGGAAAAGGTCTTAATGTTTTCTCCTTTCATCCAGGATCCCCGGAAGGGTTTTGGCATTGCCATTTCGGGTGGCCGCGATCGTCCAAACAGTTCAGATGGCGACACCTCTATTGTCATATCAGATGTGGTGCCTGGAGGACCAGCTGTTGGCCGACTCCAGTGAGTACTTAAAACAAGTCAATTCAGCAAACTCACAAACCGGGGGAAAATGACAATTTTTCTCTGGAACTCCCAAGACCCAGTTGCAATGGCTTCTAGGATGTCACAGCAGTTTAACCAATGGCTGGGCCATGTTTGCTGCTTATGGGTGGGGAGGGGCAGGAATTGTTTAAATTATCTCTTTGGGCACCAACTTGCATGCTCACTCAGTGCCTACGCTGTGCCCACCTTAGTTGAGATGTGTCTGGTGGAAAAACAGAATAATATTTCTTAATTATAGCACTTAGACTAGAGGTAGGCCTCAATTTATGACTGGTTGCCTAGCAACCATTCAAAGTTCCAATAGACCTCCCCAAAAGGGACCTACCATCTGATTCTGAATGGTGAAGGTGGTGCAAACAAACACACACACACACAAACACCCACACAACACACACAGACCAGATACATGACTTCATTTTGGTCACTTGGCAGCTGGCTCATCTTTATGACCAATTGTAGTATTCTGCAGTCACGTGATGCAATTTCTGATTTTTTTTGGGGGGTAGGGCTGGAAATCCTACCCTTTTGGTCAGTTTCCAACAAACAACACCCTTAGGAATGAACTAATTTGCTTAATGACTGCAGTGTTCACTTAATGGCCGCTGCAAAAAAGGTTGCAAAATTGGGTCGGTCATGTGGGTGCCTCAACATTATTTCCATATTTCCATTATGATGTATGAAGTCCAGGCTCCATTATGGTTGTAAATTGAGGACTACATATAATTGTTAAGTGGTAAAATGGTCAAACTCTCTGCTTCAGGAGGCATTGCCTTCCATTGTGCCACATTGTTCCATGACATTTCTTTGCTATCTCAAACGACTGCATTGTATGTGCATCCTGATTTTTAAAATATTTAAATGGTCTTTTACATGGGGGATGTGTCAAAATGGGAAATAGGCTGTGTGTCCTTGGCTAATATGCCACAGATCTAATTTTCTCTGAATCTCTAAATAGGGGTACATTAGATTCCAGTTGTCATTTCTGGAGAAGCCAGCACAGGCAAGATCGAAAAAAATTAGGTTAAAAAAATGAGCTGTGTAAGCCAGCTTCCTACGTTGCTGCTGTATTTCAGTCTGTTCATTTTAGAACAATGAGGACTAGAACTTTGTGGCATCTTGAAGGAGCACAATTAAAGTTCTTCCATCCACAGATCATGCGGCTGGCGGGGATGGGATGTCCCATCTGGTAAAAGCAGGTTGAAGCGATTTTTAATACTCTTTTAAAATCTTTTGGAAAAGAAAGAGAAGAGAAACATCATGGCTTCTTTCTCACTTGGTAGGCCTTTACTTATCTCCCTGTTTACATTTGACAGGACCCGGGACAAGATTGCCATGGTCAACGGCCTCTCCATGGAGAACGTATCTTCATCTTTTGCCATCTCCACTTTGAAAACTTGTGGCAAGTTGGCTAATATTGTGAGTGTCTATGGAGATTCTCAGACATCCAAGTTATGGCTGTCCCAAAGGTGATTTTTTTAAGAGGAACTGGACTTTCTTTGTTTTTGCTTGAAGACATTTCGCTTCTCACCCAAGAAGCTTCTTCAGTTCTTTTCTTCAGTCCGGTTGCCTTTTGAAAAAACACTTTGGGGACATTGTGAGTGCAGATGAGGCAGATCAGTTGAAGAAGGGGCAGTATTTGAAATATTTTTGTTCTTTTCTATTTTTTTGTAAGATTAGCTAAGGTTATCCTATTCCCAGAATGCGCTGAGAAGCTGAAGTCAAGTTTGATATTGGTTTAGTATCCTGGCTTGTTCAGATAATGATAGCTTCCAGCTCAGAAAAGTGGAAATTGAAATTATGTAAAGAGGTCATGGTTTCCTTGCTCATCCTGTAAAGATGGGAGTGATAAATCTACATGTGTCATACTGTATATTTGTACTTATTTATTTTTACAAATAACTCAAGGCAACAAACATGCCTCACACTCCTTCTTCTTTCTATTTTCCTCACAGCAACAACCCTGTGAGGTGGGTTGGGCTGAGAGAGAATGACTGGCCCCAAGTCACCCAGCCAGCTATAATGCTTATGGTGGGATTTGAACTCACGGTCTCCCAGTTTCTAGTCTGGTGTCTTAACCATTAGACCAAACTGGCTCTACTATTAAAATTCAATATGGTTTATGTACTATGGAACTACATCCAAATTCAGTTTCAGTAAGTTTACAGCCCTCATGGTTGTTGTGGTTGTTTAATGCTGAGACAAAATCTCTGTCAAGCTTGAAAAAAAATTGTTGAGGAAAAGAATAGTGCTAACATTTTTGCTGAGTGGGACTTGATTATTCTCCTCCCCATGACAGGAAAAATGGACAAGTTGCCTACAAAAATTTCAACTTTTCATACTTCCGTTTTAATTCACCTAATGGGTTTGAATCTTTTTTTCACAGATTTTGTTTTTTTCTCTCGTTTATTTAATAAAGCAAACAGGCAAACCTTGGCAACTTTTAACGTTTTTGGACTTCAACTCCCAGAATTCCCCAGCCAGCCATTCTGGCTGGGGAATTCTGGGAATTGAAGTCCACATATCCTCAAGCTACCAAGATTGAGAAAACAGTGGCCCAGATGCAAATCTCAGAATGCAAATTCACTTTCTCTTACTGGCAGACGGTCAAAAGACCCAGAAAAATCCACTTGCCAGTTGCCAGATCCAGCCAGCCAAGAAGCCAGCCTCCCTTGACGCCTACTAAGCATCTGACGGATGGGAGAAATGAAGACTCGGATGAGGACTATGGGTACCGAGGTGGTGAGTTGGGCAGACACCCCGGGCAGAGCCGACAGCGGACAGAAGCAGAACATAACCGTGGTTACGATGGAGACTCTTCCAGCGAGAGAAGCTCGGGACATTATCGTGATGATGACAACGATAGCGCTCGCAGGCAGCCCCTCAGGAGCCGGAGGCGGAGCCAAGAGGGGGGCTACTGGAGGCAGAGCCAAGACAGTGGGTCTGATAGGGCACCTTTGGCCAATGGGCACCATCACAAAGGAAGCACCAGCGGGCTTGTCCTGATGTCTGGATTTAAGCGGCTGCCAAGGCAGGACGTGCCGATGAAACCCGTCCGCTCAGTTTTGGTGAAACGTAAGGAGAGTGAAGGTGAATGGCTAAACTTTCTTTTCACCCATTTACCCTGTTCTGCACCTCCAAATTAAGGTACAGGTAGTCCTCGACTTACAACCGTTTGTTTAGTGACCGTTTGAAGTGACAGCCGCACTGAAAAAAGTGAGTTATGACCGCTTTTCACCCTTACGGCTGTTGCAACTTCCCCACAGTCACGTGATCAGAATTCAGACCCTTGGCAACTGGCATGTATTTATGACAGTTTGCAGTGTCCCAGGGTCATGTGATCAAGTTTGGTGACCTGCTGACAAGCCATGTCAAAGGGGAAACTAGTTGACAGCCCTGTTATCAACAACTGCAGCGATTCACTTAACAGCTTTCGCAAGAAAGGTCATAATATAATAATAATAATAATAATAATAATAATAATAATAATAATAATAATAATAATAATAATAATAATAATGTTATTTGTATACCGCCCTTCTCCCGATGGACTCAGGGCGGTGAACAGGGCAATACATGTTAAAAGACAAGAATACAAAAATTAAAAGAGATTAAACAAGATGCCCAAGAACTATAACAATAAGTTAAAAAATATAAAAAGCAATAAAAGCCAACCCATCACCCATCAGGCCAGGCCGGCTTGTTCGAACAGGTAGGTCTTCAGGTCGCGCCGGAAGGAGCGAAGGTCGGGCGCCATCCCGAGCTCAACCGGAAGATGGTTCCATAAATCCGGCGCGCCCACAGAGAACGCCCTCCCCCTGGGGGCCACCAGTCGACATTCTTTGACCGGTGGCACCCAGGGGGAGGCCCTCTCTGTGGGAGCGCACTGGGCGGAGGGAAGTTGATACCGGCCGCAGGTGCTCCCTGAGGTATTCCGGACCCATGCCATGGAGGGCATGGGGCAAAGCTCACTTAACACTTGTCTTGCTTAGCGATGGAAATTTTGGTTGTGAGTTGAGGACAACCTGTCCAGTTCTCTCTTTCTCTGCCTAATGTGGATCATCAATCTCGGTGTTTTTCAAATTTAGCAACTTTAACCTGAGAGGACTTCCATTCCCAGAATTCCCCAGCCAGCATAGCAGAATTCTGGGAGCTGAAGTCCACCCGTCTTTAAAGTTGCCTGGTTTAAAAAACATCAATCTATCTGATTTGCGAAAATTCTAATTTTTCACCTGAATGTGACAGAATTGTGCATTCAGAACAGGACAGAATAACAGAGTTGGAAGGGACCTTGGAGGTCTTCTAGTCCAACCCCCTGCTTAGACTGGTTCTCACACTTAACAACTGTTGCAGCATCCCCACAATCATGTAATAAAAAATTGGGGGCTGGGCACGTGGCATATATTTACAATGATTGCAAAATCCCGGGGTCGTGTGATTGTCATTTGCAAACTTCCCAGCTAGCTTCCGACAAGCAAAATCGATTGGGGGGGGGAGATTGGATTCACTTAACAGTCGCACAATGCACTTTAACAATTGCATTGATTTGCTTAACAACCATGGCAAAAAAAAGGTTGTAAAATTGGGCATAACTTGCTTAATAGCTTCCTGGCTTAACAACATAAGCTCTGGTCCCAATTGTGGGCTTCCTATAATAACTGTACCCTCCCACTGCTAGAAGATGATTTTATGAATGGGAACAATGTTCATTTTGCTAACTGACCCTCTAAAATGTTTCCTTCCTGAAAACCCAAGAATACGGACTGAAGCTGGGAAGCCAGATTTTCATCAAACACATCACTGAGACAGGATTGGCAGCCAAGGATAATTCCCTGCAAGAAGGGGACCTTGTCCTCAAGGTGAGTTGGCAAAGGTTGCTATTATCACAATAGCTCATGGTGTGCTGCCACCACGTGGCTGTGTGGAGAAATCACAATGTGGGCAGTCAGACCCTCCTACCCTATGATGTATTTCCTTTTCCCTCCCCTTTCTGGGATGGACTTCCTCCTCCTTTGTCCCTAGAGAGTCCATTCTCTTTTAGCCTGAAGACATGGGGTAACTTGCAGACTCAATATGCAGTTCCTGGGAATACTACCATTTTCTAACCTTAGAGATACCTTGGAAATGTCTTGGAAATGCTGTACAAAGGTCATCTGAATGCATCCACCTACTGTATTCAACTCTACATGCAATAAAGGTATTTCTATATGATAAAAGGTGTCTCTACGAGTTCAAAACTATCTGGAGAGATATGTTAATGTTAATGATATCTGTTTATATAGACCATAGAAGTCTTAACAAGAGATTAATTAAAGTACAAAAGCTTCGATCCAGAATAGTTAGAAAATGGTAGTATTCCCAGGAACTGCATATTGAGTCTGCAAGTTACCCCATGTCTTCAGGCTAAAAGAGAATGGACTCTCTAGGGACAAAGGAGGAGGAAGTCCATCCCAGAAAGGGGAGGGAAAAGGAAATACATCATAGGGTAGGAGGGTCTGACTGCCCACATTGTGATTTCTCCACACAGCCACGTGGTGGCAGCACACATGGTCTGGATATACTTGTTTATGTTGCTGTGATTTTTGAGAATAGACTCCAGCCGTGCCACTGGAAAAGCAAATATGGCCCTGAAATGTTATATGGTTGCCGTGTAAAAAAAAAAGATATTGAGATTCCAGAAGGAGTGCAGAAAAGAGCAACAAAGATGGTTAGAGGACTGAAGACTAAAACATATAAAGGTTGCTGGAATTGGGTATGTCTAGTTTAATGAAGAGAAGGCCTAGGGGTGACATGATAGCAGTCTTCCAATATCTCAGGGACTGCCCCAAAGAAAAGGGAGTCAAGCTATTCTCCAAAGCACCTGAAGGCAGGAAAAGAAGCAATGGATGGAAACTAATCAAGGAGAGAAGCAACCTGGAACTAAGGAGAAATTTCCTGATAGAACAATTAATTAATGGAATGACTTCCCTCTAGAAGTTGTGAGTGCTAAATCACTGGAGTTTTTTTTTTAAAAGATTGGATAGCCTTTTGTCTGAAATGCTATAGGGCGGGGTGTCAAACTCACAACGTCATATCATGACTTTTTCCCCATTGCCGGCAATGGGGTGGGCGTGGTTTTGCCATGACGCATCTGGCCCGTGGGCCAGCAGTTTGACACCCCTGCTATAAGGTCTCTTCTGTTCTATTCCTATTCCTATTCCTATTCCTAATTCTATTCTGTTCCGTTCCATCCCATCCCATCCCATCCCATCCCATCCCAGTTGTCAGGCAGCCTTACCATAATGGACAAATATGAGATCTTAAGGTTTTATTTTATTTTATTTTGTTATTCATTTATTTATTTGATTTTTATAGTTGCCCATCTGAACAAGTTCCTCTTAAGGTTTTGAGGCATGTTGCAGAAGAGAGGGAGAGGTCACTTCATTTGCATCGCCAGTTAAGGGGCTACTTAGTCAAAAGATAAGGGACCCTCAGCCACGATTAATATAAAGAAATAAACAGATAACCATATAGAATTGAAAGGGAAGGAGTGAAAGGGAAAGTGGTCACATTTTCCTGTGCCACCTTCTTTAACTGCCTGGGGAGAATTTCCAGCCACCTGTGGGGCTGTGCAAGAAACAATTTGGTGCAGTGATGAAGGTGCTAATTTAGAAACCGGGAGTTCTAGTTCTCCATTAATCGTGGAAGCCCGCTAAGTGACTTTGGGCCAGTCCCTCTCTCTCAGCCCAACCCACCTCACAGAGTTGTGGGATAAATAAGGGATTAGAGCATTATATACATCAGGGGTGTCCAATCTTGGCAACTTTAAGACTTGTGGACTTCAGCTCCCAGGATTCCCCAGCCAACTCCTCCTCCTCCTCCTCCTCCTCCTCCTCCTCCTCCTCTTCTCTTCCTGTTATTTTGCAAGAGAGCACATGGCCCAAATCAAAAATCTTTTAGAAAACAATGAGTTGCAGAAGACGTTAAGTAAAGATGGGCAACTTGTAGGCTTCACTGGATTTCCCCCCATCCTTGTTTTCATCGCTCCTCTTCCACGCTGCTACACAAAAAATAAAATGAGCCTCTCGGCCAAAACATTGCTTAGCAATAGCACTTAGACGTATATACCGCTTTATAATATTCTACAGCAGTATCTAAACAGTTTTATAGAGTCAGCCTATTGCCCCCAATAATGTGGGCCCTCATTTTACCAACCTTGGAAGGATGGAAGGCTGAGTCAATCTTGAGCCAGTGAGCATCGAACTGCTGGCAATGGGCAGAGTTAGCCTGCAATACTGAATTCTAACCGCTGTGCCACTTTGGCTCATCAGCATTGTGCTGCCTGATATAAAGCTGGGATAAGGTTTTGAGCAAAGAAAAAATTGCTTGGCCCTGACTCCTCTCTTCATCTCCCTCTTATCTAGATCAATGGCGTTGTCAGCAAGAACATGTCTTTGGAAGAGACACGGCAGCTGATCGAACAGTCTGAGGGAAAACTTACCTTACTCGTTTTACGTGATAACAGCCAATTCTTGGTCAACATCCCGCAAGTGAGAGACAGCGATACGGAAAGTTCCCACCTGGACGGTGAGGGGGGGACTCTGGAGAAAAACTGGGGTGGGGAAGAAGAGGTGGAGAAAATTGAAGTGGATCCTGAGGTTGCTGAGATAGCGATAGAACTTAAGACTTCTATACCGCTTCATAGTGCTTTATAGCCCTCTATAAGCGATTTACAGCGTCAGCATATTGTCTCCAACAATCTGGGACCTCATTTTACCAACTTCGGAAGGATGAAAGGCTGAGTCAGCCATGACCCAGTCAGAATCGAACTGCTGGCAATTGGCAGAATTAGCCTGCAGTACTGCATTCTAACCACTGAGTCACCATGGCTCTTAAGATCATACTTTTAGGGAAGTGGATGAAGATAGAGATGGATTGGTATATAGGCAACCACAATTGGGACTGGCAACTTACATGTTAACGAAAGCAGTTGCTAAGTGGTGGTGCACAACCAACCACATCCCCTCTGGTCCACGGAAAAAATTTACTCCGCAGAACTGGTCCCTGGTGCCTAAAAGATTAGGGGCCTCTGCTCTAGGATGCTGATTATCTTTATTAAGAGACAACTTCTAATTGCTCTGAGTTGATATGCTCTATTTCCTTAATTCTTGTATTCTACGCATTTTAAACCACTCTCTCTCCTCCTCCCTCTCCCTCTCCCTCCCTCCCTCCTTGACTTGACCTGGATTTAAATTGACTTTTAAAAAAGGGGTTTTACCCACATTCTGCAGTTTAATTCAGAAATGTAACCAAAGAGATTTTTTTTGCTAAATTTAAGTGTCAGACTAGCGATGTATTTAAAACATAGCTTGTTGCAGTGGCCGTAATGGATGGCCGTGATGGTTTACATACAATATTGTCATAAATCATGGTTTGTGAACGCAACCAGACAAATCATACAATGACTTTGGGCTTTGTACAAATTTATCAGATTCATCTGCTTCTAAGTAGGAGAATTGTACTCAGACCAAAGTGTCTGTCTTGTATAATTCTAGTTACTTTTCTGTTTTTTAGATATATCTGATCTTGGTTCAGACATCTCGCCTCCCCCTCCTGTGGGAAGTACACCACACTCTCCTCAATCTCCGACAAGAGATCCTCTCTGGTAGGAATCTCTCCTTAAGCCTTAGTTGGCTGCTGTTCTCAGCATAAATGGCTTGCAAAAATAATCCAGATAATCCAGATTGAAAGATCACAGAATTAAAGATTTTTAGGGTCTCTTTGCTGCCATCTAGTGGTCATTTGAATTCTAACAGCCCAGGTAAGGCGGTCCTAAACACAGCATTTTTCCACTGTCGGATTTTAAAACTAGCCTCTCGAACTAGGTGGCAGTAACCTGGTTGATCTAAAAAAAAGTTAACCCTTAATTTTGGGTAGAGTTGGAGTAACTGGATGGAGCTGAGCGTTTACTGGCAGATGCCCTTCCTGAGTTCACAGCAGATTTTTTTTGTGTGTGTGCCCTGATAGAGAAACATCTGCTGCTACCTAGGATTGAACTCTCAACCTTCCGAGCGGGAAACGAGTGTCTTCACCGCTAGGCCACTACGTTGCTTATGTTCTCCAACCACAGTATTAGGAGCAAACTGATAACCAGGGTGATGGAAAAGTTAAGGGCAAGACCTAAGCATGTTTTACAATCAATTTATGACTGATCATATAATGAATATTTGAAGTTACAATGGACCACCCAACAGCTACTTATGGGGCTATTTCAATTATGATGACACCCCCCCCCCCACACACACACAGATGCTACAGTGATGTAATCACATTTTGGGCGCTTGGCAACTAGCTCTCCTTTACAACTGTTTGCAAAAATCACAATTTTTGATGTTTTGGGCCCATTTCCAGCGTTTACGTCGTTTCCAGTTTTCCCAAAAACACCCACTGGGTAAAATGTATTTGTTTAACGACTGTGGCACTTGCTTAATGACCGTCACAAAAAAATATTGAGAAATTGGATCCAGTCACATGATTCCTTGACTTACATCTGCAATGAGTTACAACTGTAATTCCAGGCTCAGTTAAGGTTGTAAATTGAGGACTACCTCTATAGCCCTTAAATCCGTTATATCTTGGACAAGCCTTATGTACAAGAAGAATAATACGTTTAAGTTACCACAAATCAGGGACTTTAATAGCTCAGCTTAAAAGGGGGAAATAGTTGCCCTGTTTCTGCTGAGATAACTTCCTGAATGTATCCATTCATTCATCCATTCATTCACTCACTCACTCACTCAATTTATATAGCTCTGATTGGGCATGCTGCTATATTTTGTAAAATAATTTATTGCGCAAACAGTTCTTTTAATCTGTCTGTATGGCTTTTTCACCCAGTAAGATATAGTAAGATCACTGTTTAATTATCATAATTTTATAATACTTACCTTCCCCCCCCCCTTTTTTTTTTGCTTATTGTCTCTTCAAGTTTCTGGCTCTCATTGTGAGTGGCCCTAGATTTCTCAAATGTATTATTCTTTTATTTGGTTCACTCTTATGTGGTGATTTTTCTATCTTAGATTGTTTGGGCTGATTTGGGATTTAATTCTGCTCTAATTCTTACTTTCTTGGTGTTAATACATGACACCGAGGCTGTAAAACAGGAAACAAATAAGTCAAAGTCATAACTGAACTTTTAAATCCAACCTTGGCAACTTTAAGACTTGTGGACTTCAACTCCCAGAATTTCCCAGCCAACAGTTTGGAGACACTTGATTTAAATAACGATTGCAAAAGATACCCTGGAGAGCTTTGAGATATTGTTGTTTCCCTCAAATTATCATTCTGCGTTTTGTCTTCTTCTCCCATCCCACCCACCTGGCTGGATCCAACAGGGGTTACAGCAGACAAGAGACGGCAATGGAAGAGTCGACTCCACCGCAAGTTCCTAGTAAGTGTCTTGAACTTAGCTCCTCTTGTAAGGGCGATGATAACGAGCAAGGTCTCTTGAGGGAGAAAAATCACTTCTGGGATCAATTGCATACACAAACATTATCCTCCTCCTCCTCGTCACTATTGTTGTTACCATTGTGGTTGTTTGCACAGTCAGCCAGATGTTTAGATTGGATTTGCCGTTTTTGTCCACTCTTCGAGTCCGTCCCAAGAATCAGGGATAGGCAGATGTTGCTGTTTGATAGTGTTGGAAGTATCGTCGCAGAATGTAAGCTGTTGCAAGTAAAGCTGCCTTTTGCAATTGACCGATGGGGATTTTGTCGATGCCGATGGTGTTCAGCTGATGCATCCAGATATTTTGGAATTACACTCAAGGCACCTATTGCTATCTGCATTATCTTTGCTTTCTTTTGCCACGGTTGTTCTACTTCTACTTGCGGGTCTTTGTATCTTGTGATTGTCTCCTGTTCTTTCTCTTCTGCTGTCCTATTCTGCTGTATTATACTGTACAGGCAGTCCTCGACTTACAACAGTTCATTGAGTGACCGTTCAGTGGCACTGAAAAAAGTGACTTTTGCTTCATTTTACAACCTTTTTCGCCACAGTTATCAAGTGACTCACTGCAGTCCTTAAGTTAGTAACACAGTTGTTAAGTGGATCTGGCTTCCCCATTGACTTTGCTTGTCAGAAGATCACATAAGGGGATCTCATGACCCCGGGACGCTGCAACCATCATAAGTATGAGTCAGTTGCCAAGCATCTGAATTTTGATCGTGTGACTGTGGGGATGCTGCAACGGTCATAAGTGTGAAAAATGGCCATAAGTCTCTTTTCTCAGTGCCGTGGTAACTTTGAATGGTCACTAAGTGAACCATTGTAAGTCGAGGACTGCCTGTATTTTAGATTTCATATGTCATATTTTTATCTCTTTTTGTCATGGTTCTGATAAATGAGACAATTCAAACAAAATGCAGGCATTGTTTATCTAAAAAGTCTTAATAATGAAATGAAACATCGGCACTCATGGAGGGATGCCAGAATCTGAAATCTCCTTTCCACAAACCCATCTAACATACACAATTCCTGCCCTTATCTACACGTCATAAATCACATTATCTAATTAGTTGTACATATGAAGTTTCACTTCCAATTCTGTACCGGGGCTTTTCTTCTCAAAACATCTGGTTGACATTGGGGGGGGGAATGAATCCCCCACAGGGATTCAAAGCGAAGCAGTTAAAGTAACAGGCTGTCACTTATATTGTCAGTGCAAAAACATGTCAATGTTTGCAGCATTGACACTTGTGTTTTTATCAAAATGTGAGGTGAATGTGCCATATGATAAGTAAATAATTCTGTGGGTTCTTTTTACTCCCCTCTAGATCCCGAGGAATCCCCCATCAATGAGTACAATTTCCGAGGAAATAATTCCATCATGCAAAATGACGGGATTTCAGGGTAAGTTCCGCAATGCAGACTGTATTTTGGATGGCAGCATCTGGAGAGAGAGCCTGGATTTGAACCCTTTTCGGCTTTTGCAGGTACAGTCCCGACTCCAAGGTGGTGCGTTTTGTCAAAGCCAAGAGCATCGGCCTCCGTCTTGCAGGTGGGAATGACGTTGGGATATTTGTGGCTGGCGTGCAGGAGGGCAGCCCGGCTGAAATTCAAGGCATCCAAGGAGGCGACCAGATCCTTCAGGTATGTTTACCTCCTAATGAACCAACTCTGATCTTGGTGGATCTGGAATCTTGGTTATGTGCAGGGTGGTTACTGGCTCCAAAGGAGAAGATTAGAAGTAGTGGGAGGAAAGTGTAAGGAGCCAGTCTGGTCTTATGGTTAATGCACCAGGCTCTGAGTTTTAGGGCTGCCTTAACCCTAAAAGCCAGCTTGGTGACTTTGGGCCAATCATCAGGAGAGTTTGAGTTCAAGTCCCGCCTTAGCCATAAAAGACAGCTGGGAGACTTTGGGCCAATCGCCAGAAGACAGTGAGTTCTAGTCCCACCTTAGCCATAAAAGCCAGCTGGGTGACTGTGGGCCAATTGCCAGGAGATGGTGAGTTCTAGTCCCGCCTAAGCCATAAAAGCCAGCTGGGCGACTTTGGGCCAATCACTAGGAGACCCGCCTTAGGCTTGAAAGTCAGCTGGGTGACCTTGGGCAGCCCCTCTGTCTCAGCCCAATCCATCTCACAGGGTTGTTGTTGTGGGAAAAATAGGAGGAGGAAGATGTGTTGGATGTGTTTGCCCACCTCGAGTTATTTAATAACAAACGGTAAAGGTGTCCCTGCAGATTTTATTCCAGTAGTGTTGCTGACTCTAGGAGGCAGTGCTTTCAAACTGCTAGGGTGGCAGGAGCTCACCCTGTCTTGTGGCACTTGGGTCTCGAACCTGGGTAGTGTCAGCCTGTGCTCCCAATAGCTGAGTCTGAGGAATCGGAGGAGGAGGAGGAGGGATTTGGAGAGCCTTCGGTGTCGGAGGGAGGCTCTGATGCACTGCAGGACTCTCAGCCTGGCCCCTCCAGTCATGTTCCTCATGAGGCTCAGCTGTGTGAGGAGGAGGTGTTGGACTCAGAGGAGTCACAGCTGAATCTGTTCAGAGACGCTAGAAGCAGAAGGCAATCCAGCAGAGCAGAACAGAGAAAATCTATGAGGCAACTCAGTGAAAGGAGGAGAAGGCATTGAGAAGCCACGCCTTGGGACAGATAATAAAAGGGGAAGGTGTGGGTGGTGCTGGTTGCTGCAGGCAACTGTGTGGAGACATTCAAAGAGAATCCTGATCTGTTCTTGCTAATCTGTTTGACTCTTGTTGGATGTTTTGAATCATGTATTTTTTGTTGAAGAAAATATTCTGCTGCTTTTTTGTTTGAAAGACTTTATTATTTGAAGCTGTAAATAAATTTGGGTTAGGTTTTTACCAGCCTATTGATTGTTAAAAGGAAAAAGGGGTTGTCCCTGACACACAAACAGGGCCGGTCGTAGGCTGGAACAGAACACTGGGCTGCTGGCTTTTCCAGCCGACAAGCCCAGTGTCTTCACCGCTGAGCCACAGCGCTGCTCTAATAAAAATAACCAAAGTGGGATACAAATCAATCAATCAATAGTTACAGATGAGACCCAAGTTTCTCAACCTTGGCCACCCACTTTAAGATTGTGGACCTCAACTCTGCATTACCACCTTGATTTCCTGAAGCAAGGCAATGTACCTCAAATAACAAGATCACTAAAGACGGGCATGGGCAAACGAGGTGGGCAGTGCTGGCCAACCCCCCTTTTGCCCCATTCTCTTGGCAGGTGAATGAGAAGCCATTCCAGAACTTGACTCGTGAGGATGCTGTGCAGTACTTGATGGAGTTGCTTCCAGGGGAAGAAGTGACATTCCATGTTCAGAACAAACAGGACAGTAAGTGACATATGGCTCTTGGCTGATTTACTCCTCCGTTGTAGATTTTACGTCCCTCCTTTCCCTCCTCCTATCGTATGTGTGTGATTCCTGTTAGGGGAGGTGGTTATAGGCAAGTTAACACCCTTAAACCTGGAATACTGCATCCAGTTTTGGTCGCCATGAGGTAAGATGTGGAACTAAGGAGAAATTTCCTGACAGTGAGAACAATTAACCAGTGGAACGACCTGCCTCCAGAAGTTGTGGGTGGCTCCATCACTGGAGATATTTAAGGAGAGGCTGGACGGCCATTTGTCTGAAACGGTATAGGGCAGTGATGGCAAACCTTTTAGAGACTGAGTGCCGAAAGTGCAACCCAAAACCCACTTATGTATCGTCGGGTGCCGGCTGGGCGTGGCCCATTGGGTGGGTGTAGCTGCAGTGGTAACAGCAGACTGGGTGGGACTAAAAAGTTCAATCAATCAATTCCAACTTTGCGAGATCTTTTTTCCCCCGCGAGAAGTTGAAATTGATTGATTGATTGAACCTTTTTTAGGACTGGGGCGACAGAGCGCGTGCCCACAGAGAGGGCTCTGCGTGCCAACTGTGGCATGCATGCCATAGGTTCGCCACCACAGGTATAGGGTCTCCTGCCTGAGCAAGGGGTTGGACTAGAAGACCTCCAAGGTCCCTTCCAACTCTGTTATTCAGTCTGTTATTCTTTTTAAACCTTCTATCAAAGAGAAACAGCCCCACGAATATGCCCTGGCCAGACAAGCATGTGAAGGCCCTGAAAAACCAGAGAGATGGATGAATGGATTTTTATTTTTTATTTTTTTATTTTAATTCCATTTATATCTTGCCCTTCTCCGAAGACTCAGGGCGGCTTACAAGCTTAGCAGTAGCCTTCATTCTATGTATATGCCTGCTTATTAGGGCTTTCACACACACCCCAAGCGGCATTATTACAAAGTCAGCTTAATTGCCCCCAACAATCTGGGTCCTCATTTTACCTACCTCGGAAGGATGGAAGGCTGAGTCAACCTTGAGCCTGGTGGGATGCGAACCTGCACTAATTGCAGGCAGCTGGTGTTACTTAAGGAGGCATTAGCTCACTGCTCCACCAAGGATAAAAAGAGGGATGGATGAAAAGATGGATACATGCCTTTTTTTAAAAATTGCCACCTGTACCATATTAGTATTCCCAAATGCCAGCATCTTCATACAGCAGGGGTCCCCAACCCCTGGTCCATGGACCGGTACTGGGCAAGCAAAGCCCCATCCACGAGATGCAGGCAGCACACAAAACCACGCACCCTCCGCTCCGTGGAAAAACCTCTCTCCACGTAACCGGTCCCTGGTGCCCAAAAGGTTGGGGACCTCTGCCATACAGCTTGTGGAGAATTCTTCTCTTTTTTCAAATCTGTCTAACCATATCCCTGTAAGGTAGGCTGGGCTGAGTGGGGAGTGATGGCTTCCCATTGGTTTCTTCTCCCTAGTTTACAAGAAGATGGTCAAATCCAACCTGGGCGATTCGTTCTATATCCGCACCCACTTTGATTTTGAGAAGGATACCCCTTCCGCCCTGAGCTTCACACGGGGAGAAGTCTTCCATGTGGTAGACACCATGTACCGGGGCCGGTTGGGAAGCTGGCTCGCTTTGCGGATGGGGAAGGAACTTCAAGAGCTGGACAAGGGCATCATCCCAAACCGGAGCAGGTAGAAGTGTATGCTTTGTGCGGGGAAAGATTTTTAAGATTTCTAAAAAGAGACTGGACAGTCATTTGTCGGAAATGGCGTAGGGTCTCATGCTAGAGCAGGGGGTTGGACTAGATGACCGCCAACGTCCCTTCCAACCTGTTTTCCTTGTTGCCTTCTGGGAGGGGGCTCCGAAGCAGAACATCCAGATTCAGTCCCAGCTTTGTTCCACACAGTATTGACCTTGTGAACTCTAAAGCTTCCTCCTTCCATTATGTATTCAAGATGGACAGTGATTAATATTTATATGTCACTTATATGTAAGGGTGTAGGTCTATACATACGTTGTATATAGCATGTTTATATGTGTGTTATGTATGTGTAGATTTTGAGAGCAGGCAACATATTTTCATTTTTAATGTGTGCCAGTGTGCCCCAAAATGACATTATATTATCTATCTATCTATCTATCTATCTATCTATCTATCTATCTATCTATCTATCTATCATCTATTGCATCCATATCTCTGTCTATCTATCTATTTATCATCTATTGCATCCATATCTATCTATCTATCTATCTATCTGTCTGTCTGTCTGTCTATCTGTCTATCTATCATCTATTGCATCCATATCTCTGTCTATCTATCTATCATCTATTGCATCCATATCTCTATCTATCTATCTATCTATCTATCTATCTATCTATCTATCTATCTATTGCATCCATATCTATCTACCTACCTATCTATCTATCTATCTATCTATCTATCTATCTATCTATCTATCTATCATCTATTGCATCCATATCTCTGTCTCTATCTATCTATATCTATCTATCATCTATTGCATCCATATCTCTGTCTATCTATCTATATCTGTCTATTTATCATCTATTGCATCCATATCTATCTATCTATCTATCTATCTATCTATCTATCTATCTATCTATCTATCTATCTATCTATCTATCTGTCTGTCTATCTATCATCTATTGCATCCATATCTCTGTCTATCTATCTATCATCTATTGCATCCATATATCTATCTATCTATCTATCTATCTATCTATCTATCTATCTATCTATCTATCTATCTATCTATCTATCTGTCTGTCTGTCTATCTATCTATCATCTATTGCATCCATATCTATCTACCTAACTATATCTATCTATCTATCTATCTATCTATCTATCTATCTATCTATCTATCTATCTATCTATCTATCTATCATCTATTGCATCCATATCTCTGTCTCTATCTATCTATCTATCTATCTATCTATCTATCTATCTATCTATCTATCTATCTATCTATCTATCATCTATTGCATCCATATCTATCTATCTATCTATCTATCTATCTGTCTATCTATCATCTATTGCATCCATATCTATCTATCTATCTATCTATCTATCTATCTATCTATCTATCTATCTATCATCTATTGCATCCATATCTCTGTCTATCTATCTATATCTATCTATCTATCATCTATTGCATCCATATCTCTGTCTATCTATCTATCATCTATTGCATCCATATCTCTATCTATCTATCTATCTATCTATCTATCTATCTATCTGTCTATCTATCTATCATCTATTGCATCCATATCTATCTACCTAACTATATCTATCTATCTATCTATCTATCTATCTATCTATCTATCTATCTATCTATCTATCTATCATCTATTGCATCCATATCTCTGTCTCTATCTATCTATCTATCTATCTATCTATCTATCTATCTATCTATCTATCTATCTATCTATCATCTATTGCATCCATATCTATCTATCTATCTATCTGTCTATCTATCATCTATTGCATCCATATCTATCTATCTATCTATCTATCTATCTATCTATCTATCTATCTATCTATCTATCTATCTATCATCTATTGCATCCATATCTCTGTCTATCTATCTATATCTATCTATCTATCATCTATTGCATCCATATCTCTGTCTCTGTCTATCTATCTATCTATCTATCTATCTATCTATCTATCTATCTATCTATCTATCTATCTATCTATCTATCTATCATCTATTGCATCCATATCTCTGTCTATCTATCTATATCTGTCTATCTATCTATCATCTATTGCATCCATATCTATCTATCTATCTGTCTGTCTGTCTGTCTGTCTGTCTGTCTATCTATCTATCTATCTCTCTCACCTATTGCATCCATATTTTCTGTCTGTCCCTCTCTATCATCTATTGCATCCATATTGTCTATCAATCTCTATCTATCTAATCTGTTGCATCCATATCTCTGTCTGTCTGTCTGTCTGTCTGTCTGTCTGTCTGTCTGTCTGTCTGTCTGTCTGTCTGTCTATCTATCTATCTATCTATCTATCTATCTATCTATCTATCTATCTATCTATCTATCTATCTATCTATCTATCTATTTTTTTGACCCCAGGGCAGAACAGTTTGCCAGTCTGGAACCGGTTCTCAAAGCGGCGTCAAAGACCTCCAGTGTTTTAGGGGCTCGAGCAGAGTTCTGGAAGCTTCGAGGTTTGCGGGGAGCCAAACGCATGCTGCGGAAAAGCCGGGAAGATCTTTCCACCCTGACCAAGCAGGGCCACTACCCGCCATACGAGAAGGTCATACTCAAGGAAGGTAGGTGCTTGTAGCAGCGAAAGGAGAAAGGCAACGTGGCTTTGCGTTGCAGCTAGCCCTTGACTTAACAACCAGAGCTGAGACCAGAAAATTTCCATTGCTAATGCACGGCAGTTGTTAAGTGAGTCACATCCTGTTTTGTGAGGTTTTCTCGCCCCACATAGGGGGATCGCTGCATTTGTTAAGTGAGTCACATGTTCGTTAAGTGGATCCAGCTTCTCCCATTGACTTTGCTTGTTGGAAGCCAGCTTGGAAGATGATCACATGACTCCCACAAGACACTTAGACCTATATACTGCTTCACAGCCCTCTCTAAGTGGTTTAGAGAGTCAGCCTACTGCCCCCAACAATCTGGGTCCTCATTTTACCCAGCTGAGAAGGATGGAAGGCTGAGTCAACCTTGAGCCTGTGAGAATCGAACTGCCAAACTGCAGGCAGCCAGCAGGTGGCAGAAGTAGGCTGAGTACTGCATTCTAACCACTGCACCACCACTGCTCATGAAAATATCCTGGTTGCCAAGCGCCCACATTTTGATCATGTAACCCTGGGGATGCTGTAAGAGTCATAAGTGTGAAAAATGGTCATAAGGCACTTTTTTCCAGTGCCGTTGTAATTTCAAATGGTCACTAAACTACCTGACTACCTTTTTCAGTTTCGCCCATAACTCTGAAAATATTCCATTGCTTTAAGCGCTGCTGAATCATTTTTTTTTGAAGGGCGCCGAGCCCTAAAAAGAAAGAAGGAAATACTTCCTCTGATCTCTTTCTCCTAATCTCTTGTGGACTAGAAACTTGATTTACAATGTGTCTTTTCTCATGCAGCAAATTTCAAGCGTCCTGTGGTGATCCTGGGCCCAATTGCTGATATCGCCATGCAGAAACTGAGCACGGAGATGCCAGATCAATTTCAGATTGCGGGTGAGCGGCCTTGGGTAGCATTGCCTACCTGGTGGATCTCAGCCCCATTTGGACTCTCCAACTGCTCTAAGCGGTGCCTTGAAATCCCCCGGAGTTCAGTGTTTTTTCAACCTCGGCCACTTTAAGATGACTTTTAAGTCTTCTCCCACTTTCAGACTTCCATCTCCCCAAATTCCTCAGCCCTAATGGCTGTAAGTGCAAGGACTGGTTTTAAGTCACTGTTTGAGCACTGTCGTAACTTTGATCGGTTGCTAAATGATCAGTCGTATGTTAGGGACTATCTGTGTTCTCAGATCGGCTCTCTTTTTCCCTCTCTCATTTTTTCCAGAGAGTGTTATCAGAGAAGGAGGATCGTCCAAAGTGATCAAACTGGACACCGTGTGGCAAGTTGCAAAGCAGGTGAGAAAAGGAAGTGGTATACAGACATTCTAACACAGACGTGTCAAACACAAGGCCCGGGGGCTGGATCCGGCCCGCGAAGTGGTTTCATGTGGCCCGTGAAGCCATCCTGGAAACAGGGAGGGAACGGCCCCCACTGCCTTGGCCCTGGCCCAGAGACCCTCCTTCTGCCAGAGACCCTCAGATCTGTCCCCACTCCTGCCCAGGCCCCCATAGGCACCCTTGATGCGAACGATGTAGAGCTGGCCACGCCCACCCAGTAGGCCACGCCCCCCCGCCCCCCCTGAGGGCAACCGCAATGCTGATGCGGCCCTCAATGAAATTGAGTTTGACACCCCTGTTCTAACAGAATATCAGAATAACCGAGTTGGAAGGGACCTTGGAGGTGTTCGACCCCTTGCTCAAGAAAGGAAACTTTATACCATTTCAGATAAATGGCCGTCTAATCTCTTCTTAAAAGCCTCCAGTGTTGGAGCACCTAGAATTTCTTGAGGCAAGTTGTTCCACTGGCTAATGGTTTTCACTGTCAGGAAATTTCTCCTTAGTTCTAGGTTGCCTCTCTCTTTGGTTAGTTTCCATCTGTGGCTTCTTGTCTTGCCTTCAGGTGCTTTGGAGAAAGGTTGACCCTTCCCCTTGTCTGTGACAGCCCTTGGAAGACTGCTATCATGTCACCCCCAAGTCCTTCTTTTCCCTAGACAAGACATACCCAATCCCTGCAAACATTCTTCATATGTTTTAGCCTCCAGTCCCCTGATCATCTTTGTTGCTCTTCTCCGCACGCTTTCTAGAGTCTCAGCATCTTTTTTATAGTGTGGTGACCAAAACTGGATACGGTATTCCAAGTGTGGCCTTACCAAGGCGTTGTAAAGTGGCATTAACACTTCACTTCTCCTTTTAACAGGATAAGCATGCATTGCTAGATATTACGCCAACTGCTGTGGAACGTCTCAATTATGTGCAGTATTTCCCCATTGTGATCTTTTGTGAGCCGGACAGCCGGCAAGGAATCAAGGCCATGCGGCAGTGGCTGGCGCCAGATTCCAAGAAAAGTTCGCGGCGCCTCTACGTGCAGGCTGCCAAGATGCAGAAGTATTGCAGCCACCTCTTCACAGCCACCATCAGCCTGGCCGGGGGGTCCAACAACTGGTACCAGACCCTGAAAGAGATTATCCAAATTCAACAGGCCCGTCCTGTCTGGACAACTGAAGAACAGGTGGGTGAGCACAATCCCAGTGGAGTGAGATTTTAACCTAGCTTGTAGGCAGCAAGACAACGTTCCCCATCAATTTTTCCCCATCCTGGTGCTCTCTGGAATCATAAGAATCTTAACAAGGTTCCAGAAGGTGGAACGCTGCAGTAATATAACTTTAAAATCCGGATTGCAGTCCAGATCTGTTGGCTCTGCAATAGGTTAGCTTTTTAGCCCAAAGGTAGTTGTTTTTTGTTTTTTTTTACAAAACGAAATCCAGGTGATTTATTATCTTCTATTAAGACTTTGCTTTTCATTTTTGTTTTTTTGTTTTTATATGAGACAAGAATCGTTTGAATTTATTGGACTTCTTTGATTAGCTTGTCTGACACTTCCTAAGCTGCTCAGAAAAATATTTTAGCTAAGAGTCATTTTCGAAACAAAGTCTATTCCAATCAGTCTGGTACAACAGCAATTCCCAACTTTTGGGTGCCAGGGACTGGTACCGTGGAGGGCAGGTTTTCTACAGACCGTGGCGTGGTGGTTTCACACATTGTCTGGAACCCGTGCGTGTGCAGATGGGGCTTTGATCGCTTCTGTAGCCTGGTTCCTAGTGGGCCTTGGACCATTGCCAGTCCAAGGCCTGGGGGATATGAGGGTCCCTGTTCTACAAGATCCAGTTTAGTACAGATGTCAAAGCTGCTAACATCGAATGTTCTTGCTTGACAAGAGATGAAGAAGTAGCCATTTCATATGTTAAACTTGTGTATTGCTTTAAGAGATTGAGTTTAAGGTTGGGAGGGGGAAAGAGGAGGATTGGACCTTCAAGGCCATCTCTAACTAAAGAAGATAAGACCTTGGCAGGTTTTCTAACGGAAGGGAAACTGATTCTTTAAATTAATTGGAGAATATGATTAATGACAAAATGAGAAAGGTGGAGAATTGTGTTTTAATATATTGTGCAAGGGGCGGATATTTCAGATTCCAGCTCCCTTCGAGCAAGCATTTGCCGGTGTATTAGGCTGAATAAAGAACTTTTAAGGTAAACCATGCCTCAGAGTCACTTGAAAAGCCCATACTTCGGAAATTTGACAACAGACTCCTTCCTTCACCAAATATCCCTCTGCATTCTACCCTGTAATTTTCCACTGTAATTTTTTCTTCAGGTGGACGCTTCAGCTGAGGAGAGTCTGGACATATTAAACCAGACCTCAGCCATCAGTATGGGTGACCTGACTTGTGACAGTCGGGCCAACAGTGATTATGAGGAAACGGACGCAGAAGGAGAACCTTATACGGACCAGGAACTGGACGAGCCCTATCAAGAGGCGGCTCTGAGCCGTTCTTCGGAGCCAGTGGAGCAAAGCCTGGATCGGGAGTTGAATGAGCGTGTGGCAGCTGCTCTGGCCTACCCCATTGACGTGGTAAGGAGAGTCAGCCGCCTGGCTTTGGAAGGGATCCTAAAGGTGATGTAGTCCAGCATACTAGTTAGCCCTCTTTATTTATTTATTTCTCTGCCTTCGAGGCACTGATCTGGCAACTACCCAGGCAAATCCCTGCTGTTCTGTTGGCAACGTTTTCAGAAATGGTTTGTGGCTTTAATAGTTTTTATTTTATTCCAATTTCTTTGCTTGATTGTTGTCACTCAAAATTGGATGGCACACATGTAATAATTCTTCTTCTCCTCCTCCTCCTCCTCCGCCTCCTCGTCCTCCTCCTCCTCTTCTTCTTCTTATTTCAATTTTTTTTAATTGATTTTCCAATATTACAATAGTATCTTTAAAAAGCAACGTGGTGTCTGGGTTACAATAGTTCCATTTCAGACAGATACATATTACATACATATTGTTGTCACTCAAAATTGGATGGCACACATGTAATAATTCTTCTTTTCCTCCTCCTCCTCCTCCTCCTCCTAACGGAACACTTTTTAATACTTGAGCGAACATTCTGGATATCAATTATATCTATATATTTTTCTCTTTCTTGTAGCATGATAGTGATCACCAACCCCAAGGACAGTGGCACAGCAATTATGACATCAGGTATAAACTTTTCATTTGAGGCTTCGTGATGGGTTGGGAAGAATTTTCTTAACCCTGCAATTGGAGTCAAAGTGCAATCAGCCTGTCCATAGATGTGATAGAATTTGAATTATCTCCAGAAAGAACATAATGAATGCAACTCCTGCAGGAGATATACAGTACTGCCTGGAAAATCTAGATGTCCCTATCATTTCATGAGGCAAGTGTAGTGACTTTTGATCCAGCAAGTGAGAATGAGTTGCCAAGATTGCTGATCTCACTGGGTTGGTGGCGAACTGGGCTAAACGTATTGTGTGAACCCATCCAGTACATTGTAAGTTTGCATCTGGTGTTCACAAAAGGAACATGCATTCTCTAAGAGACAAATTCCAGTCAAATATCTCAAGGCCTATTAGGAGGGCAGAAAGCAGAATAACAAGAGTTGGAAGGGACCTTGGAGGTCTTCTAGTCCAACCCCCTGCTCAAGCAGAAAACCCTATGCCATTTCAGACAAATGGTTGTCCAATCTCTTCTTAAAAGCCTCCAATGATGGAGCACCCACAAATTCTGGAGGCAATTTCATACGGCAACTGGACTTTGTTTTTCCTTGAGGACCAGTTGCCAAAAGTCCAGTTGCCTTTTGAAAAAATCACCTTTGGGTCAACCATGACCTGGATCACCGAGAATCTCTATAGATGTTATGGAGGCAAGTCATTCCATTGATGGTTCTAAATGTCAAGAAATTTCTCCTTAGTTCTTCTTGGTGCTTCTCTCCTTGGTTAATTTCCATCCGTTGCTTCTCATCTTGCCTTCTGGTTCTTTGGAAAATAGTTTATTTATTTATTTATTTATTTATTTACTTAAATTTATATGCCGCCCTTCTCCCTAAGGACTCAGGGCGGCTCACAACAATAAAAATTAAAAAAGGAAAAACATGGATTGACTACCCTCATCTTTGTGGCAGCCCCTGAGATATTGGAAGACTGCTGTCACATCTCCCCTCGTCCTTCTCTTCATTAAACTAGACATCCCCAATTCCAGCAACCATTCCCTATATGTTTTAGCCTCAGGTCCCCTGATCATCTTTGCTGCTCTTCTCTGCACTCTTTCCAGAGTCTCAGTCTCCTTTTTTATATTGTGGTAACCAAAACTGGATGCAGTATTCCAAGTGTGATTGTACTAAGGCAGGGGTGTCAAACTCAATTTCATTGAGGGCCGCATCAGCATTGCGGTTGCCCTCAGGGGGCCGGGTGGGCGTGGCCTACTGGGTGGGCGTGGCTAGAGTGCGTATGGCCTACTGGGTGGGCGTGGCCAGCTCTACATCGTTGGCATCAAGGGTGCCTATGGGGGCCTGGGCAGGAGTGGGACAGATCTGAGGGTCTCTGGCGGAAGGAGGGTCTCTGGGCCAGGGCCAAGGCAGTGGGGGCCGTTCCCTCACTGTTTCCAGGATGGCTTCGCGGGCCACATGAAAGCACGTTGCGGGCCAGATCCGGCCCCCGGGCCTTGTGTTTGACATGTCTGTACTAAGGCTTTGTAAAGTGGTACTATTACTTCACGAGATCTTAATTCTATCCCTCTGTTATTGCAGCCTATTTTAATATGCATATCTAAATCTATGCAGCGCATTGATTTACAACGTTGCCATCTCTTTGTCAGGGAATACGAACATGAGGCGCTACGGAAGAAGTTCACCCATGCGCAGACTTACGACTCTGAGTCAGACCAGGACTATGGTTATGACTGGGGACCTGCCACAGACCTGTGACCCCATCAGCAGCCACGTGGCCTCCTGCAACTTTCTTGGGTGGCCGTGCAAAGCTGTCCTTGTCATTCCAATTTTGGTGAAACTCTTCAAAGACCTTTGTGCTCCTATAGAAGCACTAAAAACATAGGGGGTGTGGCAAGATTTTGAGCCCCTGGAAGTCCTCATGACCAGCTTTGCCTCGCATGCTTGTTCCGGAAATGTTGCTTTTCTCTTTCACCCTGTTGCCTTAAGTTGTGGACACTCCAGAGCAGCCAAGGGGAGCAAGCCACCTTGGATGGAAGTTTGATCTTCAGTTGATCCTCTCCACCATCCTTTCTTTGGGCAGTTTCACCTCAAGCTGGATATCCGGTGCATTCAATCTATTTCTGCCCTTTGATCAAGATCAAAGGATTTCCACCGGCCTTCTGAACTAACTCACAATACGGCTCGGAAGGGATTTGCAACCATTTTTATTTCATTCTGGATCCATTTAACCGGAATAAGGTGCTTTGAGCTGCATATACATGAATGCTTCTCAAGCTCAACAACTTGCAGATGTCTGGACTTCAGTTCCCAGAATTCCCCAGCCAGCTTTCAAATCCAGCCGGCTTTGAGTTGAAGTACAGAGATCTTGGAGTTGCCAAGATGGAGAAATAATACTGATACGCGGCATCGTTAGGCCATTTTTATACTTCAATTAAGGCTAAGAACTTCCACCTCATGTTCTAACTTTTTGTGCACAATGCTTTTAAGAAACTGCCCTACATCCATTCACAAAGCTGAGGATTGTCTCAAGAATTTTAAAGCTAGACCTCACAGTGTTGCCTTTCCCGACCGGAGGTCTATTTTTGCTTATAAACCACACTCCGTGTTTTACCTTTTTAAATCTTTCCTCCTGCTAATATGATTAAGATCAACAGCCCTTTCCTCACCGTTTACTACAGGCCTAACGTGTTGCTGTGTAATCTCGGGCAACCGCAAATCAAGGCCGAAATTTCACAAGATTGCCAATTTCTACTCCTATATAACTCCAAAATCTCATTCAGTCCTGCCTGAAATCATTCACGATTTGGCTTTAAAAAAAAAATTCAATCGGGAAGCTCCGCATTTATGGTATAGATAGTCCTCGAGTTATTACTGTAGTGGAGGCTGAGCATCACAGTCAGAAGTTGGCATAAACTTTATTAGGGCCACTATTGTTCTGGTTCCCTAGAATTTTATAACTCCCTTTTATAATTTGCAGTGTGATGCTCAGAGGGGGATTTAATTCAGCCTTTTTAATCAAAAACGTGGAAGAGTATTAAGCACGCTTAATTACTTTTTTATCTGCATAACTTCCATTTGGGATTTCTCTCCCAGGTTGCATTCTTGTGCGCCCGCTGACAAGGAGCAGCCTAGGATGATGGAACTGAACGTATTGCCTTAATGTACATGACAACCTTTGCGGTATGTGATGAGTGAAGATGGAGGAGCCCCGGGGCTTGCCCCTCCATCATTTGTGCCTTTTGTATTAAAAGCATTCCTTTTCAGCTGAATTGCACGGATCTTTTTTTCGGTTAGTAATGGTGAAAAGACGACAAAATGTGGGATGCTGACCGACTCGCTGGTTTGGAAGGGGAAAAAAAGCAAGGTATTTTGTGGTCTCCTTGTTAATTTAAGCAACATCCTGGCAATGAACAACGCTTGGTTTTTGCAAATGCTCAGATCAGTTCAGGTAGTCTTTAAAGGAGTGTTTCTCAACTTTGGCAACTTGAAGATGTGTGGACTTCAACGCCCAGAATTCCCCAGCCAAATTCTGGGAGTTGAAATCCACACATCTTCAAGTTGCCAAAGTGGACGAACACTGGTCAAGGAGACAGAAAAGGCATTGATATCACCCTGAAGGATTAATATTCTCAGTACAATTATAACCTCAAACTCATTAACCCAGTGCAAGTATGGCTTAATCAGGATGGCAGAAGACTACAGAAAGTCACACCACTGCTTTGAAATAAATGTCAGGAAGTGAACATTGTTGGCAAGACGCCATTTGTCAGGGCTGACATTTTACCTCAGACAAATTAAATTTTAGGGGACGTGAGGCTTGTGCTCTCAAGATCGGGAGCTCTGCAGAAGTGGTAATGTAGAATTAGGCAATTCTTGCTTTACAGCAGGGGTCTCCTATCTTAGGAACTTGTGTGGACTTCATGGATGGCTGAGTAATTCTGGGAGTTGAAGTCCACAAATCTTAAGATGGTTAGCGTCCCCTTCTCTACAGTACCCAGGTGCAGGCAAGTATGCAGGTCGTATTATTTATTTGCAGTTAGTCCTCAACTTACGACCATAATTGAGTGCAAAATTTTCACGGCTCAGCAAAACAGTTGTTAAGCGAGTTTCGCCCCATTTTGAATCTTTATTGCCGTGGTTGTTAAGTGAATCACTGCAGTTGTTAAGTTAGTAACCTGGTTGTTAAGTGACTTTGCTTGTCAGAAAGTTGCAAAAGGGGATCACATGACACACACACACACCCTGGGACACGGCAGCTGTCGTTAACTATGAGACAGTTGTTAAGAATCCAAATTTTGATCACGTGACCACGGGGATGCTGCAATGGCTGTAAGTGTGAAAAACGGTCATAAATCAGTTTTTCAGTTCCGTTGTAACTTCAGTCACTAAACAAATGGCTATAAGTAGGAGACTAACTATTAGATTTTTATTCTGCTTTTATTACTTTTATAAGTACCTTAAGGCAGTGAATATACATTACCCAAGAGTCCCTTAATCAAGCATATTAGACAAATCTAGCTTTTCTCTTTCTCCAAACTGATTTTTCCCCCCCACTGTTATAAAAAACAGTAGCTTCCTGTTTTTTAAAGACACAGCCTTGAGAAGTGAACCTCTTGACAGAAGCTTGCAAAAAAAGTGTTGCAAAACTCAGTGCCAATCAGCATTTCAAAACAGTTGTGTTGCTTCAGATAGTCTTCTCATAGTTTGCACGCATGCAAAACCTACACAAACTGCTTCAGTGACTCAAGAGCTTTTGAGCTGGGAAACAATTCTTCCAATGTATTATCAGAAATTTGAAACCACATCAGGGGTAGAGAGAAGGGCGCAAGCAATAGAAGCTAATTTTGCCTCAGTTCACTGCAGTGCAATGTGTGAATTCAGCCACTGTGGTTTTTAACCATGGTTTATTGCTTAACACAAGAGGTCAGACCCCCCCACCCCCAAGATTCAGGCCCAGGGAAAAAAGAAAACCAGAATTCTACAAAATCACCCAAATCTCACAAAGTTTGGACAACAATGCAAACACAACGTTGTGGATTTTATTCTTTTTTTGGAACTGGGGTTCAGTACATGTTGACCCAGGCTTAGCACATAGGGTAAAACGAACCAGAACTTTTTAAGACTTTCTTGTCGTTTCTGAAAGCTTTAGAGCAGGGTTTTTCAAACTTGGCCCTTTTACGACTTGTGGACTTCAACTCCCAAAATTCCTCAGCCAGGCACGCTGGCTGAAGAATTCTGGGAGTTGAAGTCCACAAGTCCTAAAAGGGCCAGGTTTGAAGACCCCCTGCTTTAGAGAAGCAGCTTGTAATTCTGCCGTTACTTTAACATTTGCAAAACAAGTTCAAACTTCAGCTGTCTGAGCAGTTAAGGCTGCTTAACATGGATTGTCATGCCGAAAGGTGTCAACTCTTACAACTTTTCCCATTCTCAAGTCAGAGCAAGAAGATGCTTTAGAAAAGCAAATAATAGCCATTTCTCTAATCTTTGGTGTGCAGAGAATAGAGTGATTAAAAAAGAGAGAGCACTTTTTCACCGTCTCTGATCTGCTTTGGGAAATTTAGTACTTTGGTTATTTGTATTAGTAGTTTAAGCAACAAAATTCATACAGTAGCTCCGAAGCAACTTATAGAATTGTCAGCAGTGTATTGGAAGTCCAGCCATCAGAAGAGTTTGCCCCATTTCCTAACGGCAAAGGTGAGACTTGTATTACTGCAGAAATGAATTTGGGGGACTGGATCCCCCACAGCCAGGGAGAGCAGTGTGGATTGTCTCCTGCACCCTAAATCTTGCTGGGCAGAATCTGTATAAATTGGCCAGGCAATCCTGACAACAATGCAGCATCCTGATTCTGGACTGGACCACTTCAAAGAGCACTTACCAAATGCTATATTTTCATATTTCCCTTATTTTGTTTTAAGAAAAAGGCGTCTGTCGCAGAGAACACCTTGAGAAATATGAAAATTTGTATCTCCACCTGCTTTGCAATCTTCAGGATTTTTTTTATTTTTTTTAAAAAAAAGTGAATAAGGAATTCTTCCCACCCTGTACCGTTCCTCTCCTCTGGAAGTGGTAAGAGTCTCTAGTCCATCCTTTTTAGTTCAGGAACAGCACAGCACGGTAGTGTAAGGTTCAATCTCCAATATCTCTCGCTTTCTAGTGTAGAAACCAACCTCAAGCAACAGGCACAACTTCCAAGTTCACACCCCAGATAAATTTCCCCAGCAAAGGAAACCAACAACAAACGTGGCTGGGTGGCTCGTGCCCCAGAAACAGACACGAAGCTCTTGTGAATCAGGGGCACTGAGCCCAGACTTCAGATTTGGGAGGTGCAGCAAGCTTAGGAAGCAGCCACGGGAAGCCCGTCAGAGGAAGATCGGTTGCTCCTGGCCAGTTAAAAGACGATAGGTGGAGGCTGGCATGGTCTTGATATGGACCTGCAAGGAAGAAGAAGCGCAACCAAGTCAGGGGGCATCGCTGAAGCTGAGCAATGGCACGCTAGGGTTCACATGGGGAGGGAGGATGATGCCTGGTCACAAAATGGCTGCCATATGATCTACATCAGAGGTCCCCAACCTTTTGGGCACCAGGGACCAGTTCCGTGGAAATAGGTTTTTCCGCAGACCGGAGTGGGTGTGGTTTTGTGTGCTGCCTGAATCTCGCGGATGGGGCTTTGCTTGTTTGTGTGGACTGGTTGCTGGCACGCCATGGCCCGGTACTGGTCCACGGTCCGGGGGTTTGGGGACCCCTGATCTACAGGGCTTTTTTTTGTCATAGAACGCCCAGAATGGAGTTCCGGCACCTTTTTTGGATGGAACCTTGTAGGGTAGGCAAGGCGGGTTGTATGATGTGTGTGAGTTCCGGCGCCTTTTTTTATTATTATTATTACAAAAAAAGCACTGCTGATCTACATCAGTGTTTTTCAAACTTGGCAACTTGAAGCGAGGCGGACTTCAACTCCCAGAACTCCCAATGCTGGCTGGGGAATTCTGGGAGTTGAAGTCCGCCTCGCTTCAAGTTGACAAGTTTGAAAAACACTGGCCTATATTTACTGCAAAAGGGAAGGGAAGATCCTCCCTTCTGCCTGCTACATCCTCTCTTCTTTCCTTATCACAGCCGTTTCAATCTAGGCTTTCAGGATTCGATGATTATACGCAAGAATTAGGCAGCTTTTCCAAGAATCCCTGCCAAATCTGTTCCTCGATCCGGCCTGTTTCAAAGGGCTGACCTCAATCTCTCTGTCCCTGGCTGAGGAATTCTGGGAGTTGAAGTCCACAAGTCATAAAGGGCCAAATCTGAAGACCCCTGCACTAAACAAATGGCCATAAATCAAGGACTGCTTGTACTTGGGTTTGCAATCAACCCCGGTTGATTGCACAAATTTGCTAAGCCAGGCGTCCCTGATTTTTTTGTTTGTTTGTTTGTTTGAATTGTTCTTAATTCTCACCCAACAATCAAGAACCCCCACCCTGAAATCCTTAGGAAGAAAGAAGGCAGAGGAAGAGCCCTTTTCGGTGTGGCTTTTTCGCAATAGGGCTTTTCACAACTAGAGAATCACGCTGTGCACGTACCTCGCTGACCGCTTGGCTAAGGATACGAATGATCTTCTCGTGCGGCATAGCCACCACGCTCTGCCCGTTGATCTCAATGATGCGATGTCCCACGCGGATGCCTCCACGTTCTGCAATCCCGCCACGCATGAGGCTGCAGATCTAGGCACAGGGAAACCGCCACTGGTACGGCTGGTCTTGCCCACCCGCGTCTCAAAAGTTTTGCTCAAGCGCACCCATCCCCGATTTCCAAAAACCTCCCTAGTCCAGGGGTAGGCAACCTTGGCTCTTTTATGACTCGTGGACTTCAATTCCCAGAATTCCTGAGCCAGCAAGGCTGAAGTTGAAGTCCATGAGTCATAAAAGAGCCAAGGTTGCCTACCCCTGCCCTAGTCCATCCGAGGTAGAGCCATTTGTATTTTGAATTCCCTCTGAACAAGGAGCCTGGCTGACTCGTCTCATCTACCTAGATTACTCACAATGCCGTTTTCCACGGAGAATCCTAGGGGATATTTTGTGTCGGGCCTTCGAACAATTGCCGTGGTGACAGGAGGGCAATGAACGATGTTGAGGGTTACTTCAGTCTGGTTTTTCAAATCCTGGGAAGAAAACAAAACCCATCAGGTTGGCCTGAAATTAAGGTCAACATCCTCCACCAAGAGCAGGCAGTTTTACTGCTGGTTGGGGAATTCTGGGAGTTGAAGTCCAAACATCTTAAAAGTGACCAAAATTGAGAAATGCTATGCTAAATGATGCTAATGACTTTACAGCACATCCTGTCATTTAGCGAACCCCAAAATGACCATTTTGTTCTAATTCAAGAGACAACCAACCCCACCCCCACCCACCCCACCCCGCATTCCCTCCTGCAACATGTGAAATGTTAATACCACTTTACAATGCCTTGGAAAGGCCACACTTGGAATACCACATCCAGTTTTGGTCACCACGATTTTAAAAAATGTTGAGACTCTGGAGGCTAAAACATATAAGGAACGGTTGCTGGAATTGGGTATGTCTAGTTTAAGACGCTGAGCTTGTCGATCAGAAGGTCGGCAGTTTGGCGGGTCGAATCCCGAGTGCCGCGTAACAGAGTAAGCGCCTGTTACTCATCCCAGCTTCTGCCAACCTAGCAGTTCGAAAGCACGTAAAAATGCAAGTAGAAAAATAGGGACCACTACGGTGGGAAGGGAACAGCGTTCCGTGCGCCTTTGGCGTCTAGTCATGCCAGCCACATGACCACGGAGACGTCCTCGGACAAGCGCTGGCTCTTCGGCTTTGAAACGGAGATGAGCCCCGGCCCCTAGAGTCGGAAACGACTAGCACGCATGTGCGGGGGAACCTTTACCTTTACCTTTAGTTTAATGAAGAGAAGGATGAGGGGGGACACGATAGCAGTGTTCCAATATCTCAGGGGCCGCCACAAAGAAGAGGGAGTCAAGCTATTCTCTGAAGCGCCTGAAGGCAGGACAAGAAGCAACGGATGGAAACTAACCAAAGAGAGAAGCAACCCAGAACTAAGGAGAAACTTCCTGACAGAACAATTAACCAGTGGAACTACCTGCCTCCAGAAGCTGTGAATGCTCCAACACTGGAAGTTTTTAAGAAGAGACTGGACAGCCATTTGACTGAAATGGTATAGCCTAAGCAGGGGGTTGGACTAGATGACCTCCAAGGTCCCTTCCAACATTATTATTATAAGTGGATGCTATTGGGAGCTGATGACACCTCCATAACAGGTCTGAACATGAAGGGGGCCGGGCCAGAAAGGAGGTGGCGTGATGGAATGTATTCCAGATTCCCAGGGCTGCATTCCAGAGGAGTAAGAGATAGCAAACTTTAGCTAGTTGGTGTGGGAGAAAGAGAGTGAAGATGGCTCCTCCCTAGCAGTTCTCAAGTACAGGTAGTCCTCGACTTATAAGCATTTGGGGGTCACGTGATCCCCTTTCGCGACCTTCTGGCAAGCACGGTCAATGGGGAAGCCAGATTCACTTAACCACTGTGTTACTAATTTAACAACTGCAGCGATTCACTTAACAACAGAAACACTGGGCTCAATTGTGGGGGTAAGTTGAAGACTGCCTCTGTACGTTTAACGGCGCAAGGCGTCTGCTTTAGTTTGGCAAGATAGAAGACGTTGACTAGCAACAAGTGAATGGACGTAGTTACAGTGGGGTTGGGGCCCCTATTGGGAGACCTAAAGGCCCAGGTGTGGAATGATCCCCCTGGAGAAGGAGACTGCATTTCATGACATTTTTGCTGAAAACCGACATTTACTTCTGATTTTTTTTGGCAAAACTAGCCCCTAATGAACAACTGGTTCGTTTAATCACTGTGGCATTTGCTTTAACAACTGCCACAAAAGTCATAAAATCGGGCCGATCATGTGTGTGACCGGCTTTAGAACCTCGTGACTTATGGAGCCTGGTCAGTCATAAGTCAAGGACTACCTTTATTCATTTTTTTACACTTTTTTTGTATGTATAAAGGTATTTCAAATGAATGTTGGTAATGTAAATGTAAAGCACGGCCCTCCTACATTTTATGGCGGACGTGTGATAAAGCAAGAAAATATCGGAGCAGGATTCGTACGTTAATACAGAGAATTCTTAAAGTGAATACAGAAAGAAAACCAGGGACTTTTCTTTTGGGTTTCATGGACAAAGATCTGGAACAAAAAAAAATATATGGAACCTTGATGTTATATGTGTTGACAGCAGCAAGAGTACTTTATGCTCAGAAATGGAAGACTGCGTCGATTCCCACAATGGAGGAACGGTTGCAAAAACTCTATGGCGCTAGCAGAGATGGCTAAATTGACTGTACTGATTAAAGAAAACAAATATTTTTTATTGCTACCTGGAAACCACTTCTGGACTTTGTGCTTGAGATAGAAAAAAAAATGAAACTTTGATTTTGGGTTTTATCAATTTGATAGATTTGATATTATCGGAATGGCTAGTTCAGGGGTCGGCAACCTCGGCTCTTTTATGACTCGTGGACTTCAACTCCCAGAATTCCTGAGCCAGCATAGCTGGCTCAGGAATTCTGGGAGTTGAAGTCCACGAGTCATAAAAGAGCCGAGGTTGCCGACCCCTGGGCTAGTTGATGTTATTTTGTAAAAGTAAAAACTTGCGGTCTGATGTTGAAATTCTATTTTACTGAACCAAAGAAAGTCAGCAGACAATGCCTTCCCCCCCCTCTTTTTTCTCCCTTCCCTCACATCTCTGTTCTGTATTTTCATTGCATTGTGTACTATAAACTAATAAAATTTATTTTTTAAAAAAGGACTAAGTTTATCTTGCTTCCACAAAATCTAGAAGAGATCATCAGCCACAATCTTTGCTTTTCTACAACGTATTCAGCCTGGGAACAACAACAATTTTGCTATCTCTTCTGCGTGCCGGACAAACTGGTTTGGGTTCAAAGGCTAAGCAGGGCTGGGCTTAATTAATATGTAGGAATGGGTGTAATACTTATTATGGCCAAAAGACCCAAACAGGACATAATGAATATGCAGATATGAGAAAATCCCAGGGCTGGAGGCTAGACTCAGAAGTGAAAAAAAAATATTCTAAAAAAAAGAGGAATGGCAGAGCACATCTATAGAGATATGATTTGCCAGTCCTTTCTTCTAGGACAGGAGTCTCCAAACATGGCACCTTTAAGACTTATGGGCTTCAACTCCCAGGATTCCCCAGGCAGCATGGCTGGCTGGAGAACTGTGGGAGTTGGAAGTCCACAAGTCATAAAATTGCCAAGTTTGCAGACCCCTGTTCTAGGGCATTCTTGCCAGGAAGCTAAATGAATATACCCACATGATCCCCAGGGATCGGAAAAAAAAATCCTAAAATCACACGTTTGGAAGGGAATTTAGAGGTCATCTAGTCAATCCCCATGCTCTATGCAGGATGCTCATCTGGTCATTGAGAATCTGGCCTTGATTTGAAGACCTTTAACTTGACTTGAGGGGTGCTTTCTCTTTTATTCTCAAGCAAAAAGGTAATAAATGTTCTCCTTTAGTAATCAAAGCCTCACTTCCTCACCCGTATGATATTCTGGCACGAGGCGAGGGGCAGCCCCACAAGGCTCGTTCCATTGACGGACATGATGCGGTCCCCAATGCTCAGCTTGCCGGATCGCTCGGCTGCTCCCTTGTGCATCAGGTTTGCAATGACCACAGTGGGAAGGATGGATCCCCAACCAGATTCCACAATCACCACGCCCAGGATCTCGCCCTTCTCTTTAGAGATGACAACCTGTATGGAAACACCAAACAACAGAGGAGAGATCTATCGGACTAAAAGAAACAGAGATGAAGTGTTTCATCCTTTTAAGGTGCCCTCGAATCCACAACTGTTATTATAATCCAAAGCAGTGTTTTTCAACCGTGGCTATTTGAAGATGTGTGGACTTCAACTCCCAGAATTCCTCAGCCAGTTTGGCGACTGCTGGAATTTAGAACAAACCTCTCAAAAACTGCTCCTGAGCAAACAATGGTGACATTCACTTAACGACCACCGCAAACACTGTCGTAAAAATATGTCCAGCCACACGGTGATCCACTTTACAACTGTCACAATTTACAACCATCATTCCAGGCTTAATTATGGTTGTAAGTCAAGGACTACCTGTGTAGCTGATGGAAGATGGGAACAGACTTATGTGTTTCCAAATATTATTATATATCTGACCAGAACAGGGGACAAGGAAGGTGATTCTTTTAATATCCCGTGGCTGTGGCGACTTTTTAAAAAATAAAAGTAGCCAGTAGTTGGATAAAAAATGCCAAATCCAGTCTGGACATCTGGCTGACTGTGCAATGAACCTCAGTATAAATAACTACAATATAACAATTCTATAGGAACACAGAGTTGAAAAATAGTCCAGAATGTACACGTTAAAACTTTGTGGGATTCCCAAATACAAACTGATAAGAGTCTTGGCACATAACTGACAAGATTTAACTGTGGCGGAAAAGACAAAAGTGTGGAAAATTGATGTGGCAATACCAGGGGATAGTAGAATAGAAGACAAAGAATTGGAGATCACAAAGTATCAAGGCTGGAAAATCAAAGTTGAAAGATTATGGCATAAACCAGATATTGTGGTCCGAGTGGTTATCAGCAGACTCGGTGCCATACCAAAAAATCCCAACGGTTCTTTTCCAAAAGACAAGTGGACTTCCTTGGTTTTGGGGAGAAGACTTTTGGCACAACCAAAAGGATGATTGAGAATCTCCAGACATACCAAAAAATCTTGGACGGCACTGCACACTGACAATGAACATTGACAATATTTCCATTGTCAATGGCAAAACGCCAGATTGCTTGGATCCACACCTATACTATGCCAATACTTTACATCCTAGGTTGTTGGGAAAAACTCAATGCAAACAAAGGTCAACACCAGCTAAAGAACTGGCCGCTGTGACTTCACCTTGCTGCATATATAATTATAATAAATTTACATACTACCTAACCTCCGAGAGGTTAAAGTGTACGTGTGAAACCGGATCTGTTAAACATACCAAAGGCTTAGTACAGCTATTTTAGCACGTACTTGTTTTTTTTTTAAAAAAGCAGGAAAATATGTGCAACTGGAAATCAGCAATTTGTCATACATTTCAGAAGCTCTGGGGACAGAGAAGAACAAGGAATTGCAAACAACTGCAACAGAGAACGTGGGTTCCACACTTTCCTTTGTTGCTCACACTCTGGCCTAACAAACCTCGAAGTGTTTCCGCTACAGGTTGGGACACAATTATTTTGCCCCACTTTCCCCCCCACACACACACTGAAAGAAAATATGTCTATTGCTGCTTAATTAAATCTTGTCTTTGTTTCACACACTTTGGGAAAGTATTATTTTATTTGAAAAAATAACTTGCTGAGAAGAAAAACAAAAAAAATCTGGATAAAGCTTTGCTGTGTAAAGTTAAAAAAAAACACCAAAGAAATTGTTCTGAGGAGAATATTTTTTTCAGGACAAGACTGATCAGTTTGTTCCAGGGAGACTAGCAGTTTTCTGGATATTACTCTTCCAGAACCACTTCCTGTATCAAGAACATTTATAGCCAGAAAACTGTCAAACCACTCCTCCTGGAGTAAAAATTCACGGCCTGGTGAAAAGATGGAACGTTCTAGAGAATCCTGCCATGTTCTCACCCTGGACAAAATGGAGGCAGCCAACTGAACAACCTAAGTGATCCTCCTTTGGCTATCAGGATCATTTTTTTTATCAATTAATACTATTGGAACATCTTAACATAAAAGGTGACACCATACAGGAAGTCCTCAACTTACAAAAAGTAATAGGGCCTGCCCACTATGGTCGTAAGCCATGATGCATTGTAAAGCAGGTCACCCACACGACTGGCCCGATTTTATGACCTGTTTTATGAGGGTTGTTAAGCGAACCAATTGTTTACTATGGGCCCCTTTTGCTGAAAACCAGAAGTAAATGCCAGTTTTCGGCAAAAACATCATAAAATGTGGTCAGGTGATCCATGCTGCAAATAGCTGTAAATGTGGGTTGGTTATCAAGCACCCAAAATGCTGTCACATGTCTATAGGGTGTGAATGTGTGCCCACTGATGATCCGTTGTAGATCAATGACTATTTACAGATTTTTCCCCAGGCACGCTGGCTGAGGAATTCTGGGAGTTGAAGTCCACAAATCTTAAAAGGGCCAAGTTTGAAGACCCCTGTTATAAACTGTCTTGGGCAGGGGTGGGCAACTATAGTCCCTTCATGACCTGTGGACCACAACTCCCAGGATTCCTGAGCCAGCATAGCTGGCTCAGGAATTCTGGGAGTTGAAGTCCACAAGTTGTAAAGGGGCCATACTTGCCCATTCCCTGCTCTTGGAGCACAGAACTGAGGATTTTCCCATTCTCCGTACACTATAATCCTGGGAGGAAGGCCTGCCTTTCAAAACAACCATTTTATAGTCTTGATCCTGTCTTGTGCACCTGCCTGAAGTGCAACCAAACAGCAAAACGGTGAAAATAATGCATTTCCTGCCAACGGAAGTCAATGAAAGCCCACGGGTGTGGCAGACGACAGCTTCCATCATTTCCAGCCAACTGCAGGCTGGGTGGTCATGGTGTTGTAGTCCAACATCAAGAGGGCTAATCAGGACAAGACAGGATTGGTGGAGATTGAGTGGCCTGCCCAACCACTGGTCAATTCTAAAACCCAACAAATGAGTATATTTGAGATGGGCAACCATTTCCTCTGTGGTAGGGATGTGGTTCCAGTGCTCCCCCTTCCTCACCCTTCAACAAGACACCTCCTCTCTGCTCTTACTTCCTTACAGTTTTCTTGCTTGGAGAAGTGAGCCAGATCTCCATTATATAGCAGCTCTCCCTCAATCAGGTCAGGATCCTTGTCATCATCGTTCTGGTCTTCCATGGAGCCAAGCTGGCTGGGGTCAATGCCGCTGGCCCGCAGGAAGTGCTGGTAAGCCACACTAAAGACCTGCCCGATGGCTTGCGCTATCAACTGAGCCTGTAGGACAGAAAGCAGAAAATAGACTAGCTATGTCAAGTTTAATGAAAAGGAGGACGAGGGGTGACATGAGAGCAGTCTTCCAATATCTCAGGGGGGGGCCGTAAAGAAGAGGGAGTCAATCTATTCTCCAAAGCACCTGAAGGGAGGACAAGAAGCAACGGATGGAAACTAATCAAGGAGAGAAGCAACCTGGAACTAAGGAGAAATTTCGTGACAGTTAGAACGATTAATCAATGAACAACCTGAAGTTGCAAATGCTCTAACACTGGAAGTTTTTAAGAAAAGACTGGACAACCATTTGTCTGAAATGGTAGTTTTTTTACTGCCTGAGCAGTTGGACTAGAAGACCTCCAAGGTCCCTTCCAACCCTATATTATTATTATTATTATTATTATTATTATTATTATTATTATTATTATTATTATTATTATTATTATTATTATATTCATAAAACATGAAACTCAGTCAACTGAACACTCAAACTGACTGGCGCTAATGATTGACACGGGTTGCTGCCAGCATCCTAGGTATCAACCAGGTATCTCCTTAAAATGTAAGATGTCCCGAGTAGTGCAGTTTTTTGTAGCTTTGCTGGAGTTATTGCAGGAAGCTGCAATTTCTTGATGTATTTTGCAAAGTTTTTGGACATAGTTCCCAGTGCCCCGATGACAATGGGTATCACTGTTACACGTTTCATCCATAATCAGGCAGTTTCGATGGCCAGGTCGCGGTATTTCATAATTTTTTCCAGTTCCTTTTCTTCGACTGTGGCATCTCCTGGTACAGCGATATCAATCAACTGTACGCTTCGGTTCTCTACGACTGCGATATCTGGCATGTTGTGTTCCAAATGGCGATCTGTCTGTATTTGGAAGTCCCACAAGATCTTCACCCTCTCATTCTCGACAACTTTTTCCACCCTATGTTCCCACAACTTTTCGGACACAGGCAAGTCGTATTTTTTACACAATGCCCAGTGGATTAGTTTAGCAACTCGGTCATGTCTAGCTTTGTAATCAGTTTGCGCAATTTTGCTGCACTCACATATTAAATGTGAGAGTTTCAACTTTGTTGTTGCAAAGTCGGCAATTTGGATTGTCAGTAGATTTTTGTATCTTCGCTTTCATGGCATTAGTTTGTAGTGCTTGTTCTTGAGCAGCCAGTATTAAGCCTTCCACTTCTTTCTTGATGGTTCCCATCTTAAGCCATGCCCATGTCAAGTTGTTATCACATTTTCCTTCAATGTTTTTCAAATGCTGTCTATGCAAAGCTTTGGTTTTCCATCTATTTAATCTATCATCCAGCCGTTTTTCCTTATATTCTGCCTTTGTTTCTGTTATTTTTATAATGCTCTCTGTTTTCACAGCCTGCAGCAATTTTTCTGTACTTTGATTCACATAGTCATTCAAACTTCGTTTTTCTTCTTCTGCAGTTTGGTGGATTTGCAGTAGCCCTCTGCCCCCTATTCTTCTTGGCAGGTACAACCTGTCAATGTCACTTCGTGGATGTAGAGTGTGGTGCATGTTGGAAAATTTACGCATTTTTCGGTCTAAGTGTTCCACTTCAGCCAAAGTCCAGTTGATAATTCCAGCTGGGTAGCGAATCACTGGTACTGCCCATGTATTAATGGCTTTAATTATATTTCCAGCAGTTTTGATTTTAGCATTTTGCGGACTCTCCTGATGTATTCCTTTTGTGTTGGCTCTTTGACTTTTTCATTCAAGATATTATCTGCTTCCAATATGCCTAGGTATTTGTAACCATCATCCTTTGCTAGTGCTTTCATAATACTTCCGTTTCCCAGTTCTATTCCTTCTATTTTTCCCATTTTTCCTCATTGCATGGATAATATAGCACATTTTCCAAGTCCAAAGTCCATTCTGATGTCGCTGCTAAACAGTTGAACTGCGTTGAGTATTGATTCAAGTTCAGTGTGGCTTTTCACATACAGTTTTAAGTCATCCATGTATAATAGATGGTTTATCTTGCCATGCTGGCTTGAGATGTGGTATCCCAGTTTTGTGTTTTGTAATATTATTGCCAATGGAATTAATGCGATGTCAAATAGTAATGGTGAAAGTGAGTCCTCTTGGAAGATTCCTTGTCTGATGTTGATTTCACCAATGTTGTTGTTGTTATTATTATTACTACCAAGGTCCCTTCCAACTATTCTATTCTATTCTATTCTATTCTATTCTATTCTATTCTATTCTATTCTATTCTATTCTATTCTATTCTATTCTATTCTATTCTATTCTATTCCTACAATTACAGGATAAGCTTCTTTTCAAGCATGCAGTTACTCCAGTAAGACAGGATCTAATCTAATTGAGGAAGTGGTGCACATCTGAACTCTAGCTGTCTGACTGTCAGCGCTGTCCACCAACATCTCCCTACACACTCACGTCAGATGAGTGGAAGACGTGGCAGATCATTTTGTACAGCTGTTTTTCGGTGGAAGCATCTGCCCGGCGAGGGAGCTTCCGGCGGGCCATGAGCACCAGGATGTTCCCAATGTCAGCAATGTAGGAGATGGTCTGGAGGGGGTGATCCATCATGGTTTCCTAAGGTGGGAAGAAGGCCAGAGAGGTAGAAAGAAAGAAATATACCAGAAGTATTGATGTGACAGATTGCCATTACACAGAATATTCTCCAATTGTCTGGGACTGTCTGTGTCCTCTGGATGTGCTGAACTATAGCTCACATCATCCTCTGCCAGCCTGGCCTATGCCTGATACAGGAGTCCCCAGTATGTTGTTCTACAGCAAGGGTCTTCAAACTTGGCCCTTTTATGACTTGTGGACTTCAATTCCTAGTATTCTGGGAGTTGAAGTCCACAAGTCATAAAAGGGCCAAGTTTGAAGACCCCTGTTCTACAGCTTGGTTTAGAGAACATATTGGCACAAAAATCTCAAGTGATGTGTCATTTTCCAAAACACATACAAAAATCATAGCTATGTAAAATAATATATGCAGTTAAAATCTGTGTGTGTGTGTGTGTGTGTGTTTTCTCAAATATATATCACAGATCACACAAAAGTAGACTTGTGGTGCCAATACATCTAAAGACACTGTTTGTGCTTAATTTGATTTTAGAACAAGTATTGCTCGACTTACAACTAATTGTTAAATGGCCAACCAAAGTTACCATGGATTTGAAAAAACTTACTTACAACCCATCCTCAAAGTTACAACTACAGCACTGCAGTTTGGGCTTTTGGCAACCAGCTCACATTTATGACTGACTGCAGTGTCCTAAGTCATGTGATCATGATTTGGGCTTTGTGGCCATTTTTTCCAACAAAAAATGCCCACTCAATAAGTTGGAAGTGGATTTACTACTACATTGCATGTCGTTAACAACCATGGTGATTTGCTTAATGACTATAATAAAAACAGTTGTAAAATGAAGCTTGGCCAACCTCAACCACTTATAATCAAAATTCTGGGCTCAGCTGTGATCATTAAGTGGAAAACTACCTGTACTGTAATGACTGCAATTAATATATATATATATATATATATATATATATATATATATATATATATATATATATATATATATATATATATATATATATATATATATATATATATATATATATATATATATATATATATATATATATATATATATATATATATATATATATATAATGTCCAAAAGAAAAACGCAATTCCTTCCTGTCAACCTATCCCCAGTCATTTTGTGAGAGGGCAACCCCCTCAGCAGCCATTTTGAAAACACAGCACAATGCAGCTTCAACATTTCAACCAGGCTCCCGCAATCTAAAAAAAGTGATGTAGCTAAATGGAACACCATTTGGTTGTAGGGAGGAAGCAAAGGAACAGTTACATCTGTGGGTCTTCTGGCTAGGGGAGGTTTTGTGAGTGTCCATCCTCCCGCAACCTCAAAGCAGACATTTTGGCCCTCAATGATCTCCAATGGAGATAGCAGACTTGAGTGGGCAGCTGTCCATGCACCTGTGTGTCAGCACTGAGGACCTTGATCCGTTGAGTGGAGACAAAGAGATCTACTTCGGTCATTGGCTGGGATTCTCCTTCAGGAGCCTGCATTGCAAGGAAAACATGTGAAGGAAAGAGGTCAGGATTGGAGAGAAAATAGGTGATTGTGGCATGGAGCCTCCTCCTAAAGGCCCCAATAGATCTGGCTTCATTTAGCCCAACGTGACTGGCCAAAGGCACAAAGGCCATATTAGGGTGGTGTAGCTCAACCACTGTACTCGCCACTGTTAAGGCTCCAGCGACAGCACTGAAAAGGTAAGCTGCTCTTGATCATGGAGGCTGGATTTTGCTGCAACTGGAACAGAGCCCCCTTTTCTTCAATGTAACTGAGTACAAGTACTCAACTTACAACAGTTTGCTTAGTGACCGTTTTCACACTTACAACCATTGCAGCATCCCCATGGTTACGTGATCAAAATTCAGGCGGCTGGCAACTGACTCATGTTTATGACGGTCGCAGCGTCCCACGGCTCGTGGGATCACCTTTTGGAACCTTCTGACAAGCAAAGTCAGTGGGGAAGGCAGACTGACTGAACCAGCGTGTTACTCACAAGTGCGTGATTCCATAACAACTGTGGTAAAGAAAGGTCGTAGAATGGGGCGGAACTTACTTAACAACTGTCTCACTTGGCCACAGAAAGTTTGGGCTCAGTTGTGGTTGTAAGTCGAGAACTACTTGTAGATCTAGCTATCAAAGTTATCTCTAGGTGCCACACACCTGCTGCTCCCTTTCCCACCTTAATCCTGTCCACAGCTTCCTGGGCCTGTGCCATGCGGACACTTGTGGATGGGCTCCTCTCGGAAATAAGCTGTGTGGAACCCAGATATTTCGCTCCAAAGATCACCCCATCCAACAGATCTTCGGGCTCGCAGGGGCCTGGGACTGAGATATACAGAAAAGGCTGGTTTAATAACATTATTATTATTGCCATCACCATTGCCATCACCATTATCCCCACAAGGTATCATAGGTAGCACTCTTTTAACAACATCCCTGTGAGGTAGATTACACTATGAGAGAATTGCCCCAAAGTTCCATAGGGAACCTCCGTGGCTGAGAAGGGACTAGAACAGAGGTCTTCAAACTTGGCCCTTTGATGACTTGTGGACTTCAACTCCCAGAATTCCTCAGCCAGGCATGCTGGCTGAGGAATTCTGGGAGTTGAAGTCCACAAGTCATCAAAGGGCCAAGTTTGAAGACCACTGGACTAGAACCTGGGTCTTCTTGTGGTTAGTTTAGCACCTTTCCTTTTACACCTGTTTGGACTGAGAGGGAGGGAGTAGCCCAAATTCAGCCAATGAGCTTCTGTGTCTAAGAGAGGATTAGAGCCTAGGTCTCTCTGCTGCTAGTCCAGCACTTTCCTTTCCACAGCTCATTGGCTCTTGGGCTGAGGGGGGAGGGCCTAGCCCAAAATCAACCAATGGCTTCTGTAGATGAAGAGGAACTAGAACATGGGTCTTAGTCCGCCTCCTTTCCCACTACACCTGTTGGTTCTTGGGCTGAGCGGGAGGGACAGGACCAAATTCAGCCAACGAGCTTCTGTATCTAAGAGAACCTGGATCTCCAGCACTTTCTCCCTTCCACACCTCATTGGCTCTTGGACTGAGAGGGAAGGACTACTAGCACAAAGTCAACCAATGAGTTTCTGTGGCTGAGGAGAAACTAGAATTTGGGTCTCCATATTGCTAGTCCAGCACCTTCACTTCTACATCTGATTGGCTCTTGGGCTGAGAAGGTGGGACTAGCCCAAAGTGAACCAATAAGGTTGAAGAAGAACTAGAACCTGGGTCTCCCACTCTTCGTCTGCCTCCTTCCCCAGTACACCTGATTGGCTCTTTGGACTGAGAGGGAGGGAGGGACTGGCCCAAATTTCACATGATATAATAAATTCATCAAAATTCTTCACTTACCGTCTTTATAAGGTGGGAAAGATGACAGATTGGCTTTATTCTGTTAAAGAGGAAAGGGGAAAAAGAACTGGCTTTGTAAAGCTGAGGAGGCGATCTTAATTATTTACTTACGGCATTTATCTGACCACCTGAAACCAACGAAACGAGACTCTAGGCAGCTTACAACTTTATATAATAACAACAGGATACAAAATCAAAATAAAGTTACTTGAATAACTAACCTCAGAGACTAAAAATCGAGAATTACAGAAAACAGTGCAGCTGCATGCAATGAATCCCCTTCAAACTCTGAATGCATAATATTTTGTTTGAGGAATTTGATCTGAGCACATTTTACTACAAAGCTAGATAAACCTTGATTCCCGGTGTCAGCATCCATGCTGTTTTCTTGATATTTTCCCCTGCCCTTTTCTGATTATTTTTTTAAACTTCCCAGTCTAGACAACAGCACTTGGAATTGTTTAGAGTAAGGGTGTCAAACTGCCGGCCCGCGGGCCGGATCCATCATGGCGAAACCACGCCCACCCCATTGCTGGCAATGGAAAAAAAGTTGTGATATGTTGCAACACTTCACGTGACATTGTCAGTTTGACACCCCTGGTTTAGAGGACTTCCATCAAAGCATTAATTTTTTTTAAAAAAAAATTAATTCCATTTATATCCTGCCCTTCTTCGAAAACTCAGGGCGGCTTACAAGCTTAGCAGTAGCCTTCATTCTATGTATATGCCTGCTTATTAGGGCTTTCACACACACCCCAAGCGGCATTATTACAAAGTCAGCTTAATTGCCCCCAACAATCTGGGTCCTCATTTTACCTACCTCGGAAGGATGGAAGGCTGAGTCAACCTTGAGCCTGGTGGGATGCGAACCTGCACTAATTGCAAACAGCTGGTGTTACTTAAGGAGGCATTAGCCCACTGCTCCACCAAGGCTCTAATCAGGCCCAACCCTGCTTAGCTTCTGGGATTAGCCAAGGGTAGCTATGTACAGTACTAATCATTCTACAGCAAGCACATCATAATGACTTTGCACAACTGATACAAACTATATAATTTATGTTTGTATCACGATGTCACAATGTACACCTGATATCACTGGGTTTTTTTTTACCATAAGGTGATCAGTCTAACTCTAACCAGAAGGCAGCTCATACTAAACAACTTCTGGAGACAGTCTCCAAGATTAGTTGGTTTGTGGCAGGATGCTTATGTAATGAATGCATAAAATTATTAAAGTGGCACCTTTCAGTTATTTTGGATTTTGATTACATGTTCCTTAACCTAAGAACCGCTAACTGCACAGATAAAAAGATAGTGGGAAGGCAAAGATACCTGTGTATTTGAATTCCAGCTGGATACATCAGTCCCATAATTTCTACATGCAAAGCAGGGCATACACAGATAGTCCTTGTTTTGTGATCAGTTGCTTAGCAACCATTTGAAGCTACGACGGACCTCCCCAGGGGTGCTTACGACCCAGTTCTGATGCCCACCCCATGGTCACATGACTGAAGCTCAGGCACTCAACAACCGGTCCACTTTTATGGTTGTTTATAGTGTGCCATAGTCACATGATGGCATTTTATAATGGTTTTGCCCCAGACTATCATTTTTGTTTTTCAGAAAAAACAGGCCCTTACTGAACCCTTGGTCACAAAATCAGGTCGGTCACAGAGGTCATCCAATTTATGACCGCCACCATATACATCCATGATGGGCAGTCTCCATTTCAGTTGTAAGTCGAGGAATACCTAAATGCGATTCTCATTTTGTTGTCTTTACTCCGTAATTGTTTTAACATTGAACATTTAATGTAACTAAGGGCCATTGCCCTGTAAATGAGTCAACTATGATTTAATTCAGGGGTGGACATTAATTTTCCCAAGAGGACGCATGAGAAACTGGGGCTGTTGTGGAAGGCTGCCACCACTACCCCCACTCTCGTGACCCTGATGCCCTCACCCCCACCACTGCCCGGCATCCTCTGCCGTGGGTTGGACAGAGACAGCCTGCAGGCTGGATGTGGCCCACGGACTGTAAAATCCCCAGATCTGATTTAATTCCTATTACTATATAATTGTTCAATTGGCAGGAGTCACACAACAAAGAACAAGCTAAGACAAAAACCAAGGAAACCACATTCTGGTTTACAACAATTCCATGACCTCATAAAGGCAAACCAAGCTTGGTTAAACAAGCAACAGCAGCGTTTGCCCATAGTGCTAAGCCACAAATCACAGTTTGCAACAACCCACAAAGTGCTAAGTCAATAAAGCCATCAAGGCGCCTTGATGACTTTGAAAGTAATGTGTGAACATTGCCATGAAAGATACTCACCACTGGATCGGAGGTGGGAGAGGAATCCCCCATGCGGTTCAGTGCAGGCTCCCCCACTGCTAGGCAACTTGGATCTGGGGAGACTTCCCAGCTGCTGGCCTCCAAGTTGGAGTCAGAAGATGCAGCTGCTTCCAAGCCAGTGGATTCTTTTGGCAGCCTCGGGCTGGACCTACGTACTTTCCTTCTTCTTTCTTTCAGATCATCACAGGCAGGTTCTGGAGGGACCTTCTCTGGGGCCACAGCCCTTCCCTCAACCTCCATTTTCTGACAGCCAATCCCGATCATCACGTCTGAATGGGCCAGAGGGATCCGGTCATCCTCTTCGATGGATATGCCCCCTTCATAATGGAGGAGACTGAGGAAGTCCTCCTGGTTGGCTTCTGAGGAAAGCAATTCTCCACTTCTCTGTCCTTGGACAGATCTCAGGAGATGCTGAGCAGCTGCCCGAAGGCCTTGCCCTGTGGCCACATGGAGTAGAGAAGGGGCAGCTTTGTCCGGAGGTCCCTGGAGGTCCTCAGCATGCTCAAGGAGGGGTCGCCTGTCTCCATCTCCTAACCCGTGGCTTTCCTCGCCGTCAGAGGCAGCCAAGAGGTCATCTTCAGAAGTGGGCAACTTGTCATGGAAGCCAGGGTTAAGTCTCTGCAGTTGGGCAAAAAGCTTTAAGAACTCGGCCTGGTCAGCCTCTGGAATCTCCTCTTCCACCTCCTTCTCTAGCTCCTTTGGAATTTCACCCTGGTCAACAGCAACCTTGAGGTTACCTTCTACCTCTAAGGAGACCTGGTCTTGTTTGGGTGTCCAGCATACGTTCTCTTCCTGAGCTGAAGCTTTGGCACCCTCGTCCACACCATTCCTGTTGAGGAAACCCAAACGCTTAACATTTCCCCAAGTCACAAGAGAAGCTGTCTGCCCCAAGAAGGGAAGTCAATGCAAAACTATCACTGGAGGTTTTTAAGAAGAGACTGGACAGCCACTTGTTTGAAATGGCATAGGGTCTCCTGTTTGAGCAGGGGGCTGGACTAGAAGACCTCCAAGGTCCCTTCCAGCTCTATTCTACACTATCTCATTGAGGCATAAGTTGCTTTAACTATGCTTTGCTGGACCAGCTGCAGTGGTTGTTTGCACAAAACTCTGAACCACAGTAAGCGATTTGAAGATTAACATGAGGAGCTCCTTCTTACTGCTAGAAATGAAGAGGGACAGTTTCTCCCATTTTTGAAGAAAGAAATATACAAGACGCATGGAGAATCCATTTATGTTGTCCAATTGTCAACCTCCATGTACTAGACATGTGTGTGTGTGCGTGTGGGGGAGGGGGCGTCCTCCATCCATCCATCCATCTGTCCATCCATCCCAGAGGTCCCCAAACTCTGGTCCGCAGCCCAGTGTCAGACTGCAGCCCGGGTTGCAGAAGTGGTGGGCAAGTGCACAAGTGCACGTGTGATGCTGCATTTGTGAAAGCAGCACACGCCTAAGAAACCATTTTCCTCTCCCCCTGCCACTGCCAGTCCACTGAGCTGGAAAGGTTGGAGACCACTGATCCATCCCATTTCTACAGCATATCAAGAATTCATAGATAAATAATAAATAAAATGTGAAAGAGAAGAGAGACTTTTTACCTGGACGCCTCAGGATCCAAAGAAGTGATATCTTGGGGTTCTAAAGATCTTTTGGACTCTCCATCCCCATCCAGGCCAATCCTGATCTCTTCTGCTCTGAGGTAACTGGACCCTGAATCCAGCTCTGGAAGCTTCTGGAAGGCCTGGTTGTCACCAGGAGAGGTGGGCAGTTGTTGGATAATGGAAGCATCTTCTCCAGAATCAACAGGAGCCTCAATCTCATCTTCCAAATCCATGAGGGGAGGCACTACAGATTCTGAGGGGATCCCAAACCCCTCAGCTGTATCCTTCTTAGCCTCCATGCTACTGTCCATTGTGATAGCTCCTGCAGGTCGCCACAACAATGACCCTACACTTGGAAACAAAATGGGAGCGTGTAATCTTGGACTCAGGTAGAAACAGGAGTTTCACTTCATTCGCTTTCTCACAAGGCTTCAATTTCTTGTGGGGTGGGGAGGAGAAGGGAAGAAACCAGTCATTCTTCCAAATGCATGGTGGGCAGGTCTCAGGTAGGTCTCAACTTATGACAATTCAGCCCAAAATTTCTGTTGCTAAGCAAAACAGTTAAGTGAGTCCCCCCCATTTTACAACCTTTCTTGCCACAGTTGTTAAGTGAATTACTGCAGTTGTTAAGTTAGTAATATGGTTGTTAAGTGAATCCGGCTTCCCCTTTGACTTTGCTCGTCAGAAGATTGCAAAAGGTGATCACATGACCCTGGGACACTGCAACCGTCATAAACATGAGTCAGTTGCCAAGTGTCTGAATTCTGATTATATGACCATGGGAATGCTGCAACAGCTGTGTGAAAAACAGTCATAAATCACTTTTTTCAGTGCTATTGTAACTTTAGATGGGTCACTAAATGAACTGTTGTAAGTCAAGGATTACCTGTACTTCAAAAGAAGGGCTTAAACCGCTCAGGTAAGAGACCACAGGCACGGACCATGAGGCAGGCTATTTCTGAACATGATCTAGCACTTTTTAGAACACTAAACCCATATCCAAAAATAGCTTAGTTCACCAATATGGAGAAAAAGCATGGTAAGAGTTTTTCATATTGAAAGGTTTGCATCATAGTTAGGGAAAACATGAGGATAAACCCACAGCAATGCACAAATCCCAAATACAGGCCATCCCCAGGTTAAGGAGAATCCCTAGGTATGAACAGGCTGCCTATTACAGGTGATCCTTATGATCAGAATTGCTTGATGTTCAGTGAGTCATGCTCAATTTTACCTTTTTGCCACAGTGAATCAGGCTAGCCCAGGGGCAGGCAACCTGGCTCTTTTATGACTCGTGGACTTCAACTCCCAGAATTCCTGAGCCAGCCGCACGAGTCATAAAAGAGCCAAGGTTGCCTGCCCATGGGCTAGCTAGACAGTCACTTGTTTGAGATGGTATAGGTCAGAGGTCTTCAAACATAGCCCTTTTATGACTTGTGGACTTCAACTCCCAGAATTCCTCAGCCAGCGTGCCTGGTATAGGTTCTCCTGCTTGAGCAGGGGGCTGGACTAGAAGACCTCTAAGCTCCCTTCCAGCTCTATTCTATTATAAGTTGTGTGTTTTTAATATATAGCTTGGTTTTCAGCAGTTCCTGAAAGCATCAGATGGGTTCAACACTTTGTCAGCTTGAGGAAGGATAACAAGGTCCGTCATTTTTAGTAACAGGCTGCCCATTCGTAAGTACGAGTTCCAATTTACGTACAGATTTGGGTTAAAGCCAAAGTTAGCAACCAAACTCCTCCTTAACCTGTAGCTTAAAGCTGCCAATTAAGTGCTTGGTCCATTACTAGACTATTAACAATAGTGTAATCTGATTTTTTAAAAAAAACAGCAGGAGAACGTGTAACATTGCAGTAAGATAAATTTTGTAATTTATCTGCAAAAGGTGGCAGACCATGGGGTTTGAGATTAATTACAAAAAAATAGGCTTTTTAGGCTCATCCTTTAATTTTAAAAAACCTGTTTTTTTTCCAGCTCAGAAAACAATTTCTAGTCCTGACAAGTTTGGATTTTCCCAAAATGCAAACAAACAAAAAAAAGGAAATGAAAAATGAAACTTGTATAATGTAAGGGGAGGAAGACCATGATATTAAAACACACATACACAAAACTCAGCCCTAGATAAGACACCATATGAACCCCAGCCTACCTTAAATGCATTTGATTAAGGGCAAGATTCACTAAATGCGATCAGGCTTTTTCTAGGTAAACACAGGTAAGATATGCCCTGTTTAAAAAACTGCTAAGTTTTACTGCCATGAGAATTTTCCAGGATGTAGAAAATATGGTGGCACAAAGATGGATTGAAAACAGGATGGCTACTTGCCAAACAGACATACATAGCCTCAATCTCCAAGGCCATCATCCTAGGCAAAGTGCACTGACGCTACACAGCAATTGCACTACAACACAACACCACCAAGAAATTCTGTTCAAAGTCCCAGCCAGCTGAATTCTCTTTCATTCCACCCACTCAATATTTTTTTAAAAAACTGTCAATCAACATTCCATGGTTATTTGAGCATGCTCAGTTGTCTCTGCTTTAAAAGTTGCCTGCCTGGTTTTATTTTATTTCAATTAAAGAAGTTTTGATTTCAGTCCTCTTTAATTTGAAGGACAGTTTCTCCTCGTTTCTCAATGACCCTTGTTTGTAGAGGCAGTGAGGTTTAAAATCCACACAAATGCAGCACATATGCCGGGGAGTGAGAATTTTAATGGAAAGACATTAAAAATAGCATCATCCTTTTGGGTCCTTTCATAAAACTGTTACACTGCAGTTTTATGCTGCATCTGCTGACAGGATCGATTTAAAAAGCTAGCAACCAATAATCTGGCTGACACTTATTTGCTTCAAAATAGGGAAGAAATTGTGCAATGTCTGCTTTTTTAAAACGAAGGAGATACATACAGTGTGGTTTAGTTGCTGAAGGCAAGTACCATATAACTGATTTATTGCTGCCGCTAAAGATTAGCTGAGGAAATGCAATGACCGTCCTATATTTAAAGAGGGAAGAGAAAAACAGCTACCAAAATACACTGTGAACAGTGTGAACCTTCTTTTGCTGCGCCTTATAGGGCAGAGAAATTCTTAACCTGTTTACTTGAAAGAAAATCTCTAGGTTTCAAGCTTCTCAATACGAAATCCTCTGCACAAAATATTCTGAATTCTGAATTTATTTTCCACTTACGTTCAGTCTGATCCAGATTGTTTTCACTACCCCTCTGATATCATTATTTACCTGATGCTCTTCTCTTTTAAACTTACATATTCATCTCTCTCTCTCTCTCTCTCTCTCTCTCTCTCTCTCTCTCTCTCTCTCCTTTAATCCCCCACATAAAGGGGAAAGTTTATAGATCTCGAAAAGAAATAAGCAATCTTAGGAAATCAGGAGCGTTTTCAAAACATTCCACTTCAAAAAGTTCCCAATGATCTAGACAGGGGCTTAAGAAGTTTCCAACAATACAGGTTTTTTTTTAAAAAGAATAAAACTGAATCTGCACATTGTAGAAAACCTTTCCCCCTCTCTTTTTGGGGTAGGTGGGTGGGTGAGTGGGTGGGTGCAAAACTTAAAACGAAAGCATGCGCTTGGACAAACTTACTTTTTAGAAAACTTTGGCTCTCAAGTTTGAAGAGAAAGATGAACCCTTTGTAAGTTGCAAGCTCTTCGGAGTCCCTTGCTGGTCGGCATCCGACTCTCCGGCAGGATTAGGCCCGCAGACCGCGGATTAAAGCTGAACATATATAAAAATATTCAAGCACATATTTTTCTTCCTGGGGTTCTCTCTCGCCTGCCCGCCCGCCCGCTTACTCGTTCCCACTAGGATTGAGCATGTGCTCAGAGAGGATTCTGGGAGATGTAGTTTTGTCGCGCCAGTAAGGTTTAGCTTTCCGAAGTAAAATTTGTATCTGCCTACAATTTTTTTTTTTAAAAAAGGAGAGTTTGCCTAGTTTTCGTAACGGGATGATCCAGATTTCTGTGTTACTCAGAGGTCTGCAATTTCTTCACCAAGTCACCAAAAAGTATATTTTTTAAAAAAAAATGCATTCCCCCCCAAATGAATTTAGTTGTTGCAGAGTTTGTGTCTGTTTCCTCTTCATCCTGAAGAAATTGTTTTCCTACAAACCAGACGTTGCAATCCTGTTTGCTGATGTAATGCAAAGCCCTGCTCATGTTTCACCTGTTTTCTTTGTCAAATGAAGCGGAGCCTGGAACAGCATGCCTCTCTCGATCAGGTTGCCTTTTGAAGTAGTGGATTGAATTGCCTTTAAAAATCTATGATGCTGTTCCGCTTTTTGTCACAGATCCAGAATAAGTAAAATTAGATTCCGAGTGATCTGCTGGTCTCTGGCAACTTGTTTGTGTTAGGGGATATCCTAATTCTACAGTATTTATTATTTTATTTATTAAATTTATTTCCTGCCTATCTCACCTCAGGGTAACTCTGGGTAACTTACAGTAAAGCTATTTCCTCAGGGATGTAATGTACTATAGTATAAACCAAAATTTCTCTCATCTTCTTAGTCCAGACTTCCATTTTTCAGATAATTACAACAGGTCTTTTCCAACTATCTTCTGTGCAATCTTAAGGTTCTGCAACGGAAGGAAGGAAACAAGTTCACTCAAACACAGCCAATTTTCTGTCATAGAATTTTGACTTTTGATAAGATATTCTGGGAATTTATTTTTCCTCACAGCCTGAAAAGTTTGAGACCCTTGCCTTAGAATACAAACCAGGGGGAAAAAATCTGCTGGGCCACACCGATTTAAAAAAACAAAATAAGACAGGATTTTTAAAAACCATTTAAACTCACAATATCATCTTATTTAAGAAAGAGTTGCCAGATCGAAAAGTGTTCTGGAAGCCATACACAAACAACAAGCTTTTAGATCCTTGTCCTTGTGAAGTGAAGAACCCTTGTGCCAGATCACAGGAAGATGGATTCATTACAAGTAGTCCGCAACTTACAACCATTTGTTTAGCAACTGCTTGAAGTCACAATGGCACTGAATAAAGTGACAGTGAACGGTATTCACACGTATGACCTTCATGGGATCGCCAAGGTCACATGATCAAACTTCAGACACTTGGCAACTGGCATGTGTTTATGATGGTTGCAGCATCCTGGGATCATCTGATCACCATTTGTAACTGGACATATTTGACTACCAGTTAGGATTGAGGCATTTTTTGGCTTCTGGAGTTTAGCTTGAATAGTTTCCGTTTTCCTTTTTTCAGCTTGTCTAAGAGATGTAATCTTGATAGTGGTTGTCAGCATTTTTGTGTATTCTGTAGTCATAGCTTGTTCCAGCTGCTCCTTGAGGATATCTAAAGGGTGCTGATATTTGTTTAGCCTGCAGTGAGCATCCATGATAATTAGCCATATCATTTTTCAGGTGCTTTGTTGAACTATTTTCCATCCACTTGTGCAATTTAATGGAGGTTTATGTCTGACAGTGGTGAACAGGGTATGGTATCAAAAGCAAAAAGAATGCAGTGAGCATCCATGATAATTAGCCGTATCATTTTTCAGGTGCTTTGTTGAATGATTTTCCATCCACTTGTGCAATTTAATGGAGGTTTATGTCTGACAGTGGTGAACAGGGTATGGTGTCAAAAGCAAAAAGAATAGTTATACTCTGTGGAAATTTGCCATGTTCTCTGGGGAATTCTAGGAGTTAAAGTCCGCACATCTTAATGTGGCCAAGGTTGAGAAATGCTTCTATAGTTGTATCATTCTTAGATTGTAATTTCCACCAATTTTCAGATGTAGAAACATAGAAAGCTGATAGTTGAAAAAGACCTAGTAGTCCATGAAGTCTGCCCTTTGAATTTCTTTTTTGTTTTCTTTTTAACTAATTTATTATTTTTATATATTTTTTTAATTTTTAATTTTTGTCAGATGATGGACATGTGTTTAACCCAAGCCTGTTAAAACTCAAATGTTTAAACTCCAAAGCACTACAAGCATGTTTATACTCCAAAGCACCTGAAGGCAGGACAAGAAGCAACGGATTGAAACTAATCAAGGAGAGAAGCAACCTAGAACTAGGGAGAAATTTCCTGACAGAATAATTAATTAGTGGAACAACCTGCCTCCAGAAGTTGGGGGTTCTCCAACACTGGAGATTTTAAAGAAGAGATTTGACAACCATTGGTCTGAAATGGTATATAGGTTTTCCTGTTTGAACAGGGAGTCAGACTAGAAGACCTCCAAGGACCCTTCCAACTCTATTATTCAGTTACTGATGACTGACCCACAACCACCCTTGGAAGTTGGTTCCAAGCTTCCACTACTCTGTCTGTGAAGGAATACTTTTTAACATTACTTTTGAACTTTCCTCTTGTCAGTTTGAGGTTATGCCTCCATGTTCTTCATTTTTGCTTAATGTTGAAAATACTGCCTTCTTGAACCTTATTCTCACTCTTAATATATTGAAAGTCCTACTGATTACAAGAGATGTGGACTATAATTCAACAGCATCCGTCAGCAAACATAATTTTTAAATCAGGAATTTTAAATGTGTGGGTTCTAATGTAAAAAAAATGTTCTGGTGTGTAAACATCAATGCACAAATTATTCTTTGTTGACGGGACTGGAAATTTGGAAGTTGCCCGAGTTCCCTAGGACTGAGTTGTAAGTACTGCAGTACTAGTAAAGTTTATTTATGATCATTGAGTGGTTTTTCAGTGGTCAAAAACCACACTGAAAATTAAATTGAAAGTAAAATCAGAAATAAAAATAGCTGAATCACTTGGCGTCAGGTGGGATGAAGAAAAATAACAATGTAGTTATTTTTGTTGTGTAGAGGGATTAATTTGAGCTGTACAAATTTTCATCTTTGCAGAGGATTGAGTTGTAAACCAGATATCTCTTGGAACACAGAGATTCTATTTTAAACTCAACTGATAAATAAATAATAAATAAGATATAGTGAACTTTTTAAAAATAATGTACAAATAGACTGTCATGAAAAATCAGAATAATCTATGATAGGGAAGGAAATGAACTGCACCGGTAGCAGATTCTCCGGTTGTGGCATATCAGAATCTAATAGATTCTAATAGACACTTTTCTGAGCAAATCTACAATATGCCATCAAGATTGGGCTTCACCGACTGCCCCCAGCTGACGAAGCTGGTTGGGGATGATGGGAGTGTCTTCCATTTGGACGTCAACTATAATGAATAATATTTCGTAAGTGCAGGATTCTGTGGGGATTTTTCCCTGGAAGAAAACCTACGAAATGTTTGTTCAGGCGGACTGGAGAAGACGGAACTTGCGATGCAGCACGTTTGAGGCGGGCACCCGGTTGGGGAAGGATGACGTAAGTCGTCATTGTAATCCGCGCTCGGCAGTCGGCAAAAGGAAGGGGGAGGAGGCAGGTGAACTACGTTTCCCAGGATGCCCTCTGTTTCTGCGCCGACTCCGTGCGTCTGAAGCTTCCAGACCCAGCAAGCGGATAGGTTTGGAGGTCGCATGGCTTTGGTTGGGCTGCAGCTGCGGGCTGCTGTCTGCTCCTCGCTCTCCAGCCTTTCATGGTCGCGGCTGATGGTCAGAAACTATTCTGCCAAAAAACCGGGTAAGCCAGGCTGGAAAGGAGCGCCTTGGGCGTCCTCTGTGGTCGGATGTGGGGCACCTAGGAAGATCCTTGCACCTTTCCCAGCAGATACGAGACCCCTTCAGCCCACCGTTTTGTGGTTTTCCCAAAGTCCTCCTCTTCCTTTGCTTATTTTCGGTAGATTGCTCTTCTGCATGGAGGTTCCATTGTTGCTGTCACCCCAGCCTTTCATAGGGAAAGCCCCACTGGATTAGTTTAAAAGCGACATGCTTGCCGTTGCTGTAGTTCAGTGTTTCTCAACCCTTATTTATTTTAAGATGTGTGGACTACAACCCCCAGAATTCCCCTGCCAGCATTTTGGCTGAGGAGTTCTGGGTGTTGAAGTCCATACCTCTTAAAGTCACTGAGGTTGAAAAAAAACCATATCGCCTACCTGATCTGCCTTTAGCCACTGCACGAAACTGTCTCTTAGTTGTGTTGTTCTATCTAAGCTTTACGTATTTTATGTATACTACATTGGTGGAAGTTCAGGCAATACACTAAGCCCAAACTAATCAAAATATAGGTAGTCCTCAATTTACAACTGAGCCCAACATTTGTAGCTACATAAGAGATCTGACTTTTGCTCCATTTTGCAACCTCTCTTGCCGCAGTTGTTGAGCAAATCACTCCAATTGTTAAGTTAGTAACATGGTTGTTAAGTGAATCTGCCTTCCCCATTGACTTTACTTGCCAGAAGATTGCCAAAGGGGATTGCATGATCCCGGGGACACTGCAACAGTCATAACTATGAGTCAATTGCCAAGCATCTGGATTTTAATCACGTGACATGGGGATGTTGCAACGGTCCTCTGAAAAATAGTCATAAGTCACTTTTTTCAGTGCCATTGTAGTTTTGAATGAATGAACTGTTGTAACTTGAGGACTACCTTTATGAAAGTATTTTTCTGGGGTATTAGCCTAAGTTCCTAGAGCAGACATGTCAAACACAAGGCCCGGGGGCCGGATCCGGCCCGCAAAGTGGTTTCATGCGGCCCGCGAAGCCATCCTGGAAAGAGTGAGGGAACGGCCCCCAGAGACCCTCCTTCTGCCAGAGACCCTCAGATCTGTCCCACTCCTGCCCAGGCCCCCATAGGCACCCTTGATGCGAACGATGTAGAGCTGGCCACGCCCACCCAGTAGGCCATATGCACTCTAGCCACGCCCACCCAGTAGGCCACACCCACCCAGGCCACACCCACCCGGCCCCCTGAGGGCAACCGCAATGCTGATGCAGCCCTCAATGAAATTGAGTTTGACACCCCTGTCCTAGAGTGTAAAAAAGGAATGTAAAAGCAGCTTTTTTCCATATCCACAGAGATGTTTTGACTTGCAAAGTGATTCCCTTTCCCCCCCCCTAGTCTTGCTCACATTTCATGCATATGCAAAAGCAGCTTCTGAAATATATATATATATTTCTTTTTAGCAGTGAAAGGCAAAGTGAGAGGTCTTTCCAAAGAAGAACTGAAAGGCCCTGAAATATGCAAGGACCCAGTTAAGCTCGTCACTCATGCGATGGGGGTGAACATCTACAAGGAAGGGACAGATGTAGTGCTGAAGCCGGACTCAGAGTATCCTGAATGGTGAGCAGGGCCCCTTTTTGGTTATGATTGTAGGCAAAAGAGGACTGAGATTGAGGCCCCAGAATTCTTTTGCTTCTCTTTGCTATTGTCCTGTTCTGGGTAAATGAAGGACTTACAACTATCCTGATTCATAATGGGAATTTCGGATTTCATTACAATTGTAAGCTGAAGATTACTTGGGCCAAATTTCTGTTGCTTCTGAATGTCACTTCTTGTTCAGGTTTGAAAACCCTTTGCCAACCGTACATCAAAAGTTGTATTGGGTCCCGATTTCCCAGACTCTGCAAGCATTGGCTTTCTTAATAAAGCTTCTAGTCCTTATGGCTGCAAAGACAGACATACGGGCAGGCTAGGACCGAACAAGTAAAGTGGATGTCCCCAGAATATTTTGGATTAGAGAAACAACAATACAGGTACAACCACAACTGAGACCAAGGTTTCCGTTGATAAACAAAATACTTGTTAAGTAAGTTTTGTCCCATTTTACAACCTTTTTTGCCATAGTTGTTAACTGAATCATTGCAGTTGTTTAATGAACTGTGTGGTCGTTTAGTAAATCTGGCTGCCTTCATTGGCTTTGCTTGTCAGAAGCCAGCTGGGAAGGTTACAGATGATCATGTGACCCCCGGGATGGTGCACCTGTCCATAAATACACGCCAATTGTCAAGCACCCGAATTTTGATCATTTGACCTTGGGGATGGGGCAGCGGTCATGAGCGTGAAAAACGGTCATATATCACTTTTTCCGGTGCCTTGGCTGGCTCAGGAATTCTGGGAGTTGAAGTCCACAGGTTGCAAAGGGGCCATAATTGCCCAGCCCCGATCTAGAGCCTCAACTATCAGTTCTGGTGGTCTGCTTTCCAACTGACTCCATTCTTCCCACTGCTCCTGTTTGTACGTTTTCTACTTCATTTGTGCTTGTCTTTCTGCCTCGTGCAAAACTTCCACACTCACACATTTTCTAAACACCTTTCATTCCCTTCAGGGTGTTCTCCTTTCACATATGCTACAACAGTAATATCTGGCCATTATCTTTGAATAAACCAAAATATTTATGTGTGATGGTTTCCAGATTCAAAATAAAAGAACAGTGACTGAGGAAGGTACAGGTAGCCGTTCACTTATAATCCTTCATTTAGTGACCCATTTAAGGTTACAATAGCACCAGTCCTCGCACTAATGCCCATTGCAGCATCCCCATGGTCACCTGATCAAAATTCGGATGCTTGGCAAACTGGCCTATATTTATGATGGAGTCATAAATGACAAGCAAAGTCAATGGGGAAGCCAGATTCACTTAACTATGTTACTAACTTGACAAATGCAGTGATTTACTTAACAACTGGGGCAAGGAAAGTCATAAAATGGGGTAAAACTCAATAACTATCTTGCTTAGCAATGGAAATTTGGGGCTAAGTTGTGGTCATAAGTCAAGGACCACCTGTGTAGAGCATAGCTCTTCAACCTTTCCGGCTTGGCGGCCCAGAAGGAAAGGGAACAGCAGGGAAATGTGCGCGCACACAGCCCGGCGCCCACACAGGGACAGTGCTAGTGTGCATGCGCATGCACAAGCGGGCCGTGCCAGGTATGGCATGTGGGCAGGCATCCGCGTGCTGGCGCAAATGGGCTGCTGGCGCTCGTGTGACGCTGGCTGAGGTTAGCGCCCCTGCGCATGCACAAATGGGGCTGCTAGCACATGTGCAGCAGCGCTACCGCGAGGGGAGGCTCACCAGCTGTTCCCGGGGCCCGGTGGCCAAAAAGGCCATGGCCTGGTACCGGGCTGCGGACCATAGGTTGGGGACCCCTGGTATAGAGGTTTGATCACCATTTCAGTCAGTCAGTTTTCTCCCTAGAAAGTTGCAGTCCCTGTTGTTTAATAAACTTTTCAAGATGCTGCTTTACTCTAATTTATTTTATTATGGTTGTTTCCCTTCTTCTCCGTTTCCCCATCCCAGGCTTTTCAATATGGATCTAGGGCCCCCTAAGAAGTTGGAAGAACTGGACCCAGACACTATTCAATACTGGCGTCGGCTCCGGAAAGAGAATACAAAACTAGGGAAAAAGTATTGGAAGACAAAGCCATTTTGAGGCTAATACTAAGACGTGAAACCGAAGCCATCTCAGGAAGGGCTTGGGGTATTAGGAAGTGGGATTCTTTTTTTAAAAAAATTATTCTCATTCTTCAAATAATGACCAATAAAAAGCTCCACTCTCTGTAATGGTTAGATTTTTCATTATCTCAAGTTTCGTAAGGCCTACTGGTTAAAGATTATAAGAGTACAGGTAGTCCTCAATTTACAACAGCTTGTTTAGTGACCGCTCGAAGTTACAATGACACCGGAAAAAGTGTGTGAGGACCGTTTTTTACACTTATGTCCATTGCAGCATCCCCATGATCAAATGATCAAAATTCAAAAGCTTGGCAACTGGTATATATTTAGGATGGTTGCCATGTCCCAGGGTCATGTGATCACCTTATGCAACTTTCCAACAGGCAAAGTCAATGGGAAAGCCAGACTCACTTAACAACCGTGTTAACCAACTTAAACATAATTCACTTAACAACTGTGGCAAGAAAAGATGTAAAATGGGCCAAAACTCACCATCTCGCTTAGCGACAGAAATTTGGGGCTCAATTGTGCTCATAAGTTGAGGACTTCCTGTATTCCTTGACCTTGGCAACTTTAAGAGAGTGGGATTCTGGGAGTTGAAGTCCACGTGTCTTAAAGTTGACGAGGTTGAGAAACACTGGGTTGTAGAATCTGAACTCTGAATACATTTCAAATGGCCCTGATGGGTTGATTTGATTTGCATCATGAGAGTTGCAAGCCAGTTGCAGATCAAGATGCGTGTGTGCACGTGAAAAATTGGGGCCAGAAGGAAGGCTGAGAGAGCAAATGCCCTTTTTTCAAGACCTCTTCAAAGGGAGCTTCGAATGGTCACTAAATGAAGTGTTGTAAGTTGAGGACTACCTGTAGTGATTGCCAGGATTAGTTTTTATACAGGTGTCAAACAGCTCTCACGCATGTTTTTAAACATCCTCCATTAATTCTGCCATTACCTAACCTCAGTGGTTTTATAAAAGATCAGAATCCAGCCTTACAATGGGAAACATCATTTGTGCCTTAATTTCTGTGGCAATTGATTTCGTTTCTGCAAAAAGGAACCAAATAATGCTGAAGTTTCCCCCCCCCCCACACACGTTTGTTTCCTCCTGTATTATGTTCATCTTTTCCTGCTAAATCAGGAAGAAACACTATAGAGCAGACATGTCAAACACAAGGCCCGGGGGCCAGATCCGGCCCACGAAGTGGTTTCATGCGGCCCGTGAAGCCATCCTGGAAACAGGGAACGGCCCCCACTGCTTTGGCCCTGGCCCAGAGACCCGCCAGAAACCCTCAGATCTGTCCCACTCCTGCCCAGGCCCCCATAGGCACCCTTGATGCCAACGATGTAGAGCTGGCCACGCCCAACCAGTAGGCCATACGCACTCTACCCACGCCCACCCAATAGGCCACGCCCACCCAGGCCATACCCACCCGTCCCCCTGAGGGCAACTGCAATGCTGATGCAGCCCTCAATGAAATTGAGTTTGACATCCCTGCTATAGAGCACTATACAAAAGTGGATGGAAGCATGGAGTAGCTATACCTCCCAAGATATTTCTGAGCATATTAATCCTAATAGTATACCTCCAGGATTTAATCTACCCCGACACGTATGGGTGACATACAATAGAAACAGAACGGACTCATGGGGTGTGTGCCGATTCTCTGTATATATGGGGAAAGACACCTTCAGCACAATGTGATTGCGGGGCTCCCCGACAGACCATCCATCATAACTGCCCTGTAAACCACCCTGGAATAGGGCGGTATACAAATAATAATAATAATAATAATAATAATAATAATAATAATAATAATAATAATAATAATAATAATAATAATATAAAGTTGGAAGGGACCTTGGAGGTCATCTAGTCCAACCCCCTGCTCAGGCAGGAAACCCTATACCATTTCAGGCAAATGGCTGTCCAGTCTCTTCTTAAAAACTTCCAGTGTTGGAGTATTCACCACCTCTGGAGGCAGGTTGTTCCACTGGTTAATTGTTCTAACTGTCAGGAAATTTCTCCTTAGTTCTAGGTTGCTTCTCTCCTTGACTAGTTTCCATCCATTGCTTCTTGTCCTGCTTTCAGGTGCTTTGGAGAATAGCTTGACTCCCTCTTCTTTGGGGCAGCCCCTGAGATATTGGAACACTGCTATCATGTCACCCCTCACCCTTCTCTTCATTAAACTAGACATACCCAATTCCAGCAACCGTTCCCTATATGTTTTAGCCTCCAGCCCCCTAATCATCTTGGTTGCTCCTCACTATATATAGTGAGGGAATGCACCAATAGAAGATACCCAGGAGATTTTAAGGACTTCCTCTGCATAACAACGGCAGCTACTGACTGGATCTCCAAACTCGACATTAAACTCGGAAATGTAATTTTTGTTTTCCTCTTAGGTTTTATGATTGCTTCTTTTTTTAAAAAAATTGTTTTCACTGTTCCAACTTGTAAATCTGAAGTGCTTTTAATTCTGTGTGTTGACCAGCCATACGCTAAATAAATAAATAAATAAATAGTAAGAAACAACGGCAGAGATCAATCTTGGGGATGGGGGTTAGAGCGCTCCCCCCCCCACGGCGGCGGGGGGGGGGGTTTCACCACTGCACACGTGCCACGTTCGCACGGAAACCGGAAGGAGGGATTCCGAAAGCGGAAAAAGGGGAGAGTGGGTAGGCGTGGCCTGCTTTGGGGCGTGGTTTGGGGCAGGGAAAGGGAGGGAGGGATTCAGGTGGTGGAGAGGAGGAGAAAGAGCAGGTGAGAAGAGGAAGGGGGGGGGGGTTATTTGGGGAGGGGTAGAGGTTAGGGGGTGTCTGTAAAGGTAGAGGAAGCTTAGGGGAGCCTGATCTGGGGGAGGGGGAGAGGCGGGGTTGTGCAGGAAAGAGGTTGTGGGTCCTCTTGGGGCGGGCGTCCTCTCGGAGAAGGGGAATTGGGGAGGGGGGAACTTGGGAGGAAATGGTCCGTCTCGTGTGAAGGGGTGACGCGGGAAAGGGATCGCGGTCTGCTGCCAAAGAGAGGCTGGATACGGGACTGGGGTAGGGCGTGTGTAGGCTTGGCTTTGGGGGAGCTGGATCTTGGGAGGAAGAAAGGGTGGGAAAGGGAGCGAGGGTCTCCCAGGGGGACCCAGGAGTAGAGCTGGCTTGGGAAGTGGGTGGTGAGAATATGGTGGGAGCTGGGGGTGGGGGGGTGGGTGTTGCTTATTGAGCAGGAAGAACTGGAGTCTGTTGGTGGAGGGGAGGGGGAGGATCTGGTTATGGGGAGGGGCTCAGGATCCTTCCAGAGGAGCAGAAGAGAGCAGGTCTGAAGGAGAAGGTGACCCTGGATACAACCACCTGGGGTGGGGGCTGGACAGGTGCAACGAGCCTTCCAGGAGGGGGGGGGGTTGAATCAGGTGGGGTGTGTTTACGTCCCAGATACTTTAGCATGGGGTGGGGGAGGAGGTAGAAGTAGGAGATAAGAAGGGAGGATGAGAAAGGAAAGAAAAAGGGGGAAATTCAGCCAGGTGGGGAAGAAATGGTATAGGGTTTCCTGCCTGAGCAGGGGGTTGGACTAGATGACCTCCAAGATCCCTTCCAACTACTACTACTACTTATTATTATTGTTGTTATTATTATTATTATTATTAAATGTGAAAATCCCACCCCCTCTTCAATTCACACTGCAAGGCATTAAGGAGAGGGAAGGTTTTGATGCAAACTCTGCTGCTGGTAGAAATGGAGGAAGAGGATTGAAGCTGGCTGCTATGACAGAGGAAGGGGAGTGGGTGAGTGGTGTAATGTGTCATGGGAAGGAAATGTAGGGGTCCAGGAAGATGATGGATCAGGGAAAGGAGGTCTACGGCATGATTACTGGAGGGTAAAATCCAGACTCTGAGGGTGTGTGTATCTATGCTTGCAATAGAGTGGGTGTGGTATCTGCAGAACGGGTGTATTCTGTATCTCTCCCCCCCACACATCCTCCTTTTTTTACCCCTGCATGCATCTTGCATAGCCATCCTTGGCGAAAGGGACTGCAGAGCCAGTAGTGAACATTCTGGAACGTGGTTGGGATGCATGGGCTGTCCTTCCTGCTCGGTGCAGGAATGAGAGCTTTTTTAAACTGGAGGGGGGGGAAACAGAACAGCATCACAGCCTTCTGTTCCCCCACCCCTTCGGGGGGGGGGAAACCTTTCATCCCTTAAATGCATCTCACTCCTCCCCACTTACACAACTACATCTTCCCACCTGCAGATGGGACTGCAGCTTCACAGTAACATTTGGATGGTGTGTGTGTGAGAGAGAGATAGCTGAGAGGGACCAAGATAATTAAATTTAGCTCCTCCTGGTTCCCACTCCTGCATTGACAAACAAAGGATGTTTTGATTGTGGTTTCTAGCCTTGTGGAAGTGGAGGGAGGTGCTGAATGGAGACAAAACTGAGATGGAAGCAAACCATTCTTGGTAGGTGGAGGAGAGCTTGGATTAACTGAGATAATCTGTGGGGTGGATGCCCTGGGACTTTTGGCTGAAAAGCCCTGTGGTTGTGTTTTATGGGCTTTTTAAGGAGTGAATGCACAGGTGACAGAATACCTAAAATTCCCATAAAAATCGTAAGACTTCTTCAAACAACTGTAGATTTTTTAAAAAAAACTATCAAATTTTAATTAATCGCTTCTGTGGGGCAATAGTTCTTTTAACTTGGAGCAGGCAGACTAAGGCTCCAAGAAGAGTGATTTTAAAACATAAAACAGGAACTGTTTTCCCCCCCTTTTTTAACAGTTTTTTTTTTGTTTAGAGGATTGCAAGGGGTGTGATGGTGATGCAGTAGCTTTTTCAGCTTGGGCACAGTCAGGATTTTTGGGGAGCCCTGTTTTGTGATAAAAAGGAACTTTTACATAAAAAGTGTTTTCATCTTATCGGAGGCATAATGCATCTGATTTTATTTTATTTTTTTAAAAAAATGCATCGTGATGCTTTTGATTTTCAGCAGTTTGCCACTGTATTTCAAAAGTGGGATTCTGGGGGACAGTTTTGTGTGTATCCTGAAGCTGGCTGATAATGAAGTGTTTTGCATAGCAGGCACCTTGTGTGATTCTTTATTATGTTTTCCTCCTTAGCTACAATTAATTAAATCAGGCATAGTTTGCATTTGATAAAACTATTGTTTTTCTGAAGGGGAAAACCACTTTTTAATGCTTTAAAAATGGATAACTTCTAGCATTGGCAGTCAAAAAGTTCTGTATGTTATTCCATTTCTTCCTCTAATTTAAAATTTAAAAAAGTGATAGAAGCAATGTTTAAAACATGGATTTCATAGAAGATAGTGTTATGCCTGCTGCCGTAAAAATCATGTTTGGAAGCAGAGCAATTGCACCAATAACAGTCCCTTCTGGAAGCATTTTTTTAACTTTTCAGTGGATTAAAATAATTGTTATTTTAAAAGCAACATTCTGTTTTGTGTTTATGCAGAGAAGCTGCGGGGCGGGGGGATGCTGGTATTTCTAAGATGGCACCTGCCATCTATTTTTTTTAAAAAAATAAGTTATATAAGGAAAAAAATAATCAGGTTGCCTTTCTGTTTAAATTGAAACCGTTTTAGTCTGTTCATTCAACTATTTAAACACAGGTAGTTAGGTTGTTTTCTAGATACAGAAAACCAGAAGGAAATACCTGCATGGGTTTTTATCCCCCAGAGATGGAGACGAAGTCTATTCATATGTGGAATACAGTAAAATATCCAGTTTTAGTAGCTGAATTCATATTTTTTTGGTTCAGATGTCTTAACTTTTGCTGCAAGATAGGCACATTGTAAAGGCAAATTTCAAAAGCTCATTCTTCTTAGATGTAACTTATGTTACTTATTAAAAAAAACAGATGGCAGGTGCCATCTTAGAAACAGCAACACCCCCCCCCCCCAGCTTCCTTTCTTAAATTGCAGGTACCCCTTCTTCACCCCACCCCTGTACAGAGGATACTTTGAGCTGGCCTGAATCATTTAGGATATTTACTCTCTCCAATGAGGGTGATCTGGGATGGATCAGATTGTGTTTTACCTCAGACTCGAAATGCTGCTTTGTGTGTGTGTGTGCACGTGCGCTCACACCTTCAAGTGAGATTGGATTTCTGATGGCTATATGGGGAACATTTTTGGAAATAGGTCACCCTTGCCACCGCCTCCTCCTCAGACTGAGGGAGAGGGACCAACGCAAAATCCCCCAGCTAGCTTTGTGCCTACGGCAGGATTACAACTCGCAGTCTCCTAATTTTGAATCTGATGCTTTAACCACTGCACCAAACTGTCTGTGCCTTAGGGTTTTTTTTTGAAGAGGAAGTTTTTTTTTTTTAAAAAAAGAAAACTTGAGAATGCCAAGTTCGTACGGAGGAGTAAACGCCCCCTGACTAAATAGTTTCTTCATCTTGAACTGCTGTGTAATTTAACGTGGAGTTCCTTTTCACATAGACAGATAGTTCTCGACTTACGACCACAATTGAGGCCAGCGAATCACTTTCAGTTATTAATATCATGCGAATCTGGTTTCCCCCATTGACTGCTTATTGGAAACCGATTGGGAAGATTGAAAATGGCAATCCTGTGACCTTGGGACAACACAGCTGTGATAAATACATACCAATTGCCAAGCTGATCACATGACCGTGGGAATGCTGCAGTGGTTGTAAGTGCAAGAACAGGTAGTCCCAAACTTACAACAGTTCCATTTAGTGACCATTCAAAATTATAACAGTTGTCATGGTTCCGACAGATGACACACTTCAAAGAACTTCGAGGCAATGTTTACCTTAAAGCAGGGGTGTCAAACTCAATTTCATTGAGGGCCGCATCAGCATTGTGGTTGCCCTCAGGGGGCCAGGTGGGTATGGCCAGGGTGGGCGTGGCCTACTGGGTGGGCGTGGCTAGAGTGCGTATGGCCTGGGTGGGCGTGGCTAGAGTGCGTATAGCCTACTGGGTGGGCGTGGCCAACTGTACATCGTTCGCATCAAGGGTACCTATGGGGGCCTGGGCAGGAGTGGGACAGATCTGAGGGTCTCTGGCAGAAGGAGGGTCTCTGGGCCAGGGCCAAGGCAGCGGGGGGCATTCCCTCACTGTTTCCAGGATGGCTTCACGGGCCACATGAAATCACTTCGCGGGCCGGATCCGGCCCCCGGGCCTTGTGTTTGACATGTCTGCCTTAAAGAATCTTTATTCAAGCAATGTGTTGACAACAGCATTGAAAAAAAGTGACTTATGACCATTTTTCACACTTATGACCATTGCAGCATCCCCCATGGCCAATGTGATCAAAATGCAGGCACCTGGCAACTGGTTCACCTTTATGACGGTTGCAGCGGCCCAGTTGGGGTGTGTGGGGGAAGCCAGGTTCAGGTAACAACCGGGTTACTAACTAAACAGCTGCAATGATTCACTTAACAACCGTGACAAGAAAAGTCGTACAATGGGGCAAACCTCACTTAACAAATGTCTCACTGAGCAACAGAAATATGGGGCTCAATTGTGGTCGCAGGTCAAGGTTTTAAGTCACCTTTTCCAGTCCTGTTGTAACATCAGTCACTAAATGAATGGTCGTAATTCGAGGACGACCTGGAAGGCCAGTCCATTTCTATCCAAGCCTTATCGGAGCAAAGATCCAAGCCTCCTCTTTCTCTCTCCAACTCTTCTTCCAGTGCCCTCTGGCACCTGTTTCCAAGCAATGACCTCAAAGGCCAAGAAGAGGGTGGTCCTCCCAACACGCCCTGAGCCCCCCAACGCAGAACAGATTCTTGAAGATGTCCAGCGTGCCCAGCCCAACGATCCCGTTTTTGTCCTCCTGGTGGAGCCCAACGAAGGTATGAAGATCCTGGCCCAGGTGTTGTCCTCTGCGCTTTGCAAAGTAAATGCAGGGAGGAGACCAGGTTACCCCAGGTTTCCTTTATATAACTGCATAGTACAGGGGTCTTCAAACTGGGCCCTTTTATGATTTGTGGACTTCAACTCCCAGAATTCCTCAGCCAGGCACGCTGGCTGAGGAATTCTGGGAGTTGGAAGTTCCCAAGTCATGAAAGGGCCAAGTTTGAAGACCCCTGGCATTGTATATAGTTATACAGACTATAACTCGGGGAAAAATCTCACGGGAGATGAGAATCCAGACCATAGCTTAACGTGGATGAAAAGGCAGGTAAAGCAGAAGTCCCCAACCCCGATCCATGGACTGGCACCGGTACGCAGCCTGCCAGCAAGCGGGCTGCACAAGCAAAGCTCCATCCTCAGGATGCAGGCAGTATTCAAAACCACACCCCCTCTGGTCCACGGAAAAACCTTTCTCCATGACACAGGTCCCTGTTGCCCAAAAGGTTGGAGACCTCTGACGTAAAGGAAAAATGTCCCAAGGTCCAGACACAGTGCCCTGAATGCAAAGCAAAAGGCCTGGAGTTTCCATCTGTCAGCTAAAAGTAAATTGTAATGGTCTGTGTGAATGGCCTTGGGAGACAGAAGGAAGAGCTACAGGCTAGGCCAGGGGTAGGCAACCTCAGCTCTTTAATGACTCGTGGACTTCAGCTGACTCAGGAATTCTGGGAGTTGAAGTCCACGAATCATAAAAGAGCCGAGGTTGCCTACCCCTGGGCTAGGCGATGGTCAGATCAGAAACTGCTTAGCCTGCAAAAGGAAACGTGGGGGGGATATCAAATGTCTCAGAAGGGATCCTCTCTAATTTCATGGACTTGTCAAGACAAGGGAGGAGAGATGCATATTCAGGCTTGCAAGTTTCAAGCATGCCTGGCTGAGGAATTCTGGGAGATGAAGTCCACCAGTCATAAAAGGGCCATGTGTTGCACCATCATCCCCAAAAGACCTGCCAATTTTGAGGAGGCGAATTGGGGGTTCCAAAATCCCCTTCAACCTCACCAAATGGAAAGGTTGGTTAAAGATTTGGCTGTGCTTGGTCTATGGCTGACAGGAAGCTGCGTCCAGGTTGCCTGCCCACCCAGCATATTAGAAACATTGTTTGAGTTTACAGGCAGTGCTAAGCCGCAAAAGATGGTTTGTGAATCTGAATGGCTGGCTCCCACAAAATTATAAGGCAGACCTCTTAAAGATCTTTCCAGCTTAGCAGGATGTGTAACCAGGCAGCTTAGTTTTAACTGCAGTCTGCCCTCTATGTCTTTTTAAACAAATCTTAAGTCAGGGGTGGGGAACTATGGACCTTTTATGACTTGTGGACTTCCACACTGGCTCAGGGATTCTGGGAGCTGAAGTCCACAACTCATAAAGGGGCGTCTGCGACCTAAGTAAATACGTTGTGGATTGAGTATCAGTGTGGCCTTAGCATACTGTGGTTTCCAGTCCTTTTGAAGCTGCTGGATTGATCCTAATATACTTTGCTTGAAAGTAAATATTTAACCATTATAGAAAAAAAATAATTCTCATAGTTTTGGATGAGGCTCAGATTTTATTAGAAAATAGAGGAAGTTGTCGTAAATTGAATCCAGATGGAAATCAATTAAGTTTCTTTTGGGGAATAACTGTTCTCCAGAATTTCTTTCTAGATGTTTGATTACAATTATCTTAATATTGATAGTGAGATTGAAGGTGCTGGTGATGACCTATAAAGCCCTAAATGGCATGGGCCCGGATTATCTGAGGGAGCACCTGCTGCCAGCGTCAATTTCCCATCGTCCTGTGCGCTGCCACAGGGAGGGCCTCCTCAGGGTACCGCCACTCAAGGATTGCCGACGGGCGATCCCCAGGGGGAGGGCGTTTCTGTGGGCGCGCCTGCCCTATGGAATCAACTGCCAACGGAACTCCGGACTGCCCCCCGACCTTCGTTCATTTCGCTGGGACTTAAAAACCTGGCTCTTTGAGCTATCTGGTCTGGACTGAGGGGTTTTAATGTTTTTAAATTGTGATTTTAATTTTTGGGGGCTAGACTTTAATTTTATTTTATTTTAATTTTATATTGTATTGTTTTTAAATTTTGCCTTGTAAACCGCCCTGAGTCCTTCGGGAGTAGGGCGGTATATAAACCGAATTAATAAATAAATTAATAATAAATAAATATAAAACACAAATGAAGATGATGGGAAAAAGGGAGGAAAAGGGAAAGATGTAGGTACAAAGGAAAAGAAAGAGACCATTGACTTTTTCCAGCATAGCGTAAAGTAGAAAATAGAATTACAGCCTCAACTTTTTACTTTTACCAACTTGACAAATACTAGCCGTTTTTATATCAGCCAGTTCTATTAATCAGCAAAACCCAGCATCAAGGGTTTTTTTTTCCTGTCTCAAGCACAAAGTCCAGAAGTGGCTTCCAGGTAGAAACAACGTTTGATATGTTCTTTTCTCTAATAAGAAAAATCAATTTTGCCATTTCTGCTAGTTTCACCTTTTCCATCCATGTTTTTGTGGTGGGGATTGATACATATTTCTGGGCATATCAAGTTCTCTCTATGGCCAACATATACAGTGATAAAGTTCCCAACCTTTTAGGAAGATTTATAAATCTTATACAGTAATCCTAAAAGAAAGACTTCAGGTTTCAATTTTATAGTAGTTATCACTGCACTATAACATGGATCTGAGCCCAACGGTTCCCTAGAACGTCTGACTGGATTCCTTGTAGATGAACCTAGGTTTGTCATATTGAAACTAGGAGGATCTGGGTGCCAACCAATGCTTTATTATTAAGCTGTGTAGGTGACCCGCAAAGGTAGCACACTTTATTTCTGTCTGAGGAATCCCTGGTGCTCTCTGAGCTTGATTGTTTTCTTGTAAACGTCTCACTGCCAAACTAGGTAACATCAGTAGTAGTAAAGAGCAGAGATTAACACCAAGATTAACATCAGAACAACAATCAAGAAGTAAACAGTACCTCAATCAAGGAACTGTAAGGTAAAGGTAAAGGTTCCCCCGCACACGCGTGCTAGTCGTTTCCAACTCTAGGGGCCGGTGCTCATCTCAGTTTCAAAGCCGAAGAGCCAGCGCTTGTCCGAGGACGCCTCCGTGGTCATGTGGCCAGCATGACTAGACGCCAAAGGCGCACGGAACGCTGTTACCTTCCCACCGTAGTGGTCCCTATTTTTCTACTTGCATTTTTATGTGCTTTCGAACTGCTAGGTTGGCAGAAGCTGGGACGAGTAACAGGCGCTCACTCTGTTACGCGGCACTTGGGATTCGACCCGCCAAACTGCTGACCCTCTGATCGACAAGCTCAGCGTCCTAACCCACTGAGCTACTACGTCCCTATAGGGTGGTATATAAACCTAAATGCTATTCTATTACTGTCGCTTTGCTTGAAATAAGATAAAATCCATTCCATGACACTAACCCACTGAGCCACCGCGTAAACCAAGCTAATAGTAAACCGCCCAACCAAATAACCACCAAAAACTGACAGGGCACGTCAATACAGTATAAAATGAGAGCAAGCCCCACTCCCTACTAGCACTGATGATGTTGCTTAGTTTGGTAGTGAAATGTCTGCAAGAAAGCCACCAAGTTCAGAGCGCACCAGGGACCCCTCATTTCAACCCTGAGCTACAAATATTCTCCTCTATTGTTATCTTTGTCTCTCTTCCTCCTCCCCCCGCCCCCCGTTCCCATTTTGCCTGCATCCAGATTTGCCCACCCCAACGAAGAATGAAGATCCAGAGGCCAAGAGGGAACGCCTCTATCGGCTGACCCAGTCCTACGTGGAGATGAATCACCGCCTCCAGAAGGCCTGCAGTTTGCTCAAAGAGAAGTGTGAGGAGCTGAAACTGGCTGGAGCAACCCTGGAGCAGGGCATTTTAGAGATGAAGCAGAGGGCTTTGTGAGATAACTTTTTGGGGGAAGTGACCACAGCCAAGTTGACCACAGCGTTTCCCCCCTCCCCCCTTTGCAGGATCCATGCCATGCTTGAACTAAAGACTCGCAATTGTGATGTGATTTCAGCATGCCTACGCCACACATCTTCAACACCGTCCGTCTTTTAGGTTTTGTGAATGTGTGTCCAAGACGCCCCGCCTGCTACAAGCCTTTTGAGGACCTGGATCTCTTCGCTGTGCTCACTCTGAGATGCCCAGTTGTGCAGTTAGCGTTGTTTTGATTGTTCTGGCCCTAGATTCACTGTTGCCCTTAGTTCTCCGCAGCTCCATTGGCCCTTGTTTTATTTTCTTCCTACAGACATTCAGAACAAAACACACCTCATTGGAGAAAGCCAACGGGAAGTTTCTACAGGATTCACACACAGAGATAGGCTGGGACAAGTGGGCTTTGCAGGAGGGGTGGGGGTGGGGGTGAAAAAAACCGGTTTGCCCCGGCGGCAGTTCCTCCATAATTTTATGCCATGACATCTCCTTCGTTCCGATACGATTTCTCCCTTTGGTACTGCCTGGAGGACGATGCCATTGCCACTGCCATCCGTGAGATGCTGTCTGACCATGGTTTCCATGGCTACGTTGAACATCAGGACCACGTGGCCGGGAATCCATTGTTGGCCTCTGTGAACGAGATCATCCAAAGCAGCCGACTTGCCATCGTGCTCTTGACCTCCCATTCAATGACTGACCTTTGGTGCCAGCGCATTTTGGAGTGGAACCTGGTCCATACCGTACACCACAAGGGGGCGAAGGTCATCCCGGTTTATGTGGATATCACCCCGGAACAAGTGCCCCCCACTTTGAGACACCTGACCGGACTCAGATACAGCGAGAGATTCTTTAGGAAGCGGCTGCTCGACTGCTTGAAGAAGACCAAGGCACCATGCTGTCCTAGTACCACAGGCTAAAAGCACCGTTGGCTTCTGATGGACTTGAGAAGTGGACTCGGGGAGGGGAGATGGCTGAGGTGGCTTGGTTGTTCCATTTGGACCATCACCAGAAGTGTATCCGATTCATTTTGGTGTTTGACATAGGTCCCATTGTGTTGTGGGTGATAACCGTCAATGGAGCCCCATAGTTGTAGTAGTAGCACCTAGATCTGATCTGTAAGAAGGTCTTTAAAAACAAACCTTTAGCTGTTTGGGAAGAGAGGCAGGGAAGGGGAGGGGGATAGGGTTTGTTGTCTGTCTGCTACTAAGAGGTGTGGGTCGGTATAGAAAGCCAAGCCAGGTTCCTAAGACTGCTGGTTGTGATACTTGACTTAATTTAAGGAGCTCTTATTAAAAAGCAGTTTTTGGACAACTTTTGAGCGTGTGAGCTGTCTCCATCTCGATCTTCGTGGGCAAACCATACTCTCTTTGAATTGGGATGTGGATATGGATTGTTTTCAAACTGCATGGAAACATCTGCACTAGCATCATTTTTTAAAAAAAAAACACAAAACTTTTTTAAAAAAAAAACAACTTAAAATTCCAAGTTGAGAAACGCTATACAGATAGTCAACTTGAGCCCAAGATTTCTGTCGCTAAGTTAGACATTTGTTATGTGAGATTTGCCCCATTTTACGACCTTTCTTGCCACGGTTGTTAAGTGAATCGATGCAATTGTTAAGTTAGCCACACGGTCGTTAAGTGTATCTGGCTCCCCCATGGACTAACCTTGTCAGAAGGTCGCAAAAGGGGATCACATGACCCCGGGACTCTGCAATCGTCATAAATATGAGTCAGTTCCCAAGCGTCTGAATTTTGATCACGTGATCATGGGGATGCTGCAATGGTCAAAAGTGTGAAAAAAGGTCATGTCACTTTTTTAGTGCCATAAATTTGAACGGTCACCAACTGAACTATTGTAAGTTGAGGATGGACTATATTATATAGGGGCGTACGGGGTGTTTCACAGCTGTCTAGTACAGTGTTATTTAGCCTGTGAACAGTAAGCTGTGTGGACTTAACTCGAGTTGAGTTGAAGTCCACATAGCTTAAAGGTTGCCAAGGTGGAGAAACACTGTTCTAGCACAAGTAAATCCACCAATATGTGGCCTCTCGTGAAGTGGCTCTCATTGGGGTCTCATCCAGACAGACAGGATTTCAGTTTCCACTTTCCCAGCTAGAAGAGTTTTTGTCTTGCAAAACTGGCTTATTTGTGTACAATGCTGCTGTCAAAACACACTGAGATATGATTTAATGTAGACTGTGCATGTAGCAACTCAAGGCTGCTAAGAAAATAATAATAGAATTCTTTACTGGCCAAGTATAATTGGACACACACAAGGAATTTGTCTCTGGTGCATAAGCTCTCAGTGTGCATATGAGCAGCAATCATAACCATAATCATAAAATGCAATCATCATAAATCATAGATACAACATCAGTGATAGTCATGGGATATTAAAGCAATCAACCTAAATCAAAATAGGATACTAAAAAGCAATCCACATAAATCATGAGATAACAACAGTAAGTTATAGTCCCAAGAATCTGAGGAAATGGGTAATAGGACGGATGAGAAGGATAATAAGTAATACAGCCTTACTAAGTGGTTTAACATCCCAGGGCATAGACAGTGTTGTGGGAATTAGTTGTTTAATAGAGTGATAGCATGGGGGGAAAACTTGTCTTTGTTTCTGGTTGTTTTGGTGCGCAATGCCCTGTAGCAGAGGTCTTCAAACTTGGCAACTTTAAGACTTGTGGACTTCAACTCCCAGAATTCCTCAGCCAGCCCAAGATGTTGTAAGATGTAGTGCAGTGCCATATTAACAGCATCATTTGCCAATCTACTTGCTCGGTAGGCAAATTGCAAGGGTTCTAATCAGTGCTTTTTTTGTAAAAGAAAAAGGTTCCGGAACTCACACATGTCATACAACCCACCTTGCCTACCCTACAAGGTTCCATCCAAAAAAGGTGCCGGAACTCCGTTCTGAGCGTTCTATGAGAAAAAAAGCCCTGGTTCTAATAATGGATCCATGATGGTTTTCAGGTGGGACAGCACTAGCCTTTCAAAGGTTTTCATAATTATGGACGTCAGAGCATCCGGTCTGTAGTCGTTCAGCTCCTGGATGGAAGCTTTCTTGGGAATTATAGTAGAACATTTGAAGCAAGAAGGAACATAACACATCCAGAAAAAGTTGCATGCTGGCTGAGGGATTCTGGGAGTTGAAGTCCACAAGTCATAAAAGGGCCAAGTTTGAAGACCCCTGTTCTAGCTTGCGCATTGAGTACCACCATGCAAATGATGAGTACCAGAACAAACTTTTCACTTGAAAATGCACTGAATACCAAATTCAATTACTTTCAAAGCAGTTGAGTACCAAGGTACCAGTGTAATTAAACTGTGATCACCTGACACAATGGTGTAATTCAGGGCTCTCAGACCTTGGCAACTTTTAAGACATGTGGACTTCAACTCCCAGAATTCCTCAGCCAGTGATGTTTGACTTCAATTAATTCTGGTTTAATCAACCGGCCAGGCTGAGATAAACTGAATGCAGCATATAAGTCCAGCTTCCATATTTGAGGTTAGAAGAACCTTGTTGTTAAGTTACTGAATTTATAAACATGTACATATTATTGATAACTTTTAATGTGTCCGTAATTTTTGATACAAGCAATTGGGAGGACACTTATCTCTTATAGTGAGAATGAAATCCTACCACTTACTACTTTAGCTTGTCGTGGAATGGATTTTATCTTATTTCAAGCAAAGCAACAGTAATAGAATAGCATTTAGGTTTATATACCACCCTATAGGGATGTGGTGGCTCAGTGGGTTAGGACACTGAGCTTGTCGATCAGAAGGTCGGCAGTTTGTCGGGTCGAATCCCGAGTGCCGCGTAACAGAGTGAGCGCCTGTTACCCGTCCCAGCTTCTGCCAACCTAGCAGTTCGAAAGCACGTAAAAATGCAAGTGGAAAAATAGGGACCACTACGGTGGGAAGGTAACAGCGCCTTTGGCGCCTAGTCATGCCGGCCACATGACCACGGAGACGTCCTCGGACAAGCGCTGGCTCTTTGGCTTTGAAACGGAGATGAGCACCGGCCCCTAGAGTCGGAAACGACTACCACCCGTGTGCAGGGGGACCTTTACCTTTACCTTTTTACCACCCTATAGTGCTTTACAGCACTCTTTGGGCAGTTTATAGTGTTGAAGCATTATTTGCATATTGTCCCCAACAATCTGGGTCCTCATTTTACCAAGCTCAGAAGGATGGAAGACTGAGTCAACCTTACGCTCCATTAGGATTAAAATCCAGGTTGCGGGCAGAGTTTGCCTGCAAACCTCTGCGCCACTAGGGCTTTAACCACATCTTATCCTAACTATCCGTTGAGATAATAGCTAGGCATTTCTGTTGTTTGTCAATAACCAATTTGGCCTCTAGAAGTAAAAGTGGCCCAAGTTCTTTAATTTGTAATTTATTTTACTGGTCTCTGTCAGAACCATGACATACAGAAAGAAAACCGAACTTTGGAGGAAATTCAGATTTTTGTTTAGTTACACGCATTCCATTTAATACCTTTTCCCCCAAATCTGATTTTTTTATTTCCCATCCACCAACGATTTTTAGTCTTGATGCAGTGGGACTCCCTCTGAAGGCCATCTGCTGTGACATGACTGGGCTTCCTTCTCTTTAATTCACAATAGAGCTGGAAGGGACCTTGGAGGTCATCTAGTCCAACCCCCTGCTCAAGCAGGAAACCCTATACCATTTCAGACAAGTAGCTCTCCAATCTCTTCTTAAAAACCTCCAGTGATGAAGCACCCACAACTTCTGGAGGCAGGTTGTTCCACTGATTAATTGTTCTGACTGTCAGGAAATTTCTCCTTAGTTCTAGGTTGCTTCTCTCCTTGATTAGTTTCCATCCGTTGCTTCTTGTCCCGCCTTCAGGTGCTTTGCAGAATAGCTTGACTCCCTCTTCTTTGGGGCAGCCCCTGAGATATTGGAACATTGCTATCATGTCACCCCTTGTCCTTCTTTTCTCTAGACTGGCCATACCCAAATCCTGCAAGTGTTCTTCATATGTTTTAGTCTCCCGGCCTTTAATCATCTTAGTTGCTCTTCTCTGCACTTTCCCCCAAAGTCTCAACGTCCAGTTCTGATGGACTAGACGGGAGAGGAGGCAGATCCAACAGAACAATTGTTGCTTTCAACGTTCTCCAGTGGTTTACAGTTCCACCACCATGTCGCTGGATATTTAGTAAGATTCATCTAAGATTCTTATTGGGATAGCTAGGTCAAGGTCATCGTGGCTTTGCTATTGGACGGGATTCAGATTTGGATTTCTTCAACCAACTTTATCAAATTCTTAACTGTTAACTCAAACTAGCTAATGCAATCTCAGGTTGCATTAACAGAGGGATAGAATCAAGAACATGTGAAGTACTAGTACCACTTTGAAAAGCCTTAGCAAGACTACACCTGGAATACTGCATCCAGTTTTGGCCACCATATTATAAAGGAGAAGTAGAGACTCTAGAAAGAGTGCAGAGAAGAGCAACAAGGATGATTGGAGGGTGGAGGCTAAAACATAGGAAGAATGGTTGCAGGAATTGGGTTGTTGTTGTTGTTAGTTGCGAAGTCGTGTCCGACCCATCGCGACCCTATGGACAATGTTCCTCCAGGCTTTCCTGTCCTCTACCATCTTCTGGAGTCCATTTAAGCTCACGCCTACTGCTTCAGTGACTCCATCCAGCCACCTCATTCTCTGTCGTCCCCTTCTTCTATTGCCCTCAATCTTTCCCAGCATTAGGCTCTTCTCCAGTGAGTCCTTCCTTCTCATTAGGTGGCCAAAGTATTTGAGTTTTAGCTTCAGGATCTGGCCTTCTAAAGAGCAGTCAGGGTTGATATCCTCTAGGACTGACCGGTTTGATCGCCTTGCAGTCCAAGGGACTCGCAGGAGTCTTCTCCAGCACCAGAGTTCAAAGGCCTCAATTCTTTTGCGCTCAGCCTTTCTTATGGTCCAACTTTCACTGCCATACATTGCAACTGGGAAGACCATAGCCTTGACTATACGCACTTTTGTTGACAGGGTGATGTCTCTGCTTTTTAGTGTGCTGTCTAGATTTGCCATGGCTTTCCTCCCGAGGAGCAAGCGTCTTTTAATTTCTTGACTACAGTCCCCATCTGCAGTGATCTTGGAGCCCAGGAAAATAAAATCTGTCACTACCTCCATTTCTTCCCCATCTATTTGCCAGGAATTGAGAGGGCCAGATGCCATGATCTTGGTTTTCTTATTGTTTAGTTTCAACCCAACTTTTGCACTCTCCTTCTTCACTCGCAACAAGAGACTCTTCAGTTCCTCTTCACTTTCTGCCATTAGAGTGGTATCATCTGCATATCTTAGGTTGTTGATATTTCTTCCAGCAATCTTAATTCCAACTTTTGACTCCTCTAGCCCTGCCTTTCTCATGATGTGCTCTGCATATAAGTTAAATAGGCAAGGCGACAGTATACAGCCTTGCCGGACACCTTTCCCAATTTGGAACCAATCAGTGGTTCCGTGTCCAGTTCTCACTGTTGCTTCTTGGCCCGCATATAGGTTTCTCAAGAGATAAATAAGATGTTCTGGTACTCCCATCTCTTTAAGAACTTGCCAGTTTGTTATGATCCACACAATCAAAGGCTTTAGCATAGTCAATGAAGCATAAGTAGATGTTTTTCTGGAACTCTCTAGCTTTCTCCATGATCCAGCGTATGTTGGCTATTTGATCTCTAGTTCCTCTGCCTCTTCGAAATCCTGCCTGTACTTCTGGTAGTTCTCGATCCACATACTGCTGGAGTCTAGCTTGTAGGATTTTAAGCATAACTTTACTAGCATGAGAAATGAGTGCAATGGTGCGATAGTTTGAACATTCTTTGGCACTGCCTTTCTTTGGAATTGGAATGTAAACTGATCTTTTCCAATCCTGTGGCCACTGTTGAGTTTTCCAAATTTGCTGGCAAATTGAGTGTAGCACTTTTACTGCATCGTCTTTTAAGATTTTGAATAGCTCAGCTGGAATACTGTCACCTCCACTAGCTTTGTTGTTGCTCAGCTTTTCTAAGGCCCACTTCACTTCACATTCTAGGATGTCTGGCTCGAGGTCAGTGACCACCTCATTGTGATTATCAGGGACGTTAAGCTCATTCTTGTATAGTTCTTCTGTGTAATTTTGCCATCTCTTCTTAATCTCTTCTGCCTCTGTTAGTGTTGTGATTCAGGGCCAGCCTGTGGGTCCGGCAGCCGGCTCGGATGTCTCGGATGACTCAGACGAGGGGGAGGAGGAGGGTGTTGAAGACGAACTTGCTGATGATGGCTTGGAGGCTTCGCAGAGCCCCCAGCCAGGGCCCTCTTCTCAGTGCGCGAGCCCGACAGTGCGGATGATGATGACCCACAGCTGGCCCTGTTCAAGGACGCCCGACGCAGGAGGCAGTCAAGCAGGAACAAGCAGAGAAAGGCTGTGGGACTCCTCGGAAGGAGGCACAGGGAGGCCACGCCCTGAACTCTAATAAAGGGAGTGTTTGGGGAAGGGCTGGTTGCTGAAAGCAACCGCTCCGTTTGAGGATCACAGTTCCAGTGTTTTGTTTCTTGTTCTGTTGTTTGTGTAATAAATCTTGGCAGACGCCTTCCAGCTTCAGACGCTCTCCAGCCTCTGCCGTTTGTACAGGGGTTGCCTTTCTGCAAGGCCGGTAGCAGGCTGGTTCAGAACAGTTAGGTCCCTGCCATTTTGGTCCTTTATCATGCCCATTTTTGCATTGAAAATTTCTCCAATTTTCTTGAAAAGATCTCTGGTCCTCCCTATTCTATTGTTTTCTTCTATTTCTTTGCACTGTTCATTTAAGAAGGCATTCTTATCTCTTCTAGCTATTCTCTGGAATTCTGCATTCAATTGGGCGTATCTTTCTTTTTCTCCCTTGCCTTTTGCTTCCCTCCTTTCCTCAGCTATTTGCAAAGCTTCCTCAGACAGCCATTTTGCTTTCTTGCATTTCTTTTTCTTTGGGATGGTTTTGGTTGCTACCTCTTGTACAATGTTGCGAACCTCTGTCCATAGTTCTTCAGGCACCCTGTCTATCAGATCTAATTCCTTAAATCTATTTGTCACCTCTACTGTATATTCAACGGGGATATGATTTAATTCATACCTGACTGGCCTGGTGCTTTTCCCTACTTTCTTCAGTTTAAGCCTAAACTTTGCAACAAGGAAGCTCATGGTCTGAGCCACAGTCAGCTCCTGGTCTTGTTTTTACTGACTGTATAGAGCTTCTCCATCTTTGGCTGCAGAGCATATAGTCAATCTGATTTCTGTGTTGACCGTCTGGTGATGTCCATGTGTAGAGCCGTCTCTTGGGTTGTTGGAAAAGAGTGTTTGCTATGACCATCGTATTCTCTTGACAAAATTCTATCAGCCTGTGCCCTGCTTCATTTTGTACTCCAAGGCCAAACTTGCCTGTTATTCCGGTTATCTTTTGGCTTCCTACTTTAGCATTCCAATCCCCCATGATGATAAGGGCATCATTTTTTGGTGTTAGTTCTATAAGGTGCTGTAGGGCTTCATAGAACCGGTCAATTTCATCCTCTTCAGCACCGGTGGTTGGGGCATAGACTTGGACTACTGTGATATTGAATGGTTTGCCTTGGATTCGAACTGAGATCATTCTGTCATTTTGAGGATTGTATCCCAGTATTGCTTTTCCTACTCTTTTATTGACTATGAAGGCTACTCCATTTCTTCTGAGGGATTCTTGCCCGCAGTAGTATACCTGATGGTCATCTGAATTAAATTCACCCATTCCTGTCCATTTTAGTTCGCTGATACCTAAGATGTCGATGTTTAGTCTTGTCATCTCTTGTTTGACCACGTCCAGCTTTCCTTGATTCATGGATCTTACATTCCAGGTTCCTATGGAGAAAGAATCTTTACAGCATCGGACTTTCCTTTCACCACCAGACACATCCACAGCTGAGCGTCCTTTCGGCTTTGGCCCAGTCGCTTCATTCTTTCTGGCGCTACTAGTACTAGCCCTCTGCTCTTCCCCAGTAGCATATTGGACGCCTTCCGACCTGAGGGGCTCATCTTCCAGCGTCATATCGTTTTGCCTTTTGGTACTGTCCATAGGGTTTTCATGGCAAAGATACTGGAGTGGGTTGCCATTTCCTTCTCCAGTGGATCACGTTTTGTCAGAACTCTCTGCTATGACCTGTCCGTCTTGGGTGGCCCTGCACGGCATAGCTCATAGCTTCATTGAATTACGCAAGCCCCTTCGCCACGACAAGGCAGTAATCCATGAAGGATTGGGTACGTCAAGTCAAAAGAAGGATTAGAGGTGACATGATAGCAGTGTACCAATGTTTGAGGGGCTGCCACAAAGAAGAGGGGATCAATCTATTCTCCGAAGCACCAGAAGATAAGAAACAATGGATGGAAATTAATCAAGGAGAAAAGCTACCTAGAATGAAGGAGAAATGAGGAATGGCTTGCCTTCAGAAATTGTGGGTGCCTCATCACTGGAGGCTTTTAAGAAGAGACTGGACAACCACTTGACTGGAATGGTATAGGGCAGGGGTAGGCAACCTTGGCTCTTTTATGACTCGTGGACTTCAAATCCCAGAATTCCTGAGCCAGCTGTTCTGGCTCAGGAATTCTGGGAGTTGAAGTCCACGAGTCATAAAAGAGCCAAGGTTGCCTACCCCTGGTATAGGGTCTCCTGCCTGAACAGGGGTTTGGACTAGAAGACCTCTAAGGTCCCTTCCAATTATTTTGTTCTGTGCTAAAATGGGTTAAAAATGAACCACACTGGCCCCAATGACATCAAGCCCATAGCCTGCTTATTAAATAATCCGTCTATTTACACAATGCACTGAACCATAAATTAACTAAATGAGGACACATACTGTAAAATGCCAAGCTATCAGAAACTAACCAACATTAAAGCTGACCACACTTAATGCATTGTAGAAATGTCGCTGCCAATAGTTTGCTGACTGGGTTAAAGCTGCTGTATGAAATCAACCAACTCCAAGTGTGGCTTATGCAGCAGCTAAGCCGAGAGGTGTCTGTTGGATTTTGAATTGTGTAAACCCAGACAACTGTTCAATAAACCGCGGAGAAGCAAGCTGTCATTCAACTGTATCTACATTCATGCTATTGCTCTGAAGAGACTGTTGGGCACATAGCATACTAAACAGCAAAATAAGAACCTCCAATTTACCCTAGGACAGGTTCTCCTGCTTCACAGGTCTGCAACCCACGGCTCCAGAGCCGCATGTGGCTCTTTCAGCCATCTCCTGCGGCTCCCAGTCCTCTGCCATGTGCAGTCCAAAAAAAAAAAGTGGGACTAAAAAATTTCAACCAATCAATTCAGATATGCAGGGTAGGTGCATATCTCACCTTGGCTCCACTCTTCAGTGAAACCCTGTTCTGCGCATGTGCACATGTACGCGCATGCGCACACATTTTTTGTGGCTCCCAGTTTTTCCTTTTGTGAGGGAACTGGTTCCGAGTGGCTCTTTCACTGTTTCAGGTTGCTGACCCCTGTCCTGCTTGAGCAGAGGGCTGGACTAGAAGACCTCCAAGGTCCCATTCTATTCTTTTCTATTCTATTCTATTCTATTCTATTCTATTCTATTCTATTCTATTCTATTCTATTCTATTCTATTCTATTCTATTCTATTCTATTCTATTCATTAACTAGACATACCCAATTCCAGCAACTGTTCTTTATATGTTTTAGCCTCCAGTCCCTTAATCAGCTTTAGTTTAGTTTAGTTTAGTTTATTGAATTTATATACCGCCCTTTTTCCCATAGGACTCAGGGCGGTTTACAAAGTATTTAAAAACGTCCATACAATACAAAAGTTAAAAACAGTTAAAATAATTAAATTTAATCCCTGAACAAATATAAAACCCCATTTAAAAACTCTCAGCCTGGGCTGGAAAGCTCAAAGAGCCAGTCTTCAGGTCCTGGCAGAATGACCGAAGGTCGGGGGCAGTCCTAAGCTCCACAGGCAGCTGGTTCCAGAGGGCAGGCGCATCCACTGAGAAGGCCCTCCCCCTGGGTGTTATCCGCCGGCAGTCTTTTACCGGCGGCACCCTGAGAAGGCCCTCCATGTGGGAGCGCACAGGACGAAGGGAACTTGATGCCGGCAGCAGGTGTTCCCTTAAATATCCCGGACCCAAACCATTTAGGGCTTTATAGGTCATCACCAGCACCTTGAATCTCACCCAGAGGGCAACCGGAAGCCAATGCAGCTCGCGGAGTAGAGGTGTTACATGGGAGTATGGGGAAACCCCCATCACAACTCGCGCAGCAGCATTCTGCACCAGCTGAAGCCTCCGAGTGGTCCTCGAGGGCAGCCCCATATAGAGAGCGTTGCAGTAGTCTAAACGGGAGGTCACAAGTGCATGGGTGATTACTAATTACTAAACTATACTAATTACTAAACTATACTAATTGCACAATATAAGAAGGATGCTGAGAAGCTGGAAAGGTTGCAGAGAAAACCTGCAAGGATGACGAGGGGTTTGGAGACCCTGTGAAGAACCATGGAAAGAGTTGGGGTCTGTTTAACCTAAAGAAGAGAAGGCAAAAGGGAGACATGACCTCAGTCTTCCAGTATTTGACAGGAAGTCACAGGATGGGAGGAATTGATTTATTCTTTATACAAGCAGTTCTGAATTTACGACCATTTATTTAACAACCATTTGAAGTTACGACAGCGCTGGAAAAATATTACTTATGACTGGTCCTTGCATCTGTAAGTAACATAGCATCTCCACAGCCATGCTCTCAAAATTCAGACGCTTTGCAACTGACATGACGGTTGCAGCATCCCAGCATTACCTCATCCCCATTTGTGACCATCCTTGGGGGCTTCTGATAAAGTCAATGGGGGGAGCTGGATTCATTTAATGACCACAGCAAAAAAAGGTCATAAAATTGTGTGCAACTCACTCAACGACCACATTGCTTAGTGATGGAAGTTCCAGTCCCAAATGCTGATTTCCAGCAAAAAAAAAAAAAAAAATGCCGATATTTTTAACGACCACTGAATCCACTTAAAAACTGCCACAAAAAAATAATAATTGGGTCCTGTCACATGGTGCCTCCACCTACCATCATCATATGACCGTAATTCTGGGCTCAATTACAGTCATAATATGTACATTTAAAAATGGCACATGTAAAAAAGTCAACAGCTTTGGATTCAAATACACACACAATTCAGATGAATGTAAAGATTAATGTAAAACTGAAACCAGAAATAACAACAACAGCAGCAGCAGCTGCTGGAACTGAGTGAACGGCTGCTGGAATTGGGTATGCCTAGTTTAATGAAGAGAAGGACGAGGGGGGACATGATATCTCAGGGGCTGCCCCAAAGAAGAGGGAGTCAAGCTATTCTCCAAAGCACCTGAAGGAAGGACAAGAAGCAACAGATGGAAACTAGTCAAGGAGAGAAGCAACCTAGAACTAAGGAGAAACTTCCTGACAGTGAGAACAATTAACCAGTGGAACAACCTGCCTCCAGAAGCTGTGAATGCTCCAACACTGGAAGTTTTTAAGAAGAGACTGGACAGCCATTTGTCTGAAACGGTATAGGGTTTCTGCCTGAGCAGCGGGTTGGACTAGATGACCTCCAAGGTCCCTTCCAACTACTACTACTACTACTACTACTATTATTATTATTATCATTATCATTATTATTATTATTATTATTATTATTATTATTATTATTATTATTATTATTATTATTATTATTATTATGTTGGAAGGGACCTTGGAGGTCATCTAGTCCAACCCCCTGCTCAAGCAGGAAACCCTATGCCATTTCAGACAAACGGTCGTACAGTCTCTTCTTGTTGTTGTTGTTGTTGTTAGTTGCGAAGTCGTGTCCGACCCATCGCGACCCTATGGACAATGTTCCTCCAGGCCTTCCTGTCCTCTACCATCTTCTGGAGTCCATTTAAGCTCACGCCTACTGCTTCAGTGACTCCATCCAGCCACCTCATTCTCTGTCGTCCCCTTCTTCTATTGCCCTCAATCTTTCCCAGCATTAGGCTCTTCTCCAGTGAGTCCTTCCTTCTCATTAGATGGCCAAAGTATTTGAGTTTTAGCTTCAGGATCTGGCCTTCTAAAGAGCAGTCAGGGTTGATCTCCTCTAGGACTGACCGGTTTGATCGCCTTGCAGTCCAAGGGACTCGCAGGAGTCTTCTCCAGCACCATAGTTCAAAGGCTTCAATTCTTTGGCGCTCAGCCTTTCTTATGGTCCAGCTTTCACTGCCATACATTGCAACTGGGAAGACCATAGCCTTGACTATACGCACTTTTGTTGACAGGGTGATGTCTCTGCTTTTTAGTGTGCTGTCTAGATTTGCCATGGCTTTCCTCCCCAGGAGCAAGCGTCTTTTTATTTCTTGGCTACAGTCCCCATCTGCAGTGATCTTGGAGCCCAGGAAAATAAAATCTGTCACTACCTCCATTTCTTCCCCATCTATTTGCCAGGAATTGAGAGGGCCAGATGCCATGATCTTGGTTTTCTTAATGTTTAGTTTCAACCCAAGTTTTGCACTCTCCTTCTTCACTCGCAACAAGAGGCTCTTTAGTTCCTCTTCACTTTCTGCCATTAGAGTGGTATCATCTGCATATCTTAGGTTGTTGATGTTTCTTCCGGCAATCTTAATTCCAACTTTTGATTCATCTAGCCCTGCCTTTCTCATGATGTGCTCTGCATATAAGTTAAATAGGCAAGGCGACAGTATACAGCCTTGCCGGACTCCTTTCCCAATTTTGAACCAATCAGTGGTTCCGTGTCCAGTTCTCACTGTTGCTTCTTGGCCTGCATATAGGTTTCTCAAGAGACAAATAAGATGGTCTGGTATGCCCATCTCTTTAAGGACTTGCCAGAGTTTGTTATGATCCACACAATCAAAGGCTTTAGCATAGTCAATGAAGCAGAAGTAGATGTTTTTCTGGAACTCTCTAGCTTTCTCCATGATCCAGCGTATGTTAGCAATTTGATCTCTAGTTCCTCTGCCTCTTCGAAATCCTGCCTGTACTTCTGGTAGTTCTCGATCCACATACTGCTGGAGTCTAGCTTGTAGAATTTTAAGCATAACTTTACTAGCATGAGAAATGAGTGCAATGGTGCGATAGTTTGAACATTCTTTGGCACTGCCTTTCTTTGGAATTGGAATGTAAACTGATCTTTTCCAATCCTGTGGCCACTGTTGAGTTTTCCAAATTTGCTGGCAAATTGAGTGAAGCACTTTTACTGCATCGTCTTTTAAGATTTTGAATAGCTCAGCTGGAATACTGTCACCTCCACTAGCTTTGTTGTTGCTCAGCTTTTCTAAGGCCCACTTCACTTCACATTCTAGGATGTCTGGCTCGAGCTCAGTGACCACCTCATTGTGATTATCAGGGACATTAAGCTCATTCTTGTATAGTTCTTCTGTGTAATTTTGCCACCTCTTCTTAATCTCTTCTGCCTCTGTTAGGTCCCTGCCATTTTGGTCCTTTATCATGCCCATTTTTGCATGAAACGTTCCCTTCATCTCTCCAATTTTCTTGAAAAGATCTCTGGTCCTCCCTATTCTATTGTTTTTTTCTATTTCTTTGCATTGTTCATTTAAGAAGGCATTCTTATCTCTTCTAGCTATTCTTTGGAATTCTGCATTTAATTGGGCGTATCTTTCTTTTTCTCCCTTGCCTTTCGCTTCCCTCCTTTCCTCAGCTATTTGCAAAGCTTCCTCAGACAGCCATTTTGCTTTCTTGCATTTCTTTTTCTTTGGGATGGTTTTGGTTGCTACCTGTTGTACAATGTTGCGAACCTCTGTCCATAGTTCTTCAGGCACTCTGTCTATCAGATCTAATTCCTTAAATCTATTTGTCACCTCTACTGTATATTCAACAGGGATATGATTTAATTCATACCTGACTGGCCTAGCGCTTTTCCCTACTTTCTTTAATTTAAGCCTAAACTTTGCAACAAGAAGCTCATGGTCTGAGCCACAGTCAGCTCCTGGTCTTGTTTTTACTGACTGTATAGAGCTTCTCCATCTTTGGCTGCAGAGCATATAGTCAATCTGATTTCTGTGTTGACCGTCTGGTGATGTCCATGTGTAAAGCCGTCTCTTGGGTTGTTGGAAAAGAGTGTTTGCTATGACCATCGTATTCTCTTGACAAAATTCTATCAGCCTGTGCCCTGCTTCATTTTGTACTCCAAGGCCAAACTTGCCTGTTATTCCAGTTATCTTTTGGCTTCCTACTTTAGCATTCCAATCTCCCATGATGATAAGGACATCATTTTTGGGTGTTAGTTCTATAAGGTGCTGTAGGGCTTCATAGAACCGGTCAATTTCATCCTCTTCAGCACTGGTGGTTGGGGCATAGACTTGGACTACTGTGATATTGAATGGTTTGCCTTGGATTCGAACTGAGATCATTCTGTCATTTTGAGGGTTGTATCCCAGTATTGCTTTTCCTACTTTTTTATTGACTATGAAGGCTACTCCATTTCTTCTGAGGGATTCTTGCCCGCAGTAGTATACCTGATGGTCGTCTGAATTAAATTCACCCATTCCTGTCCATTTTAGTTCGCTGATACCTAAGATGTCGATGTTTAGTCTTGTCATCTCTTGTTTGACCACATCCAGCTTTCCTTGATTCATGGATCTTACATTCCAGGTTCCTATGGAGAAAAAATCTTTACAGCATCGGACTTTCCTTTCACTACCAGACATATCCACAGCTGAGCGTCCTTTCGGCTTTGGCCCAGTCGCTTCATTCTTTCTGGCGCTACTAGTACTAGCCCTCTGCTCTTCCCCAGTAGCATATTGGACGCCTTCCGACCTGAGGGGCTCATCTTCCAGCGTCATATCGTTTTGCCTTTTGGTACTGTCCATAGGGTTTTCATGGCAAAGATACTGGAGTGGGTTGCCATTTCCTTCTCCAGTGGATCACGTTTTGTCAGAACTCTCTGCTATGACCTTTCCGTCTTGGGTGGCCCTTCACGGCATAGCTCATAGCTTCATTGAATTACGCAAGCCCCTTCGCCACGACAAGGCAGTAATCCATGAAGGGGAGTCTCTTCTTAAAAACCTCTAATGTTCCTTTTAGGTCTGATGGATAAACAATTGGACAAAATGCACGTAACTTTGTTTTTATATGGGATAACAGCAGCAAGACTTTTACATGTCACCAGAGCCCTGGTGGTGCAGTGGTTAAATGAGGTACATATGTTGTATATAGTATGTTGAGGTGTGTCATGTATGTTGCACTTTGAGAGCGGGCAACTAAATTTTATTTTTGATGTGTGCCGTTGTGCCCACAGTAAAAAAAAATGACAATAAAGGTTATCTTATCTTATCTTATCTTCTTACTGTAGTTAAATTTTGCTCACAGATTAGAGTTCAATCCTGACAGGGCACAAGTTTGACTCAGCTTTCCATCTCTCTGAGGTTGATAAAATGAAGACCCAGTTTGTTGGGGGTTAATAATGCCTACATTGTAAACGGCCCAGAGAATGATGTAAAGCACTATGGGGCAGTATATAAGCCTAAATGCTATTGCTAAATGCTATATGCATAATGGTGGAAAGCTTCAACATTACTTACAGTGGAGGAATGGATATTGAAATTGATGGGGCTGGCTGAGATGATGAAATTGATAGCTTTGATTAGAGAACAAATATTGATACCTTTTAATACTGATTGGAAACCCCTTTGGGACTTTATGTGTGAAACATAAAATAAAATAAAATTATGATACACGGATTTGACGATCAGGAAAAAAGAGTAGATAATAGAAAAAAAAATGAAAGTCATGTTATAACTTAAGAGTAAGAGGTCAATTTTTCTCTCAACAATTCACTTTTATTAGTTTTTATCTTTCTGGTTTAAAAACCATCATGCTGGCCACACGACCGGGGAAACATCTTCCGACAGCACTGGCTCAGTGGCCTTGAAACGGAGATGAGCAGCGCCCCCTAGAGTTGGCAATGATTAGCGTAATAAAATCTGCACACATTCCTTTACCTTACCTTTTTTTAAAAATAAAATGAAACAAAGCAAATAAAAAGATACAGAGAGTGGTATCCACCAGATGTCACTCGTCCCAAGGTGAACAGAGGAAATCGTAATAATTCTGCAAAACCAGGAATATTTTGCCTTAATAGCTCCAAATACCTAAACAGCTGGAACTCTAGAGAAGTTCCCTGAGGATGGGTTTCAGCACGGGTCCAAAAGCTCAGAGGATTAAACTTCTAGTCCCGGTGATCAAGCCAGATTGGATCTTGCAACACTATCCTGAGACATACCCAATCCCTGCAACCATTCTTCATTAGCCTCTGGTCCCCTAATTCAGTAAATATATCCAGTAATATATTTATATGTACGGCTAAATGTTCACTTCTTTTCTGTGCATGGCACAACAGTCTTTTACAAGTGATTTTAATGCAGCATTTTATTTTATTCTATATTTATTTTATTTATTTGTTAAGTAGAGGTTATTTATTAAATAGAAGTTGTGGATGCTTCATTACTGGAGGATTTTAAGAAGAGATTGGACAGCTACCGTACTAGTCTCAAATTGTATATGCTTGAGAAGGAGGTTGGACTAGAAGACCTCCAAGGTCCCTTCCAGCTCTATTCTGATTGGTCGATTGAAATTTATTTGCCACCTATCGCACCATAAGGCTACTCTAGGTGGCTTACAGCAATAAAAAGGAAGACAAGAAAAGGAGTGTAAACAGAAGTAAAATAATAGAACAAGATAAGCAATGTAAAGTGACACAATGAGAATACACCAACATGATAACCCAAAAGATGGATGGGTGGACAGCAGAGAGCAAGGCAGAGGGAGGTGGACTCTGCCATCAATCCAGCAGTCATCTCCCACATTTGGACCCCAGGGCCAACCGGCAGAGCCAGGTCTTCAGGGTCTTGGGGGAAGATAGTAAAGCGGTGGCAGATCTTATTTTACATGATAAGATGTTCCAAAGGGCAGATTTTCAATCTTTTGTGAAATATTCTGAAGTTTATTACAATGATCCCTTCAGGGGCCAAACAATGGGAAAGATTAAAAATGCAAATCCCAGGCATATTAAAATTAACAAACTAAGCGAACACTGGGATGAAATAAGAAAAACTAAAACAGTTTTTATTGCTAAAAGATCAAGCTTTCGTTGGCTAACTGCCAACGTCGTCAGGATGGAAACGCTGGGGTGGGGAGATCGTGTTTATACTAAATTTCACTAAATTTATACTAAATTTCTTGGTGTTCATTTGGCGGAGAATCTCACTTGGTCCCTCAACACCTGTTCCATAACAAGGAAGGCCCACCAGTGTCTTTACTTTCTGAGGAAATTGAGGAACACACAGCTTCCACCACACATCCTCACAATCTTCTACAGAGGGACCATCGAGAGCACCCTGAGCAGTTGCATTACTGCCTGGTTTGGAAACTGCACCGTTTCGGATCGCAAAACCCTACTAGCGAATAGTGAGGATGGCAGAGAAGATCATCAGGGTTGCTCTTCCCTCCGTCATGGATATTTACATCACACGTTGCATCCATCCCTAAAGCCAGAAACATTGTGGCTGATTACACACACCCCTCATACACACTCTTCACTCTTTTGCCATCCGGAAAGAGGTACAGGAGCATTCGGGCTCGGACATCCAGATTGTGTAACAGTTCCTTCCTACAAGCTATTAGAATTCTCAACAGGAAGAAACTGGAACTACAAATACTTGTATTTGTAGTTTTTTCAAAGTTTTTAGTTTAGAGTTATGTGTAGTTGGTTGTTCTGTTCTTTTTTTGATTTGTGTCATCTGATGTAGCACCTTGGTCCTGGGGAAACTCGTTTCACTGTGTACTGTACTGTATATTGTTTTTTTTTATTGAAAAGTTTTACAATACATTTTATTTTTAACAAAACACAACCCCTCCCAACCCCCTTCCCACTCCCCAACCCTCCCCCGCCCCTCCCTCCCTTCCCCCTCCCCGACTTCCCAGAGCTAGATACAGGGTATAAAAATACAAACAATCATAATCTACCTTATGCAAACAACCATAAACTATTAAATCTATCGCACTTTAACTCTTGTAAAATAAGTACAAGCAGTATAAGTATCACATCAATAATTATTCAAATGCTAGATGAAACTTTTTAGTCCCATATTTACTCCACATTATATCTCTGTATATTGTTGAAATGACAATAAAGTCTACTACTATTACTACTACTACTACTACTACTACTACTATACTGTTGGTGTCTGCACTCCGCTCATGGAGCGTGTCACCGGTCTGTTTGTTGAGGTCGGCCGTATTGCGCATCCGTTTTTGGGGGATGTAGTTGTCTCTGGGTGTCTGTTGTCAAAAGTGGATTGCTGCTAGTTCCATGTGTTGCAGCCATAGCTCTAGTCATTGCCCGTGTTCTTATACCAGAGGTTCTAAATAGTTGTTGCTCTTCTTCCCTGTGTTCTACAATGCAGGGTGGTTGTGTGTTTGTGCAATCTTGATTTTGATACGAGGCGCTCTGTGAATGCTTGCGCTGTTTGCCTTCATATCGCGCACGTCTCTCCTGCTTTGTTCCTCTTCCTATTCCCTTAGTTTCCAGGATGGGTTCGCAGGCCACATGAAACCACGTGCTCCATGAGCAGAGTGCAGACACCAACAGTATAAATGCGATCTCCCCACCCCAGCGTTTCCATCCTGACGATGTTGGCAGTTAGCCAACGAAAGCTTGATCTTTTAGCAATAAAAACTGTTTTAGTTTTTCTTATTTCATCCCAGTGTTCGCTTAGTTTGTTAATTTTAATATGCCTGGGATTCGCATTTTTAATCTTATCAAGGAATACTACCCGAGAGCTGTATTGCTCACAGCCAGAAGATGGGAGAGACTCACACGAAAGGTTACTTGCGTTTATTGCAAACTACCCTTTCTACATGACTGCCTACATAACGATCTACCTCCGAGGTCGCTCTGGAAGAAACTGCTTGTGGATTCCATGAAGTGCCGACGTGCCATTCGTTGATTCCAATGCCGTACTACAGATACATTGATTAACGACCATCATAGAAAGATCCACACTATGACGATGGCAGCCCATGAATACCAGGAACGTTGCCAACAAATCCTTGCACGCCAGCATTACCAGCTTCTCGCTTGCCATATCAGCGAAGCTACAGAAAAGACCAAGCAACTCAGGACTGAGGTCCTGCATCGCAAAATGCAGTGCCTACGTGCAATAAGCAACCCTGGTTCTAACAATGGTTTGGTACACAATTTATCATCTAAGACGCTTTCTTACAAACAACTCAAATTGTTACAACGTGACGCAGGTTACAACCTAACGGATGTGCGCTCTGTGGACTTTGTGGCGGCCTTTGAATCAGCTATCCAACAAGTGAATATTAATGAAGAGACCAAAGGCTCTTTCAAGCACCTTGTCACAAGCCTACTTATGACTCATAAAAAGTAAAGGTAAAGGTTCCCCCGCACATGTGTGCTAGTCGTTTCCAACTCTAGGGGCCGGTGCTCATCTCCGTTTCAAAGCAGCAGAGCCAGCGCTTGTCCGAGGACGTCTCCGTGGTCATGTGGCCGGCATGACTAGATGCCAAAGGTGCAAGGAACACTGTTACCTTTCCACTGTAGTGGTTCCTATTTTTCTACTTGCATTTTTACGTGCTTTCCAACTGCTAGGTTGGCAGAAGCTGGAACGAGTAACAGGCGCTCACTCTGTTACGCAGCATTCGGGAGTCCACCCGCCAAACTGCCGACCATCTGATCGACAAGCTCAGCATCCTAACCCACTGAGCCACCGCGTCTATGACTCATAGATGCTGCCAAACATTATCAGTTATTGAAAGAGAAGACCTAACGCAACTACAGGATGACACATCCATCATCATCCTGCACTTAGCAAGCTGCATCCGGCCCCTCTGGCCTTTTGTTTGACATGTCTGCGCTAAGCCCTCAGGTGATTGGTTTAACTTCACATATGTTTATGGAGATTCTCGGTCATCCATGTCACGGTTGTCCCAAAGGTGCTTTTTCAAGAGGCAACTGGACTTCAGCTCAAGAAACGTCTTGGATGAGAAGCGAAATGTCTTCAAGGAAAAACAAGAAAGTCCAGTTGCCTCGTGAAAATAGCACCTTTGGGATTCACATACGTTGTACAGCAGACGATTTATAGCTGTTAGCAAAACCAGTAACATGACAACTTTATTATCACTTTGAATGTACACCAATCGGCATACATCAAAATGAAATTTTGTTGCATACAGCTCTCAAAGGGTCACCACCTCCGATATATACTCCTTGTTCGTGGCCCGCTCAAATTTCACATTGTCCATTTTAGTCTCTAGGGAGTGAACGATGGCAAACAGGACAGATGGAAATGGGGCTCCATGTGGATTAGCCCTCAAATTTGCTTGTATTCTGACAACCTCACCTTCTTTCCTTTTTCTGATTGTGACTCTTCCATCCTTTCCTTAAAGAGGCCTTGCTTCTTTTCGCCCCTGGAGCACGCTGCCGCCTCCACCAACTCCTCCAAAAGCCCCTCTCCTTTCCTCTGGGCCTGCCGACAGCCTCATCCAGTTCCTTCGCTCCATAAGCTCCAGGTCCTCTCCTCCTCTGGAAACAGCCCTGATTTGCAATACAACCCATCACTAGGCCAGCAGTCAGATCTTGCTGCTGGTAGAACAAATTCAAACAGCGCCAATGACTTTTAACGGTCTCACCAACAGTTCCAAAACAACTAGAAACTCACCAGGCCAGCAAAGATTTTGTCGGTCGTATGTTACCTTAGTTCCACCATGTTTATTTATTTTAATTCCGTTTATATCCCGCCCTTCTCCGAAGACTCAGGGCGGCTTACAAGCTTAGCAGTAGCCTTCATTCTATGCATATGCCTGCTTATTAGGGCTTTCACACACACCCCCAAGCGGCATTATTACAAAGTCAGCTTAATTGCCCCCAACAATCTGGGTCCTCATTTTACCTACCTCGGGAGGATGGAAGGCTGAGTCAATCTTGAGCCTGGTGGGACTCGAACCTGCACTAATTGCAGGCAGCTGGTGTTACTTAAGGAGGCATTAGCCCACTGCTCCACCAAGGCTCAAACACATTAAAATCTTCCTGATCACGTGGCCTATAGCCCTTACTATCCCTCCCAAAACTAGCTGTGGTTTATGCCACGAATCAGGATTAAACAATAGCACCGCCCAACACGTTTGCAAACTCAAAATCCCTCGGGGAGAAAAATGCAACCTCTCTCTCTCTCTTCCCCCCCCACCTCACTCCCCCCCCCAAGTCCCATCTGCACGTTCCGCGAGCGCAAACCCTCTTCCTTTGCACCACGTGCTCAAAAGAAAAGCGCCAGCTTCCCAGAGCGCCCCCCCCTCTCCCAGCCTAAACTTCCTAACGTTCCAAAAACCAAGCCGGAACCTATCGTGGAAGGGGGCGGGGGGAGGAGATGGCCGAACAGGAACAGCCTCCTCTTCCGCTCCCTGCCGGGGCGCTCTAGCCTTCCGACCTCGCCATCCGGCCGCCGAGTTAGCGCCTGCGCGCTGCTGCCGAGTCCTCTCCCGCCCGGTCTCTCTCCTCCTCCTCCTCCTCCTCCTCCTCCTCCTCCCCCCTCCCTTCTCTCTCTTTCTCCTTCTGCTTAGCCAAAGCGGCGGCGGCGGCGGGTGGCGGCTGAGGCGAGGCGAAGCAAGGCGGGCGCGGGCCGGGCCTCCCGCAGTTATGGACCTGGAGGCGTCCGACGAGACGGGCTCCGCTGGAGGGGCCGAAGCAGGAGCCGGAGCCGTCACCCCCGAGGCGGGAGGCTGGGGGGCGCCGCCGGACTCGGCGGCAGGAGGAGGTGAGCGGAGTAAGGCGGCCCCATCATCGCCCCGCCCGGGTCCTGGGGAGGGGGGGTCCCCGGGGTCTCCTCCTCGCGCGAGCAGGGGAGGGGGCTCGTCCGTCGTCGTCGTCGTCGTCCGGGGAGCCGTCCCTTTCCCCGCCCGGCTGGCCGGCCCCACCTGGTCGCCTTGCCCGGTCCGGGGTGGAAGAGCCTCCGAGGATGCCCCGCGGCCCTTCAGGAGCCCTTGGGCGGCAAGGGGCTGAACGTGGGGATGGATGCCAAGCATTGCCTGCATTGTTTGGCCCGAGTCTGACCCTGGTCGTGAGTGCAAAAACCGCGTCTGGGGGAGGGGGTGGGGAAAGGAGGAGAGGCGGCATCATCGCCGGGCTCTTTCAGGCCAATCTTGGTTTGTTGTTGCTCCCGTGTACCGAGGGAGACCGTGGTTAGGTCTGTGTTGGGGGGGGGGAAAGAGGGTCTGGATCTTGGGCTGTGGTCCGCAGAGGCGCTGATGGCCCAATTTGGGCTTATTAATATCTGCTGAAGGATGATGGGGAGGGGAGGGGGAAGGGAGGCTGGTTTACTGATGATGATGGTGATAAAGAGTAGAATTTGAATTGGAAGTGAAGGTTTACAGGTGGCCCTGTTTGCCTTGGTATTATTTATTTATTTATTTGATTTATATATACCGCCCTTCTCCTGAAGGACTCAGGGCGGTGTACAGGGCAATAAAAATAAGAATACATTAGTTAAAATAATATTAAAACCCAAATCCATCAGGCCAGGCCGGCTTGTTCGAATAGATAAGTTTTTAGATCACGCCGGAAGGAGCGAAGGTCGGGGGCCATCCAGAGTTCAGCCGGTAAGCGGTTCCAAAGGATTGGTGCACCCACCGAGAATGCTCTCCCCCTGGGGGTCACCAGCCGACATTCTCTGACCGGTGGTACCCTGAGGAGGCCCTCTCTGTGGGAACGTACAGGACGGAGAATCAATGAATACACACACACACACACACACACACACACACACACAGACACACGAAGCTTGGGGCAGAGTAATCCTAAAGGTTGTTTATTGATATGACATTTATTGATACAGGTTACTGGTCGGCTGTCAGTACAGGCGGTCCTGGACTGAAAACTCTTTAGTGACCATTCAAAGTTCCAGTAGCACTGAAAAATGTGACTTATGACTGTTTTTCGTACTTAGGACCATTGTGCCGTCCCCGTGGTCACGCCATCAAAATTCAGACGCTTGGCATCTGACTCATATTTATGATGGTTGCAGTGTCCCAGGGTCGTGTGATCACCTTTTGAGACCTTCTGACGAGCAAAATCAATGGGGAAGCCAGATTCACTTAACAGCCGTCTGAATTTTGGTCACGTGACCAAGGGGATGCTGTAACACCTGTAAGTGTGAAAAATGGTCATAAGTCACTTCTTTTTTCAGTGCCGTTGTAACTTCAAATGGACATTAAATGAGCTGGTGTAAGTTGAGGACTATCTGTATAGTTTAGGGAAGCAGTATATTGTAGAGTGACCAGGGAAGAGCATAAAGGAATAATACCAATTTATTCATAGGATGAGATAATTGGGTGTGGAATGGAAGAAAAAAAAAACCAGGATGCAGACCCTGAGAGTAACCTGAGTTAATGCTGCTGATGTATAAGCATGAAAAGTTGGGGAAAGGACATTTACAATAGGATGCAGCAGTCAGATTTGCAGGAGAGGAGCTGGATGGGGAATATGTAAGATTGTTTGGCAGAAATCTGGGATTTTAAGGAGAGGCTGAAAGAGGGGGAGAAACCAGGCGTGGGAGGACTAGAGAGCAGTGAAGCAGGGGTACGGGGCTGGAAAAGTGATTTGGGGGTTTACAGTAAATAATGGGTGCTCTGGGAGAGCGAACAAAGGCCTTGGAAGCAGGTGAAAGATGTAATTTGGGGGGGGGGAATTTTGGCGGTCTTGAGAGAGGTAACTTTAGAGAAGGAGGGATGGAGGAGGAGGAGGAGGCAGGGCTGGAGAAAGTCTAGTGGGAGATAGACATTGTGTGCAAAGGGGCTTACTCTGCCGTTTTATGAGTTGAAAAGAGGACATCTTGGTTACCAGGGTGGAGGCAGAAGCGAGAAAATTGGTCAACTGCAAGCAGTATTGCTTGTGGGAAGGTGGACAGGAGACCCTTAGTAGCATGAAAGGAATATGGCATAGTTTGACATAATCTGGACATAATCCAGACCCTTCTCATCACTCTGAGCCTCGCGTATGAATTTGGGCTTTATTCTTCAACCTCCCCCGCCTCCAGAAAAATCCTTGGTTTAAATAGGATCTTTCACCATATCCTCCCAAGGATGTTTCCCCCGCTTTATCTTTTGAGGCTTTTCTTTTTAAAATTGAGAACACCACTTGTTCTTTCTTCACCCTCCCCCAGGGAATGTTATCATCCCGCCATACTAGAATTCGGATAGGATGTGTATTTCAGCCTATAAATTAGTTAAAATTAATTGTGTGAGAATTTGAAACGCGCTGCATCTTTTGCTTTGCAGCGGACGTCATCTTCGGTGACTTTTTAAACTTCCTATTTTATTATTTTTTTAAAAAAAAAATCTTTGTTGGAAGGGGAAGTAATTTTTAATCACTTTTCTGTTACAGCAGTGCATCTATTTCAGAATGCTGTCAATGGTCCAGGAAATGGCACCCCGCTCTCACAATTAAAAACTGTGTGTAAAAATTGAAAACCTACCCCTTTCTTTTAACATGAGTCATTTGCTGTGCCCCTGGCATGTGTGATAAAAGAGCCTGGATAAATGGAGGTTGTTTCCCCCTCTTCCCCTTCCATGCATGCGTGTGGGTGAAGCTGGGATTCACAATGTGTTCCTGATGATAAGGTACCAAGGGCTGCAATTTGTCCTAGATGGGTTAATTTGTGCCTGTGTTGCCAGACTCCTGTCTGCATTCAGGAATGTCCTCATTACTCTCATCTTAAAGATTCATGACCAGATTTGAATTCACAGTCTTAGATGCAACATTGAATTTTGGATGATGGGAATGAGGCATGACTCTGGATATTTGGTCGAATTTGTAATGGTCTGTCTGCCTCTGTAGGTTAGGCTTGATATCCTTGGTCATAGATTAAGGTTCACACAGAATACTAAGCCGTAATGTAGTGTGTTTTGTTCTGGTTTGCTTAGCTGCTTGTTTTACATTTTTCTAATCCCGACTTTATTATCTTTATAGATAACTCAAATTTGTTAGATTTATATCTCAATTTTGCACTCAAAAGGTGCATACATATTCCTCCTCTTGTTTTTCCTTACAGCCACGGACCGGTGAGGTAGACTGAGAGAAAATGATTGCTCCAGAGTCTTCCAGTAAGCTGTATAGTCAAGACTCAATTAATGAAAATATTAACTAATACATTTAACCCAGTAGTTTCTCATTGGTAAAGCAGCGTTTCTGGCTGGGGAATTCTGGGAGTTGAAGTCCACAAGTCTTATCCAAAGTTGCCAAGTTTGAAGACCCCTGATGTAGACTAATACCTTAACTATAAAGGTAAAGGTTCCCCTGCACATGCGTGCTAGTCGTTTCCAACTCTAGGGGCTGGTGCTCATCTCCGTTTCAAAGCCGAAGAGCCAGCGCTTGTCCGAGGACGTCTCCGTGGTCATGTGGCCAGCATGACTAGACGCCAAAGGCGCACGGAACGCTGTTACCTTCCCACCGTAGTGGTCCCTATTTTTCTACTTGCATTTTTACGTGCTATCGAACTGCTAGGTTGGCAGAAGCTGGAACGAGTAACAGGCGCTCACTCTGCTATGCGGCACTAGGGATTCGACCCGCCAAACTGCCGACCTTCTGATCGACAAGCTCAGCGTCCTAACCCACTGAGCCACCGCGTCCCTAAAACCTTAACTATACTTCAGGTTTAGTCTCAAGTATGAACTCTGATGTTGATATTTTAACGCCTGTAATGTTGTTGTAAATCAGGCATAGGTGTGTGTGGGTGTGTGTGTGTGTGTGTGTGTAAATAAAAGGTAGATTTTAAAGCACGTTTACCAACAGTCTTGACATAATTGCTGCATGGTGTTGTCTCCTGTGTCTTTTTTTTTCCTTCTGGGTTTTGTAAAGCTTGTAGCACATTTGTCTCATGTATATTTAATACAGCTGGGAGTGAAGTTTAAAGAGAATGATCATTGATTGCTCTTGATGTGGATTCCAAGTAAGAGAAAAGACAGAATTAGCAAGCTTGTTTTTCACACATGCAGGTCCCCCCCCCCCAGCCCATGTAGTGGTCAAAGTGGGTTGCTGTTGGCTTGCTCATAACCTGAAGAGCTGGGGTAGTGGATGAGGCTGTTCGCACGATGTCTCTTAAATCCTTTGTGGCAGGTGCATTACTTCTTGTTGTTGTTAGTTGCAAAGTCGTGTCCAGCCCATCACGACCCCATGGACAACGTTCCTCCAGGCCTTCCTGTCCTCTACCATCTTCTGGAGTCCATTTAAGCTCACGCCTCCTGCTTCAGTGACTCCATCCAGCCACCTCATCCTCTGTCGTCCCCTTCTTCTCTTGCCCTCAATCTTTCCCAGCATTAGGCTCTTCTCCAGTGAGTCCTTCCTTCTCATTAGGTGGCCAAAGGATTTGAGTTTCAACTTCAGGATCTGGCCTTCTAAAGAGCAGTCCGGGTTGATCGCCTTGTAGTCCAGGGGACTCGCATTACTAGAAGGGATTTTAAAAATCTCATCAGTATGCAAAGGAATGTGAGCTGGGATGAACTGTATTATTGTGGCTGGATTGTATAAGGGCTTTTAAGTGCCAAGTGATAAAAATCCTCATCTTGGTACCTGGTTTCTCCTTTACTGGCCCATTCAGAGCGCAGAGGTCCCATCAGAAACGCAGTGGACTGGCAAAGGGGAAAAGCAATAATTCTGCCCGTTCCACTTCTAGCCTGAAAAAAAAAATCAGGCTTTAGAGAGTAAAATGTTTTTGCAAGCTATTCACTTGTGGGAGATAAGGCTTCCTTAGAAGGAAACTCAGAGCTTGGTTTGTCTAGTTTGCAACATCTGGTTTCGTTCGTACCAGTTTGGATCGATCACCAAATCTTTCCTGATGTTCCAGTTACCACACAGGATTCTGGCTCTTGTAAACATCTGATTGTATAAGTGGCCAATCAGGCTACAGTTCACATGAGGGCTACTTTCATCTCCTGAAAATCCTGGTATATTTTTAAAAAATATTAAGATTCTAGTCCTTACGATTGCTAAGCTAGTCCCAGCAGTGCACTGGCAGTATCTGGTAAAATCTGGATGATGGACCACATTCTCCAATCTTGCCCAGTTTTCTGAAAAGCAAACTAGCCTATTATATCTTGCATATCTTCTTATTTTCTCCCCAACCTCACACAGAATATTATAAAAATAGAGGACATTTATACGAAACGAGAGATGGAAACGACCTATTGGCCTCCCTGTATATATGCTGATTCCTGTTTCTTGGGGAAGGGGGCAGTTGGTTGGTTTTGTTTGGGTTTTCTTTCTGGGCACAATTTGGACTGCCTATGTAAGAATTTTTCTTTTTTTCAAACCCCCCCCCCACAATATAGTTATATAAAAAGCTATAAGCAGAAGCTTTGTAGCCACGAATTCTGTTAAATCTAATGATCAGGCTGCTTCAGCATTTTTGTGACAAAGCCTGTTGTAGAATGGCTGATTTTGTTTCCTTTCTTCTGGAAGGTGCTTAAGCCACGTTGGATATGTTTGTGTGTGTGTGTGTTGTGGGGAAAGAGAAAAGATGCGCATAGCCATTTTAAACAACACACCCTGCTCTGGCTGCAGCTCGGCTCAGAGATACAAAGCAGGTTGGGAAGATATGCATAAAAACTTTGTCCTGAAGAAAGTATACTGAAATGAGGGTGTGTGTGTGGGGGGGAAAATGTGGGACAAGGAAGGGAGGGGGTGCTAGAGGAATAATTGGGGAGGGCGCTTTATAGAAAAAGTGGCCAGGCTTTCATTATTGCTGCCAAACTTTGAAGAAATTTGTGAGACTGGTTTTTGTCAAATACAGGAAGTCCTTGACTCACAATCACAGCTGAACTCCGAATTTCTGTTGCTAAGTTAAGTGAGCTTTTGCGATATTTTACAACCTTTCTTGCCACGGTTGTTAAGTGAATCACTGCAGCCGTTAAGTGAGTAATAGGGTTGTTAAGTGAATCTGGCTTTCCCCGTTGACTTTGCTTGTCAGAAGGTCGCAAAAGGGGACCACGACCCCAGGACATTGCAAGCGTTATAAATATGAGTCAGTTGCCAAAAGTGCCTGAATCTTGATCACACGACCAGGGGGATGCTTTGACCTTGGCAAGTGTGGGAAAAGAACTGTCACAAGTCACTTTTTTCAGTGCCGTTGTAACTTTGAATGGTCACTAGATGAATTGTCGGACTACTGACATGGCAAATCTAGACAGCACACTAAAAAGCAGAGATATTACCCTGCCAACAAAAGTGTGAATAGTCAAGGGTATGGTCTTCCCAGTTGCAATGTATGGCAGTGAAAGTTGGACCATAAGAAAGGCTGAGTGCCAAAGAATTGAGGCCTTTGAACTGTGGTGCTGGAGAAGACTCCTGCGAGTCCCTTGGACTGCAAGGCGATCAAACCGGTCAGTCCTAGAGGAGATCAACCCTGACTGCTCTTTAGAAGGGCCAGATCCTGAAGCTAAAACTCAAATCCTTTGGCCACCTAATGAGAAGGAAGGACTCACTGGAGAAGAGCCTAATGCTGGGAAAGGTTGAGGGCAATAGAAGAAGGGGACGACAGAGGATGAGGTGGCTGGATGGAGTCACTGAAGCAGTAGGCATGAGTCTAAATGGACTCTAGAAGATGGTAGAGGACAGGAAGGCCTGGAGGAATGTTGTCCATGGGGTCGCAATGGGTCGGACACGACTTCACAGCTAACAACAACAACCGACATACTACATCAAACCACAGAGGCAAACTATCGCTTGGGATAGAATTAGAAGTGAAATGAGCACGAAGCACAGCTTGCACAATACTGTGATTTTAAAGTGAGATTGCAGGTCACGATTTAAGTTCGTTATGCTTCGGCGCGATGTCAGAATTGGTAAACCTTTGTTTGCTTTTTGCCCTTGCTTCAAGCAAAGAGTGCTGTTTGAGACACACATCTGTGAAAGCCGGAGGGAAGCTCTAAAAACATATTTTGACTTCTAAATCTTTGTTCATATAAGTTACAGCTTGGTGTGCAGCCTGCACTGAACAGTGATTCAGATAGGATTAAGCCACAGAAGCCTGATTCATACATAACACAAAACCATAAACTTTGATTTCCAAACCACGGTGGCTGGATCTCCCCCATTATGGTAAGCCAAACCCATAATGGGTTTAATGCCTGTGGCACAAGGCAACAGAAGGCTAAGTTGCTGTCTATTTCCCAAAGAGCCGTAAAAAAGGGCTTGTCCACTTAACATGCACGCAGTATTAGGGCTTCCCTTCCACTGTAGCCATGTGGGGTTTTTAGCTCATAAATAATGAGGTTTAAAGGAAAGATTTGAAGGCATTAGGAATAAACGCAAACTGACACTGTATCTGCATCCCAGGGGAAATCTAGGCTTAAGGGACAGCAAGCGCATATGTCACATTATGCTGGATGATAATATGATTTGTTTGGGTTTGACCTAGGCCAAATTTGCAAGGCAAGCTAAATAAAAAATCTTGTCTAGTGGGAGGCTACAGAGAGACAATTCGGTGTGATAGTTCAGGCATCAAGCCAGAAACCAGGAGCCTGTGAATTCTAGCCTTGCCTTAGGCACGAGGCTAGTTGAGTTGACACACACACTGCCCTAGAGGGGAGGCAGTACAGGTAGACCTTGACTTCCAACCATTTGTTTCGCAACTGTTCGAAGATGCAAAACTGACTTAGGGCCAGCCCCTTACTTACGACCCTTGCAGCATCCCCATAGTTACATGATCGGAATCCAGGCACTTGGCAACCAGCACGTATTTACGACGGTGCCAGCCTCCCAGGGTGATGGGACTGCCATTTGCAACTGCCATTTGCAGCTTCTGAACAAGCAAAGCCCAACGGGCTAGGCCAAATTCGCTTAATGACTGTGTGATTTACTGAACGACTGCAGTAACTCGCTTAACAACCGTGGTTAAAAAAAAAAAAGGACTCCCTTAATAATCGTAATCATCTTGCTTAGCAGCAGAAATTCTGATCTCGGTTGTGGTTGTAAGTTGAGGTAGTAAGTCGAGCAGTGTTGAACTTGGTTAGATGCTGTAAGTATACGATGTTGAATCAGACTGCTGGGCCGTGGAGTTGGAAGCAAGGTTCCCCTTAAACCAGAGGTCCCCAACCTTTTGGGCACCAGGGACCGGTTCCGTGGAGAGAGGTTTTTTCATGGACCGGAGGAGTGTGGTTTCATGTGCTGCCTGCATCCCACAGATGGGGCATTGCTTGTTTGTGCGGCCCGGTTGCCGGCATGCCGCAGCCCAGGCCAGTCCACAGACCGGGGGTTGGGGACCCCTGCCTTAGGTCATAAAGAGCCGCTAGCAGAGAATGTCATCTGCTCCCCTAGGATAGGATGCTGTGAGCAACACCAAGGTAATCCTCGACTTATAACGGTTCATTTAGCGACCATTCGAAGCTGCAGCGGCCCTGGAAAAAGCGACTTTTGAGCGTTTTCCACACTTGGCAACCGTTGCAGCATTCCCCCTGGTCACGCAATCAAAATTCAGCCGCTTGGCAACCGGTTCCTGTTTATGACGGTTGCAGTGACCTCCTGACACGCAAAGTCAAAGGGGGTGAGCCAGATTCACTTTTAACGACCGCGTTACTAACCCTAACAACTGCCGTGATTCACTTAAAAGACTGTGTGGCGAGAGAGGTCGTGAAAGGGGGGCAAAACTCACTGAACCGCTTGCCTTGCTTAGCCACAGAAACCTTGGGCTCAGCGGTAGGTTGTAAGTCGAGGACGACCGGCACCCATCCGTCAACCCTTCAGTCTCATTGCTTCCGATCTGTCAAGCAAGCCCCCTGGCGATCTTGCAGTTTTCCAAGCTCTCCTCTTTTTTTTCCTGCCACGAAAGAGAGCAGTTGGTGATACAAAAGGAGAATTCAGTCTTGAAAGAACGCCGAAGGTCAGGTAGGCAACCAAGCAACCAGTCCTCCTCCACACAGATACCCCCTCCACCCCCAACACCACCAGCACAAACACCAAAGCAGGGTTAAGGTTGTGGGAAGGCGGCTTTGGGGGGGGGGAGGGAGGGGGGGCTGGTTTGTCACTTGTGTGGAGGTGGGGCTCCGCTTCGGTCTCTTTGAATGCCACCCATTTTGTTTTGAATGTTCACTGCCACTTAACTGCCCTGCGTGCCAGCTGTAGGGAGTGTGTAATTAAGGCCCGCCAACAAAGAGACTGCCTAAGTAGGCAGACAGCAAAAGCACAGATGGTGCAATGTTGAGCAGCTATTGGGAAGCGCAATATTGATTGCTCAGGCACGGGGTAGCTCAGTGGATGTGTGAACTGGGATCCTTGACTCATCTGATCTCTTCACATCCAAGGTTTAACCGCATGCTTCAGTTCAGTATTCGGGTGTTTGTCTAGAGGCCACGGGTGTCTCGTGCACTCCTGGCTGAGGAATTCTGGGAGTTGAAGTCCACAAGTCTTAAAAAGTTGCCAAAGCTGGACCCACCTGATCTGGACGTTTCTTCCAGCTTATCAGCAGGAGTGTCCACGCGCTGCTCTCCTAAACTATAATAAGAGTTTGTTTGGTTTTCACTTAACGTAGTGTGTGAGACTGTCCAGTTGGAGCTTATTTCAATAAACTGCAAATCAGTCAAGAATGGCATAACACAGCGATCCCTAATCCCCAGCCATGGGCTAGTACTGGTCCGCAGGCCTCCAGGAAACAGGCCGTGCAAGCCAATGAAATCCCATCTGCACACATGTGGGATCCTGGCAGCACACGAAACCCCCCACTTCACCCCCCCCAACATGGTCCGTGGAAAAAACACCTTCCATGGAACCAGTCCCTGATGCACAAAAGGTCGGGGGCTGCTGGCATAACACGATGGGTGATCCTAGTCATCCTTTCTCGTAGTTTTATTTATTGATTGCATTTCTATGACTGCCCAACTCACAGTTGTGACTCTGGGTGGTAGAGCAATAGCAGGGGTCTTCAAACATGGGCCCTTTTATGACTTGTGGACTTCAACTCCCAGAGTTCCTCAGCCAGGCACGCTGGCTGAGGAATTCTGGGACTTGAAGTCCGCAAGTCGTAAAAGGGCCAAGTTTGAAAACCCCTGAGCAGTAGCAATAGTACTTAGACTTATATACCGCTTCATAGTGTTCTCTAAGCAGTTTACAGAGTCAGCCTCTTGCCCCCAACCATCTGGGTCCTCATTTTAGCGACCTTGGAAGGCTGAGTCGACCTTGAGCCGGTCAGGATCAAACTCTTGGCAGTTGGCAGAATTAGCTTGCAATACTGCATTCTAACCACTGGGCCACCACGGCTCTTACACAATCAGTAGTCAACAAAAATCAATATATAGGTAGTCCTTGACTTGTGATTATTCATTTAGCGACTGTTTGAAGTTACAGCAGCACTGTAATTTTTTAAAAAAGTGACATAAGTTCTCATAGTTACACCCATCTCAGTAAGCCCATAATCAAGTGATCAAAATTCGGGTGCTTGGCAACCAAACGCATATCTATGATGGTTGTAGCATACTGGAATCTTGTGACTGCCATTTGTGACCTTCCTAACCTGCTTCTGACATGCAAAGTCAGGGGTCTTCAAACTTGGCCCTTTTATGACTTGTGGACTTCAACTCCCAGAATTCCTCAGCCAGGCACGCTGGGTGAGGAATTCTGGGAGTTGAAGTCCACAAGTCATAAAAGGGCCAAGTTTGAAGACCCCCTGCAATAGGAGAAGCCAAATTCACTTAACAAATTGCATAATTCACTTACAACTACAGTCATTTCCTTGCAACCATGGTTAAAGAACAACCATGGTTAAAGAAAAGGTAAAATTGGGCCTGGCTGACTTAACAGCCAGCTTGCTTAGTTAGCAATGTAACGTCTGGTCTAAAATTTTGGTTGCTAAGTCAAAAACCATCTGTAATGAAATGTAGCAACAAAAAATTTAAAAAGTGACTGGAATTATTGTTTTAGCTGCTTCATCAGCATTTCCAGCACCTGGTTTTTGTTTTTTGTTTTTCAGAAAAGCCAGGTTTTTCAAACCTTTCTGAAGACCCTCAGGGTCGGTGGCAGCCACTCTGCTTTGGAAATGGTTGTTGTTTCCTCTCACCCGAAGGACCAGATTTGGGCTTGGAAGACCTGGTTAGAATCTTGTGAAGCAAGGGGCTGTTATTCCAGTAAAAGGATTTCTGCAGTAGATATTAAGATGGAATTAGATGACTCACTAAGGCTATAAAAGACTCTCTCTGACTTATTTACTATCACATGAGGATTGTTCAGCTTGCCACTGACCCAGAACCTCCAAAGATTTCTTAAATGTTCTTTGATTGGGAAGGGAATTTTGACAGTAGAAAGGAATTAAATCGGCAATCTTCCTTCTGTGTTATAAGAAATACAATATGGGAGGTGCTTTACAATAACCTGGGTATTATGCAGCCTTTGGGCCACCTTTAGCCCTTGTCTGTCCCTATCTGATCTGTGTGAGGTTAAATGGAAATTAGAAATCAAATGTAAATAAGTGTCCGTCATGCACGCAATACAACTGCAGTGCTTTTCTGTTCAAGGCAGCTGCTATTCCCCCCCCCCCAATTGATACACGCATGGGTGCATCCCCCTGCACCTCCACAGCCCTACTGGTTAAGCCCTCCGCAGTAGTTGCAGCCACTCATGTGGCCCATTGGGGAATGGCCCAACCGTGCTTTATAATACTAGGATATGTGCTGGTATGAACCGGTTGCCAAGCATCCACATTTTGACCAAGTGGCCACGGGGATGCTGCAACAGTCGTAAGTGTGAAAAATGGTCATAAGTCACTTTTGTTCGGGCTGTTGTAACTTTGAGTGGTCACTAAACGAATGATTGTTAAGTTGAGGACTACTCGTATGCATCTGTGGGTAGCCTGCACCCTTTTATGCGTTGTGTTGCTTTTTAATGTTTTACAGTTCGTACAGGTAACCCTCAGCTTGTGACCCCAATTGGGATCAGAATTTTCATATCTAAGCAAGTTGGTTGTTAAGTGGGTCACGCCCGTCTTTATGACCTTTTTCTCTCTCCACCCTTTGTAAAGTGGCCAAATTTGAAAAACGTTGGTTCCACCTCCCACCCCCTTTACGTATTGGTCCTTTTTAATCCAGTTACAATGGTTAATTTCAATGCTTTTGACTTCTAACGCTGAATGTTTCAACACTTTGTTTTACATTCTTATTTACAGTTTTGTAAACTGCCAGGATTGTGGCTTAGTGAGATGGACAGCATATAAATCTAAATAATAATCTACCTACCCCAGATCACTGGGAAGGACTCAGTAGATATGCTGGATAAAATTGCCAAATCTCGTGAGGGAGATAAGAAGTTGGGGGAAAAAAAACCTAACTAACCAACCAACCAACCCCGGTCTATATTATCTGACTATGCAGTGAACCATAATAGCAATCTTGGCTGGAAAATTAAATCTTTTAAATTCACCTCTCATCTTAATATATCAGGGAGGTCAACAACCACCCCAGAAGGAGCCCGAATATCTGCCAGATGTAGTAATGCATTAAAACCGTAAAGCAAACATTCGCGAAGACGTGTAGAAAAGCAGAGCAGGCTTGTTCCAGCAAAATGGGAGGGAGCTGTCCAGCAGGATGAGGAATAAATGGCCTGCTGAGTGAAGACCGCTGATGGGATCTAATGGGATCGGAGCTAGCCATGATTAATGAGGACCAAGGTCTTGGAGTAATGGTAAACAGTTCGATAAAGCTGTCAGCACAGTGTGCATCCTTCTGTTTTAAAAAAAAAAGAGGCCAACAACAATGTTAATAAGAGACAGCATTGAAGAAAGAGATGCCGATATCGTAGTGCCATTAGTTAATCAGTGGGGTAGCCACAACTGGGAAATGGCGGGCCGTTTTGACTGTCGCACCTCAGAATAGATAAAACAGGTAGTCCTTAACTTATGACTGTACTAGAGCTTGCCCATCAGAGTTGTAAGTCGAGATACTGGTAGAGTGGGTCATCCATGTAACCGACTTGATTTTAGGACTTTTTTTTTGTGGCGACCGTTAAGGGAACCAACGGTTCACTAAGGGGCCAGTTTTGCCAAAAAAAAAAAAAAAGTAAGTAAATGCTGGTTTTCAGCAAAACCCCTGGAAAATCTGGTCACGTGACTGTGGAAGGAAGCGGCTGTCAGAATTTTTAGGAACAGTCGTAAGTACTGCCAGGGAGGTCAGTCATAACTTCAACTGGTTGCTACGTGACGGGTCGTAAGTCAAGGATTACCTGTAGTGGAACTAGAGACGGGTCAGCAGAGGGTAGCTAAAATGGACCAAAAGGCTGCAGCAGCTTCCCTATGAGGGAAGGGGGCCGGGGGGGGGTTATACAAGTAGTCCTCGACTTAGTGATCATTTAGTGACCATTCTAAGTTACAATGGCACCGAAAAAAGGGACTCGTGACCATTTTTCACACAACTATTGTAGCACCCCCATGATCACGTGGTCAGAATTTGGGTGCTTGGCAGCTGTCTCATGTTTATGGCAGTCGCAGTGACCCGGGCTCACGTGATCATCTTTTATGACAGTGGTGGCGAACCTACGGCACGCATGCCAGAGGCGGCACTAAGAGCCCTCTCTTTTGGCACGCGTGCCACCGTTGCCGGCAGCAGGTCCATCAGGCTGCCCCCGCCGCTCGGAGCAGGAGCCCCGCCCAGCACAAAGGAGACGAAGCGGCCAACTAGCAAGCTCAAGTAGAAGTGGTAGAGCAGAGGTCACCAACCATTGTTGATTGGTGGACTGGAAGAAAATGGAGGGGGAAGCATTTTATATGCGTGCATGCGCGCACGGGGCCACGAGCACGCATGTGCTGCAAATGGGGCTGGGCTAATGCATGATACTCACTAGCCCTGCCCTGTGGTTGCGCAGTGTATTTGCACTGTGCGGCACCGCGGCAGCCGTTTTTACACCCCCCGGGTTTTGCGTGCCAGAGCCGGCACTCAGAGGCACCTCCCTGCCCCCCCCCCGAGGGCACCACAATGCTGATGCAGCCCTGACACTTAGCGATAAATAAGTAGTTTTGGGGTTGCGGTTTGGGCACTCAGCCTCTAAAAGGTTTGCCATCACTGTTTAATGATCTCCTGACAAGGAAAGTCAACGGGGAACACCAAATTCATTTAGCAACTGTGTCACTTACCTGTCAAAAATACTGAAAATGTCTAACTTGACTTTGTTGGCATGTCACACACAGACCCACCCCTGAACAAAAGATAATTCTTTACGTGTTATTTTTTTTTTAAAAATACAGTCCAACCGTGTGTGCGATTCCCCAGGATCGGCCGCAGGCCGCTTGCCTTCAGGCAATGTTCTCTTTCCGTCGACAGGCCCCTGCAGCCTACCTGAGGCAGCTCCGTGTTGCGTGAGGCTTTTGGTTTTGAAGCGGTTTCGGAGAATGCACCAGTGTGGCTTCTGCAGCCTCTGAAAACTCTGAAAAAGCGCACCCCATTTTTGTGCGATTTTCAGAGAGACATCTAGAGCAGAGATCCCCAACCTTTTGGGCACCAGGGACCGGTTCCGTGGAGAGAGGTTTTTCAGCGGACCGGAGTGGGTGTGGTTTTGTGTGCTGCCTGCATCCCGTGGATGGGGCGTTGCTTGTTTGTGCGGACTGGTTGCCGGCATGCCACAGCCCAGTTCAGGTGCACAGACCGGGGTTTGGGGACCCCTGATCTAGAGAGTCTAGAGGCTGCGTGGTAAGCCACTCCATTTTCATGCAGCCTCTGAAAATTGCACAAGAATGGGGCACGCTTTCGAGAGCGGTTGTTGCCGGGTGTTGGTGAACCCTAGCATGTCACCCCAAATGTTGTGGAGTGTCCTTTTTGACAGGTGTCATAGGTTCACCACCATGGATCTACACCCTTAGTTCCTTTTGGATGGCTACATGAGTTCCTCATGAAATTTACCCCAGAGTTCAAAAAGAATCCTAATAATGTAATGAGTCGTTATAGCTCGGGAAAAACATTTCAGATTCTAAGGAGCCATACCTCAGTGCAGGTAGTCCTCGACTTATGACCATAATTGAGCCCAAAATGTCTGTCGCTAAGCAAGAGAGTTAAGCCAGTTTTGCCCCATTTCCATTCTTTGCCACAGTTGATAAGTGAATCACTGCAGCTCTTAAGTTAGTAACACGGTTGTTAAGTGAATTGTGGCTCCCCTGTTGACTTCGCTTGTCAGAAGGTCACAAAAGGGGATCACGTGATCCCGGGACACTGCAACCGTCATAAATATGAGTCAGTTGCCAGGTGTCTGAATTTATCAGTGCTGCTGTAACTTTGAATGGTCACTAAATGAACTGTTGTAAGTCGAAGATTCCCTGTATTCAGAAGCATAATGTTACGCATTCTTATTTTACGCCTTGAAATACTGTCAGATCATCAGTATTGGAGTCCTTCCTTACGTTAGTTCTGCCTGCTTCTTGCTAACATTTTTTTCTAAGGAATTGGCTTTCTGCACACCTTATTTTTTTCCAGCACTCTCACTTTGTTTAAACTTTTAAATCTTGACCTCAGCCCGGATTTGTGATCACAACACAATGGCGCAGAGAAGATGTTGTTTACAGAACAGATTGTTCCAAAACTATATCTTTAAATGTCCCGATGAGGCTGTTTGTGCCCTTAGCAGTCCAGGCTTTATAGAGAGAACAGTCATTGGTCCTTATTACTATCTCTCTTCTGCATATTTGAGTGTAGAGCAAATTAGACACGGTGTGCATGGAAAAATGAACCTTGATATGCTCGGTTGAGCCTGTTCTGGGGCAGATCTTATTTTTCCTGTCTTCCCCCCCCCCTTTTATGGATGCCTCATTATTGTTTTCTTTAACCTGACTTACTGGCATTGTAATTTGGATCTGGTCCCCATCCTCATACTCTCTAGAAGTGTGTTTTGTAGGAGATGTATTTATTTGATCTCCCTTTTCTATCCCCTTCCACTGAAAGTTCTCCCAGGAAACAGTAGGAAGAGTTCAATCTTCCTGAGAGGATACATAACTCAGCCGAACACAAGTTAGCCCAAATCAGCCCTGGCGTTGATTTCAGCTCGTCAAGGCCTTCGATTCTATCACGTGTGTCTTAATTTGGGATGTTTGTTGTTAGCTGTGAAGTCGTGTCCGACCCATCGCGACCCTATGGACAACGTTCCTCCAGGCCTTCCTGTCCTCTACCATCTTCTGGAGTCCATTTAGGCTCATGCCTCCTGCTTCAGTGACTCCAGCCAGCCACCTCATTCTCTGTCGCCCCCTTCTTCTCTTGCCCTCAATCTTTCCCAGCGTTAGGCTCTTCTCCAGTGAGTCCTTCCTTCTCATTAGGTGGCCAAAGGATTTGAGATTCCACTTCAGGATCTGGCCTTCTAAAGAGCAGTCAGGGTTGATCTCCTCTAGGACTGACCGGTTTGATCGCCTTGCAGTCCAAGGGACTCGCAGGAGTCTTCTCCAGCACCATAGTTCAAAGGCCTCAATTCTTTGGCGCTCAGCCTTTCTTATGGTCCAACTTTCACTGCCATACATTGCAACTGGGAAGACCATAGCCTTGACTATACGCACTTTTGTTGACAGGGTGATGTCTCTGCTTTTTATTGTGCTGTCTAGATTTGTCATGGCTTTCCTCCCGAGGAGCAAGCGTCTTTTAATTTCTTGGTCGCAGTCCCCGTCTGCAGTGATCTTGGAGCCCAGGAAAATAAAATCTGTCACTACCTCCATTTCTTCCCCATCTATTTGCCAGGAATTGAGAGGGCCAGATGCCATGATCTTGGTTTTCTTAATGTTTACTTTCAACCCAACTTTTGCACTCTCTTTCTTCACCCGCAACAAGAGGCTCTTTAGTTCTTCTTCACTTTCTGCCATTAGAGTGGTATCATCTGCATCACAGTCATAACTCATGACAATTTTACGAGCTTTTTTTTCCAGCAGTCATTAAGCCAATATGGCGGTCATAAAGCAGTCGTTAAGTGAACTAATGGTGGTTCGCTATGGGTGCGGTTTGGGGGAAAAGTGGAAGTAAGTGCTGGTTTTTGGCAAAACTATCATAAAACACAGTCATATGACTGTGAGACACTGCAAATGGCTGTAAATGTCCCTGTGTTGTTCAGTGCCCAAAGTTCAATTGTGTGTCTGCCATGGGGAGGAGGCACTGTTGGAACTTCGAATCCGGGTCGTGAGTAGCCCCAAGTTAGGACCATTGTAACTTTGAATGGTTGCTAAATAACCAGTCGTACGTCGAGGACTTGCTGTACCTGATTCTTATGCCTATTGCTCATTCAGTCATGAAACCCACGTGGAGCTGAATATCCATATCTCTGTTTGCACATAGGAGTCCTATCCTTCTAAGGCCTTCCCACCAACACAGGCAGTCCTCGACTTGCAACAGTTCATTTAGTGACTGTTCAAAATTACAACATCACTGGAAAAGGTGACCTATGACCATTTTTCACACTGAACGACCGTTGCAGCATCCCCATGGCCACATGAAATTCAGACAGTTTGCAACTGACTCGTATTTATGACGGTCGCAGTGTCCCGGGGTCCTGCGTTCAATCTTTTGAGACCTTCTGACAAGCAAAGCCAGTGGGGAAAAACCAGATTCCCTTAAGAACCGTGTAGTTAACTTGACAACTGCAGTGATTCACTTAACAACTGTGTCAAGAAAGGGGCAAAATTCACTTAACAAATGTGTCACTTAGCAGCATAAATTTGGGGCTCAGTTGTTGTTGTACATCGAGGACTACCTGTACAGAATTGCCTGGCTGGCATAAAATTAGGACTTGCTTCCCCCCCCCCACCCCCTTGAAGCTGGGTCATGTGTGACCTTGTTAAGGAGATAAGTACCCCCTTTTACTCTAAGGTTGTTGGCAACTCCCAGCAGATACTCAGTGAGGAGTTTAATTTTTTCCCCCTTTTAAACCTGTGTTTGTCTTTCAAATTGGACGGTGTCTTGGCTCTTTAAAGGGAAGCCTGCAGAAATTCTTCGTGCCATTTTTTCCTACCCATCTCCAAGTAGCCAATTAGGCCCTTCTGGGGCTTTACTGCTCACCTGCCTGATCTGTGCCCGGCTCAGGAACTTTATTACTTGCAAGTTAAGCTGCTTGGATTAATTAGCCTCAATGTTGCCACTAATCCCCAGCTCTGGAGCCGGTCCAGGAAAAGAGCTCAGCTCGCACATTTTGCTCTGGAACCTTCCTGTTGCAATGGAGGAAGAAGGCCTTATATCCCTTGAAAAGTTTCTCATCTTCACAAAGGATGGCTGTGAATATCCCGCAGCTGAGGACTACTCTCCGTTTCCTTGTGGCTGTGTGATTGTGCGCTGGTTCTTCGCATGCCAGGAAAAACTTGCCGCATGTTGAAATCCAGCTTCCTGTATGACTTCCTTCTTTCCTCGATAATTACAGCAAAAAAAAATAATCAAATAGAATTCTTGGCTGGGAATTAAAGACCCCATGGAATTGTCAACAAGGAGCTTTTTGTCAAATCAAGAGGCAGAGGCGAAGTTACCCTCTTATTGCGGAAGCTAAATTAAAAGATTGCGCTTAACAGCGCTTGCCTTGTGTAACTTGCATGGGCTGCAGACATCCTGAAGGAGCAGCAAAATAAACATAGGGGATGATGACATGTCCTCTGCTAATTTACTATTTTTAGCAGGCACCACTTTTCTCTCTAAAGTACAGTGAGGTGGTTCACCGTTTTAAAGCGTGGCTTAGATTAGAACGCACTGGCATTTAACAGCTGCCCCGCCGTCTAGTTCAGGGGTATCAAACTGCCCGTGGGTGGGATGCGTCACAAAACTGCACGGCAATGGGGAAAAAGTCCCAATATGACACGCAACGTCACGTGACATCGTGTGTTTTGACATGTCTGTTCTAGTTGATCAGAGGGATCTGCAGGGTGTGGTCAAAAGAGTGAAGACGGAAGACTGTAGCGATGGAGGCTTGGTCTGTTTTTATGTGTGTGGCATGCAAGGCGATCAAACCGGTCAGTCCTAGAGGAGATCAACCCTGACTGCTCTTTGGAAGGCCAGATCCTGAAGTTGAAACTCAAAATCCTTTGGCCACCTAATGAGAAGGAAGGACTCACTGGAGAAGAGCCTAATGCTGGGAAAGGTTGAGGGCAGTAGAAGAAGGCTATGGCAAATCTAGAGAGCACACTAAAAAGCAGAGACATCACCCTGCCAACAAAAGTGCGTATAGTCAAGGCCATGGTCTTCCCAGTTGCAATGTATGGCAGTGAAAGTTGGACCATAAGAAAGGCTGAGTGCCAAAGAATGGAGGCCTTTGAACTCTGGTGCTGGAGAAGACTCCTGCGAGTCCCTTGGACTGCAAGGCGATCAAACCGTTCAGTCCTAGAGGAGATCAACCCTGACTGCTCTTTAGAAGGCCAGATCCTGAAGCTAAAACTCAAATACTTTGGCCACCTAAGGAGAAGGAAGGACTCCCTGGAGAAGAGCCTAACGCTGGGAAAGGTTGAGGGCAAGAGAAGAATGGGACGACAGAGAAGGAGGTGGCTGGATGGAGTCACTGAAGCAGGAGGCGTGAGCTTAAATGGACTTCAGAAGATGGTAGAGGACAGGAAGGCCTGGAGGAACGTTGTCCATGGGGTTGCAATGGGTCGGACACGACTTCACAACCAACAACAACAACATGCATTAAAAAAAAGGTGGCAGCTTCACGTGATTACCATTTGCAACCTTCCCAGCTGACTTCCCCAGGTGAAGGAGGTTGCAAACTGCAATCAGATGATATCTCACTTAACAACAATTTGTTTTTAGAGGGGTGAATTTAAAAAAGACTCTCCGCAGCTGCTTTTTTTTTTCTTCCCCTGCGCAGTGGATGAAACCCGGTTGGTCTTCTTGAACCGGATAGTTTAGTCTTGAGAGAGAAGACTGCGAAAAGGACTGGTAATTTCTCCAAATAATGAATTAAAAATAATTAGGGTGGTAGTTTGTTTGGCCTCGGGGTTGCTGTTTGTTTTTTGTGTCCTGCCTGGAGAGAAGGCGTTTACCTGGCAATGCAAAAAAGTCTTGCTGGAGTGGGCAGAGCTGAAATCTTTGGCCTCTTTTCCTATTTTTGTAGGTTATTTTTTTTTTAAGAGCAAATGGGAATCTTAAGCCTTTCAGAGGCTTAAGGCGCTTATTTTGCCCTTTAAACTAAACCGAAAGAGGGAAAAAAACCCATCTGTTTCTTCACTGGGAAAATCCATCTGCTTTTTTTTTTTTTTCACAGGGGCTGGTTCGAGGGAAATCAGGGAATCGGTGCTTTAAATATTCAAGGATTACCAATTTTTGCCCTTGGCTGACCCACCTTCCAAAAGATTAAAAAAACAACAACGACAAAACCACTCATTCTGGGGTACCCAAAACCGTATTTTAAAACGACATAGTTCAGAATTCCGAAGTCTGATATGTTCTAAACTTGTGTCTTGGCTGTACAGGTAGCCCTCGACTCACAACTATTCGCTTAGTGACTATTAAAATTTACAGTGGCACCGGAAAAAAATGATTTATGACTGGTCATTTGCACTTGCGAGCGTCACAGCTTTCCCCTGGTTACAGTGAACAAAATTTGGGCAGTTGGCAACAGCACGTATTTATGACATCATTTGCAGTGTCCTGGGGTCCCATGACCCATTTGCCACCTTCCCAGCTGTCTTCTGACAAACAAAGTCGACGGAAGAAGCCAGATTCATTTAACCACCACACAGTTCACTTAAACAGCTGCAGTGATTCAGTTAATCACCCCGTCAAAAAAAAAAAGGCTATAAAAATCACTCAAAAACAACTGCCTCGCTTAGCAACGGAAATTCTAACGCCAATTGTAGCTGTAAATCAAGGACAACCTGTATTAGACAGAGAGGAATCGCCAGTCTCCAGTTTGTTTTGTTGGAAAACTTAAGATTTTGGGAGGATGTTGGTTTTATTGTTTTCTTTTGATTTTATTACGGCGTTGTGGGCCTCCCAGAGTTACGCTACGCAAGATGGGTAATCATATAAGCATCTGGCATAAATAAATACATACATACATACATACAAGGACAGATGAGACTTCTTTTGGGAATGCCATTTTTTCCAAGTGGAGAGACGGGTTTTGTTATTCAGAGTTGTAGTTGGCCTTATTAAGGTTCGTACTAAAATGTAGGTGGAACCATTGAGATGGAATTTGATTGCTTGAATATGACAACTTGGCAACGGTTAGGAAGCTACCCAAGTAATCTGGTTTGTTTACTTACAGCAGGGGTGTCAAACTCAATTTCATTGAGGGCCGCATCAGCATTGCAGTTGCCCTCAGGGGGCCGGGTGGGTGTGGCCAGGGTGGGCGTGGCCTACTGGGTGGGCGTGGCTAGAGTGCGTATGGCCTACTGGGTGGGCGTGGCCAGCTCTACATCATTCGCATCAAGGGTGCCTATGGGGGCCTGGGCTGGAATGGGACAGATCTGAGGGTCTCTGGCAGAAGGAGGGTCTCTGGGCCAGGGCCAAGGCAGTGGGGGCCGTTCCCTCACTGTTTCCAGGATGGCTTCGCGGGCCGCATGAAATCACTTCGCGGGCCGGATCCGGCCCCCGGGCCTTCTGTTTGCCATGTCTGACTTACAGGGATGTGGCTGTTCCAGAAAACGTTGAATAGGAAAAAAAAAATCCTATGGAAATGAATATAATTCTGATTACCATATTCATCACAGTATCTATAGCAGGTCTCTTCAAACTTGGCCCTTTTACGACTCGTGGACTTCAACTCCCAGCATTCCTCAGCCAGCGTGCCTGGCTGAGGAATTCTGGGAGTTGAAGTCCACGAGTCGTAAAAGGGCCAAGTTTGAAGAGCCCTGATCTATAGTCTGTTCAAAGACATGGGCTATATTATTTGGTGCAAGGGGGAGACAGCCATGTTTCCAACTTTCTTTTAGAACAGTCACCTGGAAAAGCAAATTCCATGAGGGATCCTTGGTGTTCTCTGAGCTTGTTTGTTTTCTTGCAGTAGTTTCATTACCCAAACTAGATAGCATCAGTGCACTGATGATGTTGCCTAATTTGGCTAATGAAACATCTGCAAGAAAACAGCCAAACCCCTGGTTTCAACCCTGCTACAAATATTCTCCTTTATTGGTAGCAAATTCTCTCCAACTTTGAAATGGCCAAACTTGCCCGAAGGGGCAAACGTTTGGAGGAAAACTTCTACTCCATAAAATTTCCAGCCCAACATCTCTCTTTTATTTGAGAAGAAAATCCCATTATCTTTAATAGAGGCTGTTTATAAGCAAGCAACGTGATGTGCATAATGTTTCATTGCTCACATATTCCAGCTACACTGGAAATAATTCCAACCTCAAAGCAGCAGCTTGGAACACAACTGGTCTGATCAGTATAACGCTGGAACAGTCCAGCAAGGTTGGAACAGTTAATTTCAAATTTGAATCAGCTATTTTGAATTTGAAATAGATGAGAGTTGAAATATTTTGCACGTCCACTTGCTCCCGTGCATAAAGATGGAGAGAAGGAAATAAAGACCGATCATTTTGAGTTGGACAAAATGAATTTTTAAAGGGAAAGTTTGATTTCAGATTTGGAAGTTTCCTGTAAGGACAGAGGGGAGCCATGGTTTCTGGCAGCGTTTATCCAGAGCTTCTACCTAGGTTAGGGATGGGGCTGTAAAAATTGCATGTTTCTGTGTTTACCTCCTCACCATGTTCTTATTTTTTCAGGGCTGGCTTTGAAGAAGGCAGTTCTAACAGAGGTAAAAATTTGCATTTATTTGTTCTGTTTTCAGTTTTTTATGTGTTCCAGGTACATTATTAGCTGCTTTTGGAAATACAGTTTTATATACTCTTTATATTCCATTAGAAAAAGTTCTAGTAAGTAAATGAAAAGTTAACAAAGATAGGCTATTTCTCTAAATGTATAATAATAATAATAATAATAATAATAATAATAATAATAATAATAATAATAATAATAATAATAATAATAATAGAAAGAACTGGAGAAGATAACAAATTACAAAGACCTACAAATAGAAATAGAAAGACTGTGGCAAAAGCAAGCAAGGGTAGTACCAATAGTAATAGGCGCCTTGGGTGCAATCCCAAAACAACTGGAGCACCACTTGAACACCATTGGCATTGACAAATTCGCCATTAGTTAATTGTAAAAGGCGGCCTTACTAGGAACTGCTTCCATCCTGCGACGATATCTCTAATACCATCAAACATCCACATCTGCCTATCCCATGTCCTTGGTAAGGACTTGATAGGTAGACAAAAATGCCAAATCCAGTCTGAACATCTGGCTGACTGTGCAATGATCAATAATAATAACAACAACAACAATAACAACAACAATAATAATACAGTTGGAAGTTACCTTGGAGGTCTTCTAGTCCAACCCCTTGCCCAAGCAGGAAACCCTATACCAGGGGTAGGCAACCTTGGTTCTTTTGTGACTCGTGGACTTCAACTCCCAGAATTCCTGAGCCAGCCATGCTGAGGGGAAAGGGAGAGGTTTCCAAGCTGAGCCACGCTGGCTCAGGAATTCTGGGAGTTGAAGTCCACGAGTCATGAGGGAGCCAAGGTTGCCTACCCCTGGTCTAGGCCTAGGCCGCTTTATGACTCGTGGACTTCAACTCCCAGAATTCCTGAGCCAGCCATGCTGAGGGGAAAGGGAGAGGTTTCCAAGCTGAGCCATGCTGGCTTAAGAATTCTGGGAGTTGAAGTCCACGAGTCATAAAAGAGCCAAGGTTGCCTACCCCTGCCCTGTACCATTTCAGACAAATGGCTGTCCATTTGTAATAACAATTTCTGTAGAAATCCATACTTCTCTGGATCTAGGGGTTCCATACTTTGTCATAGCAGTGCAGTTATATGCCTATGGGAAGGTTTTGCCTTTTTTTAAATAAAGCAAGTGATTTCCTGTAGAGCATGTTAATCAGAGTATTTAGAAAAGATTTTGAGCACCACCTTCTCCAAGGTTCTTGTGGGCAAGCAGCTTCCTCCCCAGGAGTGGTTTTGAATGAATGAATGAATGTGTCAATGCAACACCGGAGCCCCCACCTGGGATTTGGCCGGCTTTATAAAGCCTCTGGCTAGGTTTTTGTTCACATATTGCTGTAGTTCATTCATTTCGAGGGAGGTGTGTGTCATAGCATACATTCTCGGCCTTGGGAGTTTAGCCCCCGGTAATAGTTCAATGACACAGTCTTTTGGCCGATGGGGTTGCAGGAAGTCGCACTCTTTTTCACTAAACACCTCCGCTAAATCTCAGTATTTGCTGGGAATGAGTGGTTCGCCCAGCTGGGGAATGGCAGCGATCTTTGCTGATTTGGTAAATGGCTTAGTCCAAGGGTAGGCTGTGCTGGCTTAGGAATTCTGGGAGTTGAAGTCCATGAGTCATAAAAGAGCCAAGGTTGCCTACCCCTGGCTTAGGCCCTCCAGGAACGTCGGTAGAATCAAGAGGGGGCTTGGGCAATCTCACAGTCCTCATCCCCTTCTCCCACCAGGTAAAAGCCTTCCACTTGTCCAACTAGGCTAGACCTAAGATCACAGCTTCTGTCATCTTCGGGGCCACCATGAAATGGATGAACTCCCAATGCCCACCTATTTCCAAGCGTATAGTTTCTGTCAGATGGGTGACTAAAGTCCCTCCCATTAAGGAACCATCTGCCCGTTCGAACCTCATGGGCCTGGAGAGCAGTCTTGCTCGTATACCCATCTTGAGGGCAGTTGGCAAACTGATAACGCACCAGGAACGTCCCGAGTCCACCAGCACTTTCGGATCCATTTGTACCCCTGCCTTAGGAACTACGAGCTTAGCAGTGGGAGAAAAAGGCGGAACAGGTCGACTCACCATCGGGTCGTCCTCCCCTTCGTCGTCGCTGTCATAGGAGGGCCGAGCGGTGGTAGGTCGGGCTTGGGCCTCGGCGCTCTCCTGTGTGACCGACGTGACCTGGGTAATGGGTTCTTGTGTGAGCCTGCTTGATTTTTCTTTTGCCGGCTATTGGACTGAATGAATATATATGTATGTATTTATGTATGTATGCATATGTGTGTATGTATGTATGCTGACTATAAACTGTTTAGTGCTGTAAAGCACTATGAAGCGGTATGTAAGTCTTATATGATATAATATATTCCACCATTTTATCACCCAGCTAATTTTCGTGACTAAGGCAGGACTAGAAATATCTGTCTCACGGTGATTGGCCTAAACGTCACCTAGCTGACTTTCATGGTTAAAGCGAGGCTGGAACTCACTGTCTCCTACTTTGTAGCATGGTGCTACAAAGTACCCCTAGACCAGGGCTAGGCAACCTTGGCTCTTTTATGACTCGTGGACTTCAACTCCCAGAATTCCTGAGCCAGCATGGCTCAGCCTGGAAACCTCTCCCTTTCCCCTCAGCATGGCTGGCTCAGGAATTCTGGGAGTTGAAGTCCACGAGTCACAAAAGAGCCAAGGTTGCTTAGCCCTGCACCAGACCCAACTGGCTCTGAACAGCCCTTCCTATGACTCCCATAACCACAAGCTCAGCCCCTTGTTTCAATCTTTTTTTTTAAAATTAGATTTCTATACTGCCCTATTCCCGAAGGACTCAGGGCGGTTTACAGGGCAAAGTTAAAAACAGTTAAAACAGTACAAAAGTTAGAATACAGTTAAAGTTAAAATAGAATTAAATGACGTTAGCCCAAATTTAAAATTTAATTTAAAATTTAAAAATTTAAAACCCCTCAGTCCAGGCCAGCTAAATCAAACAACCAGGTTTTTAGGTCCCGGCGAAACGAACGAAGGTCGGGGGCGGTCCGGAGTTCCACAGGCAGGTCGTTCCACAGGGCAGGCACGCCCACAGAGAACGCCCTCCCCCTAGGGATAACCCGCCGGCACTCACTGACCGGCGGCACCCTAAGGAGGCCCTCCCTATGGGAGCGCACAGGACGATGGGAGATTGATGCTGGCGGCAGGTGCTCCCTAAGATAACCCGGACCCATGCCATTTAGGGCTTTATAGGTCATCACCAGGTCTTGACACATATAGGTCTTGACACATATAGGTCTTGACACATATTGCTACCCCAAAGGAGAGGGGAGGCCTTTCTGCTTTGTTGAAGAGCCAGGTTTACTGACAACAACTACAAGGGGAGCAGGACTTCAGATTACATTGTAGGTCTTTTCTTTTTTGTGAAATTACTTGGGTTGCCCATGATAATTCCTGCAGTACTTTACACCTGCCTGGATGTTCCAGCTTGAAGGACAGTTCATTTTACATGATGAAAATTCAGCCTATATGATCAGCAGTTAAGATCATCACGTTAAGGACAGATACAAATGATAAGTCAAACCTATTTCAGGAAAATTTGATCTAGTTCGCATAATCTGCTTAGCATGCTAAAGCCGGGTTCACCCAGGGTACTAAGCAAACACAGGTATACACATCTCAATTTGGGCTGAGATGGTGACGATGATTTTGTGCAAACCACCTCATTCCGACTTGAATCAGCAAAAGATAATTAAAACAACCATGGCTTAGCATGATTCACATCATTGCAGTGGAGAAATTTAACACAAGACTACTGAAGGAGCCGGAAGGGGAGGACAAGTGTGTTTGCGTGCAGGTGAATTATTCACAAATGCACATTGTTAGTTCAGCAAACAGCTTCAGTTCAGCCCACGAGTGGCTTTGCTATACACCTTCCATCTGGGAATGCCTTGTTTTGCATACTTACCCTGTGACGTCACCTCTGTGTATTTTAACATTATTTGTAATCTTTACGTCAGACACAAAAGGGTGTGGGGCTAAATACCCTTCTTTTGTTAACCCCACTTTCGTGAGGAAAGGAAAATAGATCTGATCCAGCCTTATGGAAATAGCTTTCTCTTGGAATTAAAACTCCCATCCTCCCTCTTTAACATTCCGGAAACTTAAGCAGAAAAAATTGCTTAAGATGGAAAGCTTCATTTTAATTTTGTGTTGTTGTTTTCCACCTTTGTCTTGTGCTCCAGTTTTCCCATTGTTATTATTGGCAAGCCACCCAACAAACATCAGGGCCTTTAGACCAGGTGTTTTTGCAATAATTTCATTGCAAGCACGTACCTGGGAAGAACAACAACAACATTTTGTGTTATTTCAATTTTAATAACGCTCAGCTGGTTTTACTTGGCTGAATGTTTGAATCGGGGTGTGGGTTGACTCGACTTATTTGCTGGTACCGGTAGTCTCGACTCAACAGTTCATTTAGTGACCATTCAAAGGTCACTGAATAAAAGTGACTGACGACCATTTTCCCCACTCATGACCATTGCGGCATCCCCATAGTCACATGATCAAAATTCAGACAGTTGGCAACCGACTCACATTTACGATGATTGCAATGTCCTGGGAAGATGTGATCACCCTTTGTGACTTTCTGACAAGCCAAGTCAGTGGGTAAACCAGATTCATTTAACAACCGTGTGGCTAACTTAAGGAATGACAATGATTCACTTAACAACCGAGGAGCCCTGGTGGCGCAGTGGTTAGGATGTGGTATTGCAGGCTAATTCTGCTGACTGCCAGCAGTTCGGCAGTTCGATCTTGAGCAGCTCAACGTTGACTCAGCCTTCCACCCTTACAAGGTCAATAAAATGAGGACCCAGATCGTTGGGGGAGCAACAGGCTGACTCTAAACCGCTCAGAGAGGGCTGTAAAGCACTGTGAAGCGGTATATAAGCCTTAAGTGCCATTGCTATCGCTAGTTGTGTCAAGATAAGTCGTAAAATGAGACAAAACTCACTTAACAAATGTCGCATTTAACAACATAAATTTGGGCTCAGTTGTAAGTCGAGGACTACCTGTACGCACGTAAAATGATAAGAATAAATAAGAAACGGCAGATGAAGGCTTTGCAGGCGATGGCCTCGTGTGTCAGTTTTCTGCCTGTATGCAAAAGAGCACAAGGACACTTCTGGAGATCTGCTCAATTCTACAAAATAATTTTTGTAAGCAGGGCTGCGTCCTACCCTGGCTGAGTTCCTAAACTGCCTGGAGCCAGAGAGAAATGCGTATGTTGTCTCTTTTCACTTCAGTGCATAAGCAGTTCTATTATTTGCTGGATTTATCGTTGTTCCAGGCTTGTCATCAGCAATAAGCTTTGACAACTAACTGAGCTATTCGCTGAGAACTGGATTTGGGAAAGGGTCAGGTGCCCTAGAACAGAGCTGCATAAAGATGACAGGATTATGAGCAACTCTTCTGAATAGATGATAAACAGTGAATGGTGCCCTGGAAAGTTTGTCTTTCCACCCCAGGATGAGAAAAGAGAAGGTTGTAGAAGATTTCCTGAGATGAGGACTGGAGACTAGAGCAGGGGTAGGCAACCTTGGCTTTTTTTTATGACTCGTTTATGACTTGTGGACTTCAACTCCCAGAATTCCTGAGCCAGCTATGCTGGCTCAGGAATTCTGGGAGTTGACGTCCACGAGTCATAAAAGAGCCAAGGTTGCCTACCCCTGGACTAGAGAGCAGGAATCTGCCACATTAGTGTCCCCAGACTAGGGAAATGTTTGATTTTTGTAACAAGAGGATTTGGAAGAATTATTTTGAAAAGAGAACTAAGTCATTTGTCTTAGGTCCAACCTCTTTGCTTCTTAGAGCAGGGGTCTTCAAACCTGGCCCTTTTGTGACTTCTGGACTTCAACTCCCAGAATTCCTGAACCAGCATAGCTGGCTGAGGAATTCTGGGAGTTGAAGTCCACAAGTCATAAAAGGGCCAAGTTTGAAGACCACCTGCTCTAAGGCTTACAGCAGCTTTGCATTATAATTTACTCTTAAACAGAGTAAGATCTTTTCCTTCTATAACCAGTGCTTGCTTAAGAAATTCAAATTTAGAATACAGCTGGAAGAGACCTTGGAGGTCTTCTAGTCCACCCCCCCCCCTGCTCAAGCGGGAGACCCTATAGCCATTTCAGACAAGTGGCTGTCCAATCTCTGCTTTAAAAAAAACCTGCAGTGATGAAGCACCCACAACCTCTGGGAGATGTGAACTCCCAAATGAACCACCATTCGTTGGTTCGACAACTGTGAATGGTGATAGTGCTGGATGGATGTTAGTTATGAGCTATCCTCAAAGTAACAACTGTTGCAGTACCTCTGGTCCCAATAATTGAAATTTGGGTGCTTGGCAGCCTGCCCATATTTATGACTGCAGTGTGCACCTCACATGCCTTCCCACCCGTTTGTCTCCCCGTCATCTCTGTCCTTTGGCTGGTCTGCTGTGCCTCCCTGCCATACAGAGGTGTTGGAGAGGCTTTGCAAGGGGGCCAAAGTCCTCTGGGAACAGGGAAGGGGGGGGGCGGCATGCAGGGCAACAAAAAAGGAAGAGATGTGGGGAGACAGGGAAGTGGGGAGACTTGAAGAGTTTAGGGCAGGGGTTTTCAAACTTGGCCCTTTTAAGATTTGTGGACTTCAAGTCCCAGAATTCCTCAGCCAGCATGCCTGGCTGAGGAATTCTGGGAATTGAAGTCCACAAGTCATAAAAGGGCCAAGTTTGAAGACCCCTGGCTTAGGGTTAAGTAACAAAAGGGATGCCTGAAGCCTGTGCAAGGCTATTTCATTCCTTAATCTCCTGGCCATCCTTGATCCCAGCTACTGGAGCAGGGCAAAGTAGATAATAGCCCTTGGGCCGAATGATGTCTTCCTAACTTAGTGGTTAATATGAACCCAGCCCTTGTGATTTTGAAGCCATGATTTTAAGGCTAAGGGTTTTTGGCGTTGGAGTAAACAAGCCATGATTTAGCCTACTCTGAAGCCAGCCTCAGCCTCATTGTTTTAATTGCTCTGCCGTGTGAGAGCAGCCAGATGATTGGGTCCAGGTTGGCTGAGGAATTCTGGGAGTTGAAGTCCACAAGGCTTAAAAGTTGCCAAGTTTGGAGATCCCTGCTGTAACCTATTTCAGTGGAGTAAAGTTAGGACTTTCCTCTGGAGTCGTTTTCTTAATCTACTCTGCCTCATAAGGCTGGTATCAGTCTTGCTCTCTATGCTACTAAACGCAAAGGATTCTGCCTAATGAACCCCTAGACCAGGGCTAGGCAACCTCGGCTCTTTTATGACTCGCAGACTTCAACTCCCAGAATTCCTGAGCCAGCCACGCTGAGGGGAAAGGGAGAGGTTTCCATGCTGAGCCATGCCGGCTCAGGAATTCTGGGAGTTGAAGTCCACGAGTCATAAAAGAGCCAAGGTTGCCTACCCCTGCCCCTAGACCCACTTTGCTCCTGGCTCTTTAGCAGATAATGAGAACAAGAAGTACTTACTGTTATTTAGGAGGCAGCGCTCCTATACAAAAGTGCTGAAGCTGGCTTTTCTAGCCAAGCCATTTCTTATTTCACCACTTGGAGTGTGGTGGCTTTATTAAACGATTGATTAAATGGCTTTTCAAGATTGCCAGCTGCTTTAGGACTATTATAAGGTCAGGCTGCTGGTTGCAGAGTTTGGAAGTACCGTGAAATCAAACGGAACAGAAGCATCCAGCCTTTTCCTCTTGCAGTAGGTCACCGAGGGACTTGGGCTTTTTGCTTGGAGGAAGAACGGACTTGCCCTTTGAACCTGTCAAAGGAACATGGTTTACTAAGTCTTGCCTGGCATGGAGAAGGAGAACCAGGATAAGCTTCTTCTTTTTTAAAAAAAAAATAGATGAAGCTGATCAGTAGATTTAGGGTAAGCCGAAGAAAACAGTTCCTCACACAGCACAAATTAGCTTGTGGGATTTGTAATGACGAGATGACATGGTCACTAACTTAGATGGCATAAAGGGCAGGTCTACCCAATGTTTTCAGCCTGAAAAACTCTTTTTATGTTGTCTCCCATGTTGCAGCAGTGCAGAGGAACAATGGGGACCGAAGGTTTGGTTCCTATTTGTAAGCACCGAAAGGGATCAGCTTGGCTCCCGTGAGAAACGAGATCTTAGCTCTAAGATGAAACTTGGCCTAATCTAACAGAGCTTTCCAACGTTCCTTCTGTACCAGCAATTAATATTCTCCGCTTTTTTCTCTGCTTACTTTGATCTCCCTTCCTTTTTCCAGCCACCATCGCTGACAGGGCAGCCGGGAGCCAGCCAGGGGAAAAAGATAGGCCACCGAGGAGTTGACGCCTCAGGGGAAACGACATACAAGAAGGTCTGATCTCCCTGGAGAGGGGATGTTCTGATGGGGAAGAAGGGAAAAAATTGAAAGGCCCCCCCCTCCACGCTCTGCTTTATCCCGAAACTAAGTGCCTCTTCCCCCCCACTCCTAGTCCAGCATTTTACCCACTGCACCTGATTGGCTCTTGGGATAAGAGGGAGGGACTGGTCCAACATCTGCCAATGAGCTTCCATGGCTGAGGGGGCAATAGAATAGCTGCGCTGCTCCTATTATGGCATCTTTACCATTGGACTAGCGGCGATGGTGGTGATCCTATGACATGGTGGCGATCCTATGACACGCGTGCCAGAGGTGGCACGCAGAGCCCCCTCTGTGGGCACGCGTGCCGTCGCCCCAGTCCTAGGCCTTCAGCTGGGTTTGATAAAATCTTTTCACTTTAGGCCTCTGCCGCCGTGTGGAAAAAAAAAGGGTTCAATCAATCAATTTCAACTTCTCATGTGGAAAAAAAAAGATCTCGCAAAGTTGGAATTGATTGATTGAACTTTTTAGTCCCACCCGGTCTGCCGTTACCACCGCAGCTACGCCCACCCAATGGGCCATGCCCAACCCATGGGCCACACCCACCCAATGGGCCACGCCCACCTGGCACCCGATGATACATAAGTGGGTTTTGGGTTCCAGTTTGGGCACTGGGTCTCTAAAAGGTTCGCCATCACTGACCTATACTATACAGCTAGCGGCGAATTAAAACCTGGGTCTTCCTTCTTCCGGTCCAACCACTTCATGTCAACACCCTACTGGCTGTTATGAATTGTTGCTCCCAACCAGCGAAGAGGAGCTCTTCTCTATGTTGAGTCACCATGAAGGCAACTGGAATTTTTTGGTTCCTTTCTTTGAAAAGGTTTCGCTTCACATTCAGGAAGCTTCTTCGGTTCTAACTTCAGTTAGAACTGAGAAAATCTCTTGGATGAGAGGTGAAGCGTTTTCAAAGGGAAAAAAAAACCAAGGAAGTCCACTTCCCTTTTGTGAAAAAGCACCTTCGGGAGCACCATGACCTGGATCAGGGGGTCTTGAAACTTGGGAGTTGAAGTCCACAAGTCCTAAAAGGGCCAAGTTTCAAGACCCCTGACTTGGATGATTGAGACTCTCCATAGACATCTATATTAAGTCCTGCTGTAAGTGCTGCTCAACCTAATCTATTCTTCATTGGCTGCTGCAGACCACGTCAACCACCCTCAAGGGGGCCATCCAGCTGGGGATTGGCTACACTGTGGGAAACCTGAGCTCCAAGCCTGAGAGGGATGTTTTGATGCAAGATTTCTACGTAGTGGAGAGCATTTTCTTTCCCAGGTAATGTCCTACTAATGTCCTACTTAACAAGGGAGGCTGAGGGAATTGAAGCCGGCCAAGAGAAAGTTCACTTTATTTATTCATTACATTCATATGCTGCCCCATCTCACCTTCAAGGGACTCTAGGCAGCTTGCAACAACATAATAACGGCAATATAAATGGTAAAACATTAAACGATAAGTATTGACATTAAAATTCAGAAGGAGAGTTAAGGAACGAACCAATATACAACCGGGGGGGGGGGGAGATGGAGTCTTCTTTTAATCTACTAGCCCAGGGGTCCCCAAGCTGTGGTCCGCAGTCCACGACTGGGCTGCGGCCTATTGGCCACCAGGCTGCGTGGATGGATGGCTGTTGCGTGTGTGTGCATAGCCCCATTCGTGCAAGCGTTGCCGTGAGCATTGCGGAAGTTTGCTACCCAACTTGTGCAAGGGTAATTGCGGACATTTGCGACCCCACTCATGCAAGCACTCCCCCCTCAAACCATCTCTTCTCTCCTTGCTCTGGGCCGCCAATCCCAAAATGTTGGGGAATTCTGCACTAACCCACTAATTTTAAGACTTGTGGACTTCAACTCCCAGTTGAAATCCACAGATTTAAAGTTGCCAAGTTGTACTAACCACCTCCAATATGGAACATTCCCATTGGGACCCCAGGCCAATTGGCCGAACCAGGTTTTAAGGCCTTTCCAGAAGGCTAAGAAGGGTGAGGGCAGATCTCACCTCAGGAGGCATGATGTTCCAAAGGGCAGGAATCACGGCAAAAGTGCTCTTTTTCTGGGTTCTGCCAGTCAGAATTCCTTGACCGACCGGGTCTGCAGCATGCCCCTTCTATTGTTGCAAGTGGGACAAGCCAATAACACTGGGGTGAAACAGTTCCTGAGGTAACCTTGAGTTTCCCCCCAAAACAGCCAAAATGGAAGGCCTTTATCTTACCAGCGAGCGGTACAAGTGATTTCATTATCAATTGTAAGAAAAGAGGAAAGTGTTGCTCAGTGTGAACATGTTTCTGTCTTTCCAAAAATGTAGTGAAGGCAGTAATCTCACGCCAGCGCACCATTACCCCGACTTCAGGTTCAAAACATACGCCCCTGTAGCTTTCCGGTATTTCCGAGAACTTTTTGGCATTCGTCCGGATGATTATTTGGTAAGATATGCTCCTCTTTTTCATTCTTTGCAAATAAATGAAAAGCACAAGCAGTCCTCGACTTCCAACCGCGATTAAACCCAAAATTTCTGTTTGCTAAGCAAGGCGGTTGCCCTGTGAGCTGCACCCCATATTACGACTTTTTTTTTGGCTATAGTTAAGCGAATCACTGCAGCTGTTAAGTGAATCATGCGGTTGTTAAGTGAATCTGGCTTCCCCCATTGACTTTACTTGTCGCAAGCCGGTTGACAAGGTCACAAAAAGTGATCACATGATCCTGGGACAGCACAACTTAACCATAAATACATGCCAGTTGCCAAGCGCCCAAATTTTGATCACGTGATCGCGGGGATGCTGCAACATTCATCAATGTGAAAACTGCTCATAAGTCACTTTTTTCAGTGCTGTTGTAGCTTTGAGTGGTCAGGAAGCAAATGGTTGTAAGTCAAGGACTCTGAATTGGTGTTAGGTTGTATTACCTAATGACCTATGGCAGAGGTAGGCAACCTCGGCTCTTTTATGACTCGTGGACTTCAACTCCCAGAATTCCTGAGTCAGCTATGCTGAGGGGAAAGGGAGAGGTTTCCAAGCTGAGCCATGCCGGCTCAGGAATTCTGGAAGCTGAAGTTCATGAGTCATAAAAGAGCCGAGGTTGCCTACCCCTGACCTATGGAATGCATGGGTCAGGGCCATTCAGCTGGGATGAGCAAATAGGGAGAAGCCTACAGGTAATCCCCGAGTTACGAGCGTTCACTTAAACACTCAGTTGAAGTTACGCAATAAGCGCCCCCTAGTGCTTACGAGCAAGTCCCAAAATTACGAATATTGCAGCAGCACGGCAGTCGTTCGCCCTTACGAGCGACCGCAGAGGCTCTGCAACCTTCACCCTGGTTATTCCCTCCCTCCCCACCCCTGCCCCAGGTCTCCCTCGGTACCAGGCCTTCAATACTCACCTTGTGAAGATCAAAATCCTTCGCTTTCTTGGCTGCTCCTGGCCTTCGGTGTGTTCGCAGATAATGGAGGCCTAAAGTAGCATGAGATCACGTGAGATCAGGAGCGCAATCTCACGGTACTGATCTCGTGTGATCTCATAGTACTTTAGGCCTCTGTCTTCTGCAACAGAGAACGGAACTGAAGCAGGGAGATGCTTCCACGTGCCTCTGGAGGCTGGATCGGGACATCGGAAGCCTTTTCCAGGCTGCTGCCGCCCAGATCTGAGGCCGATGGACGCTTCTGCAGCCCTCCGGTAGCCTGATTGGGTGCTGGAGGCTTTCTCCAGGCTGCTGCCGCCCAGAAACGGGCTGCCAGAGGGCCGTGGAAGTGTCCCCCAGCCTCAGATCTGGGAGACAGCAGCCTGGAAAAGGCCTCTCGTGCCCCAATCCGGTCTCCGGAAGCACGCGGAAGTGTCCTTCGGCCTCAGATCCGGGTGGCAGCAGGAACCGCGTCAGAGAGAAGACGGATCTTTTCAAACTGAGTCTGGCACATCAGGAAGGGACGGGGAAGCAAGAGGTATCTTAAGTGGGTTTGGGAGGCCTTGGCCTGTTCCATCACTAGGCCCTCCATGGCCTTCCCCATCCTGAGATAATTCATCTGCGTGTGTCTTAAAAAGCAAGGGAGCGATCTTGTTCGAGTTATGAGATTCATTCCCACAAGTTTTCATTTACGAGTTGAATGGGCAGGCTCCATTACACTCATAACTCGAGGACCACCTGCACTGATATTCTTGTAACACATGCTGTTGAATTTCTTCTTGCCTTCCCAGTATTCCTTGTGCAACGAGCCACTGATCGAGCTCTCCAATCCTGGGGCCAGCGGCTCCCTCTTCTATGTCACCAGCGACGATGAATTCATCATCAAGACTGTGATGCACAAAGAGGCAGAGTTCCTCCAGAAACTTCTTCCAGGTTATTATATGGTGCGTATCCGACCCTGTTCCTTGTAGGATTTTAGAGTTTGGAAAATGTATCCGTATGAAAGGGAAGAACGGGCAAAGCCTATCGTGTGTGTAGAAGAGTTTAATTTTCCCCCCCGTTAGACCCTCTTGATGCAGATGAAACCTGTTTTCCAGAATTTAATCCCAAACCGAGAAAAGCTCAGAAGAATAAACATCCAGAAAATCCCCCAGATCATTCCAGGAACAGATGTATGAATTGGCACGGCCTGGAATGTGATTTGAATGTTCTAGAATATTCTGGTCCTGGAGTTGTATGAATAGGCAGCAAGCACATGCCTATCAGTAACTAAATTGGGTGTATGCTGACGTGAAACCGAGCAGTGTACTATAACCGTGAGGTGCTCATCCTAGAAACAGAACTTTCAGCCCAGCCAGAGTTACTTGATACTGAGATGGGTGGCATATAGATTTAATAAATAAATAGGAGCCAGTTTGATCTAGTAATTAAGGCGCTAGGCTAGAAACCAGGAAATGTGAGTTCTAGTGCCGCCTTAGGCATGAAAGCCAGTTGAATGACTTGGGACCAATCCTCAGGTGAGTTCCAATCCCACTTTAGACATGCAAGACAGCTAGGTGAATTTGAGCCAGTCCCTCTCCCAGCCCAACCCACCTCACAGGGTTGTTGTTGTGGGGAAAATAGGAGGAGGAAGGAATAGTAGATATGTTTGCTGCCTTGAGTTATTTATAAAAATAATAACGGTAGGATAAAAATCTAATCAAAAGCAAACCCAGAAGACGGAGGAAGTTGTTGAAGGATACCGTTTCTTTTCCATTAGGAGCCCCAGGTCCCTCAGGTGCAAAGTTGGGTGGTCAAATGCATAAAGATCAGGTCTTGTGGCCAGCATTCTTCTATGCACCTTTTAAAAATCTCCCTCTAGAACTTGAACCAGAATCCACGGACGTTGCTGCCAAAGTTCTACGGTCTCTACTGCGTCCAGTCCGGGGGCAAAAACATCCGTGTGGTGGTGATGAATAACATCCTGCCCCGGGTGGTGAAGATGCACCTGAAATACGACCTCAAAGGCTCCACCTACAAGCGCCGGGCCTCCAAGAAAGAGAAGGATAAGGCAAGCCCCACCTACAAAGATTTGGATTTCATGCAGGATATGCCCGAGGGCATCATGCTGGACACAGACACCTTCAACGCTCTGGTGAAGACATTGCAGAGGGACTGTTTGGTAAGTCAGAGGAGGAGGAGGAGCTGACCGGCCATCCTGAACGATTCATAGTGATGTACTGTTAACAACCCAGCAAAGAGAGGGAGAAGAGTACATGAATGAACAAATGAATGAATGAACCTTTATTGTCAAAGTACAACCATGTATACATTGAGATTGGCTGAGCCTCCCTTCGTGCCCCCACCCCCAACTCACAGTGACAACAAACGCTCCATCTTCTTACACCATGTGAGCTAATTGCACAACACACTGGCCTCGCAAGTCAATCATACATAAAGTTTATAAAATTAGTTCCCGTTCAAGAGCCTGACAGCCCATGGATAGAAGCTGTTCTTCAGCCTGTTGGTACGGCTGGCTATACTCCTATATCTCCTACCCGATGGTAGGAGAGTAAAGAGATACCGACCAGGGTGTGAGTCGTCCCTGAGAATTTTCCTCACTCTTCCAAGGCAACGAGCCCTGGCGATGTCATCCAGTGGTGTCAGGGGACAGCCCACAATGTCTTGTGCTGTGCTCACCACCCTCTGTAATACTTTCCTATCCGCGGCTGTCAGACCAGCATACCAAACCACAATACCATACGAGAGGACGCTCTCTATAGTAGAACGGTAAAAGAGGGTCATTAGCCGTTGTTCTACCCTGTTCTTCCGCAAGACCCTGAGGAAGTGGAGTCTCTGTTGGGCCTTTCTGGCCACCTGGGTTGTATTGATTTTCCAGGTAAGATCTTCACAGAGGTAGACTCCCAGAAATTTAAAGGAAGAAACTCTCCATACAGCACCCCCCCTAATGTAAAGTGGGGCAGGTTCCTCTTTTTTCCCCCGGAAGTCTAGCACCATCTCTTTCGTCTTGCCGATGTTTTTTTAATTTTTTTAAATTTTTTTTTGATTTTTTAATCCCATTTATATCCCGCCCTTCTCCGAAGACTCAGGGCGGCTTACAATCTAAGAAGCACAAAACAATGTGCTTAGCAATAGCCTTCATTCTATGTATATGCCTGCTTATTAGGGCTTTCGCCCCCCCCCCTCCCCAAGCGGCATTTTACAAAGTCAGCTTATTGCCCCCAACAATCTGGGTCCTCATTTTACCTACCTGGGAAGGATGGAAGGCTGAGTCAACCTTGAGCCTGGTGGGACTCGAACCTGCACTAATTGCAGGCAGCTGGTGTTACGTAAGGAGGCATTAGCCCACTGCTCCACCAAGGCTCTTGTTCAGGTGCAAGTTGTTGTTACTACACCATATGGATAGTTTTTGTACCTCCGCCCTGTATGCTGTCTCATCCCCTCATGCCGTCTTTGGCTTAACAGTCATTTGTTTAGCAACCATTCAAAGTTACAGCAGCACCGGGAAAAAGTGGCTTACGTCCCATCCTCCCACTTAGGACCACTGCAGCATCCGCAGGGTCACATGATCAAAATTCGGACACTTAACAAGCAGCATCTACCCAGGTCCTTTTTTTTTGCCTCCAAAAGAGCTGCCAGGTCTTATTTTCAGGGGGTGTCTTTTATACTCAACTCTGGCACCGGCAGCCCTGCCCGCCCGGCCCACTTCTTCTTCAGCTGAAGGAGCAGCTGCATTCTGGCCTGCATTTTGCAGTCAGGCCTTTCTGTAAGGCCTATGCAGCCGAGTACCGAGCTATGGATTGAATCCATAACTCAGTTCTCGGCTGCAGTGGCCTTCCGGAAAGCCCTGTGACTGAGAAATGCAGGCCTGGCTGCAGAAGATGCCACAGAAGAAGAGGTGGGTTGGCAAGGAGAGGCCTGGCTGCAAGGTAAGTGGGTGCGGGGCGCGTGGGGCAGCTCCACCCCCCTCTCCCCCCCTAGCTTGATTTTTAGGTGTGTGCCTCACCCCCAACTAGAGCTTATTTTAGGGGTAGGGCTTATATTAGGCCCACCCCCCAAAATCAAGCTAGGGCTTATTTTTGGGTTAGGCCTTACTTTTGGGGAAACAGGGAGTTTTACAACGGTTGCAGCATCCTGGGGTCGCCTGATCTTCCCAGCCAGCTTCCAACAAGTAAAGTCAGTGGGGGGAAGCCAGTTTTGCTTAACGACCGCACAAGTCATTTAACAAGCTGCAGTGATTTGCTTGGACAGCTGTGACCCCCCCCCAAAAAATTTGTAAAATTGGGCACGACTCACATAACAACTTCTTTGCTTAGCGACGGAAGCTCTGGTCCAAACTGTCAGAAGTCGATGGACAGCCTGTAATGCTTTTGCAGCCCTCCTAAGCTTCGTTGTGCTGCAGATGGTTTGAAGAAGAATCAGAGCTGTTAACCTAGCAGGCTTTAGCCCCTCCTTAGCTTTTATTGTGGTTTCTCCCTTTTTTCCCCCCCACCATAACCTTCAGGTGCTAGAGAGTTTTAAAATTATGGATTACAGCCTGCTCCTCGGGGTGCACAACATAGACCAGCAGGAACGTGAGCGACAAGTGGACGGCGCCCAAAGCATGTCGGATGAAAAACGCCCCGTGGGACAGAAGGCCCTGTATTCCACTGCCATGGAGTCGATCCAGGGTGGGGCTGCTCGAGGGGAGCCCATTGACACGGATGACACGTAAGTCACGCCGGCAGTTTTTGAGGACAGGTAGTCCTCGACGTACAACTGTTCATTTAGTGGCCATTCGAAGTTACAACGGCGCCGACAAGAAGCGGCTCAACGGCCGTTTCCCATACTTACCTGTTGCACCATCCCCCTGGTCACGTGATCCAAATTTGGGTGCTTGGCAACTGACTCATATTTTATGACGGTTGCAGTGCCCCGGGATCATGCGATCCCCTTTTGCGACCTGACAAGCCAAGTCAATGGGGAAAGCCAGATTCACTTAACAGCTGTGATGCAAACTTAACAACTGCAGTGCTTCGCTTAATAACAATGGCCAGGAAGGTCGTACAAGGGGGAAAACTCACTTAACAAGTGTCTTGCTTAGCTACAGAAGTGTTGAGTTCAGTTTTGATCATGATTCAATGACTGCCTGTATTGCTGACTCTTCCAAGCAGATGTCCAGGGAAGGTTTTGGGATCTGCAAGGACTTGTTCTATGAATAACATGGTTACGTTGCCCAAAATGTAATGGTCTGGAACGGTTGGGGATAGGGAAAAAATTCTAACCAAGGAGTTCAGGGGTATATATATAGAGAGAGAGAATAAAGGGAGACCGATATGATCATTTCAAACTTATTTGTTCTCATCAGTCAGCCATACCCTTCTGAGATTCGAACCTGGGCCGACTGCGTCTTAAGCAGTTTAACCTAGGAGTTAAAACAACTGCTTAAGACGCAGTCGGCCCAGGTTCGAATCTCAGAAGGTTATGGCTGACTGATGAGAACAAATAAGTTTGAAATGATCATATTGGTCTCACTATTCTTTGTTAGCAAGCCAAAAAAAATAATAAATTTACACAAATATGAGCTGCCACTGCTGTGGCTACTGCCTGTAGATGGCCTTGGGCTAGGCTGAAACAGAAAGTAAGATTTGTCCCGTGTCTGGGACCAAGCAAGTGTATTCTGAATGCTTAACAAACATTTAACACATACACACACACATACACACACACACATATATTATATGGTATATATATTTTATATATATGGTATATAAAAAAGCAGGGCTTTTACCACACCATCCCATCCCACCACTGTGACTCTCCATGCCCTGTGGAGACCTCCGAAGCTGAGAATGCAGATCACTGTCCCGGGCGACTGTCCTTTTTGCATCCGACTGAAAAGATGGTTGCTTGGCTTTGTAAGGCTTTATGTAGCGTTGTGTAACCCAAAAGCCACTTATTTGTCGCAAAGTGCCAGGGCTGCATCAGCATTGTGGTGCCCTCAGGGGTGTGGGCGTGGGTGGCGTGGGGCGCGGCTGCAGTGGTCAGGGCAGACTGGGTGAGCCTGGCCGGGGCCAGTCCCTCGCCATCCCCGGGGCATCCCCAGGTTGGCAACGCCGCTTGGTTGCTCACTTCCTGCCCTGTTGCTTCCAAACGCCACGTGCTCGCTACTCTGGCGAACTCTGCTGGAGCAACGGCGCGCGTGCCCACAGAGAGGGCTCTGAGTGCCGCCTCTGGCACGCGTGCCATAGGTTTGCCACCACTGCCCTAGACCCAGGTGGGGCAGAGTTGAAGGAGAGATAACTTGAGCAGGAGAATCGTGAGGTCCTTGCCTAACAACGGCATGGTCCTCCCCTTACAGCTGCAGCTGGGACTACTGGAACTGGCGTTGCTAAGCCGTGCAGCCAGGTGATGCTTTGCCTAGACGACCACTTTGCTCAGAAATGGATCTTCTAGCCTCAAGGTCACGAAGCAAGGACTACCAGGGTAGGTAGTCCTCAAGCTACGACCACAACCGAGCCCAAATTTTCTGATAGTTGTTAAGTGAATTGTGCCCCATTTTAGGACCTTTTTTTAAACCAGAGTTATTAAGCGAATCCCTGCAGTCGTTAAGTGAATTGTGCGGTCGTTAAGAGAGTCGGGTTTCCCTCGTTAACTTTGCTGGTCAGAAGCCGACTGGGAAGGCTACAAAATGGTGATTAGGCGCCCCAGGGACACCACAGCCATCGTAACTCCCCACCACTTGACAAGTGCTCGAATTTTGCTCCTGGGACCATCTGGGATGCTGCAACAGTTGTGAGTGCGAAAATCAAGTCCTAAAGTCGCTTTTTTTTCCAGTGTGGTAGCGACTTAAAGACTTACCTATTCCAACAGTCCGGCCTGGCCTGATAGCTCTGACAGCTTTAATTGGGGTCCCAGTTTGTTTTGCTTTGATTATTGTCTTCAATACTGTTTCACTTTGTTGCCTGTCCTACTCTGTACACCGCCCCGAGTCCCTCGGGAGAAGGGCGGTTTATAAAAACAAACAAATAAATAAATAAATAAATAACCCCAGGGATGTTCCTGCCCTGGAGACAGAGGAATGTGTGAATGTGCAACAGTGGTGGCGGGCTAACGTATTTATAATCTCTTCATGCTTTTGCCAGCTTCTGGGGGGAGGAGGAGAGAAATCTTCAGCCGTGCTCACAAAGCCTGGCATCTAAATCTCTCTCTTTTTTTTTTTGGTGGGGGGGACGACGGGAGGAATGATTGTGTTTAAGTGCTCTTCTCTTTTCTCTCTCTTGGAGCTCTTTTTTGGGGGGGGGGGTTCTGGAGAGAGAGGATCGTCCTTCCCAACTCAAGTGCTAAAGAGAGATTTCAGAACATGAGGAATATTGGAGAATGCAATTCGGAACAGCTGAAGTCACTGGCAGATTGCCAGCTCCCGTTGCCATAAACGAGAGGCCATTGTGTGGAACGCCCATCAGCATTTGACTCTTTGCCGCAATTCAGCCAATTTTTTGCGGCGACAGGGTTAGGTGTCGCTCAGATCCCCAGTTGCAGCTAAGTCTGTCTCAGTAAAGAATTAGCCCAGGGGTCTTCAAACCTGGCCCTTTTAGGACTTGCAGACTTCAACTCCCAGAATTCCTCAGCCAGGCATGTTTAGTGGCCGTTCAGAACTTAAAGGTAAAGGTTCCCCCGCACATGTGTGCTAGTCATTTCTGACTCTAGGGGCCGGTGCTCATCTCCGTTTCAAAGCTGAAGAGCCAGCGCTTGTCCAAGGACGTCTCCGTGGTCATGTGGCCGGCATAACTAGACGCCAAAGGCGCACGGAACGCTGTTACCTTCCCACCGTAGTGGTCCCTATTTTTCTACTTGCATTTTTACGTGCTTTCGAACTGCTAGGTTGGCAGAAGCTGGGACGAGTAACAGGCGCTCACTCTGTTACGTGGCACTCGGGATTCGACCCGCCAAACTGCCGACCTTCTGATCGACAAGCTCAGCATCCTAACCCACTGAGCCACCACGTCCCTCTTCGTTCAAAACTTAGTGTCACTGAAAATAGCAACCTGCAACTCAAGTCTTCACAATATGACAGTCGCAGCAACCCAATGGCCACATGATCAAAACCTGGGTGCCTGGCAACCAGAGTGTATTTGTGAGGGTTGTGGCGTCCTAGCGCCACTTGTGACCTTCCCAGCTGGTTTCCAACGAGCAAAGTCGAAGGGGGAAAATGGATTTGCTTAGCGTCTGCATCATTTACTTGACAACTGTGGTGATCTGATTAACCACCATTGCAAAAAAGGTAAGCTCGGTCATGACTCACTTAACAACCACCTTGCTTAGCCATGGAAATTAAGATCCCAAGTGTGGTCATAAGTCGAGGACTGCTTGTAGTTCCTTGATTAGGGTATTGTTTTCCACCTGAGGAAATTTCTGCTTAAGGGACTTAATCAATGCTACAAAGGTCTTGTCTGGAAAATGTAGAATTCTATAAAGTGTTTGATTTTTTTAAAGACACTTTGAAATATACAAATTGTAAGCATCTCAAACTCTTGATTATTACCCACTTGGGCTAGGGTAAGGTGGGGATGCCTGTGGAGAAGAGCCGGAAGCTAAGGCAGGTGCAAAAGACAGTGGAAGGATTTCCCACCAGTGACAAATAATACCAGGGCTCTTCAAACGTGGCCCTTTTATGACTTGTGGATTTCAACTTCCTCTGGCTGAGGAATTCTGGGAGTTGAAGTCCACAAGTCATAAAAGGGCCAAGTTTGAAGAGCCCTGAATTAGCCTAACATGTTACACCCTCAGTAAATGAGTGGAAGTCCAAATCGTGGTGCGTTGTGCAATCTTCCTCCCCAGGGACTGCAATGGCTGGAGATGATGGGAGTTGTAACACCACAGGTAGTCCTTGTCTTATGACCACCACGGGGACTTGAATTACCATTGCTAAGCAATGCGGTCGCTAAGTGAGTTGTGCCCAACGTTGCGCCTCTTTTTGCTGCAGTCCTTAAGCAAATCACCACGGTCTTTAGGCAAGTCGCTTGGATTTGGATGCCCGGCAACTGGCATGTATTTAGTTATTTCATTTTATTTTTTCCCATTTTTAAACTGTCCACCTCCCTCAAGGACGGGCTCTGGGTGGTATGTAATAAAATGTTCAAATATTAAAAACAGGATATAAATGTTAAGAAGGTAAAAGAGGAAAGGATGATTTAACATTGTTAAACTGAATTGAAAGTAGGGCTCTCAGGGCATCGCCCAGCTCCTGCAAAGTTGAAAACCAACAATTACAAACTCAGAATACAGTTTGACCTAGTACAGGGGTAGGCAACCTCGGCTCTTTTATGACTCATGGACTTCAACTCCCAGAATTCCTGAGTCAGCATAGCTGACTCAGGAATTCTGGGAGTTGAAGTCCATGAGTCATAAAAGAGCCGAGGTTGCCTACCCCTGACCTAGTAGAACTGTTCGTGCAGTTTTATCATCTCAGCAGTTTCTTAGTACATTCAGTGGGATTTTTTTAAAAAAAAAGCAAAGAAAACGCCCCAGAACTGATTCTAAATGCTTTCCTACACTTATTTCAATTAGAAAATGTCTCTTGTGTGTCACACATGCAGATCCACAGCGTGACCTTGTGTTATTCCAAGGATGGACCGGCCTGTGTAGATTTTGTAATAATTATTCCCTTGGATTCAATTATATTTCATCATGCGTGAGAGAGCAAGGAGAAGAAAGTAAAGAGTGTGTGGGCCCCTGCACAGATGGGCAGCCTAAGCACCTTGAGGCAATTCACACAGCTGTGGGTCATTTTAAGCATTACAATTTAGCCCATTTTGTTTAGCGGAGTGTAAAGTGGAAGCTGGACATTGCATCCATGACTTTATTTGTTCACTTGTATTCCACCTTCATTATTTTACAAATAAGGCACCAGATATTCAGTTCATCCTGTTGACCCTGTTGTGCTAGGTTTGCCACCAACCATATTGTGAAGTATGCGGATGATACGACAATGATTATTCAAGATGACAGTGAGGGTGCTTACCGCAAGGAGGTTGAGGGTTTGGTGAAGTGGGGTAAGGAAAACAGCCTAGTTTTAAACATTGGAAAAACCAAAGAGATCATTGTCGATTTCGGAAAAAGCAGGCATAGCTGCACTCCTCTCTGCATTAATGATTCACCTGTGGAGGCAGTTACCAGCATCAAATTCCTGGGCGTGCAGCTGACGAGTAGGCTGGCTTGGTCGCTCAACAGCGAGACACTGGTGAAGTGGGCAGAGCAGCGCCTGCATTTTCTGCGTCGCATGAGAAAAGCACTTCTTCCTTCCCCTGTCCTGACCACTTTCTAAAGGGGGACGATCGAGAGTATCCCGTCATACAGCACCACAGTCTGGTTTGGAAGCATCCCTGCTTCAGACAGGAAGGCGGTGCAGAGAGTGGTGAGGACGGCCGAAAAGATCATTGGCAGTTCCCTCCCTCCCATCCAGGACATAGCAGAGAAGTGTTGCTTGAACAGGGTCTGTAAGATTATCTGGGACCCTACACATCCTCTTCACAACCTGTTTTCTTTGTTATCTTCTGAGAGGAGAGGGCTCCATGGTATCCAAAGCAGAACATCCAGATTCAGTCACACTTTTGTTCCATACAGTATCAACCTTGTGAAATCTAAAGCTTCCTCGTTCTGTTATATATTCAAGTGATCAATATTTGTATGTTACTTATATGTAAGGCTGTAGGTCCGTACATATGTTGTATATAGTATATTTAAATGTGTCTTATGTATGCATACACTTTGAGAGCAAGCAACTAAATTTCATTCTTAATGTGTGCCCACAGTAAAAAAAATGACAATAACGGTTATCTATCTATCTATCTATCTATCTATCTATCTATCTATCTATCTATCTACATCCATCCATCCATCCATCCATCCATCCATCCATCCATCCATCTGTCAGAACATACCTTCCTCATATTTCCCCCCCCCCCAGCCCTCTGAAGTGGTTTAGGCTGAGTGCTTGGCCCAAAGTTACCCATCGGGCTTTCGTGCCTAAGGCGGGACTAGAACTCACCATCTCCTGGTGATGGGCCCAAAGTCACCCAGCCGGCTTTCATGGGTAAGGCGGGACTAGAACTCACCATCTCCTGGTGATGGGCCCAAAGTTACCCAGGGGGCTTTCATGCCTAAGGCAGGACTAGAACTCACCATCTCCTGGTGATGGGCCCAAAGTCACCCAGCTGGCTTTCATGGCTAAGGCGGGACTAGAACTCTCAGTCTCCTTGTGATTGGCCCAAAATCACCTTGCCGGCTTTCATGGGTAAGGTGGGACTAGAACTCTCAGTCTCCTGGTGATTGGCCCAAAGTCACCTAGCCGGCTTTCATGGGTAAGGCGGGACTAGAACTCTCAGTCTCCTGATGATTGGCCCGAAATTACCCAGCCAGCTTTCATAGGTAAGGCGGAACTAGAACTCTCAGTCTCCTGGTGATTGGCCCAAAGTCACCCAGCCGGATTTCATGGCTAAGGTGGGACTAGAACTCCGGTGTTCTGCTTTGTAGCCTGGTGCCTTCACCACTAGACCAAATTGGTTCTAACTTTAACTGAGCAAATAGATAGTAATTTTCTGCCCTCTGTCCTTTCAGAATGGGGGGTATTCCAGCCGTGAATGGCAGAGGGGAGCGTCTGCTGCTGCACGTCGGCATCATCGATATTCTCCAGTCCTACAGGTACGCCCCACATCCTTTTCCTCTTTGAGATGACCTCCAAGGTCCCTTCCAACTTTATTATTATTATAGCATCTCCACGGCCACATGATCAAAATTCGGGCATTTGATAACCGGCAAGTATTTATGATGTTTGCAGTGTCCCAGGCTTATGCGATCACCTTTTGCGACCTTCCTAGGTGACAGATGATTCGCACAGGCTTTCTGTGATGAATTTTAATGCCAAAAAAGTAGTTGTAAGAGTACAGAATCTGAAGAGCTGAGGATCTAAAGAATCAAGGTAGAAACCCTTCAGCCTCTGTTTATTATAGGTAGTCCTTGACTTGCAACCATTCACTTAGTGAGCGTTCAAAGTTATGACCATGCTGAAAAAAAGTGACTTATGACCAGTTTTCACATTTACAACCCCTGCAGCATTCCCCACGGTCATGTGACCAAAGAGAGGAGACCACACTGAGTGAAGTAGCTCTTTTTCTTTCCTTTTACACGACTCAACAGCACAGTGTGTTGGATTCCACCCAGCAATTTCCAATTTATCCAGTTCTGGATGTTATTACAATATGATTCCCTATTTGGAAGGGAGACTTGGGGGCAAATGGTTTTCTTCTGACCTCTGAAATGTTGCATAGCATTCCTTAATGCCATCATCCATCAGAATGCACACTTGGGGGCTTGATCACTGGATCTCCTCTTAGCTATTCTAGGATTAGGCTTTGATGGAAAGTGGAATGGCCTGGAAAGGAATGTTCTGCCATGACCTTTTCATTAGTCATGTTTACAAAACTGCAGGCCATTCTTTTAAGTCAGGGGTCTTCAAACTTGGCCCTTTTATGACTTGTGGACTTCAACTCCCAGAATTCCTCAGCCAGGTTGCCTACCCCTGGACTAGAGAGCAGGAATCTGCCACATTAGTGTCCCCAGACTAGGGAAATGTTTGATTTTTGTAACGAGAGGATTTGAAAGAATTATTTTGAAAAGAGAACTTAAGTCATTTGTCTTAGGTTCAACCTCTTTGCTCTTAGAGCAGGGGTCTTTAAACTTGGTCCTTTTATGACTTGTGGACTTCAACTCCCAGAATTCCTCAGCCAGTCATGCCTAGCTGAGGAATTCTGGGACTTGAAGTCTACAAGTCATAAAAGGGCCAAGTTTGAAGAGCCCTGGTTTAAGTAGATCTTAGTCATTTAGCAACCAGTTTAGACCTTGACTTTCTATCATAATAGACCCTGGAATATCTGTTGTAGCTCATGATGTTTGTAAGTCAAGGATCCAATTTTATGATTTATTTTTTTTGCATCAGTCATTAAGTGAACACAAGTGCTTAAGTGAATGCCGTGGTCATTTATTCAGTCAATGTGTTTCTATGGGTGCTTTTTTCCTGAAGCTGGCTGTAAAAGCGTAAACCAGCAGAAAAAGGTCATAAACCGTGGTTAGGGGACCGCGGAACACTGCAAACCTGCGATTAAGTTGTGCCAGTTGCCAAGTTGAAATGATGTCATGTGCAAGTGGTGGGATTCGAATATGTGAACAAGCGGTTCTCTGTGCGGATTCCACTTCCGGAAGTTCATTCTAGGCCCGGGCAACAAAAAATTATCTACTGGTTCTGCCGAAGTGGTGCAAACCGGCTGAATCCCACCACTGGTCATGTGACTTCAGGGGATGTGCACCATTGGAACTCCAGAACCAGTTGTAAATCAGGGACTCCCGGTAAGAGCCGTGTTCCTCTCAAGATATGGACCTTGTTTTAAGTTTTAACCAAGCTCTGCATTTCTTTCCGTGTTTCCTCTCATGGTAATCCACGGTGGTGGTTGTTATTGTTGTTGTTGCTCAGTTGCCAAGTTGTGTTCGACTCTTCACGACACCGTGGACCATAGCACGCCAGGCCTCCCCCTCCTCCACTGTGTTGAGTTTTTCCCAAATTCACGTTCATTGCGTCGATGATGCTATCCAACCATCTCCTCTGCCGTCCCCGTTTGCCTTCCCTCTTCTCCGACATCAGTGCCTTTTCCGAGGAGTCCTCTCTTCTCGTCTGGTGGCCAAAGTCTCTGAGCTTCAGCTTCGGCATCTGTTCGTCCAAAGGACAGTCATGGTTGCTTTCCTTTTGGATTGACTGATTAGATCAGTGATGGTGAACCTTTTAGAGACCGAGTGCCCAAACTGCAACCCAAAACCCACTTATGTATCGTCGGGTACTGGGTGGGCGTGGCCAATCAGGTGGGCATGGCCTATCGGGTGGGCGTGGCTGCGGTAGTAACGGCAGGCTGGGTGGGACTAAAAAGTTCAATCAATCAACTCCAACTTTGTGAGATCTTTTTTTTCCCCCGCAAGAAGTTGAAATTGATTGATTGATTGATTGAACTTTTTTCTTTTTGCACATGGCGGTGGAGACCTAAAGCAAAAAGGTTTTATAAAACCCAGCTGAAGGCCTAGGACTGGGGCGACAGTGCGCGTGCCCACAGAGAGGGCTCTGCGTGCCACAGGTTTGCCACCACAGGATTAGTTCTTCTTGCAGTCCCAGGGACTCTCAAAGAGTCTTCTCCATCACCACAGTTCGAAAGCATCGGTTTTTCAGGGTCCAGCCATCCTTATGGTCCAAGTCTTACCACTGACGATTACTACTGGGAAAAGGTAAAGGTTCCCCTGCACACGCGTGCTAGTCGTTTCCGACTCTAGGGGCCGGTGCTCATCTCCATTTCAAAGCCAAAGAGCCAACGCTTGTCCGAGGACGTCTCCGTGGTCATGTGGCCGGCATGATAACGTTAATTGGGGTCCCAGTTTGTGTTATTAGTGTTTCTTATTATTTTATTGTTCGGTCTGTATACCTTCCTTCCTCTGTACACCGCCCCGAGTCCCTTGGGAGAAGGGCGGTTTATAAAAACTAATAAATAAATAAATAAATAAATAAATGACTAGATGCCAAAGGCGCATGGAACACTGTTACCTTCCCACCGTAGGGGTCCCTATTTTTCTACTTGCATTTTTACGTGCTTTCGAACTGCTAGGTTGGCAGAAGCTGGGACGAGTAACAGGCGCTCACTCTGTTATGCGGCACTCGGGATTCGACCCGCCAAACTGCTGACAAGCTCAGCGTCCTAACCCACTGAGCCACCGTGTCCCTGGGAGAACCAAGCCCATGGACTGCCGAGGTCCATTTATAGTCAAAGCTAGGGAGAACCATAGCTTTGACTATATATGGACCTCGGCAGTCCATGAGCTTCTCCTAATCTTGTTCAACTTTATCCTTCCCTCTCTGGGTTCCTTGGTGGAGAGCAGACTGCTGTGACGTCTAGTTAAAAGTGCAGTTGAGATCTGACCTGCCTATTTTATATGTGTAACACACACAGGTGGTGCTTTTACGGGTGTCACCTTGACTTTTTTGACCACACTCGTGAGTGCGCCCAGAGAAGAGACGGGTGTTTGGTCCTGTTTTAATTTGGTTCTTCTCTTCCCCAGCTCAGTCCTTTGCTTGTCTCTTCCTTCCAGGTTAATCAAGAAACTGGAGCATACGTGGAAAGCGCTTGTCCATGATGGGGTAAGTTTGAACCCAACTGAACGCTACCAAATGGTGGCTTGTCCTAAGAGTGATCCCATGTTGTCCTTGGTTATGCTGCCACCCAAAGGGAACTGGCAGAGGAAATTAATCTACCCAATAAAGAAGTGGTTCTCAATCTTTTCTTCACCATAGATCCTCTTTAAATAACCTTTTGTGGCACGGACTCCCAAGACTTGGCTCAAGATTTAAACTATAACATTTCTTCAAGCCTTTGCGGACTACTTGTGACGACATTGTGCCTCCCCCCCTCTCAGGGTCTGTGGACCACAGGTTGAGAACCACTGGTGTAAACAGTTATGGGGCACTTGTGTTCTGTAATTCTCAGTACCATAACACAGAGGCCCCAAACTTTTTGGGCACCAGGGACCGGTTATTTGGAGAAAGATTTTTCTGCGGACCAGAGGGGTGCGTGGTTTCATGTGCTGCCTGCATCCCATGGATGGGGCTTTGGTGGTTTGCGCGGCCTGGTTGCTGGAATGCCGAGGGCTGGTGCTGGTCCGTGGACCGGGGGTTGGGGACCCCTGCCATAACAGACGATATATTCCGACAACGTATCAGTCCATAATCATGGCTTATTGGTGAAAGCTGTCTAGCATTATAGCTAGGAAAGAGCGATTCGAGATTTCATAGACTCAGAATCATAGTAGTGTGGAACTCAGAGAGACCATTAGGATCATCTAGTCCAGGGGTAGGCAACCTTGGCTCTTTTATGACTCGTGAACTTCAACTCCCAGAATTCCTGAGTTCAGCTATGCTATGCTATGCTGACTCAGGAATTCTGGGAGTTGAGGTCCATGAGTCATAAAAGAGCCGAGGTTGCCTACCCCTGATCTAGTCCAACTCTCTGCAGAAAATCGATTGAAATCTATAGAATGATGGAATTGGAAGGGATCCCAAAGATCATCTAATCCAGCCATAGGCAGGTAAGGCAATTAAACTATCCTTGAGAATTAATAACCTCCAGAATTGGAGAATCCACACCCTCTGTGCATACAGACTGTTCCACTTGTGTACGGGTTTGGTTTAAGCTTACTGTGTGGGTTGCATGATGTCTCTGCATGCAGTTGTGGAGGCCTTCATGTCTCCCTATAGAAATTAGGTTTGTGTTCTTGGCTATTCCTTAAAGCCTTAAATTTCTTCTAGTTTTGCTTTGAACTTGGGAAAAGGTGGATCTACCTTAGGAGGGGCTTAAACAAGGCTGTTTTAATGAGTTCTGTTTGCTTGGAATAATTTTCAAAACGCCCATTGTCTGCGCTTGTATTCCAGCGTACCGATAACATTTTTTTAAATAAATCCTGTAGTCTGAATTTTTTCCCCCCCCGGAGCCATGGTTTATGTAACACGTAAAATTTTTACAAGAATATTTGTCCCTTTCCTGTTTTTCTAGGACACGGTGTCAGTCCACCGGCCCAGCTTCTACGCAGAAAGATTCTTCAAGTTTATGACCAATACAGTGTTCAGGAAAAGCTCTTGTAAGTGTTTGCTGCTTTCATCGGAGGCATTTACAATGCTATTTTGGGGGGGTGAGGGGGGCATGTTGAAGATGCTTGTTAAAGGAGCAGCTGTAGAAAGCTATGGAGAGAACCTTGGAGAAACTACCCAGAAGGGTTAAGACCGTGGTGGCGAACCTATGGCACGCGGGCCACAGGTGGCACGCAGAGCCCTCTCTGTGGGCACGCGCACCGTCACTGCAGTCCTAGGCCTTCAGCCGCTGCGTGAAGAAAAAAAAAGGTTTAGTCAATCAGTTTCAACTTCTCGCGGGGGAAAAAAAAGATTTCGCAAAGTTGGAATTGATTGATTGAACTTTTTAGTCCCACCCAGTCTGCCGTTACCACCGCAGCCACGCCCACCCAATGGGCCACGCCCACTCGGCACCCGACGATAAATAAGTGGGTTTTGGGTTGCAGTTTGGGCACTCGGTCTCTAAAAGGTTCGCCATCACTGGGTTAAGACAACAGCAGATGCAGAAACCTGCCTACACACACACACACACACACACACACACACACCATGGAGGAGGGAAAGCGCTAGAACAGGGGTTCCCATCTGGGGGTGCGAGGCGATATTCCAGGGGGTGTGCAAACTTCGGTTTTCAAAATTATAGTGCATATGCATAATTTATTGCCGTTATTTCGAACTTTTGTAAGGGGTTCGAGAATATATCAGAAGCGTTCTAGGGGTGCAGGACAAAGAAAAGGTTGGGAGCTGCTGCGTTAGAAAGAGACTCAGACAGTCTCTCCCCTGACTCACTGGCAAGATCCTGTCACAGTAAACTATAGTTGTATAGGTAGTCTTTGACTTACAGCCGTTTGTTTAGTGACTGTTCCAAGTTACAACAGCACTGAAAGAAAGGGACTTATGACCGTTTTTCACACTTACAACCATTGCAGCCTCCCTGCGGTTACGAGATCAAAATTTGGGCCCTTGGCAACCGACTCCTATTTATGATGGTCGCAGTGTCCCAGGGGCCACGTGATCCCCTTTTGTGACTTTTTGACAAGCAAAGTCAAGGGGGGAGGGCCAAATTCATTTAACAGCCGTGTTACTCACTTCACAACTGCAGCGATTCCCTTAACAGCCGTGGCAAGAGAGGTCATAAAATGGGGCGAAATTCACTTAACAAATGTCTCGCTTGGCAACAGAAATGTTTGGCTCAGTTGCGGTCATACTTCGAGGACTACCTATGTAATACAGTTACCAACAGTCCTCAACGTATGATCGCAAATTGTAACCGAAATTTCCCTTGCCAAGCATGGCAGAGGTTAAGGGGTTTTTGCCCCATTTGGCAACCTTTTTTGCTACAGTTCTTAAGCGAATCAGGGCATTGATCAAATTTAGTTCCCCCCCCCCATTGATTTTGCTTCTCAGAAGCCAGTTGAGAAGGTTACAAGCAAATTTTGATCACGTGACCATTGGGATGCTGCAACGGTTGTTAAGTGGGAAAAACCGGTCATAAGTCCCTTTTTTTCAAGTGTCGTAACTTCAAATGTTCACTAAACGAATGGTTGTAAGTTAAGGACTATCTGTATAGTCTTCCTGTGAAGTTGGTTTCTTGATCTTGCTTGCCTCGTAGGGCTGACAGTACCATTTAAAGATAAGGCTGTTTCCTGCCTGCCTCATGTCTACCTCATCCCCTTTCTAAGTCTGTGATATGTCGTCCTCTTTTTGCAAGTGCCTCACTTAGTAACCATTTGCACTCACGGCAATTACGGGGAAAAAACACACCTTTGCAACACATACTCACATTTGCAATCTTTGTATGTCTGTAAAGCAAAGGAAAGTTGAAGCACGAGAAGCATAGTTTCACTGAGTGGCTGCTTCGCTTAATGACCAAATGATAATTCCCAATTGTGGTTGCTAAGTGAGGACTATTTGTAATACCTACATCGCCCCCTTCTGAAGCAGCCCAAAGAGATAATCATTCTTCCCTCATGTGGTGTTCATTCTTTGCAGCAACTCCTGAGTGGCAGATTAGCTAGGACAGGGGTAGGCAACCTCGGCTCTTTTATGACTCACGGACTTCAACTCCCAGAATTTCTGAGTCAGCTGACTCAGGAATTCTGGGAGTTGAAGTCCATGAGTCATAAAAGAGCCGAGGTTGCCTACCCCTGAGCTAGGAAGTCAGATTAGCAAGAAAGAAAGCTTTGTAGGGCCAGCAACGATTTGATTCCGGGAATCTAATTACTTCTGAATTTTTCTGATCCATCCTTTTGCCCAGAGTTGAAGTCCATTCATTGAATTATCAAGGGCAGTGAAACTTTGGATCCTGGCCTGCCTGCCATCCGTTGCCAATCCCTTTTTTTAGGAGTACCCTTCCGCTATCAATTAAGAATATAGGCAGTGTCTTTCGCTCAGGCCCAAGAATTTGTTCATTTCATCCACGCTGGTTTCTTCTGGCTGAAAGTGGCTTTTCTGGGCCTGGAAATTCTTTCCCATCATAATCTATTACATGAGACCCTTCTAAGGAATAAGTCAGGAGACCGAACCTGGGCTATTTTATATGCCAGTTATCATACCTAGCGACATAACATAAACTGCACTGAAGAAGAGAAAAAAATAAGAGTTTTCTTATTTTAGCAGAAAAAAAAGATTTATCTTTTAAAATAAGGGTCTAGCAATCTCTTTTTTCTGGTGCTTTCTCCAAGCTGTTTTTTTTTTCCCCCCTCAACCTTGGCCGGGGAGTTCTGTGGGAACTGGAAGTCCACGCATCGTAAAGTTGCCAAGGTTGAGAAACACCTTTTTCAGGTACAATAAAGCTTTCACACAAAAAAGAGAGTTTAGTAGACAAAAGCAGACGATAATTAGTAGACGACTACTAGTTTGCTTCGAAGGCTCTTCGTTTCTCGGGGTGGGGGGGAACAAAAATGCCCGCTATTTTCAGGGGAAGGGCGGGCGTGTTTCCTCTTTTAACAGAACCTCCTCGCTTTTCTTTCTTTGACCTCTTCTGCGATGATGCTCGTTGTTGCTCTAAACCCCCCTTGCTGTCCTTTACAGCCCTGAAAGCATCTCCCTCAAAGAAAGGACGGAGTGCCTTGTTAGCTGTTAAGCCATCCGGCCCTATGGCTGCCTTCTCTGCCAGCCAGATTCCTTCGGAGAAGGACGAAGTGCAGTATGATCTCCGGGGAGCCAGGAGTTACCCCACCTTAGATGACGAAGGTATTGTGGGTCACTCGGGGCCACTCGCCGTGGGTCCCCCGGAGCTGCTCCTTAAGGCACAGTTGAGCTTTCCCCATCCTGCCCTCCTTTAAATGGGTCTGGTCCTGCCATTCCCTGGATGCCTAGCAAAGGTACCTGGCTGGGAAAATTCTGGGGATTGCAGTCCCAACACCCTGGAAGGGGGGGGCAGGTTGGGGAAAGCTGCCTTCGTGGCTCAGCTCCGCTCAAACCCCTTCCCTTTTCCCCCATAGTGCCAGTAGGTCCCACCATCCCACCAACCGTTCCTTCAACTTCTTGCTATGCTTTTGCAGGTGCTAAAGTTAACCTCGACAGGGGGGAAGGTAAGAACCCTAATTTGTCCCTCTCTTAGTTGGTAGAAAGTAGAACTTGAGACGGGGACGCGGTGTGGCTCAGTGGGTTAGGACGCTGAGCTTGTCGATCAGAAGGTCGGCAGTTTGGCGGGTCGAATCCCGAGTGCCGCGTGGCAGAGTGAGCGCCTGTTACTCGTCCCAGCTTCTGCCAACCTAGCAGTTCGAAAGCACGTAAAAATGCAAGTAGAAAAATAGGGACCACTACGGTGGGAAGGTAACAGCGTTTCGTGCGCCTTTGGCGTCTAGTCATGCCGGCCAAATGACCACGGAGACGTCCTCGGACAAGCGCTGGCTTTGGCTTTGAAACGGAGATGAGCACTGGCCCCTAGAGTTGGAAACAACTAGCACGCATGTGCGGGGGAACCTTTACCTTTACCTTTAGAACTTGAGAGGTGGCGGGGCTTTGAGTCATTCCGCTTAGGAGAATGGAAACAAGCCAACCTACGCCTGTGGTCACGCATGCGGCTTAATACAGGCAGCTTAATCCCTCCCAGTTGGCATCTCCTACTTGCCAGACCAAGAAAAGCTTCAGACAAATTTCCAGTCCTCGGTCAATTCCAGTCAATTTCCAGCTCCTGTCGATTGCCAGCCGTTAGAGTATAAACGGAGAGCAAACCCCCCACTAGCGCTGAGGATGTTACCTAGTTTGGGTCATGAAATGTCTGCAAGGAAACAAGCACGGGGCATCAAGGGCCCTCAGCCATTTGTGCCCTGAGCCTTTTGTCTGATCGGCCTTCCCTTTCCTCACGAGGCAGAATCGTAAACCAGAGTTTGAACCTGGTTTCTTTAATCTGGAGCTTTCAGTTCCCATCGGTCTTGGGGGCCATAGTGGTGACATTTAAGGCATCTGGGAGGGTGTGCTAGATTGCTTTATTTCTCCCTGCTTGCAGCTACTTCTACCAGCAGGAAAAACCAACTGGGAGCGATAGTTCCAATTGCTGCTTAATTGCGCTTGCCCCCGTTGGGAGCATGCATGTAAAATGGGCCGATGCTGGTACCTTAAAAATAAAAATAAAAAAATCCTTCCTGCACGTGACTTGCAAAAGACGATTCTGCTTGGTTTCCCAAACAACACTGGGAGTGTTGGCAGCAGAAATGTCCCAGCACTTGTAACAGAAGGCTGTATGACTTAAGGCCCAACTTTGGTAACTTTTAAGACTTGTGGACTTCAATTCCCAGAATTCCCCGGCCGGCAGGGCTAGGGAGGGAATTCTGGGAGAATTCTGGGAATTGGAAGTCCACAAGTCTTAAAAGTTGCCACGGTTGGAGAGGCCTGATCTAAGGCATTCTTCCCCGATCTAAGGCCCTCCGGATAAGCAGTCCAAAGGGATTCTGGCTTGGAATTCTGGGAGTTAATTTTTTTCAAGGCATTTTAGTGGCATTAGGTCCGGCTGGCCCACATGAGCAACCTCCCTTCCCCCAAGCTGTGTACAAGTTGTTTTGGAAGTTACCGCATACACCAGGGGTCTTCAGACTTGGCCCTTTTATGACTTGTGGACTTCAACTCCCAGAATTCCTTAGCCAGGCACGCTGGCTGAGGAATTCTGGGAGTTGAAGTCCACAAGTCATAAAAGGGCCAAGTCTGAAGACCCCTGGCATACACTGTCCCCCCCCCCCAATGGTCATGTAATCACATTTTGGGTTTTTAGCAACTGGCTCACCTTTATGGTTGTTTGCATCATCCTGCGACTATGATTTGCAAATGTTTTTGCCGTTTTGTGGCCTTTACTTTCGATTTCCAGCAAAAAATGCCCATAGGGGGAAATGGATTCATTGAACAACCACCACATTGACTTAATGACTACCCCAAGAAATGTTCCAAAAATCAGAGCTGGTCATAGGATGCCTTGACATCTGACCACAACAACTTGTGACTATAGATCCAAGCTCAGTTATGGCCGTAAGCCGAGGATTACCTGTATATTATCCAAGACAGGGTTTTGGGGTGAAAAAGAAGGGAAATGAGTTAAGTGCAACGTTACTCTGCCCAGAAGAGAGAAAGACCAATTAGTTCTTAGCAGCACCAATTGAAAGAAAGGAATTTCTACGCTGAGCTTCCGCTGCAGAGCTCCCTCTAACCTTATGCAGATTTCTTTTCTGACCATCTCTCTCTTTGTTTTTAATTTTGATGCCTTTGGCTCTGAGGAGTTGCATGTATAAAAGATAGATAATCTACAGAAATGGATTTTTGAGGGAGGATTTAGAAGTTGGCGATGTTGAATCACGGAAAGAGATTATCTCGTGCATTTTAGAATGCTGGTTAAATATTTCTTATTAACCCTCTCCGCTCCCGAAAACCTCTTTAAGAGAGTGCAAGATTCATTGGGAAACAGGTGCCACATAAAATCTCGACTCCTGTTCCTGACCAGAAACAGACTTTCACATTTCTCTGTTTCATCCGCAACAAAGACCACAAATGGCTTCATTTTTTTTTTTAAAAAAATGAAATTATGAATTGGTTACAGTCCTCGTTCTATAATGTGATCAGAACTCTTCAGATGTACAAGGATCATTTGCCATGGTCCAGAAGATTACGGATTTTTTTTTCCCCCTCGCAGACTCAGTATTCTTTCTTTTTTTCTTTCTTTTTTTCTTTCTTTTTTTCTTCATCGTGGACACAACAGGCCGACCTGATCTTCTTCCCTGCACTCCTCCCTCTTTTGAAGAAGCAACTACAGCCTCTATAGCAACCACGCTCTCTTCCACGTCTCTTTCCGTACCGGAAAGATCTCCTTCCGAATCCTCTGAGCAGCCCAGATACAGGTGAGCCCTAATTAGATCCCTCTAGCCCTGATTAGATCACTCTCGCCCTCCTTTCCCCCTTTTTAGCCAGTCCTCCAAAGAATTTAAGTCGGGGGCCTTCAAACTTGGCCCTTTTATGACTTGTGGACTTCAACTCCCAGAAGTCCTCAGCCAGGCACGCTGGCTGAGGAATTCTGGGAGTTGAAGTCCACAAGTCATAAAAGGGCCAAGTTTGAAGACTCCTGATTTAAGTGATCTCAAGTTGTTTCAGCGATCTAGAAAGCAAACGGCTCCCTTCTGGATCCCCTTCTATTGGAAGAATTGGCAGCAGGAGTATCAGCTTGGAGAGGATGGATTTATTTATTTACTTACTGGGATTCATCTGGTTGGACTGTGAGGGGTTTACAGATAGTCACGTAATAAAAATGCCTTTATAACAACAGCTGAAATCATAGAATAATATAATTCCCTATAGCAGCACAATCTCATTCCGGTGTCTGAGCTAGGTGTTTACTACTTAAATTTGCTTCAGTTTATTTTTCTCTGAAAAAGGGACGTGGTGGCTCAGTGGGTTAGGACGCTGAGCCTGTCGATCAGAAGGTCGGCAGTTTGGCAGGTTGAATCCCGAGTGCCGCGTAACAGAGTGAGCGCCTGTTACTCATCCCATCCCAAGTAGAAAAATAGGGACCGCTACGGTGGGAAGGTAACAGCGTTCCGTGCGCCATTGGCGTCTAGTCATGCCGGCCACATGACCACGGAGACGTCCTCGGACAAGCGCTGGCTCTTCGGCTTTGAAACGGAGATGAGCACCGGCCCCTAGAGTCGGAAACGACTAGCACGCATGTGCGGGGGAACCTTTACCTATATTTTTCTCTGCCATGTATAAGAGCGCGCAATGGTTCAGCAGTTGGACAGCTGACAGCCCGGGTTCGAGACCCAAGTGCTGTGTGACAGGCTGAGCTCCCGTCACTTTCCCCAGCTCTTGACCACCCGGCAGTTTGAAAGCAAGCAGTAGATAAACAGATATCACTTTGGTGGAAAGGTAACAAGGTTCTGTGCACCTTGGCATGTAGTTATGCTAGCCACATGAACATGGAAGTGTCTTAGAACAGGGCTTTTCAACCTTTTCACCCATTGTATCACTTTTAGGATATGGCAACATCCGAGTACCACCAGTCGCCTAGCAAGGTGTCAAAAACTTGATGACACCCCCCCCAAAAGGAAAAAAGTGATGAAGTACAGGTAGTCCTCGACTTACAACAGTTCGCTTAATGACTGTTTGAAGTTACAATGGCACTGAAAAAAGTGCCCCCCAAGCCACAGCCGAGCAAGACACCTGCCTGCCTGCCTGGCAGCACTCTTCCTCCTGTCCGAGGTTTTCATTGTTGTGAGCATTTCTGTTGAGGATTGGCAGCGGGGGTGGGGTGGGGGGGTGTTTGGTGTTTATTTCCCCCCCCATCTGCTGGGTGGTTGCAGCAGGTTTTGGTCACTTCACATGACCCTGGGACACTGTGACCGTCATAAATATGAATCAGTTGCCAAGCATCTGAATGTAAATCACAAGACCCTGGAGATGCTGCAACATTCCAGCTGATGGGCGCGTCTTCTGGGCTCATCAGAAGTGCCAGGATCAGTGCCGAGCTCCAGTTGGAGTCTGGTGCTGATCCCAATGCTTCCGCTGAGCCCTGACAGCCCTGCAGCTCCAGCCGTCTCTCGCTCAGGCTTGTGTGTGGTGCTGCCACCAGTTCAGGTCATTCCCCTCCCCCGCTACCACTTTTCTAGGGTGGTCGCGTACCACCTGCCAGGTGCCAATGTACCACAGGTGGTACCCGTACCACTGGTTGAAAAGCCCTGTCTTAGACAGTGCTGGCTCTCTTGGCTAAGAAACGGACAGTTGGACACAACTGGACAGGGGAAACCTTTATCTTTACCTTTAACTACCACGTAGCTACTGCTAAGCTTGTAAGCCGCCCTGAGTCTTTGGAGAAGGGCGGGATATAAATGGAATTAAAATAATAATAAAAAAATGTAGATGCCACTCAGTTCCAGAAAGGCTCTTGAGAATGCCATAAACGGAGGCATTTCAGGCTACTTCATAGAAGGGGTGTGTGTGTCTTACATTGGATATCTGTGGAGATTCTCAGTCATCCAGGTCACGGTTGTCCCTAAAGTGCTTTTTCAAGAGGCAACTGGACTTTTCTTGTTTTTCTTTGAAGACCTTTCGCTTCTCGTCCAAGAACCTTCTTTAGCTTTTTCAGCTCTGAAGAAGCTTCCGGGATGAGAAGCAAAACGTCTTCAAAGAAAAACAAAAAAAGTCCAGTTGCCTCTTGGGGGGAAAAAAAAGCAGCTTTGGGACGTACATTGGATGAGACAGAGAGAAATGAGGTGCTGTTGGCTACATTTTTTGTCATTCTCACGAAGTATGGTTGTTTGGTTTTTTTTGGCACGGTGTCCATTCACAGGCGGCGCACACAGTCCTCGGGACACGAAGGAAGGTGAGTTGGATACTTTTGCACATCGTGACTATCCCTCTAGGAATCCCTCGGTGCCATTGCAAGTCCAGCATTCTTTTATTCTTGTTGACTCTCATTTATACAAGCCCTCATAGATTAACATTCTTACATTAATTAATAGGCCCGCAGATCTCTAATGCTTTACTATCTCCATACTTACAGGAATGAAAATGTCATAACCGATCCTAGCTAATGCAGATAATTAGCTAAGTTGGGTTGTCATTTATTTATTTTTCACAGTTTTGAATCGCCCATCTCCCTCAGGGTTGGGGGGGGGTCATTACTGACTGGCAGACTATAGCTTTTACCTAGAAAGTTATCTTCAATGAAAAGTCTTTCTTTTAGCAGGGAATGCTGAAAAAAAAAATCAGAGCAATATTGTAGAACAGTGTTTCTCAACCTTGGCAACTGGACGAAGGGGTGGGGGGGATGATAGCCGTGTTCCAATATTTCAGGGGCTACCCCAAAGTCAGTCTATTCTCCAAAGCACCCTAAGGCAGGACAAGAAGCAACGGGTGGAAACTAATCAAGGAGAGAAGCAACCTAGAACTAAGGAGAAATTTCCTGACAGTGAGAACAATTAACCAGTGGAACAACCTGCCTCCAGAAGCTGTGAATGCTCCAACACTGGAAGTTTTTAAGAAGAGACTGGACAACCATTTCTCTGAAATGGTATAGGGTTTCCTTCCTGAGCAGGGGGTTGGACTAGATGACCTCCAAGGTCCCTTCCAACTTTGTTATTATTATTATTATTATTATTATTACCTCCCAGAATTCGCCAGCCAACCCACCAAAGTAAATGCTGATTTCCAGCAAAAAGCATCATCAATTTGCCGTCACGTGACCGCGAGTGCTGCAAACAGCTGCAAATGCTAGCTGGTTGCCACGCGCCAAACCAGGGTCATGTGGCCATGGGTAGGAGTGAGTGGACGGCCATTGGAAGTTTGACTCTAGTCGTCAGTAGCTTTTGGGGGTGGGGGGCTGTCTGTTGGAAGTTCGAATGGTCACAGAGCTACCGATCATAAGTCAGGACCGCCTGTACTAGATTTGTGAAGTGGGATATTTTTTTTTCTATTTTGCAGGACGCGTGAACAGGTCCGAGGGGAAGATGACCTCCAGCAGATAACTGTGGAGCTCAAACCGAAGTGTGATATTGAGATTGTGGTGCCCGATGTGGCTGCTGCAGGGTGAGAGCCTGTTTTATGTTACAGCACCGCTGTTTTCATCCGCACATGCCTTCATGCTCCTATTTAATGCATGCAATACCCAAACATTATTCAGGAGGCATCTATCTATTGTGCATGCTAGGAACTAGCTCTGAATTCTCCTCAATATTTCAAGAAATAACTCCTGAACTGCAAGCTTTTCCCCCTGTGGCAGAGGGAACGTGCAGAATGCAAATAATTGGCTGAAGAGCCACTTGGGATTTAATTTAAAAATAACGTTCCTCCTATACACGATCCAAGGATGGTGCGATACAACTTTCAATTCTGTATCTACTATACATAGAAACCCAAGTCTGGATTGGCTTCCTTCCTTTCCATCTGCTGTGGGCCGTCTTGCCAAAAATTGGATGATAAACAAACAGTCTTGTGCTCTTAACGCAACACATAATTCAGTTTGACACGCACACACCCAGTTCATACCGTTGTGTTTCACCCTTCTCCTCGGGCTGTCGTACGGTTTGTTTAGTTTTGGCACAGTACGTTGTGTGAGCTCAGCCGTTGCAGTTGTAAATCACAATGGATGGCTGGATACATTTAAGGATCCAGCCCGTTTAGGTTCCTTCACTGCAAGAGGTAGTTAATCCAACCAGAATTCTGTGTAGTGCATGAATTCCACCTCCTTTTCAAAGGGATGATCAGTCAACAGCCCTCGCTTCCCTGAAGGTTTAAGCAGACAAAGTAGAAACGTTAACCGTATTTATTTATTAATTCAAATGGTAGGGTCACCCATCTCTCAAGAAGGACTCTGAGCGGCAAACAAAATTAAAGTAAAAACAATTGCAATAATGCAAGATTTAATACGCATAAGACAGCCAGGCTGGTCTAGTGCAGGGGTCTTCAAACTTGGCCCTTTTACGACTTGTGGACTTCCAACTCCCAGAATTCCTCAGCCAGCATACGCTGAGGAATTCTGGGAGTTGAAGTCCACAAGTCGTAAAAGGGCCAAGTTTGAAGACCTCTGGTCTAGCGCTAAGGCACTAGGCTAGAAAGCAGGAGACAACGAGTTCGAGTCCCGCCTGAGGTATGAAAGCCAGTTAGGTGACTTTGGGTCAATCAGCAGGAGATTGTGAGTTCTAGTCCCGCCTTAGGCACGAAAGTTAGCTGGCTGACTTGGAGCCACACTGTCTCTCAGCCCAACCCACCTCACAGGGTTGTTGTGGGGAAAATTAGGAAGAGGAAGGAATATTAGATATGTTTGCCACCTTGAGCTGTTTATAATAAAGGCTGGATATGTTAAATAAATAAATAAATAAATAAAATATCCCATAAACCAGGGGGTCTTCAAACTTGGCCCTTTTATGACTTGTGGACTTCGACTCCCAGAATTCCTCAACCACCGCCTCCATCCTCACCCATCTCCCTCTTTTGCAGAGAGGCGGCGTCCTTAGCGTGTGCCACCATGTTGTCGGCGGCGGCGGAGGTGGAGACGGCAAGCCAGGCTTCTGAACCTGCCAGCCAAGCTTCGGATGAAGAGGACCTTGCAATCCCGGATATCTATTTTGTAAGCTCCCCTGTCCCCCCCCCTTTTTTTTCTTTTCTTTTTGCGCACAAAGCTGTGGTTGGTTTGGCTCTTCCCTCCTTCCTTGTCTTGCTTTTCAACTTCACTTGTTCTGCCCTCCCCTCCTGAGGACTTAAAACGAACCAACACACCTGTGCCAAGGTATTGTCTTGTCTCGTCACCCTGATGCACATTCATCCCTTCGCATTCACACCCCTTTTTTTTCCTGCCAGGCTGCCTTGAAATAGGTAGAAATGTGGCCCTCTCTGGGCTTCTCCACGGCTCGGATGCATTTCTGAATGGCCTTTCCTTTCCCTGCAGGCAGAAACATGTTCAGAGGAGGAAATCTAGAGAGGCAGAGCAGGGAGTAAGTGAGCCAAGGAGTGTGTGCGTGTGTGCACGTGGTGTGTGCAACCATGCTGTGCTAGGTTCTGTGGGTGTGAAACCTCAAAATTGTGTTAAGGAGCTCTCCCATCTTTCCCAGAACCCGGTGTCCGATCTTGTTAAGATCTTCTTTGAAGCCAAGCGCGGGTCTCTTGGCGAAAAAGGTAATGTAGTGAATTTCAGTGGGAATGTTGGTTTTACTCAAGCTTGTCTAACCTTTGATTCAAGCCAGAGCACAGGTAGTCCTCAATTTACGACTACCGTTCAGCCCCAAATTGCTGTTGCCAAGCAAGACAACTGTTAAAATGAGTTTCGCTCCATTTTATAAGCTGCCACAGGTGTCCAGTAAATCGCTGCGGTTGTTAAGTGAAGCGGGCAGTCATTAACTGAATCTGGCTCCCCCCATTGACTTTGCCTGTCAGAAGCCGGCTGGGAAGGTTGCAAATGGTGATCACGAGACCACGGGATAGTGCAACTGTCCTAAATGCGTGGCAATTTCCAAGTGCAACAATTTGGATTACCTGACTGTGGGGATGCTGCAGTGGTCGTGTGTGAAAACGTTTCAGTGCTGTTGTAACTTTGAATGGTCACTAGATGAATGGTTGTAAGTCAAGGACTACCTGTATCCCTAAGACGTAGCTGCTCGAAGGCAACTTGCAGGGAGAAGTTCACCCATCCCCCAACTAATAATCAAATTGCTCTTTTTAATAAAATATTCTTCTAATGTTCTCTTGCAGTCTCTTCCATAAACCTCTTTCCTGCACCCTGGACCAACAAAAAGCATAAATCGTTGCTGCCTTCAAAATGTCAGCTTGACATTGAAACAGCTGTAGCTGTGTGGACTTCAACTCCCAGAATTCCTCAGCCAGCATGGTGAGTGCTGGGAGTTGAAATCCACATAAATTAAAGCCTCTCGAGCTTGAGAAACGTTGTCCTGTGTAAACATCCCTTTAAAGCAGGGGTCTTCAAACTTGGCCCTTTTATGACTTGTGGACTTCAACTCCCAGAATTCCTCAGCCAGACATGTCCTGTGTAAACATCCCTTTAAAGCAGGGGTCTTCAAACTTGGCCCTTTTATGACTTGTGGACTTCAACTCCCAGAATTCCTCAGCCAGACATGTCCTTTGTAACATCCCTTTAAAGCAGGGGTCTTCAAACTTGGCCCTTTTATGACTTGTAGACTTCAACTCCCAGAATTCCTCATCCAGACATGTTGTCCTGTGTAAACATCCCTTTAAAGCAGGGGTCTTCAAACCTGGCCCTTTTATGACTTGTGGACTTCAACTCCCAGAATTCCTCAGCCAGACACGTCCTGTGTAACATCCCTGTAAAGCAGGGGTCTTCAAACTTGGCCCTTTTATGACTTGTGGACTTCAACTCCCAGAATTCCTCAGCCAGACATGTTGTCCTGTGTAAACATCCCTTTAAAGCAGGGGTCTTCAAACTTGGCCCTTTTATGACTTGTGGACTTCAACTCCCAGAATTCCTCAGCCAGACACGTCCTGTGTAACATCCCTGTAAAGCAGGGGTCTTCAAACTTGGCCCTTTTATGACTTGTGGACTTCAACTCCTAGAATTCCTCAGCCAGACATGTTGTCCTGTGTAAACATCCCTTTAAAGCAGGGGTCTTCAAACTTGGCCCTTTTATGACTTGTGGACTTCAACTCCCGGAATTCCTCATCCAGACATGTTGTCCTGTGTAAACATCCCTTTAAAGCAGGGGTCTTCAAACTTGGCCCTTTTATGACTTGTGGACTTCAACTCCCAGAATTCCTCAGCCAGACATGTTGTCCTGTGTAAACATCCCTTTAAAGCAGGGGTCTTCAAACTTGGCCCTTTTATGACTTGTGGACTTCAACTCCCAGAATTCCTCAGCCAGACACGTCCTGTGTAACATCCCTGTAAAGCAGGGGTCTTCAAACTTGGCCCTTTTATGACTTGTGGACTTCAACTCCTAGAATTCCTCAGCCAGACACTTCCTGTGTAAACATCCCTTTAAAGCAGGGGTCTTCAAACCTGGCCCTTTTATGACTTGTGGACTTCAACTCCCAGAATTCCTCAGCCAGACACGTCCTGTGTAACATCCCTGTAAAGCAGGGGTCTTCAAACTTGGCCCTTTTATGACTTGTGGACTTCAACTCCCAGAATTCCTCAGCCAGACATGTTGTCCTGTGTAAACATCCCTTTAAAGCAGGGGTCTTCAAACTTGGCCCTTTTATGACTTGTGGACTTCAACTCCCAGAATTCCTCAGCCAGACACGTCCTGTGTAACATCCCTGTAAAGCAGGGGTCTTCAAACTTGGCCCTTTTATGACTTGTGGACTTCAACTCCTAGAATTCCTCAGCCAGACATGTTGTCCTGTGTAAACATCCCTTTAAAGCAGGGGTCTTCAAACTTGGCCCTTTTATGACTTGTGGACTTCAACTCCCAGAATTCCTCAGCCAGACACGTCCTGTGTAACATCCCTGTAAAGCAGGGGTCTTCAAACTTGGCCCTTTTATGACTTGTGGACTTCAACTCCTAGAATTCCTCAGCCAGACATGTTGTCCTGTGTAAACATCCCTTTAAGTGCAGTTGCCTTTTTTCCACCAGAGAGGCAGAAACATCTTTGCTGCCATCTGCTGGCGTTTTGGCTTTCTGTAGTCTGTCCTAAGCATTCCTATACAGTAGTGGCCAAAATTGTGGAAACCTTTTGGGAAAAGTGTACGTTTGAGGTTTGATGGCTAACAACACCATTTTATTTGAAGTAGTACTATAAAATTATATATCAATGGAAAGATAATTTAATCAAGAATGTAATGCAACAAAGTTTGTTCAAGTATCTGTATTTTATGAAAAGTTACAGCCAATTAACCAGAAAAAGGAAGCACAACTTGCTTAGGTTGATATCAGGTAGCTTTCCTTCATCTGACTGTAGCCAATGAGCATGAGCATGGCAAGGAGCCAATCAGATCACAGTAGGATTCAGTTATTGATGTCATGTATTGAAGCTGAGAGGAGGACATTTTTCAGTGTGTTATGTGATTGCTATCAGGTTGGTTTTCCCAAAAGGTTTCCACAATTTTGGTCACTACTGCAGAGCAGAGGTGTCAAACTGCCGCCCCACAGGCTGGGAGGCGTCACGTGGAAGCCGCGCCCACCCCATTGCCGGCAATGGCAAAACAGTCCTGATACGTCGCGCGGCGTCACGTGACGTCGTGAGTTTGACACATCTGATATAGAGTTACTCTTTCTATTATTTGATTTATTAAAAAAATTTATATGGCTGCCCAACTCACTCACAACGTCTCTGAGCAGCTTACAGAAATAACTCCCAATACGAAACCCAGTAAACTCACTCTCTCTGGGAGCTGAAGTCCACAAGTCTTAAAAGTTGTCAAGGCTGCAGACCCCTACCTTACAGGTAATCCTCGACTTGCATCCATTCATTTAGTGACCGCTCAAAGTTATAACGGCACCAAAAACGAACGTAATGACCAGTCCTTGCCCTTAATAACCATCGTAGCATCCCCACGGTCCTGGGATCAATAAGTCGGGCGCTTGGCAACCGGCATGCATTTACGATGTTTGCAACCTTGTGGAGTCATGTGATCCCCATTCATGACTTTCCTAGCTGGCTCCTCATGAGCCAAATCAATGGGGGAAGCTGGATTTGCTCCATATCCACCTGATTCCCTTAACAACCGGACCAAAACAGGTTGTAAAACTGGGCCCAACTCTCTTTAACTGCCTTGCTTAGCAGTGGAAATGTTGGTTGGTCCCGATTGTAATCGTAAGTCGAGGACTACCTGCGCAGTGTTCAATTTTGGAGCAGTGGCTACGCAAGCTCAAGCTAGATTATACGTTGATATTTCAAAGGCAAGTATGGTAAATATTGCCTGGCATGGGCGGTAAATAATTGTCCACTTTACTTTTCGCATGTGCACGTCTCCCTGTGTTTGCAACTAGTGTTCCCGGATTTGCTGTGTCAATCAAGCGAGTCAGGGCTTGTTTCCCCCCCCCCCATTTCTCTGTGGTTCCATGCCCATTGGACCATTGTTTCTTTGTCCCTCCAAAGACACAACTCAACAGCAGGACCAGAAAGTCCTTTGCAAATAATCCATAGCATGACTTCACCCAGACCTTTAAAAAGCTTGCAGAATGCAGAGTGTCTTGGCCCTCCATGGAAAGAGCCGAAGGGAGCCCCTGGCAGCGGAAATATATTATTTTCCTCCATGGCGGCTGAGTTCTCACAACATCCACCTGTTTCCAAGCATGTTTTCTTCGCCGGGTTGCCCTCTCATGCTTGTGCACGCTTACCTTTTCCACCGACGTGATCATTTCTTATCTTTCTTTCATCGTTTCTCCTCCTTCCTTTTTTTTTCTTTTCTTTCTTCCATCTGCCTCGTTCCCTTCTCCCTTCTCAATTCACCTTTGGATGTGCCCGGTCTAGTTCACAGAAGGGAAGTACTGGATTTACTCCCCCCGCCTGCGCAGGCTCCAAGCCGCCTCGGTTTCCTCTGGGGACGTAAGTGATTTTGCTGGTAGAAAGGGCAGCTCCATCCCAATTTTGAAATGCCAACTTTGGGGCCAGGCATCCAGGCTCCTACCGCGCCGGCGAGGGCGAACCTTTTTGACTCGGTGCGTCAAATATTTGGAAAATGTCTCTGCTGGCCTATCGCACCACCGCCACCACCTCTGAACAGAAGGGAAGCAAACTCTTTTATCTGCCCAGCCATCTAGGCTACCCTGAACGGTGGCACTCAGTGGCAGCTGGGCCTGGAGGAGAGGCCTGGTCTGCAACTTCAGCCCTAGTGCCACACCTGCCACTCAAAATGTCTGCCTTGCACCATTCCCCAAGGTCAGGGGTAGGTAACCTAGGCTCTTTTATGACTCGTGGACTTCAACTCCCAGAATTCCTGAGCCGGTATGGCTCAGCCTGGAAGCCTCTCCCTTTCCCCTCAGCGTGGCTGGCTCAGGAATTCTGGGAGCTGAAGTCCACGAGTCATAAAAGAGCCAAGGTTGCCTACCCCTGCCCAAGATGCATGAGGCTTGGGGAACAGTGTGATTGCCTCTGCGGCCCAGCGCCTCCCAAGTTCTCCTGTGCCCCGCTTACCTCCAGGCGGTGTCCTCTTTCCGTTGACAGGCCCTTGCGGCCTACTGGAGGCTGCTCCGGGTTGCACAAGCCTTTCCTTCTGGAGGCAATGTGAGGGAATGCTCTTGCACAGCCTCCTGCAGCCTGTTAAAAACACACCTCATTCTTGCATGATTTTCAGAGGCTGCGCCAAAGAGGCACTCCCCATTCTTTCGGGGGCCTCCAAAAATCACGCGAGAAACAGGACGTGCTTTCGAGAACGGTTGCTGTCGGGCATCGTTGAACGCTGGCATGTTGCAAAACATTCTTAGGCAGCCAAACTACTACTCTGCGTTAAGCACGGTAGTCTCCTGGCTAATGTAACATCTCCCATATGCTAAATGAAAAAAACTAAAACACTGTAGCATTGTGTCACTTTTGACCCAGGTGTGATGGGTTTGCCATCCTTGTGCTTAGGCTTACTTGGCACAGCCCACTGCTAGCTGAGCATAAGAAGAATCTTAGGATCTTCGTCAGCTTCAAAAAAGAGGGATTTGCTTTGAGGCCACCAGCCTTTCTGTTTCCATGAGGCCTGCTTGGGTTTCGTTTGACAATGGCGTGATTTAGGGGTTATTCTGCCCTGCCTCAAGATTTTTTCCCAATTTGGTGGCAGGGAAACATTTTAAACAGAATATTAAATTCACAGCCAGCAACAATGGCAACAGCCATTCCTAATCCATAGCTTGGTCTTTCAATGCCACTGATCTTCCTTTGCTCTTAATTAACCAAGGTTGGGTCTTCGGTGTTACCTTACTACAGGCATCAAACCACCTTCCCTAACCTGGGTTTTCTCCTTCCAGGTGTGTTAATTCTCAGGGCCCAAATTCCTGGTCAGCAAGCCTGCTACAAATGTAATATACACCCTGCTGGCAAGAAGGGACATTTTGAATAGTATGCAAAAATAGCTTTCACTGTTAGAGGAGAATGGCTTTTTAAAAAGAGGATGAGGAAAGATTTGATTTTACAACTCCCCCTTTGGCAATTCAAAGTTCTCTCTCCTCCATTGTGGTGTTGTAGGTAGAAGAATCTTTGTGTTCAACCCCCCCCCCCCTTGGTTTGCTTGCTAGGCCTCTTCTGTTGTTCTGTTGAGGTAGGACATGCTGCAAAGTTTGGGGCAAGGGATGGGCAGGGACAGTGGCCATTCACTAGACTTGGCCTGGGTTTTTCCTTCCCAGCATTCTTGAAATTCCCCAAAGCAGCCTTTGCGCTTCTGGCTTTGGATTTCTACTTCCTTCCAATGCCGGGGGTTTGATGGCCCTCCTTCGAAAATTGGACATTTCTGGCTGAAATACTGCATCCAGTTTTGGTCACCATGATGTATAAAAGATGTTGAGACTCTAGAAAGAGTACAGAGAAGAGGCTAAAACATATGAGGAACGGTGGCTGGAATTGGGAATGTCCAGTCTAATGAAGAGAAGGACGAGGGGTGACATGATAGCAGTCTTCCAATATCTCAGGGGCTGCCCCAAAGAAGAGGGAGTCAAGCTATTCTCCAAATCGCCGGAAGGCAGGACAAGAAGCAAGGGATGGGAACTAATCAAGGAGAGAAGCAATCTGGAACTAAGGAAAAACTTCCTGACATTGAGATCGATAAACCAGTGGAATGGCTTGCCTCCAGAAGTTGTGGATACTCCATCACTGGAGGTTTTTAAGAAAAGACTGGACAGCCACCTGTCTGAATTGGTATAGGGTCTCCTGGTCGAGCAGGGGGTTGGACTAGAAGACCTCCAGGGTCTCTTCCAACTCCGTTATTCTATTATTTCTCCGTGTGGCACAAGACAGGATCCTGCGGTATGTTGCTGAGCAGACACAGGGCAGAATTTCCCCCTCAGGCTAGGAGGCTCTCAGCTGTGTCCCTGCCCCATTCATCTCTTAGAGAAGCGGAGGAGATGGGCACTTTTCTTGCACCACTTCATTGGATTGATCTCAGGACAGTAGAGGTGGTCCTCGACTCACGACCACAGTTAGGCCCAACATTTCTATTGCTAAGCAAGGCAGCTTCATTTTGCGACCTTTTTAAGATTTAAGATTTAAGATTTATTGAGATTTTTATACCGCCCTTCTCCCAAAGGGACTCAGGGCGGTTCACAGGGCATAAATATAAACAACAGTACAAACATTAAAAGATAATTAAATTAATGCCCAAGTTAAAACCAGAATAATAAAACAAACCTATAAAAAACCCAAGTACCCCCATCAGGCCAGACCCGCTAGTTCAAATAAATGGGTCTTCAACCCGCGACGGAAGGATCGGAGGTCTGATGCCATCCGGAGCTCAACCGGCAGTTGGTTCCATAACGCCGGAGCACCCACAGAGAAGGCCCTCCCCCTGGGGGCCACCAGTCGACATTCCCTGACAGGAGGCACCCTGAGGAGGCCCTCTCTGTGGGCGCGCACAGGGCGGAGGGGAGTCGACGCCAGCAGCAGGTGGTCCTCGAGGTATCGCGGACCCATGCCATGTAGGGACTTAAAGATCATAACCAAAACCTTGAACCTTACCCGGAAGACAACTGGTAACCAATGCAGCTCACGGAGCAAAGGTGTAACATGGGAGTACCGGGAAACTCCCAAGACAACTCTCGCGGCCGCATTCTGTACCAGTTGGAGCCTCCGAGTAGTCTTCAAGGGAAGTCCCATGTAGAGAGCGTTACAGTAGTCTAGGCGAGAGGTCACGAGCGCATGAGTGACCGTACACAAGGCCTCCCGGTCCAGATAGGGCCGCAACTGGCGCACCAGGCGAACCTGGGCAAAAGCCCCCCTAGTCACGGCCACTATGTGATCCTCCAAAGTGAGTCGTGAATCTAGGAGGACTCCCAAGTTGCGAGCCCTATCCACAGGGGGTAAAAGCTCACCCCCCATAGAAAGAGGTGGAACATCCCAGGTGTCTCGGGAAGCCAGAATGTACAGCCACTCAGTCTTGTCAGGGTTGAGTTGAAGTCTGTTCCTCCCCATCCAGACCCGAACCGCCTCCAGGCAACGGGACATCACAGCGAGGGCATCACTGGGGTGGTTTGGGGTCGAAATAAAAAGTTGGGTATCATCAGCATATTGATGATACCCAACTCCAAAACCACGAATGATCTCACCCAGCGGTTTCATATAGATGTTGAACAGGAGAGGCGAGAGGACCGACCCCTGAGGAACTCCACAAGCGAGAGTCCTAGGGGTCGACCTCTGCCCCCCTGCCAACACCGACTGCGAGCGTCCCAGGAGATAGGAGGAGAACCACTGAAAAACCGTGCCTCCCACTCCCAATCCCCTGAGACGCTGCAGCAGGATACCATGGTCGATGGTATCGAAAGCCGCCGAGAGGTCTAATAGGACTAGGACAGAGGAATACCCCCTATCCCGAGCCCTCCAGAGATCATTCACCAGAGCGACCAATGCCGTCTCCGTGCTGTGCCCGGGCCTGAAACCCGATTGGTAAGGGTCCAGATAATCCGCTTCATCCAGGACCAGAGGGAGCTGATGCGCCACCACACTCTCAACAACCTTCGCAAGAAAGCGAAGGTTGGAGACTGGACGAAAGTTGTTCAATACAGCTGGGTCCAAGGCAGGCTTCTTGAGGAGAGGTCTCACCACCGCCTCCTTCAAGATGGTGGGGAAACAACCCTCACTCAAAGAAGCAGATATAACCGCCTGGAGCCAGCCTCGTGTCCTCTCCCTAGCGGTTAAGCAAATCACGGCAGTTGTTAAGTGAATCGTGGGCCGTTAAGCCAAGAATTTAGTTAAACTCTTAACCTAGTTGAAATGTAATTGAAGTTTGCCTTCCATTTGAATTTGGGGAGGTTGGGAGGGAAGGAAGGAAGGAAAGTTGGCCATCAGGTTCCTTGAAAGATCACTATATCTTCTTGGCTGACTGTCCACTATAAGAGCAGGTAGTTCTTATTGATAGATCCCAATGCCGTGCCATAAAAAGCTTTCAATAATTAGTTTTTGGCCTGGAAGCATTCAGGCTAGCATTAGCATTATTCAGGGGTCTTCAAACTTGGCCCTTTTATGACTTGTGGACTTCAACTCCTAGAATTCCTCAGCCAAAGTGTGCTGGCTGAGGAATTCTGGGAGTTGAAGTCCACAATTCATAAAAGGGCCAAGTTTGAAGACTCCTAGTATTATTCTTCACTGGTGGGAAACTGTCTTTTGCACCTGCCTTAGCTTCTGGAACTTGTCCATAGGCATCCCCACCTTACCATAGCCCAAGTGGGCGATAATCAAGAGTTTGAGATGCTTACAATTTGTATATTTAAAAAGCGTCTTTTTAAAAAAGTCAAACACTTTATAGAATTCTACATTTTCCAGACAAGACCTTTGTAGCATTGATTAAGTCCCTTAAGCAGAAATTTCCTCAGGTGCAAAACAATGCTCTAATCAAGGAACGACAAGCAGTCCTCGATTTATGACCACACTTGGGATCTTAATTTCCATGGCTAAGCAAGGTGGTTGTTCCATGAGTCATGACCAAGTTTGCCTTTTTTGCAATGGTGGTTAATCAGATCACCGCAGTTGTCAAGTAAATGATGCAGGCGCTAAGCAAATCCATTTTCCCCCTTCGACTTTGCTCTTTGGAAACCGGCTGGGAAGGTCACAAGTGGCCCTGGGACGCCGCAATCCTCACAAATACACTCCGGTTGCCAGGCACACAAGTTTTGATCATGTGACCATTGGGTTGCTGCGACTGTCATATTGTGAAGACTGAGTTGCAGGTTGCTATTTTCAGTGACATTGTAAGTTCTGAACGGCCACTAAACAAAGGACTTTCTGTATATAAACAGGGTGCAAACCCCACAAACCCTTATCCTGATGATGTTACCTAGTTGGGTAACGAAACGTCCACAAGCAAGGAACCAAGCTGAGAGAGCACCAAGAACGCCACAGTATCTTCCTTTGCTTTTCAGCTATAGGTACCATCCTTTCAAGATGCACGATTCGGTTTTTATTTATTTCCCACCTGGAAAAGTAACAAAGTGCAGATTTTTAACAGTGATGGTTTGATGGGGTTCTATGAATCCACCAAAAAGAGATTGACAGTCCCGCGGCCACTGGTTGCACATTCCTAGTTTAAGAGCCCTGGTAGCGCAGTGGTTAAAATGCGGTATTGCAGGCTTGCTCACTGCCAGGAGTTCGATTCTGACCGGCTCAAGGTTGACTCAGCCTTCCGTCCTTCTGAGGTCCGTAAAATGAGGACCCTGATTGTTGAGGGGAAGAGGCTGACTCTGTACACCGCTCAGAGAGGGTAAAGCACTATGATGCCATATACAGGTAGTCCTCGAATTATGGCCACAGTTGAGCCCAAAATTTATGTTGCTGTGCGAAACATTTGTTTAATGAGTTTTGTCCCATTTTACGGCTTTTCCTGTCACGGTTGTTAAATCAATCATTGCATTTGTTACACGGTTGTTAAGTGAATATGGATCCCCTACTGACTTTGCTTGTCAGAAGATTGCAAGTGGATCATGTGATCCCAGGGCACTGCAACCGTCGTAAATATGAACCGCTTGCCAAGCATCTAAATTTTGATCACGTGACCACGGAGCGGTTGTAAGGGTGAAAAAACGGGCATAGGTCCCTTTTTTCAATGCCGTTGTAACTTTGAGCGGTCACTAAATGAACTATTGTAAGTTGAGGACTGCCTGTTATAAGTCGAAGTGCTATTGCTGTTGAAAAGCTGAGTTTTAAGGGAACCAAACTCTTCAGCACACTGATTCTTGCCTGAGCTGACGGGATGCTTTAGATAGATAAGTCTAATTTAATTTAATTTAATTTAATTTAGATAGATAAGTCTAATGATTTGTGCTTAGATTGTAAGCCGCCCTTAGTCTTCGGAGAAGGGCGGGATATAAATGGGATTAAAAAAAAAAGTGGTGGTGGTGGTGGTGGGGATGGAAAACATCCAACTTCTGCGTGAAAGCTGAGCTCTGCCCTTGTGTTTCTTTTTCTCTCTCCAATCATGTAGTTTTTTTCTCGTTGGTGTTGTAGCTTTCATCTCTCTCTTTTTTTCTCTCTTTCCCTTCCCCCCCCTTTCCTCTTTTGATTTTACTCTCCTCCCTGCCCTCTGCTGCTTCTTTTGCTCTCTGCTTTGCTGTCCGCCAGCCGACAGACGAGAGGAGCTGGGTCTATTCTCCTCTCCACTATAACACTCAAATCCAGTCAGTCTCTGATGAAGAGAGTGATACAGTAAGTTTGTGTTCATGCCTGTTCGGTTTTTTGTTTGTTCGTTCGTTTCGTTTCATTTTTAAGAAGGAAACGCAATTGTGGCACAGTCCATCCTTGCCAGCGAGCTGCACTGCAAGCTCACCCTGAGCGATCTTGGGAAGCTTCCAGTATCTGCACGTTTATGCCCCTCAAAAGACGGTGCTGGTTTTCACGATTCCCCATTTCCTCTCAGACTTCCCCAGAAAGGAATTGGAGCTTGATTGGACACAACGCAGCTACGGAGAATAGAATGTCGCAATTGCCCGGATGGCTCATTTTTGTAGTTCTGAATAAAACACTTGAGCAGGGCATTCTGACGGCATCTTCTGCGCCCTAAGGCAGCGTTTCTCAACCTGGATAATTTTTAAGATGTGTGGACATCAAGCCCCAGAGTTCTTCAGCCAGCATGGCTGACAGGAATTCTGGGAGTTGAAGTCCACACGTCTTAAAATTGCCAAGGTTGAGAAATATTACCCTACTACGGCATCTTAGTCCTATCAGGAGTTGTAAAAAGTTCTGTCAGGGCATGTTCATACTGTGGCCATCTTGAGGGCGTCCCCATGTTGACCATCCAGTAGATCCCCATCTGTGCTGATATATCAAGATGGTGCTGAGAGGAAGGAGGCCGGTGTCTCAAGGGAGCTGTCCTCAGACTAACGAGAAGAATGATGTCAGTAGATCCCAGATGCCTTCATACCGTCTTGAAGGAATGGCCCAATGTCTGTTGACTCAGGAGAAACAAAACTTTTGATTTTAAACTCTTGGGCAGAAATAGAATAATTGATCCAGTTGTTAAGGCACCAAGCTAGAAATCGGGAGACAGTGAGTTCTAGTTCTGCTGAGGCATGAAAGCCAACTGGATGACTTTGACCAATCAGTAGGAGACAGTGAGTTCTAGTCCTGCCTTAGGCCTGAAAGCTGGCTGGGTGACTTTAAGCCAGTCTCTCAGCCCAGATTGGCCTCACAAGATGGTTGTGAGGAAAAATTAGCAGTAAATTATTACAGTATGCTGGCTGAGTCATGTCCTGGGGTCCTTCCGAGTGCAAGCCAATTCCAGAATAAATGATTGATAATTCAGAGAGAGACTAGATTTTTCAATTGACAACTAGCCCTTCTCTATAATTGGTCAATATCCATTTAAATTTTCCAGTTCTTCCGTCTCCCAAGCATAAATCCAGGGAGATTCAATCCATTCCTTTGGATTGGACTCTTCTAAATGCTGTCCTCTCTCCCTTTTGTCTTCCTTCTTCCCCCCTGCAGTAACTTCTATGCAAACTCCTCGAGAGAAGCGTCCCTCCCCATGCCATTTGTGGCGGTCCCTTTCGATGTTCCTTGCAGCTTTTCGGAGGGAAGGCGTGGAAGAATGTCGTGCATCAACGTCGGCTGTGCTTCAGCATCCCAGCGTTACCCGGAAAGTCAAAGCAAAACCGCCCCAAGTCCCATCTCCTTCCTCCCACCATCCTTTCTCCAAAATGTGTATATTAATACCTCTCGAAACAGTTACCTACAAACTGATCTTGGTCCCAGAGACATCAGAGGTCGGGAGGAATTGGATCCTGGGTCATCACCTCTCTCTTTTCCCCTGCCCCCCCCCCTTTCTCTCTTTATTCCCAAAGTGCACTACTGTAGCTCTCTTATATGTATGTGATACTGTGAACATTTTTTTAAAAAAAATCATGTATTTATTTTGTTTCTCTTTGCACAAACAGCACGCTTGTGCTTTTTGTTTTTTTTTTGTTTTTTCAAAAATAGTTTTATTGCACTTTTAGGGGGTAGGGGAGAAGGCCTTTGTTACAGGTGTCAATCGCCTTTGGTGATAGAGATTAGAAGAAGCGGCAGCCTCTGAGCAGAAGGGCAGGAGAGCCTGACGAGTTGTGGAAGAGCGTCTGTCAAATGCCACTTGGGGTTGATCGCTCAGTGGCTTCCATTTCAGTTGTTAGTGGGGGGGAAAAAAATGCTTAAATCCTAGCCGGCTCATGAAGATTTGAAACTTTCCACCGAAACAAGCTGTGGAACCTGCCTGAAGATTCCTTGGTATCTTTTTGAGGGGGATTGTTCCTCCCAGTTGTGCATCGTCCCTTACGTCGGCCATCTTTGTTGGGGAAGGTGGCTGAACCCAGCTCAGTTCCATGCAAAGCTATGCTTGGTAGCGTCTTCAGGTGGCTTCCTGCTGCACCCAGTTGGGTCGACTTAAGCCATAAAAGACGGCAAAGCTGGAAAGGCTTTGAGGTCCTCAAGATTGGAGAGAAGCACCCCGGAAATGCTTGCAGGAGATTAAAAAAAAAAAGCACGAAGGCCCGTTTAGGAGGTCTTGGCGGCTTTTTAAGAAGATGGGCTCTGTTCTAAGAGCTGTGAAGCAGCTCACTGGGGAGAGAAACACCAGAGGACTCGCTTACAGCCCCCTCAGGATCAGACTGTCGTCGTGCATGTTGCTGCTCTAAATACGGAGAGGGGAAAAGATGAATTTGGTTGTACGCAGGAAAGGCGGACAGAGAAACATCTATTCAATGTGGAAACCCTCTCGTTTTGGGGAAGCGGCTGGAAAAAAAAGGGTGTTTTCCGGACCCACAGCGGCTGCAGGATTTCCACAACTGTGACAGTATTGTGAACATGTTCCTTTCTTTTGATGGCACAAACGCTCTCCGCTTTGGGGGTGGGCAGGACGTCTCTTAAATAGCAGCATTTGGAGATGCAAGCTATTCTCATCGGCACAGTATTCACAACCAGCCAAATCACTCTGTCCGCTCCAGCTGATGAGAGGCCCAAAAGCTGTTTTTTTTTTCTGGGGTGGGGGGAGGTCATTCATATTTGTAACTCGGTGCCTCTGCAAGGGCCCTTCCCTCGTGAAACGGAAGAGAGAGAAGAGCAGAAGGCAGCTTTTAATCTTATTGGTAATCCTTCCGTGAGGTGAGAAATTCTTGCGATGTGCCGGCCCTTCGACTCCTGGAGGTCCAAGCTAAGCACCTCCTTGAAGTGATGTCTTCTCATCGATTGAAATTTGGTCCCTTTGGGATGAAAGTTCCCTATAAATAAAGGAGGCGAAGAAAGAAGCGGGTTTAAGAAGGTCTTGGGAGGGGGGGGGGAACAAGACAACTTAATGTCTCAGTGCTGTCCAGTGTGTGTTAGGTTCTCATTCCATGACTGAGGAAGTGGGAGATCCTTGTTCTCGTTTTGGGGGCATCCCCTGTGCTGGAACTTCTCAACCTCTTGCTAAACATTCCAGAACACAACTGGAAACTACGTTCTTTGAAGTGATAACGATAGTTTTAGGACAGATTTTTGAGAATGTTTCTTTAGGCAGCTACAGGTAGAGTGGTTTCTCTGAACCTTGCCCAGTGGGCCTCTGCTTCAGGTTCTTTCCGAGCGCCCGAAGTGGCCTGCCGCCTCCTCAACCGTGTCATTTTCTCTCCCAGCATCCTGGATTCCATTTCCAGCCACCGTCACGTCTTCTCCCCTCAGCTGTCAGGATGGCACCTTTCTCTTCAGCCTGAGGTGGCACGGCCCTCCTTCCTTCTTTCTCTCCTTGAACTTGCTCCCCATGCCAGCTACGGACTCAGGGCGGAGTGCAGGCCAAGCTTTAGTCTTTCTTTGCAGACCGAGCCATGGAGCATCTTCCATCCTTGGAGGGGGTGGGCTAATCCATCCGTCAGCAGAGCAGGTGGTTCTGGAGCAAACGGTACCCTTTCCTTCCCTCTACCTGGTGCAAGGCGCAACCAAGAGGGCCCTTGTGTGTTTTGAAGATGGCATCAAATCTGGAGTAACCTGGTCAGGGATGGTCCTTTTAGAGTGGGTTGCTCTTACAGTTGAAGGATGGAAATGGCACTTGGCCCATTGATTGGCCAGTTACTGAAGACCATGCTTGCAAGGTTCCTTGAGATGCACTGATTCCTTTGACTTGGGGGTATCAAACAGTTTGGGCACAGCTGGCTTTGTCTTCTCTGATTGGCTGGGAGCCCAAAGGTAGGCAGAGCAAGAGAGAGGGTCTCCCCCTGCTGAACTCTTGCCATGGATGAGGTCCCCTTTGTATAAGAGAGTCAACTGTGGTTTTCAGCCAAGAGGAACAAGATGGCAACCTTGGAGGCATCTGGACCACGTCTTCCTCATCCCAAGCCCAGCAAGAAACCCCACCCGACAGCTCCTACCCTCTTCTTCCTCTCGGTTTCTTCAATGGAGAGAAAAATCAGCGTTCGGACCACCGCCAGATGCTATTCTGAATGACTTGTTGACGTCTACATTAGACTTCCTGAGTGTGCATATATGATATATATAGATATATATATATCTTACATATGGTTTTTTTTCCTTTTTTTTTTGAAAAAGTATTTTTTTAAAAGAACATCTCCATGTTACATGCTTTATACACAGAATGTATAGGATTTAAGGATTGTGTTCAGGGGGGTGGGAAAGAAAGAACAGTTGAATGAGACTCAAGTTTTCTTTACTTTTTTTTTCAAAAGAAAGGTGTATTCTTCGGGTCACAATTTACTTCTTTATTGGGAGAGGGATCTCAGCCTTCAAAATGTAAATTATTGCATATTACAAAGTGGTGCAGCTGAAATGGCGTGGTTTTTTTTTTTAAGTGAAACCAGGCACAGTTTCTCTCACAAACGTAAACAAATGCTTCCCAGCAGAAATCTCTTTTCCTTCTCTCTCCCGCTCCCAAAAATAGCTTTTCAAGTGTGTGATACAATTACATTTTTATTTAGCCTGAACATCAGGAAGGGGCTAAAAATGTTTTGTTTCTCAAACCTGGCAGCTTTACGAGGTGCGGGCTTCAACTCCCAGATTGTGGGAGTTGAAGTCCACACATCTTAAAGTTCCTAAAGTTGAGAAAACTTGGTCTAGATCAGGGGTGTCAAACTCAATTTCATTGAGGGCTGCATCAGCATTGCAGTTGCCCTCAGGGGGCTGGGTGGGTATGGCCAGGGTGGGTGTGGCCTACTGGGTGGGTGTGGCCAGCTCTACATCATTCGCATCAAGGGTGCCTATGGGAGCCTGGGCAGGAGTGGGACAGATCTGAGGGTCTCTGGGCCAGGGCCAAGGCAGTGGGGGCCATTCCCTCACTGTTTCCAGGATGGCTTCGCGGGCCAGATGAAACCACTTCGCGGGCCGCATCCGGCCCCCGGGCCTTGTGTTTGACATGTCTGGTCTAGATGGATACCATCAATCTATTACCTTCATAAAGACATTAAAATAGGCAGGTGGTTGTCTTAATTGCTATTTTTAAGAGAAATCTGCTGACTTAGATTCCCTTGCTGATGTTTTCTTTCCATTTTATAATCATTCTCTTGTCTGTGTGCAAAGCTCCTTAGAATATGTATTTTTGCCCAAATTTGGGGCCTGTTTCTCCCAAATCAATCATGCTGCATTTTTCTCCAGTGATGAACGTTCCTGGCTACCTCCATCCTTTTAATCTGATAGTCAAAGTGCAAGCAAACTGGTCAAACACTGCCTCATTTCCTCCCCCCCCCTTTTTTATTGAGCGGTATATGTCACTATAATCATCTCACCATTATTTATACCTGGGGTGTCCGACCTCGACAACTTTTAAGTCTTGTGGACTTCAATTCCCAGAATTCCCCAGCCAGTTGAAGTCCACAAATTTTAACGCTGCCGAGGTTGGATGCCCTTGGTTTATACAGTCAGCTGCAATCTTGATCTAAGGAAATGTCAGTGTTTTTATATTTCTCTTCCCCAGTTGTAAGGAGAGAATCCTTCAGAATTGAGATTTTTCTCATTGGCCTTCATTTTCTCTTACAGAAAGTGGGACTTCTGGGGTGTTTGTCCAAATATAGAATTATGCAGAGGCAGGGAGAATAGTCATTATCCTACGGTGGATCTAGGTACAGGGGTAGGCAACCTTGGCTCTTTTATGACTCATGGACTTCAACTCCCAGAATTCCTGAGTCAGCTGACTCAGGAATTCTGGAAGTTGAAGTCCATGAATCATAAAAGAGCCAAGGTTACCTACCCCTGATTCTAGGACATTCTGAAGCTGTTCTCTTTCTCACTCACTCCAGTGGCTCCATTCAGACCCCATTCGCAATCCATCAGGTCATGATGGCCTCCTTTAAAGACCAGGAGCCTCCTGTTCTCAAAGATCCATGGGTACCTCACTGGTCACAACTTCAGCCCTTCTTTTCCAGGAGGAACCAGAAGGGTGAGGTGTCGCATCTCGAGAATCTTCTGTCGGGATGAAGTGCAAGTGGGGGAGAGCAAGAGGGAAGAGGGGTTCCTGGTTGGTTTTTTTGGTTGGTTTTTTTTTTAAAGGTGCTAAGATGGCTTCTCCCACCCTCAACTGCAGACATCTGAGCGTTCTTCCGGTGGTGGCAGAGCGGCCATTTTAAGAGTTATTTTAAAATGTAATTTTAACTGGGGATGGGAGGGGGATACGGATTGGGGTTTGTTTTGATGTTTCTGTTGATGTTTCTATTTTGTAAACCGCCCCGTCTATACAAGGGTGAGATTTTCTGTTCATAAATAAATAAATAAAGATGGTTTCTCTGCTGAGATTCCTCCCTTGGCCAGAGAGCAAGGGCCAGGCTACCTTTGTAGATAGAAGTCACCGGAAGGGGAAGAGACTCCCCTTTCCCCTCTTTCAGGCCTTTACACCCATGGGGGAGGGAGAACTGTACTAAGATGAGGGAGAAGGCCAGCATGCTATCCCTGTGTCCCCCGCACTGTCCAGGAGGCAGGTTTTCCCAACTACAAGGAGCCCTTGGCCCATTTTGTGACCATTCAAAGTTACATTTTGTGACCATTCAAAGTTACAACGGCACTGGAAAAAGTGATCTGTGACCACTTTTCACACAACTTGTGGCAGCGTCCCCATGGTCACGCGGTCAAAATTCGGACGCTCGGCAGCTGACTCATATTTATGACGGTTGCGGTGTCCTAGGGTTGTAATCACCTTTTTGTGACCTGACTAACCAAGTCCACGGGGAAGCCAGTTTCACCTAACAATCGTGTTCCTAACGTAACAACTGCAGCGATTCACTTAACAGCTGTGGCCAGAAAGGTCGTAAATTGAGGTAAAATTCACTTAACAAATATTTCACTTAGCAGCAGAAATGCTGGGCTCAATTGTGGTTGTAAGTCGAGGACTACCTGTAATCGGGAAAGTTTAAGACCTGATGTCATGGTTCCGACAGATGAAACTCTTCAAAAGAACTTGGAGGCATTGTTTACCTTAAAGAATCTTTTATTCGAGAAACAAAGTATGGGCACTACATAGTTGAAACCAAAAACTAAATCCCCCTCCCCTGGATTCAGAGTAACAAAGTACAATTCCCTCCTCCAATAAACAGTCATAAATTACATTCCCCAATTACCTTGAAGTGGGGCCTTCTCAACCCTCCAGCCCGCCAAAATGCTATCAGCTCTGGGCCCCATGTCCTTGGTTCCCATGGCTAAGTCATTATCATATGACTAGCTGGACTTTCATCCCTATTCCCCCTCCCAGCATCAACTAATTCTAAAAGCAATAGAGAAAATGGCTGCATTTCCATCTGTTGTCAAAGCAAGAACATCCAATGTTAGCAGCGTTGACACCTGAAGCCTCAGAGATACGGACATATACCCACTCGCTCACCTGTGGCAAATGCTGGGAACCCCCCCTTTTCCCCCCTCTTTTTTTGAGGCAAAGTGGGAGAGGTTGGCTCTTTCCTGTATCCCAGTGGGTGCCCTTGTGGCAGCATTGATTTTGGACACTCCCAAACCTCCAGGGATCAGGAAATGGAGGTCCTTCAAACAGAACATGAGCTTCCAACCACAGCAACACTTCCCAATGGGTGGTAAATTATCTCTTGAGATCCACTGTAAGTGCCTTGGCTTTGCTTGTCCCAAAGGTGCTTTTCCAAAAGGCAACTGGGCTTTTCTTGGGTTTTTTCCTTCAAAACATTTTGCATCAGAAGTGAAATGTTTTCAAGGAAAAAAAAACCCTGTGAAAGTCCACATTCAGCTCATGGTTGTCCCAAAGGTGCAAGGAAGTCCAGTTGCCTGTTGGAAAAGCACCTTTGGGACAACCATGACCTGATCGATTGAGAATTTCCATAGACCTTGACTTTGCTGAATTTCAAGAGGTTTACCGGATGTTGCTCTAGATTTAATTACAAGGCATCCAAATCTCAAGCTAGTCAGAAAACTGATGCTAATATTTGTAGCTCCCCTTCGCTTCCAAAGTTTGTCTTCTGAGGCTGATCTCCAGGGTCCTTGGTGCTCTTTGAACTTGGTGGTTTTCTAAGAAGACATTTCATTACCAAACTAGCTAATGGCATCAGCAGGAGGAGTAGTTTGGTAATGAAATGTCTGCAAGATAACTTCGCTCAGAGACCACAAATTAGTCCACAGCTCAATCCTGAGCTACAAATACTCTTCTATTGATCCAACCTCCATTGATAAAACAGGAGGACATCCAGACCATGAAAGACCCAAGTTTCTCAAGATCCTGGGCCAAGAATGTCTTTCAACCAGCACCGTTCTTGCAGTATCTTGAGGCCTGATCTTCCTGTCAAAGGAGAGAAAGGTGACCAGCAGCTGCTCCTATCAGTCCTTCAGCTCAATGGTCTTGATCTCGTGATCCTCTCTAGTTTTAAGGGATTGATGATCACTTGGATTGTATTTGATACCCTCAGTGGAAGCTCCTTTCCTTCCAGAAGAAGCCCAGCGACTTGGAGATACCTGCTGGTCCTAGGAAAGGCAATGTCCTCCCTTAAATGCTGACCAACAGAAACTAAAGGCAAGGTGTGTAGTCCTTGTAGTATATCCAACTCCCTATAGAATCTAGGGTCAGCAAAGATAGAGGATACTCTGCTTTAGTTCAAGGAATTTAGATGGAAGAGCCCATGATAGGGTAGGTTTTCTGGAATGGTATTCAGAAGTTGTGACCATTAAGGCTTCCATTAAGAGAGAGGGAGGCAGAATCAGGAGTGTCCATACCAGTTGGAAGGGACCTTGGAGATCTTCTAGTCCAACCCATTGCTCAAGGTGGAAACTATACTATTTCATACAAATGGCTGTCTGGTCTCTTCTTCAAAATCTCCAGTGATGGAGCACCCACAACTGAAGGCAAGTCATGCCACTGATTAATTTTTCTCACTGTCAGGAAATTTCTTCCTAGCATTGGAGAGCGATGAACCTGCCTTGTCCTTTACTCACATGAATTTATTTATATAGGGTCTTCTCTACTGAGACCATCAGCTGCCCACCAGTATCAATGATTATCATGTATTTATCTCCTGTCTTTATTATTTTTTATAAATATCTCAAGGTGGCAAAAATATCTGATACTACTCTTGTTTTCCCTACAAAGAGGTTACCTGACTGGCTTTCATGCTTAAGGCAGGACTAGAACTCACCATCTCCTGGTGATTGGCACAGTCACCCAGCCGGCTTTTGTGCTGAAGGCCGGGCTAGAACTTACCGTCCCCTGGTTTCTAGTCTGCTGCCTTAATCACTAGATAAAACTCGTCCAATCCCTATTGAAACCTTTGCCTGAATTGTCCCTAAGCCTAGGTGATTTCTTAACCACCCTATTTCTTAAAAAAATGAGGCACGCTGGCTGAGGAATTCTGGGAGGTGAAGTCCACAAGTCATAAAAGGGCCATGTTTAAGAGACCCCTGATCTAGATTCAACTTTCACAATTGAGGTGAATTTGGTCTTTTGCCAAGGCAAGGAAGTAAAATTAAAGGACTGGCCTAAGAGGATATGAGAATTCAAGATGTACCAGAGCAGAACAGAGGAATTTATAGTCTCATTGTTTCCCAGTGATTTATTTTGGTGGTGAGGAGAACTCCCTCTGAGCTGCAGATCCTCCCCAGCCATAATCTTAAAACTGGATCAAGGCCTGTACCAAGCTAATCTATGAGACTAAAATAAATTTGCTTTACAGGGTTTATGAATCACACCGTCATCCGTTAGAAGTACAGATAACACTAATAATATCTGGGAAACATCACTCAGCCATGCCATGCCATGCCATGTGCTTCTCCATATTTTCCTTTATAAATATTAGCTCTTAGATTTTGGCTGAAGCATCCTTCAGGGCCCCAGAAAGCAGTCCTTACCAGGGATCAAGTTAAGATCTCCCTCAGATAGGACCTCACCCCAGTAAATCTCGCCTCAGGATGCAGAGAAACCCCCCCCCCCCCGAAAACATTCAATTTACCATGAAGATCTCTTTTCTACAGCAGAGGAAGAGTATCTTAACTCCAGCCCACTGGCATCATTTTCAGAGCACCCATCAATTTTGAGAACTTGCATGGAATCCAGCATGTCTAAAATCTCAACTTTTATTTCTTTTCATTTTCTTTTCTGGATTGTCATTCTGGAACTGGAAAAGGAAGCTTCTCCTCTGCCGTAGCAGGCAACTTTGAGAACTTAGAACATAGAATTGTAGGGCTTGAAGGGACCTTGGAGGTCTTCTAGTCCAACCCTCTGCTCAAGGGTAGGAGACCTTGTAGCTTTTTCTAGCCTCGCCCTTAGCCTGAGAGGGAGAGATCTCCACAAATGTGGTTTGTCTCCACTACAGAGAAAAAACACTGTGGAGAAAAAGAGTAAATCCCAGTGTACAGGTTCAGATAGTCCTCAACGTAACAACCGTTCGTTTAGCGACTGTTCCAAGTTACAACAGCACTGAAAAAAGTGATCGATGACCGGTTTTCACACTTATGACCATTGTAGCATCCCAGTGATCAAAATTCAGGCCCTTGGCAATTGGCTCGCATTTATGACGGTTGCAGCATCCCAGGGTCACGTGATCCCCTTTTGCGGTCTTCTGACGAGCAACGTTTATTTATTTATTTATTTATGTATTTAATTAGATTTGTATACCGCCCTTTCCCGAAGGACTCAGGGCGGTTTACAGGGTAATTAAAACAAGAAATACAAAAGTTAAAAACGATTAAAAAATTACAACAGTCCCTGAAAAAGTAAAAGCCCCCAATTAAAATTAGAATTAAAATTCTCAGCCTGGGCCAGAGAGCTCGAAGAGCCAGGTCTTCAGGTCCCGGCGGAATGAACAGAGGTCGGGGGCAGTCCTCAGCTCCACGGGCAGCTGGTTCCAGAGGGCAGGCGCACCCACTGAGAAGGCCCTCCCCCTGGGTGTTACCCGCCGGCAATCTTTTACCGGCGGCACCCTGAGAAGACCCTCCCTGTGGGAGCGCACTGGACGAAGGGAGCTTGATGCTGGCACTAGGTGTTCCCTCAGATATCCCGGACCAAAGCCATTTAGGGCTTTATAGGTCATTACCAGCACCGTGAATCTCACCCGGTTAATGGAGAAGCCTGATTTGCATAACAACGGTGGTACTAACTTAACAACTGCAGTGATTGTGTAACTGTGGCCAGAAAGGTCGTAAAATGGGGCAAAATTCACTTAACAATTGTCCTGCTTAGCAACAGAAATTTTGGGCTCTGTTGTGGCTGTAAGTTGAGGACTACCTGTAGTCTTCAACTTACAACCACTTGTTAAATGAACATTTGAAGTAACAACTGCACTGAAAAAAGTGATTTATGATCGGTTCTCACACTTACAACCATCTGCAGTCACGTGATCAGGATTTGGGTGCTTGGCAACCATCAGGAATTTATAATGGTTACAGCATCCAGCAGTCAAGTGATCACCATTTGTGACCAAGCCAACTTTCAACAAAAGTCAGTAGGGATGTTAGTGGGTAAGGTCACAAGATGATGATGATAACAACAACAACAACAACAACATTCAGTATAACTCAATGAAATGGTGTTTAGAAAGGATTTATTTCCAGATAATCAAGGCAAAACTTACTTTGCTGTGGACTGGTCCGGTATAAACATTTCTGTCTATTTTCATAGGTAAAAAAGGGAGTGATTCCCCCATTCCAGCTAAACTGGATTACAACTGTAGTCACGTGTGTTGTATAGTTGGTTAGAACAAAGAAGTTACCCGCCTGGCACACAGCCAGGAAATCCTGTAATAAACTGTGAAAGCTCCACCTACTTAATTAGAAAGCATGGTATTCACTATACAGCTATACTACAATTCCCATAAGGCATCTCTTGAGGAAATAATGTTTAACCCTGTAAATGCTACATGTTCTTACATACAATGCTACTAAGGGTGCTGTATTAACCCTGTAAATGCTGAATACACAAACACAATTCTTAATTCCTAAACTTGATAAAAAATGGAGCAGCTGAATGTATACTGGTTCAGCACAAGCCCCCTGCTCAGGCAGGAAGCCCTATACCATTTCAGACAAATGGCTGACCAGTCTCTTCTTAAAACCTTCCAATGTTGGAGCATTCACAGCTTCTGGAGGCAGGTTGTTCCACTGATTGTTCTGTCAGAAAATTTCTCCTTAGTTCTAGATTGCTTCTCTCTTTGGTTAGTTTCCATCTTTTGCTTCTTGTCCTGCTTTCAGGTGCTTTGGAGAATAGCTTGACTCCCTCTTCTTTGGGGCAGCCCCTGAGATATTGGAACACTGCTATCATGTCACCCCTCATCCTTCTCTTCATTAAACCACACATTCCCAATTCCAGCAACCATTCCTTATATGTTTTAGCCTCCAGCCCCCTGATCATCTTTGTTGCTCTTCTCTGCAGTCTTTCTAGAGTCTCAACATCTTTTGTACACCGTGGTAACCAAAACTGGATGCACTACTCCAAGTGTGGCCTTACCAAGGCATTGTAAAGTGGTATTAACACTTCATGTGATCTTGATTCTATCCCTCTGTTAATGCAGCCTAGCAGTGTGTTGGCTTTTTTGGCAGCTGCAGCACACGGCTGGCTCATATTTAAGTGATTGTCCACTAGGACTCCGAGATCCCTCTCATAGTTACTACTATTGATCAAGGTACCTCCTATAGCAGTGATGGCAAACCTTTTAGAGACCGAGTGACCAAACTGCAACCCCAAATCCACTTATGTGTCGTCGAGTGCCAGGTGGGTGTAGCCCATTGGGTGGGTATGGCCATTTGGGTGGGTGTGGCCTATTGGGTGGGCTTGGCTGTGGTGGTAACGGCAGACTGGGTGGGACTGAAAAGTTCAATCAGTCAATTCCAACTTTGCCAGATCTTTTTTTTCCCCACAAGAAGTTGAAATTGAATCAATTGAACCTTTTTTTTTGCACACAGCAGTGGAGGCCTAAAGCGAAAAAGTTTTATAAAACCCAGTTGAAGGCCTTGGACTGGGGCGATGGTGCACGTGCCCACAGAGAGGGCTCTATGTGTCACCTGTGGCACACGTGCCACAGGTTCGCCACCACTGTCCTATACTATACCTGTACATTTGATTTTTCTTGCCTAAATGTAGAACCTTACTTTTTTCACCATTGAATTTCATTTTGTTAGATAGCGCCCAGTGTTCAAGTCTGTCCAGATCCTCCTGTATCTTAAGCCTGTCTTCTGGAGTGTTGGCTATTCCTGCCAGCTTGGTGTCGTCTGCAAATTTGATGAGTTCCCCATTTATCCCCTCGTGCAAATCGTTGATAAAGATGGTGGAGAGTACTGGGCCCAGAACAGAGCCCTGGGGCACCCCACTACACACTTCCCTCCATGTAGATGCAGTTCCATTGAGGACCACACGCTGAGTCCGGCCTGTCAGCCAGCTACGAATCCATCTGGTGGTGATGCTGTCTAACCCACATTTTTCTATATTATCAAGGAGTAGTTTGTGATCTACTTTATCAGATGCCTTACTGAAGTCTAAGTAACGTATATCCACAGCATTCCTCTGATCCACTAATTTTGTCACTTGGTCAAAGAATGCAATAAGATTTGTCTGGCATGATCTGTTTTTGACCAACCCATGTTACCTTTTAATAATGACTTTGTTTGCCTCTAGGTGCTCGCTGATTCGTTGTTTGATTATCTTTTCTAGAATCTTCCCAGGTATTGAGGTCAGGCTGATAGGTCTGTAATTTCCTGGATCCATTTTTTTTCCTTTTTTGAAGATGGGAACTACATCAGCTCTTTTCCAATCCTCTGGTAGTTCCCCAGTGCTCCAGGATCTTTGAAAAATATAGTTCAGTGGTTCTGAGATCACATCTGCCAGTTCCTTGAGAACTTTGGGGTGTAATCCGTCTGGTCCTGGTGATTTGAACTTGTCTAGGCTGGACAGGTGTTCACTTACCATTTTCTTATCTATCTTAACCTGTGTTTCTATTCTGTTTTTATGGCACTATTTTTGATAGGTTGGTCTGGTTTTTCCCTTTGTGTAAAGACAGATTCAAAAAACGAATTAAAGAGTTCTGCTTTCTCCCTGTTGCTCGTCACCTTCTTGCCACTTTCACCCACTAATGGGCCAATCATTTCCTTCACTTTCTTCTTGTTTTTTACATGTTGAAAAAACCTTTTTTTTGTTATTTTTGACTTTGGTCGCAAGCCTTAGTTCATTTTGAGCCTTAGCTTTCCTCACTTCATCTTGCAGGTTCGGGCTATTTGCTGATATTCTGACTTAGTTATGTGCTCCTCTTTCCACTTCTTATACTTGTCCTTTTTCAATTTGTCAGAGAGTTCTTTATGCAGCCATGCTGGTTTCTTTTGAGAGCTGTTATTTTTCCTCTTCATTGGTATTGTACTAGACTGGGCCTTTATTATCTCACTTTTCAAAATTTCCCAAGCTTCTTGAGTTGTTTTCCCCTTGAGGATTCTCATCCATGGAATCCTTCCCAAGCCCTCTCTTCGTTTATTGAAATTAGCTCTCTTAAAGTCCAAGACTCTAGTTTGACTGTATTCTATTGCTTGTGCTTCCATAATGTTGAATTCCAATATTGCATGATCACTTCTTCCCAAGGTTCCTGTGGCTTCAACACCTTCTATCATTTCATCTCTGTTAGTGAGAATTAGATCCAAAATGGCTAATCCCCTAGTTCCCTTCTCTACTTTTTGGGTGACAAAGTTTTCTACTAGGTTTGTCAGGAATCTGTTTGATCTTCCACTTGGTGCAGAGTTTGTCTCCCAGTTGATGTCAGGGTAGTTAAAATCCCCCATTACTATTGTGATGCACTTCCTACATACCTTAGTTAGTTGACTAGCAAAAAGTTCATCTATTTCCTCTGTTTGGTTGGGTGGCCTATAGTATACATATCCTACTTTTCACATCCATTACGTTTTATTTTGAGGACATAATATAAGAGGATCATAAAATCTACCTTTAGGGTGCCTTAGTGTTTTAATGAAGCTCTTATTTTTAGGCGATCAGCCAGTAGAGTATTTTGAACTGAACAAGCAGGAAATTGGAGTGATGCAATTCTTTGCATACTCATTCAAAAAATGTTTCATTTAGTGCTGTTTTTTTTTAACTTCAGGAAGAATAGATAAAATCTGCCACTTAAAATTGGCTCCTATTGCATGCAATATTGCTTTAATTTAAAAAAAACTGTCAGTTAAAATTCTATTTATTTTAGTTAAATTGTACTGGTTTTAATCTTAGGCACATCTATTTAGAAATGAGACTTGCATCAAAAGACACCAAAGCTGTAGATTAAAAATTAAATTCCTGGTCAGAAAGGTTCCTGTTTTCCAAAGATTACAAACAAAACTTCTCTGGCCACAAAAGATTTAATTCAATATGACCTTCTTTGTTTATGTCATATAGTATGGTTTATTTTAATTGTGATGCTTTTGACATGAATAAACAAACAAAGCTTCTTTGTGGGGAAAATACAATAGTAAACAATCCTATCCTATAAGGTTGGTGTATCAACTATCGGATGATAGAGTAATAAGTATGCTACTCTGAGATCTTGAAGGAAAGATATAAATCTAATACATAATAAAGAAAAAAACACCTGTTTTGTACTCCAAAAGATTCCTTCCTTCATTTCTCAGCCTGAAGAGGCAGGAAACTTTTGTTTGCCAGGGATTCAAAGTTGAACATAAAAATATATAAACATATATATATCTGTGTGTGTGTGTGTCTGTCTGTCTGTCTGTCTCTGTGTGTGTCTGTCTGTTTGTGTGTCTGTGTCTGTGTGTGTGTGTGTGTGTGTGTGTGTGTGTGTCTGTGTCTGTGTCTGTGTGTGTCTCTGTGTGTGTGTCTGTGTGTGTATGTCTGTGTGTGTCTGTGTCTGTGTGTCTGTGTGTGTCTGTGTCTGTGTCTGTCTCTGTGTGTCTCTGTGTGTCTCTGTGTGTCTCTCTGTGTGTGTTTAGTTTAGTTTAGTTTTATTTGATTTCTATACCGCCCTTCTCCCTAGGGACTCAGGGCGGTTCACAGGGCATATATAAATAACGATACAAAAGTTAAAAAGAAATTAAACCAGTGCCCAGTTAAAAAACAATAATAAAGTACTAAAAAACACCAATTTAAAAACCCATATTCCCCATCAGGCCAGACCAGCTAATTCAAATAAGTGGGTCTTCAGCCCGCGGCGGAAGGTTCGGAGGTCTGATGCCATCCGGAGCTCAACCGGCAGTTGGTTCCATAATGCCGGAGCGCCCACAGAGAAGGCCCTCCCCCTGGGGGCCACCAGTCGGCATTCCCTGACCGGAGGCACCCTGAGGAGGCCCTCCCTGTGGGCACGTACTGGGCGGAGGGAAGTTGACGCCGGCAGCAGGTGGTCCCTGAGGTAACCCGGACCCATGCCATGTAAGGACTTAAAGATCATGACCAAGACCTTGAACCTCACCCAGAAGACAACTGGTAACCAATGCAGCTCGCGGAGCAAAGGTGTAACATGGGAGTACCGGGAAACTCCCAAGACAACTCTCGCGGCCGCATTCTGTACCAGTTGGAGCCTCCGAGTGGTCTTCAAGGGAAGCCCCATGTAGAGAGCATTACAGTAGTCAAGGCGAGAGGTCACGAGCGCATGAGTGACCGTACACAGGGCATCCCGGTCCAGATAGGGCCGCAACTGGCGCACCAGGCGAACCTGGGCGAAAGCCCCCCTGTGTGTGTTAAGTATTTGTCAAGTCTTTTTGAATACCTTGCTAGTTAAATCTTCTTTCCTGTTTCAGCCTAACCCAAGGCTATCGGTAGGCTATAGTCACAACTTACGACAGTTCATTATTTGTGTAAATTATTCAAATTGCTAATAAATATCAGCCTCCCTAATTCTTTATTAGCAATATATGGTAAAGGTTCCCCCGCACATGCGTGCTAGTCGTTTCCGACTCTAGGGGCCAGTGCTCATCTCCGTGTTTCAAAGCCGAAGAGCCAGCGCTTGTCCGAGGACGTCTCCGTGGTCATGTGGCCGCCAAAGGCTCACGGAACGCTGCTACCTTCCCACCGTAGTGGTCCCTATTTTTCTACTTGCATTTTTACATGCTTTCGAACTGCTAGGTTGGCAGAAGCTGGGACGAGTAACAGGCGCTCACTCTGTTACACAGCACTCGGGATTTGACCCGCCAAACTGCCGACCTTCTGATCGACAAGCTCAGTGTCCTAACCCACTGAGCCACCGCAACATACATACATTATATATATATATATATATATATATATATATATATATATATATATATATATATATATATATATATATATATATATATATATATATATATATATATATATATGTGTGTGTGTGTGTGTGTGTGTGTGTGTGTGTGTGTGTGTTTTCTGAGGTTTTCGCAGGTGTTTGTATGTAGATCTTTGGTCATTCGGGTTTTTCCCCCACGTAGAATTGGAGGTATCAGGGCAACGTTTCTACGAAATCTAATCCGTCATCCTCAGGCTGGTGGCTTCAGCTTCGTTCTTCTGGGAGAAGTGTGTCATCTTTACCTTTATGTGTGTGTGTGTGTGTGTGTGTATGTAAGTATATGCATATGTATGTGTGTGTGTGTGTGTGTGTGTGTGTGTGTGTGTGTGTGTGTGTGTGGTGCAAAGTCTGAGGCCCCAGATTTGATAACAACCCATATGAAAAAGACGAGTTGTTCAAGCATCGTATAGAAGAGCCTTGGAATTATAGTCTTAAAGATGTTTATGTCAATGTCACGAGTAAATTAACATGCTGAAGGCATCATGATCAATTTGTCAATTTGGTTAAAGAACCAGGCAAGAAGCCAGGAGACGGTGAGTTCTAGTCCTGCCTTAGGCAATGAAAGCTGGCTGGGTGACCTCTCTCAATCCAACTCACCACTCAGGGCTGTTGTTGTGGGGAAAATAAGAGGAGGAAGGCATGTTGTGTGTGTTCGCTGCCTTGAGTTATTTATAAAAAATAATAAAGGTGGGATATAAATAATTTAAAAATTCACAAACAAATACATTTTAACAGGGTTGCCAATCGCACATTCTAGAGCAGTGTTTCTCAAACTCAGCCACATTAAGTTGGGTGGGCTTCAACTCCCAGAAACCTGGCTGGGGAAATTCTGGAAGTTGAAGTCTACCCATCTTAACATGGCTGAGATTGAGAAACATTGACCTAGAACAGGGGTCTTCAAACTTGGCCCTTTTATGACTTGTGGACTCCCATAAATCCTCGGCCAGTGAGTCCACAAGTCATAAAAGGGCCAAGTTTGAAGACCCCTGGCTTAAGCCATCAGATCGAAACCAAATCCCCTCAAGGTTAATGTGAAGATAAATTGGAGATGTGGAGGCTCAAATGCAAGCAACGTCAAAACTGGTTCCATTGCACATGTTGGAGATATTGCTGGATATGTTGGATGTGACGACATCCCTTCCCTGCAAAGAGTACAATGATCAGAAAAACCCATCTTCATGGCTTTCAACAGTGCAGGAAATGCTCTGGAGAATGAAATGAAGATAGCGGTTGGTCTCCTCAACGGGCTGCTCTCCAGATGTCTTGATTTCTGTGCAGAAGATATTTCCTCAAGCTACAGCAGAATGAGGAAGCGATCGAACCATGAGATAGGAAGCAGACCTAGTCCATTAGTCTCATCCACTCTCGGAGCTGGTCCTTGTGAACACACACACACGTCTCCAGTTTCAAGAGCTGGTTTATGTCTTCCTATTTAGTTCACTAAACTATGGTGCTGGAGAAGACTCCTGCGAGTCCCTTGGACTGCAAGGCGTTCAAACCGGTCAGTCCTAGAGGAGATCAACCCTGACTGCTCTTTAGAAGGCCAGATCCTGAAGTTGAAACTCAAATATTTTGGCCACCTAATGAGAAGGAAGGACTCACTGGAGAAGAGCCTAATGCTGCGAAAGGTTGAGGGCAAGAGAAGAAGAAGAAGAAGAAGAAGAAGAAGAAGAAGAAGAAGAAGAAGAAGAAGAAGAAGAAGAAGAAGAAGAAGAAGAAGAAGAAGAAGAAGAAGAAGAAGAAGAAGAAGAAGAAGAAGAAGATGATGATCAACAACAAACTTAGAAGGGACCTTGGAGGTCTTCTAATCTAGTCCAACCCCCTGCTCAGTCAGGAAACCCTATACCATTTCAGACAAATTGTTGTCCAGTCTCTTCTTAAAAACTTCCAGTATTGGAGGATTTACAACTTCTGGTGGCAAGATGTTCCACTGATTAATTGTTCTCACTGTCAGGAGATTTCTCCTTAGTTCTAGGTTGCTTCTCTCCTTGGTTAGTTTCCATCCGTTGCTTCTTGTCCTGCCTTCAGGCGCTTTGGAAACTAGCTTGAGTCCCTCCTCTTTGGGGCAGCCCCTGAGATATTGGAACACTGCTATCATGTCCCCCCTCGTCCTTCTCTTCATTAAACTACACATACCCAATTCCAGCAACCGTTCCCTATATGTTTTAGTCTCCAGTCCCCCAATCATCTTTGTTGCCCTTCTCTGTACCCTTTCTAGAGTCTCAACATCTGTTTTTACATCATGGTGACCAAAACTGGATGCAGTATTCATCCAATATCAAGAGAACTAGACCTGCCTCCATTTCTTATCTAGCAAATCTTGATCACTTGGATGCTTAGGCAAGGTTGGACAGCATCTCAAAAGTCCTTCCCATACAGCACAGATGACCCATCCCATTTTGGAGAAGTTTCAGAGCCTGTGGATTCTTTCCAATACTGTAAGACCAGTTGGTTAAATTCCTACATGCCTCGGCTGTCCAGATCAAAGTTCTTGTGTCACGGATGCAGAAGCAGAGGTGGCTTATCTACTTCGGTCCTTCCTTGATCCGAGTTGTAAATCTGGCATGGGGTTCTTGCTTCTTCCTCTTTACCCCAAGCCTTTTAGGGAAGGGGTTACCCAAAGAAACCACACCAGCTAACTGCTTGAGTAACTCTCTTGGGCAGTTGAAACAGACCCAGGCAGGCTATCAACCACCCATTGCATGACACATCCAAGCCCTCCTCAAAGGATTTGCTGCTGTAAGCATGTTCCAAAAAGTGAAGGAGGCTTCCTTTATTTCATTTCTTCATTGGGCAACAGGTCACTTCTTTAAGGCTGAAGAGGCTTGCAGTTTTTTTCCCTCCAGATCGGAAAAGATGGGGAGAGCAGACTTGCAGCTCCTGAGGACACGGCTGGTCCTTTGGGTCCTGCTCCAGGCAGGTAAAGCTAACATTTCTTTTCGTTAGATTCAGAATATCATTTAATTTAATTCATTTAATTTGTGTCTTGCCTTTATTATTATAATAACAAACGTCTCCAGGCAATGAGGGGATAGATGGGGAACTCATCAAATTTGCAGACGACACCAAGCTGGCAGGAATAGCCAACGCTCCAGAAGATAGGCTTAAGATGCAGAAGGATCTGGACAGACTCAAACACTGGGCGCTATCTAACAAAATGAAATTCAATGGTGAAAAAAGTAAGGTTCTGCATTTAGGCAGGAAAAATCAAATGCATAGGTATAGTATAGGTGGTACCTTGCTCAATAGTAGTAACTGTGAGAGGGATCTCGGAGTCCTAGTGGACAATCACTTCAATATGAGCCAGCAGTGTGCTGCAGCTGCCAAAAAAGCCAACACATTGCTAGGCTGCATTAACAGAGGGATAGAATCAAGATCAAGTGAAGTACTAATACCACTTTACAATGCTTTGGTAAGGCCACACCTGGAATACTGCATCCAGTTTTGGTCACCACGATGTAAAAAAGATGTCGAGACTCTAGAAAGGGTACAGAGAAGGGCAACAAAGATGATTAGGGGGCTGGAGGCCAAAACATATAGGGAACGGTTGCTGGAATTGGGTATGTGTAGTTTAATGAAGAGAAGGGTGAGGGGTGACATGATAGCAGTGTTCCAATATCTCAGGGGCTGCCCCAAAGAAGAGGGAGTCAAGCTATTCTCCAAAGCTCCTGAAGGCAGGACAAGAAGCAACGGATGGAAACTAGTCAAGGAGAGAAGCAACCTGGAACTAAGGAGAAACTTCCTGACAGTTAGAACAATTAACCAGTGGAACAACCTCCCTCCAGAAGCGGTGAATGCTCCAACACTGGAGGTTTTTAAGAAGAGACTGGACAGCCATTTGCCTGAAATGGTATAAGGTTTCCTGCCTGAGCAGGGGGTTGGACCAGATGACCTCCAAGGTCCCTTCCAACTTTTTTATTATTATTATTATTATTATTATTATTATTATTATTATTATTATTATTATTATTATTATTATTATTATTATTATTATTATTATTATTATTATTATTATTATTATTATTATTATTATTATTATTTTATTATTATTATTAATCCAGGGGTAGGCAACCTTGGCTCCTTTTATGACTTGTGGACTTCAACTCCCAGAATTCCTGAGCTAGCCACGCTGAGGGGAAAGGGAGAGGTTTCCAAGCTGAGCCATGCTGGCTCAGGAATTCTGGGAGTTGAAGTCCACGAGTCATGAAGGAGCCAAGTTTGAGGACCCCTGCTTTAATCCCTTTATTCGGGGACTAAGTAACTTGGTCCTTAATCATTTCCTCCCTTTGTGCTTCTTTGTGTAGGTCTTTGTTTTGCTGCTGGGATCCGGAGAACGTGGGTCATTGGAGGCAAGGAAGTGACACCCCATTCTCGGCCCTTTATGGCCTCCATCCAACTGGACAACAGACACCTCTGTGGTGGCTTCTTGGTGAGACGGAGATGGGTGATGACAGCAGCTCATTGTCAGATCCCCAAGTGAGTAAGAACTTACCCCACTCCCTTCTAGCACCGACAATGTTACCTAGTTGGGTCATGAAACATCTGCAGGCAAACCACCAAGGTCAGAGAGCACCAAGGACCCCACAACTCAACCCTGAGCTACTTCTGTTGGTCTTCTATTCTCTTCTATTGGTAAATAACAACCAGTGTGACGTGTTGCAAATACTACATGACAAACAGATCAAATTATTCCCTCTCAAGGAGATTATTATTCTCCAGTAAGCCTGCATGCAAAGTCAGCTGGACTAGAGCTCCAATTTGTACCAAATAGCCTGAGAGTGTCTCCAGAATAATGGTTGGGGAATTCTGGGAATTGAAGTCCACACGTCGTAAAGTGGCCAGGGTTGAGAAACATTTCTAAATCCTTTTCTGCGTTTGCACAGTGTTGCTCACATGATGGGTTTGCCTAAATGTTTGCATAACTTAATACAACGACTGAGGAACAAATTGATGGTGGTGGCAGCAGATAGGGCTTCTTTGATGAATGTTTTCAGTAACTAGGAGTTTCTTTGATTAATGTTTTCAGTTCTTGAAGGGATAAAGAAAGCTACCGTATTTTCCGGCGTATAAGACGACTTTTTAACCCATGAAAATCTTCTCAAAAGTTGGGGGGTCGTCTTATACGCCCAGTCGTTTTATACGCCCGAAAATAGTACATAAATCAATCGAGCGCCCCCGTTCTTGCAAAGCAACTTCAAGCCTCCTTAGTCCAGTCCCCCCTCCAACGTGACTCTCCCTTCCCACCCCCAAGAGCCTCTAAGCCCCTTCCCCTCCCCCTTGCAAACGCCAGACCCCGGGAGCGACAGGAAGCCCCCCCCCTCGCCCAAGCGGCATCTGAGCATAAGCAGATTGCGCTGGGACGTGCAGGCTGCCGAAAGGTGGGGACTCGGAGTTCCCGCGGTGGTTGCGGATTCTGGCGTGCCATTTGCAGAGTCCGGCCTGGAAGAGCGCGTCGTGTAAACGCAGCTCTTGTATTTATTCCAAAGGGTGGGTGGAAGGAAAAGCCCCTTTCGGCTCCGGCGTGGCTGCAAGTCGGCGAGCCCGGGAAGGCACGCCCTCCCCTCTCACTGTGGAGGAAGCAGGGCAGGATGGCGTCGGGCGGGAGCCGGCAGGGCAGTCCTGCGCACGCGCGTGCTCCCCGGCTGCTAAGGAGTCCTCAGGGAGCCGTGGCAGGCGCCTCACGCCCTTCCTTCTCGAGGCGGCACTGGCGGAGCCGTCTGGCGTTGGGCGGGAACCGGCAGGGCTTTGCACCCTTCTGCATCAGACGGGTCTGAATCAGGCTTGTGTCAGACTTTTGGCAACTGGCATGTAAGTATTTTCCGGCGTATAAGACGAAAAATCTTGAAAATCTTCTCAAAAGTCGGGGGTTGTCTTATACGCACAGTCGTCTTATACGCCGGAAAATATGGTATGTAGACCCTGATAAGAGAACTGGTTCAAACTTGCCAAGGACAAGGATTCTCTTTTATCATACATTGACTTAGAACCTAGAATAATAGGGTTGGAAGGGATCTTGGAGGTCTTCTAGACTAACCCTTTATTCATGCCGGAGATCCTATACCGTTCTAGACAAATGGCTGTCCAATCTCTTCTTTAAAAACTTGCAGTGTTGGATCGTTCACAGCTTCTGGAGGCAAGCCGTTCCACTGATTAATTGTTCTCACTGTCAGGAAGTTTCTCCTTAGTCCTCGTTCTTTCTTTAATGATCTTTAACTTTAATAATTTGCAGACTCATTTTAAGATGAAAAACACATCTCTTAAATAGGTAGAGGAGCATTAACGAGATCACAAATTATGGGATGTTGCGCGCCACATGCTAGAACCTCTGAGCATGTACGTTGCATCAGCGATGGGTCAAAGGCTGTTAGTCAGTGAAAGAACTCATTCCAAACCCAATATGGTTGAACTCTGTATAGGGGATCCTCGACTTACGACCACAACGAAGCCCAACATTTCCACTACTAAGCAACACAGTTAAGTGAGTTGTATACCCCATTTTCAACCTTTTTTCCCCCCAGGGTTGTTAAACAAATCACTGCAGTTGTTAAGTGAAACATGCAGTTATGAAGCCAAGCTGACTTCCCCCATTGATTTTCCTTTTTTCAGGAAAGTTGTGAAGGGTGAATACATGACCATTATATTATATGCCAGTTGCCAAGTGCCCGAATGTTGATCACGTGACCATGGGGATGCTGCAAAGGTCGTAAGTGTGAAAAACGGTCGTAAGTCCCTTTTTTTCATTGCCATTGTAACTTTGAATGGTCACTAAATGAACGCTTGTAAGTCAAGGACTAACTGTATAAAGGAATCCTCCACCTTTTTAAGGGGCTCCTCAAATGCTGTTTTTGCTTGTGTACATAAATAAAGAGTAGATTTTGAGAATCCAGCTCGGATTCTCAGGTAAAGCGAACTAGGCAGACGGATCTGCTGACATTGATGGCTAACATAACTGTGAGTTCACTAAAGGGCCAAACTCCATTTTAAAAATAGGTGTGTGCGCATAAAGGTACTCCTCGACTTACAACAGATTGTTTAGTGACCGTTCAAAGTTACCATGGCCCTGCAAAATGTGACTTGTGACCATTTTTCACAGTTACAACCATAGCAGCATTCCCACGTGGTCACGTGATCAAAATTCAGATGCTTGGCAACTGGTTCATGTTTATGACCGTTGCTTGTATCCCAAGGTCCTGTGATCACCTTTTGGGACTGTCTCAAAATCAAAGTCAACGGGGAAGCCAGATTCACTTAACATGTTACTAACTTATCAGCTGCAGTGACTCACTTAACAACCATGCCAAGAAAGGTTGTAAAATGGAGCAAAACTCACTTAACAATTCTTTTCACTTACGTAATAACAGAAACTTGGGGCTTAATTATAGTCGTAAGTTGAGGACTACCTGTATTGCCCTATTTCCCAAAAACTAAGTTTCTCTTGAAGAGAGTGTTGAAGGAAAAGTCTTCATCATGGTTCAGTCCAAGCCGGAAATAAACAACATGCCGACTGCTTTAGAAAGAAGATTGCAGTTTATTGAAGAGGAGAGCCAGACAGGAAGATGGCTCTGGAAGCAAAGAGAGCGAGCACACGTAGGGAGTAGGGTTTTATACCCTCTGGGGCTCTTGAGGTTGTTTCCTGTTCCTGTTTGAGGCTTTGTATTTCCTGTGCCATGTATTTTGACCTGAGTGAGTGTGCCCCTCTGGCATCTCTGTGTTAATCCTATTATGTCCTATCTTAGAATTTAGGTGGGGTATGTAGATTTTATATATGGGACGCGGTGGCTCAGTGGGTTAGGACGCTGAGCTTGTTGATCAGAAGGTCGGCAGTTTGGCAGGTCAAATCCCGAGTGATGCGTAACAGAGTGAGCACCTGTTACTCGTCCCAGCTTCTGCCAACCTAGCAGTTCGAAAGCACGTAAAAATGCAAGTAGAAAAATAGGGACCACTCCGGTGGGAAGGTAACAGCGTTCCGTGCACCTTTGGCGTCTAGTCATGCCGGCCACATGACCACGGAGACGTCCTCGGACAAGCGCTGGCTCTTCGGCTTTGAAACGGAGATGAGCACCGGCCCCTAGAGTCGGAAACGACTAGCACGCGTGTGCAGGGGAACCTTTACCTTTACCTTTACCTATGTAGATTTTAGGTGTCTTTGTCTTCTTAATCTTCCAGCTTCAACCTTTTTGAATCATTTACATCTGTATTTCTACAGAGCTGTTTTCTGCCTAGGGGAGGGAGACTTGGGGCTATTAAGAAAAACTGGGCATGCTTTTCTGCCTCTTTAAGGTCCTTTGATGAAATCTATTTTTCTGCCCTTTTAATATTTCCTTCTCTGGGGGGCTGTCTTCCCACAAGAGGTTATGTTTCTTTTTCTTGTGGAAATTGTCTTATGCAGTAGGGACCAATATTGCCACTTCTAACCTTTTCTCAATTTATCCCAGCAGGCGGTCCTCACAGTTTCGTGTCATCCTCGGTGCTCATTCACTCAAGACTCCTGAGACCTCCCAGCAAATCTTTGGAATCAAGAACTCCATTGCTCACCCACTTTTCGAAGCTGAGACAGTGAAAAATGACATCCGTTTACTCAAAGTGAGTGTGAGGAGAGAAACAGGCATCTGTTTGGGTATACAATGGCAGAAGAATAGCATTATATTATTTTGCTACCGCACATTGCAAAGAAATGTCTTTTTCTGATAAAAGTCTCAGTTAAAGGATATTAATGTTTAGTGCAAGATCCTAAGGCCAGGCCTTCCTTCCTTCCTTCCTTCCTTCCTTCCTTCCTTCCTTCCTTCCTTCCTCCCTCCCTCCCTCCCTCCCTCCCTCCCTCCCTCCCTTCCTTCCTTCCTTCCTTCCTTCCTTCCTTCCTTCCTTCCTTCCTTCCTTCCTTCCTTCCTTCCTTCTCCCTTCCCTTCCCTTCCCCTCCCCTTCCTTCCCTTCCTCTTGTTTTAAATTTAGGGAAGGGTTTGCACAACTTATTCAGCCAGATCAGTTACAAAACTTGCTTTTCATTTGCAAAACTGATGCTTTAAAAAAGATTTAATTAAATGGTCGAGAAATGAGAAATTATGCTGAAGGCTATTTACATTAATAAAAATATGCTCTTTTGCTGAACTATTATTTACTGCCGCAAAATAAAGCAAGATTCCAGTTACTTACTGGAGTCTCAATAAATGGTAAATTTAAAAAAGCATCCCGGAAGGCACCTTATACCGAATCAGCCATCTAATGATTCTAATCTATCTATGTTCTGCTGTCTTCTAAGCTTGATTGGGAAAAATTCTTCTGATTTCAGGCAACTGGGGACTAAAATTCTAGTTGTTCATCAGTGCAAGATATATTTCCTGTCTCTCAATTCCCAAACTCTCATAGCATCATTCTTAACACACTAGCATTATCCCAAATTATTAATCAAAACCGGGGGTCTGTTTCCTATTGTTCTGTGTATTAAAAAGTAAACACTAGGTGGCGATCTTGGTTTCCTCAAGGAAGAAATAATTGCAGGCAACATGTGTGATATACTTAAGTTCCAGCAGGGTGGAAATGGCTAAATGGCTCCACAGACCAGGACACGTCAGATGGCCAACATCTGGATGGTGTGGCACAACACTCGGTTGTTTTGAACAGCTTCTGAAATGCTCCCCCTCAACATTTCTCTCTAGACCTCCCAAACCTTTTGGATCTCTTTGCATGAACAAACAGCTAGCCATAAAAACTGCAAATACAACTTATGTAACATTATGGGAAAAGAATCTTTAAAGAGTAACACAGAAAACTGTGCTTGGATAAGTTGGGATTTAGAATAGAATAGAATAGAATAGAATAGAATAGAATAGAATAGAATAGAATAGAATAGAATAGAATAGAATAGAGCTGGAAGGGACCTTGGTGGTCATCTAGTCCAGTCCCCTGCTCAGGCAGGAGAACCTATACCAGTGATGGTGAACCTTTTAGAGACCGAGTGCCCAAACTGCAACCCAAAACCCACTTATGTATTATTGGGTGTCGAGTGGGCGTGGCCCATTGAGTGGGCGTGGCCCATTGAGTGGGCGTGGCTGCAGTGGTAACAGCAGACTGGGTGGGACTAAAAAGTTCAATCAATCAATTCCAACTTTGCCAGATCTTTTTTTTCCACCGCGAGAAGTTGAAATTGATTGATTGAACCTTTTTTTCCCTTGCACAGGGCAGTGGAGCCCTAAAGCAAAAAGGTTTTATAAAACCCAGCTGAAGGCCCAGGACTGGGGCGACGGCGTGCGTGCCCACAGAGAAGGCCATAGGTTCGCCACCACGGACCTATACCATTTCAGACAAATGGCTGTCCAGTCTCTTCTTAAAAACTTCCAGTGTTGGAGCATTCACCACTTCTGGAGGCAGGTTGTTCCACTGGTTAATTGTTCTAACTGTCCGGAAGTTTCTCCTTAGTTCCAGGTTGTTTCTCTTCTTGATTAGTTTCTATCCGTGGCTTCTTGTCCTGCCTTCAGGTGCTTTGGAGAATAGGTTGACTCCCTCTTCTTTGTGGTTCATACGTTGCAGATGAATCACGGTGAAAATGCAACATCGACTTTAGCAGCCCATCTCTTCTTTTCTCTCTGCCTGCAGTTGAATAGGTCGGCCATTTTCAACAAGAATGTCCAGCGGATCAAGTTACCTCAAGCCAACAGCGATCCTTGCCCTGGACTCCCGTGCCACGTTCTTGGCTGGGGGGACATCTCAAATTATGCGACCGTCCCCACCGAACTCATGGAAGCCAACACCACCATTGTGGACAGGAAGGCTTGCAACGAATCGTGGCAAGGACACGTCTTCAAGAACATGGTTTGCGCAGCCAGCACCAGTCCCGTCCTGCGTGGTTTCTGCTCGGTGAGCCCTGGGGGGGGGAACTTTCCCAAAATAGAAACTGAGGAGTTTGATATGCCATGTTTGGTCCGAGACTGCAACACCACAAGGGTGAAGTTGCGAAGCTGAGAATGTGATCAACAAAGGGCTAAGGCTGTCATCCATTAGGCCCCTGGTCAAAAGTTGATGGATTAAACCAGGGCTCCTCAAACGTGGCCACTTTAAGACTTGTGGACTTTAACTCCCAGAATTCCCCAGCCAGCCAGAATTCTGGGAGTTGAAGTCCACAAGTCTTAAACTGGCCAAGTTTGAGAACCCCTGGATTAAACTGATTGGTTCACTCTCCTTATTAACCATCTCTATGGGCAATATACAACAAAGTATATGAAAAACAACCAAAAATAACACAGGTCGTCCTCAACGTAGGACCACAATTGAGCCCCTGTTGCTAAGTGAAACATTTGTTAAGTGAGCTTTGCCCCATTTTGTGACCTTTCTTGCCACAGTGGTTAAAGGAATCAGTTAAGTTAGTAACACTATTGTTAAGTGAAACTGGCTTTCCCATTGGCTTAGCTTGCCAGAAGGACACAAAAGATGATCACATTAACCTGGGACACTGAGACCGCGATAAATACATCCCCGTTGGCAAGCGTCTGAATTTTGATCACGTGACCACGGGGACGCTGCAACAGTCGTAAGTGTGAGAAATGGTCATAAATCACTTTACAGAGCCATTGTGACTTTGAATGGTTACTAAGGGGACTGTTGTAAGTTGAGAACTACCTGTATCAATATGATGAATGAATGAATGAATGAATGAATGAATGAATGAATGAATGAATGAATGAATGAATGAATCAATCAATGAATACAGGAGTGACTTTGCAGGAACTAATCTACCCATGCTGATCATTACCTCTCTACCATCTGTTTTTTCTTCTTCTTCTTCTTTTGCCTTGATTCCAATGTCCTTGGGGATTACCAAAATCTATTATTCGTAGCTGGCTGACCGGCCGTACTCAGCATGTGGTCCTCAATGGAACCGCATCTACATGGAGGGAAGTGTGTAGTGGGGTGCCCCAGTGCTCCGTTCTGGGCCCAGTGCTCTTCAACATCTTCATCAATCATTTGGACAAGGGGATAGATGGGGAACTCATCAAATTTGCAGACGACACCAAGCTGGCAGAAATAGCCAACACTCCAGAAGACAGGCTTAAGATACAGGAGGATCTGGACTCGAACACTGGGCGCTATCTAACAAAATCAAATTCAATGGTAAAAAAAGGAAGGTTCTACATTTAGGCAAGAAAAACCAAATACACATATATAGTATAGGTCCAGGGACTTCAAACTTGGCCCTTTTATGACTTGTGGACTTCAACTCCCAGAATTCCTCAGCCAGGCAAGTCATAAAAGGGCCAAGTTTGAAGTCTCCTGGTATAGGTGGTACTTGGCTCAATAGTAGTAACTATGAGAGGGATCTCGGAGTCCTAGTGGACAATCACTGAAATAGGAGCCAGCAGTGTGCTGCAGATGCCAAAAAAGCCAACACAGTGCTAGGCTGCATTAACAGAGGGATAGAATCAAGATCAAGTGAAGTACTAATACCACTTTACAATGCTTTGGTAAGGCCACACCTGGAATACTGCATCCAGTTTTGGTCACCACGATGTAAAAAAGATGTTGAGACTCTAGAAAGAGTACAGAGAAGAGCAACAAAGATGATTGGGGGACTGGAGGCTAAAACATATGAAGAACAGTTGCTGGAATTGGGTATGTCTACTTTAATGAAGAGAAGGGCAAGGGGTGACATGATAGCAGTGTTCCAATATCCCAGAGGCTGCCACAAAGAAGAGGGAGCCAAGCTATTCTCCAAAGCACCTGAAAGCAGGACAAGAAGCAACGGATGGAAACTAATCAAGGAGAGAAGCAACCTAGAACTAAGGAGAAATTTTCTGAGAGTGAGAACTCCAAGATCCCTTCCAACTTTATTATTATTACAAAACTTTTATTTAGTCATTTAGTCATTTAGTCATTTTATTATATTTGTATACCGCCCTTCTCCCGAAGGACTCAGGGCGGTGAACAGGGCATATGTAAAAAATTAAAAAGAATTAAATAGTAGCCCAGCTAAAACAATCAATAATAATATAAAAATCCCCATTAAAACCATTAAAACCCCAACACATCCCCCATCAGGCCAGGCCGGCTTGTTCAAATAGATGGGTCTTCAGACCGCGTCGGAAGGAGCGAAGGTCAGGTGCCATCCGGAGCTCGACCGGCAGTTGATTCCATAAAGCCGGAGCGCCCACAGAGAAGGCCCTCCCCCTGGGGGCCGCCAGCCGACATTCTCTGACCGGAGGCACCCTGAGGAGGCCCTCTCTGTGGGAACGCACAGGGTGGAGGGAAGTTGACGCCGGCAGCAGGTGATCCCCGAGGTACTCCGGACCCATGCCATGTAGGGCCTTAAAGACCATTACCAGAACCTTGAATCTCACCCGGAAGACAACTGGTAACCAATGCAGCTCACGGAGCAAAGGTGTAACATGGGAGTACTGGGAGTACTGGGAGTACTGGGAGTTGTACCAGGACAACTCTCGTGGCTGCATTCTGTACCAGCTGGAGCCTCCGAGTGGTCTTCAAGGGAAGCCCCATGTAGAGAGCATTGCAGTAGTCCAGACGAGAGGTCACGAGCGCATGAGTGACCGTACACAGGGCATCCCGGTCCAGATAGGGCCGCAACTGGCGCACCAGGCGAACCTGGGCGAAAGCCCCCCTAGTCACAGCTACTATATGATCTTCCAGAGTAAGCCGCGAATCTAGGAGGACTCCCAAGTTGCGAGCCCTATCTATGGGGGGGTAAAAGCTCACCCCCCATGGAAAGAGGTGGAATATTCTGAATATCCCGGGATGCCGGAATGCATTCAAACTGACTGGCGCTGATGACTGACACGGGTTGCTGCCAGCATCCTAGGTATTAACCAGGTATCTCCTTAAAATGTAAGATGTTCCGAGTACCAAGTACTGGAGTTATTAGAGGAAGCTGCAATTTCTTGATGTATTTTGCAAAGTTTTTGGACATAGTTCCCAGTGCCCCGATGACAGTTGTTGTTGTTATTGTTGTTGTTGTTGTTGTTGTTATTATTATTATTATTATTATTATTATTATTATTATTATTATTATTATTATTATTATTATCTACACAGTCAGCCAAATGTTTAGACTGGGTTTGACATTTTTGTCCTTATGAATATTATTCTTTGAGGCTTGATGTCATGTTACTGCAAGGGGGGGAGCATGGGGATGGGGCTTGGACCCCTTTGCCAAGGGCCGTGACGGAGACCTTGTCCTTTACCATCTCTTCCTTCTTTTGTAGGGTGACTCAGGTGGTCCTTTAGTGTGCGGGAAACACGTTCAGGGCATCGTCTCCTTCAACGGAAAGAGATGTGGCGATCGGTGGTTTCCAGATGTCTATACCCGCATTTCCAATTACATCCCCTGGATCCGTTTCGTCCTGCAGACCTTTTGACGGGTGGTCTTGGAAGGCTGGGCGGGGCTCTCAAAAAAAAGATGAGCTGATTGGTGGGAGAGGAGAAACACATTTACTCAGCTTTGTCCAGGTCTACAACTGCCAGAATTTCCAAGTCATACACAGCCAGATTGACGGGACGTTCTAGGTGATGCTACACTGACAATTGCACAGATTTTTTTTAAAGACAGCATCCATAGAGTAATTAATTTTTTTTCATCAAGGGCATGGTATTATTGTACATCTATAGAACGCTATCTTCCTCTTCTTCTTCGTCCTCCTCCTCTTCCTCCTCCCCCCTTCTCCTCCCCCTTCCTCCTTCTCCTCCTCCTCTTCCTCCTCCTCCTCCCCATTCCTGGACTGTACTACAAACAACTCACCCACTTACAATCAGTAATGAATCACTTACGAATCTTGGAACAATTGAGTAAAGTTCAAGTCCTTCCAGCCTAATTCCTGGCCTGCTGACTTCATGCTTTCTTCATTCCAGCTGTAGAACTTGGAATTTTCCACCTAATTTCCCCACTCTGGAATTGTGGGTGGGGGCTAGTCATCTTGCTATCGCAATCACCGAACAATTAAAAATCCTTGCAGATCTGGAGCTGATTATCCCGACATCTAGCAGCCTTTCTCGTCTCTTCCTGCATCACCACATCACTGTTTCACAGGCCTTTCCCTCACGGCCTTGTGTTTTCACTCTGTGGGGCGGAGGGACATGGAGACTTTTCATGGCACAATTTCATGTCTTTCTGGGCACATGTTAACAAGGAATGTTACTGTCTTCTTTCCATCTTGAAACCAAAATTCCCCAGAAATACAAAATAAGCTTTTTTAAAAAATGACCTAAGCAGTCTTCATTACATAATCAATGGGACAGATATAAAGAAGGCAGCCTAGCCACGATTTTGCTAATTTTGACTTAATTTAAATGAACATTTCATTAAAAGTGATATTAAACACCCTTAGTATGAGGATCCCTCATGCATTTATAACGTTTCCCTTCTGTGGCATTAAAAATGAGTATTCAGAGGCAATTGGGGCACCGAGGCCGTTTTGGCCCTCAGGTTTTGCAATGCCATATTAGGAAGTTTAAGTTCTAAAGTTTAACCAAAGATGGCTTTCGGCATCTTCGCCCAGCCCGAATCTTGCCCCACTGAACAGCAGAGGACAAATCTGCTTTCCATATGAAAGCCTTTCAGATATTTAAAGATTGCTATCATGTCTTTGCTTAAATCTGAACATCTGCGCCTAATGCCTCTTAAAAATAAAAAAATCCAGCCTGGGTCTGCATTCAGGCGATGATGACATTGCAAAGAGTTCCTCTGTTTTCCTTTCATATTCCTATAAAAATTGGCTTGGCTGTAGGGAGATTCTCAGTAGCTTCTTAGGTGTGGTTAAGGTTGACTATTCCTGAACATTTCCCTTTTAAAAATGGATGACTGGGCATGTATTGACGTCCTTCCGTACTTATGAATGGTTTTTCTCCTCCCTTAACTTGCTAGCACAGCTACTCCACAACTTACGACCACACAATTGAGCCCAACATTTATGTTGCTAAGCGAGACATTTGTGAAAGTGAGTTTTGCCCTGTTTTACAACCCTTCTAGCTACGGCTGTTAAGTGAATCGTTGCAGTTGTAAGTTACTACTATCACGGTTATAAAGTGAATCTGGCTTCCCCATGGACGTTGCTCGTGAGAAGGTCGCAAAAGGGGGGTCATGTGACCCCGCGACACTGCAACCGTCATAAATATGAACCAGTTGCCAAGCGTCTGAATTTTGATCACGTGACTAGGGAGATGCAGTAACTGTTAGGTTCAGACAGACGAATGACTCAGTGAGGTTTAACAGCAAACAAGGTTTATTAATACACAATGGTCAACTGTCAACTGTCAAAATAACTCCGGCTTTTATACTCGAGCCGTTTGAACTGTATCCAATCCAAACCCCGGGCTTCCCGCCGTTACAACGTTAGCCAATAATTGCACCCCGGCTTCCCGCTTCAAAGGAACCTTCTTTGCACTAAAGCTACTGACATAACACCCCTTCCCCCCCAGTTGATGTTATTTGTCGACGTAATCTCTCAAGTATTTGGGTGGCTTATGGACCCTAGATGGGTATCTATTGGACTTGTCACTTACGTCATTGTTAGCTGACTGGCTGATTGTTATGGGTCTGGAATTTTGGGTTACTGGCTCTGAAATTTCCCTACTAACTGATTGTAATTGCTGTTGTGGCTGTTGTTGTTGTTGTTGTTCAGGTACTGCTGGCCTGTCCAAAGAAAACAGCTCCCAATCAATTTGACAATGCTGTGGGGTTGCAACAGCTATATAGGGTTGAGTTTCCACTTCTCCACCACTATCTGGAAGGTCATTCTGATTATGCCAAGATGCAGTATTACCCCTGTGTTCAATTTGACCCCCATTGACTGACACACTTTCGGGAACCCTCTTCCTTAGTTGATCAATATGTCTTTTATTTACTCTATTCCCTTCCCCCTCAATGGTGTAAGACAACGGCCCCATTATGTCAGTGACTACCCCAGGAACCCATTTGTCCCCCGGTCCATAGTTCCTGGCCCAAACTAAGTCTCCAATCTTGAAGGACCTGTTAGGAATGTCCGGTTCAGCATTGGAGGGTAGTCTGTCAGGGTGTAACCGGTCCAGTTTAGTGGTTAGCCGTCTGCCCCACCTCATTTCTGCAGGGCTTTTCCCGGTAGCCGTGCAAGGGGTTGTGTGTTGAGTCAGCAAAAAGTCTGCAAGTCTCTGGTGCCAGTCGCCTCGGATGATTCGCTTCAAGGCGTCTTTGGTGGTTCTCACGTTGCGTTCAGCCAAGCCATTGGTGGACGGGTGGAAGGGTGCTGATGTTGCATGTCTAATCGAGTTGGCCTTGAGGAAACCCTGAAATTCAGCAGAGGTGAATTGGGGCCCATTATCAGATACTATCACATCAGGTAACCCGTGAGTGGCAAAGAGGCCCCTTAAAACCTGTATTGTTTTACCAGATGACATTGAATTAACAGGCACAACCTCCAGCCACCGAGAGAAGCTGTCCACCACAACTAGGAAGGTTAGGCCTTGAAATGGCCCTGCAAAATCAATGTGAATCCTAGACCAAGGATTCCTGGCCAATTCCCACTTATGCATGTGTGCGTGTGCCTGTTCAGGCCTAGATCGCTGACACAAATAACACCCTGAAACACATTCTTCTATAGACTTGTCTAACCCCGGCCACCACAAATGACTTCTGGCTAATGCCTTCATTCGGACAATCCCAGGGTGACCTTCGTGTAGTTCCGTTAAAATTGTATTCCTGTGAAGTTCAGGAATAACAACACGGTTACCCCACAATATACACCCCAAATGGGATGATAGTTCATCTTTTCTCCTAAAATATGGAGTGTACTTGGAGTCAGGGTTACTACTTGGCCAACCCCCTAGAACCCAGGTCATAATCCTATTAAGAATATGGTCTTTTTTAGTGGCCACAGCTATTTCTCTAGCTGTTAAGGGGCATTCAGGAATTTCATGTAGTGACATAATTTGTCCTACCGGGGCAGGGTCTTCCTCGGTGTTAGTTAGAGGCAGTCTGCTAAGGGCATCCGCGTGGCCCATTTCCTTACCAGGTCTATGTTGCAATGAAAATGAGTATGCTGAGAGGAAAATTGACCACCTCAGCATCCTGGGAGACATTATTTGGGGTGTCTGTTTATCAGTGGTAAACAGTCCCAGTAACGGTTTGTGGTCAGTGAGCATGGTAAAGTTCCTACCATAAAGGTAATCATGGAACTTTTTTACTCCTGCCACAATAGCTAATGCTTCTCTATCAATTTGTGCATAATTCCGTTCAGCTTTGGTAAGCGTCCTGGAATAGTATGCAATTGGCTTTTGAATGCCCTGACAATCCATGTGGCTGATGACAGCCCCCACACCATAAGGCGAAGCATCACAAGCTAAATAGATCGGTTTGTTCTCAATAAAATGAGTAACTGTGGACTGGCTAGATAGAATATCTTTTAAGGTTTGAAAGCTGACTCTATGTTTTTCTTGCCACTGCCATGGGGTTTTCCTATCTAATAGTCTGTGTAATGGTTCCGCTATGGCAGCTTTATGTGGCAAGAATGTGTGATAGAAATTGACTAATCCTAAAAAGGCTTGTAATTCAGCCTTATTTTTTGGTTCAGGAGCCAATTTAATTGCTTTAATTTTTTCAGCTGTAGGGTGGATTCCTTTTTCATCTATTCTAAATCCTAAAAATTCAGTGGATTTAACTCCAATACAGCATTTTTCCCTTTTTAATTTAAGTCCAGCCTCCCTGAATCTTCCCAGTACCTGTTCCAGACGCTCAGCTAAAATTTCTTCATTTCTTCCAGCTATTAGGACATCATCAAAGTAAGGGCATACACCAGGTATGCCCTTTAAAGTCCTCTCCATCACCTCCTGGAAGATGCCTGGAGCTGCTGCAATACCAAATTGCAATCTGTGGACTCGGAACGCCCCCTTGTGGGTGACAATAGTTTGAGCTTCAGCAGCTTCCCTGGAAACAGTAAGTTGCAAATACGCCTGCGCCAAGTCGAGCTTGGCAAATATGGCGCCGTCCTGTATCGTGGCGAGGACCTGTTTCACCGTCGGGACCGGGTAAGCATGCTTTTTCATTCCGATGTTCAGGGTGGCTTTGTAATCAGCACAAATCCTCACATCCCCATTAGGTTTAAGGGGTGTGACGATTGGTGTTTCCCACAAGCCACCCTCAACCGGTTCTAATACGCCTTGGCCTACAAGCTTATCGAGCTCGGCCTCGATTTTTTGCTTCAAGGCAAAAGGCACCCGACGGGCCTTAAGCCTGATGGGCTTAACTGACGGGTCTAGGTTAAAGTTAATTGGGGGCCCTTTATATTTTCCCAAAGATCCATCAAATACGTCTGCGAATTCATCGCAGACAGATTTGAGGGTCTTTTTATTATTAATGGTATTTATTCCCCCAACCCAAATTCCCAGAGCTGGGAACCAATTAAGTCCAATTAAACTGGTTCTATGGCCTTCGGTGTCTAATAAGTCTAAGAAGCCATTAAATCCTTTATACTTAACTTTTAAACTGACCTTCCCTTTAATATTTATTGGGGTTTTTTGGAAGTCAGCTAATTGAATTGTTGTTGGACTAAGTGGAATTCTTTGGCCACTCTTACGTTCGATAATTTTAAGGGTCTCGTTGGAAATTATTGATACCGAGGCCCCGGAATCAACTTCCATTTTGCAAGGAATTCCTTGCAATTGGACTAAGATTTTTAATTTTGGTCTTAGAATATGATTTATTTTAGGCTTTCCTATGTGGTTGACTCGCGCCACCTCCCCGCGGTTGGGGTCCTGTGCCAAAGGTTTAGGGGTCTCAATGCCACTATAATAAGGGGTTACCTTACCTTCGGCCCAAACGTCGATTTCGTGTAGACGATTGTCGCGTGAACGACCCCGGCAAATGGCTTGAATGTGGCCGGTCTTTCCGCACAATCTGCACTTAGCCGAGCGGAATCTGCATGTTGCTCTGGGGTGGTTGCCCCCGCAGCTCCCACATCTGATGTCGCTGTTGCGAGGTCTTGTTGGAATGTCTCTCGGTGGATGTTGCGGTGCTGTTGTTTGGAATCGGCAACTCGGTTCTGGTCCTTCATTGCGGAATGGTTTTGCCGCCATTTTCCCAAACCTTCTGGTGACTTCGGCTATGTCGGCTTCCCATTGTTGATCCACCTCCCCACTGTCCATACGGCTTTCTAAGTTTATTTCGGATGAAGTAGCCATGCTATTGCGGGGGGGGGTTGCGGTTTCCAGTGGATTCATACGTCAAAAGTTCGTCAAGGACTTCTTGCAAATCGCCGGTGGGCTTAGCGATGATACGATTTTGTAACTGTTCGTCTCGCAAGCCCAGCACCACTCTATCACGAATCCTTATTTCTAGATTGTCATATTTACATCGTAACGCTGCTTCTCTGACCGCAGCAACGAATTTTGTGATTGACTCGCCCGGTCTCTGATTGCGTTTTTCAAAAATGCGCCGCCAAAAGAGTTCTGATCTTTTCGGCGTAAAATGTACTTTTAATTTGGCCAGTAAGTCAGCGTACGGAACGCTTGATACCGGCAACGGTTGACAGAGTCCCACGGCAACCCGGTACACGGGTGTGCCACTGATAGTTAATAAGGCAGCCGCCTTCTTACGGTCGTCAGTTACGCCGTTCACGAGCAAGAAACCTTCGACCTGTCCAACATATTCTTCCCAGTCCTCTGGGTAGTTTGGGTCGAATTCTTTTAAAGAGCCGAGTTGCGCCATTCGGAGGTTTGTTGATTCCGCCGCGGCCACTTGCGATTGACTGTGTATTTTTAAATTTACCGCCTTACGCTCAGCTGGTTGACGCCGATCCTTCACTAGTCGCCGTCTATCCCACCTTCGTCGCCACTTGTTAGGTTCAGACAGACGAATGACTCAGTGAGGTTTAACAGCAAACAAGGTTTATTAATACACAATGGTCAACTGTCAACTGTCAAAATAACTCCGGCTTTTATACTCGAGCCGTTTGAACTGTATCCAATCCAAACCCCGGGCTTCCCGCCGTTACAACGTTAGCCAATAATTGCACCCCGGCTTCCCGCTTCAAAGGAACCTTCTTTGCACTAAAGCTACTGACATAACAGTAACGGTCATAAGTGTGAACAATGTCAGAAGTCATTTTTTTCAATGCCGTTCGTAACTCTGAATGATTGTTAAACGAACTCGAGAACTGCCTGTGCTATTCCTAGGAAAAAATATTGTCTATGTGTATACAGAGATGATTTCCATTTTTTCAGCACTGCAATATTTTAAAAAGAAACCCAAACTGACTGCAACTCTTCTTCCCACGTGACATAGCCGCAAGCACGGATCTTCACCAAATCTGTACGGGTAGTCCTCGACTTACGACTACAACGGAGCCCACAATTTCTGTTGTGAAAGTGAGAATTTATTAAGGGAATTTTGTCCCACTCGACAATCTTTCTTGCTAAATGAATTGTTGTTAAATGAATCACTGCAGTTGGTAAGTTAGTAGCCCAATGGATTCCCCATTGATTTTGCTTGTCAGAAGTTCCCAAAAGGGGATCACATGATCTAGGGCAGGGGTCGGCAACCTCGGCTCTTTTATGACTCGTGGACTTCAACTCCCAGAATTCCTGAGCCAGCCATGCTGAGGGGAAAGGGAGAGGTTTCCAAGCTGAGCCATGCTGGCTCAGGAATTCTGGGAGTTGAAGTCCACGAGTCATAAAAGAGCCGAGGTTGCCGACCCCTGACCTAGGGACACAGCAACGGTCATAAAGACGAACCAGTCGCCAAGCATTGGAATTTTGATCACGTGACCGTGGGGATGCTGCAAAGGTTGTAACTGTGAAAAACGGTTGTAAGTCACATTTTTCAGTGCTGTTGTAACTTTGAACGGTCACTAAGTGAACTGTTGTAAGTCTGTATTTTCTCTAGTTTACTAAAACACATTAGGTGAAACAATCACAATAATAGAGTTGGAAGGGACCTTGGAGGTCATCTAGTCCAACCCCCTGCTCAGGCAGGAAACCCTATATCATTTCAGACAAATGGCTGTCCAGTCTCTTCTTAAAAACCTCCAGTGTTGGAGCATTCACAGCTTCTGGAGGCAGGTTGTTCCACTGATTAATTGTTCTCCCTGTCAGGAACAGTTACATGAGTAATATTTGATTTCGTGTTGAGTAACAAAGGCAGGGGGAAAATAAGTAAATAAATATGTGGTGGGTTGCTTGGGGCTGTGAATGTGCATATAGTTTAATATATAGAAAATGCCATGTTTTAGGCTAGGAAACCAATGATTTGCAGCAAGCAAAGGCCCAGTGTTTCCTTCCTTTCTAGACCAACGATGCCATTAAAACAGGAAATTCACAAAATAGCATCTTCCCGGTACGGAAGCAGATGTAATTTGTTTAGATTTATTTTTTTTTTGAAGAGAAGCTTACTATAGATGCACCATATATATAAACAGAAAGTTAATGATATCTGACATTTGGCATTTGAAAGATCTTGCAGCATTAGCTTGCTAATCACAACCCCCCCCCCCAAAAAAGAGAGATATAAATATTGCTGCCAAAATGCTGGTGTATTTCACAATATGAAGATTGTAGGGAAAATTCGCTTGCCACGCTTGTACAGTAAGTAAAGAAACATGGATAAATTTGGAAGCGAAATGCAGACCCTAAGACATCTCTCTCACTTTTTTTAGTGTGAACTTTATGTTAAAATTTATTCTAAAATAATCCTCCAGTTTGATGGAGCAAACAGTTCCTGTTTGCAAACTGAGAAAGTGAGGGGGAAAATACTTCACTCTTGTTCTCTAGGCAATTTCGAACTGAATACCCATCCTCATCACGGCGTAGTTTTTAAACTGCAGTTCTGAATTGTGATCTCTTTTTAAATGCGTCTGTTCGCTGACCTGGCTCAAGTCCAGACTGCTTTCTTTAAACAACACTCTCCTGCAGCAGTCCATGTGTATTCCAAGCTCTGTAAGAGCTTTAATTAAGCTTCAACAAGGGGTCTGGGAAGATAATGCTCATTTAGCTGCCCCAGACGTAACCTTTGCAGGAGTAGTTCCTTCTATTTTTCCAACAGCGTTCCACCAAGCACGATCTCTATGGTTTCTACATTTTGTAAATCAACTGAGCTCTGGATAGTTCCTCATTTCTCTAAGTTGTGTGTCCCAAAGATAATGAGCGCATCTATTCTTGCTCCACTATTTTACCATCAATCTGACACGTAGCCCATCTTCCTGCACTGGGCTTTAGCAATTTTCAAATCCTGCATTTTCGGATCTGGCTTTAGCTAAGTGGAGAAATCAGAGGAGAGCCTGGCGGTTCTGTCAATGTTCCCCAGTGATGTGTGTGTGATCCACACAACTGCTCCTAAACAGTGTTATCAAGTTAAAGTTTCTAACGTGACATTATGACACAGGTTGCTGTACAATGTACAGGTAGTCTTCAGTTTAGGACTATCACTGGGACCAGAATTTCTGTTGCTAAGTGAAACATTTGTTAAGTGATTTTTGCCCCATTTTATGACCTTTCTTGCCACAGTTGTTAAGTGAGCCAGTTAAGTTAGCAACACTGTTGTTAAGTGAATCTGGCTTCCCCCTTGGCTTGGCTTTCAGAAGGTCACAAAAGTTGATCATGTGAGCCTGGGACATTGCAACTGAGTCTGTTTGCCAAGCATCCGAATTTTAATCACTGGGGCCACTGCAACAGTCATAAGTGTGAAAAATGGTCATGTCACTTTTTGCACTGCTGTTATAACTTTGAACGGTCACTAAATGAACTGTTGTAAGTCGAGGACTACGTGTATAAAATTAAACACTGGAAGAGAATATAAAACAATTATAGGAGTACAAAAATGGGCATTTGCAGGAATCAACTGGATAACGCACTATAGAACAGGGCTGTGGAAGTGTTGGGGCAGCACACGCGTGTAGTGTCACTTGTGCGTGCCCCAGGCGTGTGCACGCTTGCTTGCCACTCATGCACAAACCCCTCTGGTCTGCAAAGCCAAAAACATTGGAGAAGGCTGCACTATAGGCAGTGCTCAACATACAACCGTAACGGAGCACCCCCCCATTATTGTCGTATGTCATGATGGTTTTAAAACGGGTGGATCACATGAAGTTATGACCATTTTGTCCTGCAGACCTTTTGACGGGTGGTCTTGGAAGGCTGGTGGTGTGTGTGTGTGTGGGGGGTGTCTCAAAAAAAAAGCTGAGCTGTTTCGTGGGAGAGGAGAAACACATTTACTCAGCTTTGTCCAGGTCTACAACTGCCAGAATTTCCAAGCCATACACAGCCAGATTGACGGGACGTTCTAGGTCAGACATGTCAAACACAAGGCCCGGGGGCCAGATCCGGCCCGCGAAGTGGTTTCATGCGGCCCGTGAAGCCATCCTGGAAACAGTGAGGGAATGGCCCCCACTGCCTTGGCCATGGCCCAGAGACCCTCCTTCTGCCAGAGACCCTCAGATCTGTCCCACTCCTGCCCAGGCCCCCATAGGCACCCTTGATGTGAACGATGTAGAGCTGGCCACGCCCACCCAGTAGGCCATACGCACTGTAGCCACGCCCACCCAGTAGGCCACACCCACCCAGGCCATACCCACCCAGCCCCCTGAGGGCAACTGCAATGCTGATGCAGCCCTCA